>NC_142871.1:130322500-130922500 GCF_051225735.1 Oryctolagus cuniculus | reverse complement strand
CAAAAAAAAAAAAAGGCAAGAAATCCATGTATGCAAAAAAATGTTATTTTGAATTTATTCCTTCAAGAGATAAAGAGATAGAGATAGAGATATATATAGAGAGAGACATCTATCCACTGGATCACTCCCAAATGTCCACACTGGCCAGGACTAGGCAGGGCTGGCCCAAAGCCATGAGCTCAATCCAGGTCCCAAATGTCAGGAACGCAACTACTTGAGCCTCACCATTGCCTCCTAGAGTCTAATCAGCAGGAAGCAAGAATTCACAGCTGGAGTCAAGAATGGAATCTGAGCATCCTAATCACTAAGCTACACCTGCTGGTATGCATGGATTTTTTTCCTACACCAAAATAAACACCTTCTAATTCCATTTTTTCCATGAACATTTTGAAGTATTTAAACATGAAGGTACCAATAAGTGTTTCATATTTAAACATTAAAATGCCAATAAATATTTTACTTACGTCATTCCAAGAATTCTAGTATAGAAATCCAATGACTTCTTAGGATCCTTAATTCGTAGCATGGTCTGTTGCATTAAAAAATCCTAAGGAGAAACAGTATGTTTTAAGCACTTTTAAACTCTTACTAGTAATTATCAACATTAATAGTGCTTTCTGTAATAAGATACCATCTTCTACTCTAACAAAAAAAAAAAAAAAAAAAAAAAGAAAAGGAAATTTTGTCCTTTCAGCCTACCATGGAAATCCCCAGGAAACAGTTCTCACACCTGACACCTACACCTTCCTCTGGTTCTCTTCTCGGTGATGTCTTCTGGTCACGGGCCCCTGTGTGCAGCAAGTCCAGTATACCAGGTAATTCACATCCCACTCTAAATCAAAGGTAGACAAAAGGAAACCTGGCTTCCTTGCCTTTTTAAAAAAACAAATGTTTTTTCCCTTTGGAAAATTCTCATAGCCACTTCTCTCCTGTGAGTCCCAGCACATAACATACAAGTACACTTGATTCATTCAGCTTCATTAGGAAATGACATTTTACTATTTTACTAAAATTAAAATTCTCATTTAAGGGACTGGTGCTGTGGCACAGCAGGTCAAGCTGTCGCCTGTGATGCTGGTATCTCATATAGGCACTAGTTTGAGTCCTGGCTGCTCCACTTCTGATCCAGCTCCTTGTTAATGTGCCTGGGAAAACAGGGGAAGATGGTCCAAGTGCTTGGGCCCCTGCATCCACATGGGAAACCCAAAAGAAACTCCTGGCTCCCGGGTTTGGTCTGGCCCTGCCCTGGCCTTTGTGGCCATTTGGGGAGTGAACCAGTGGATGGAAGATCTCTTTTTCTATCTTTCCCTCTCTCTCTAACTCTTCCTTTCAAATAAATTAAATTAAATTAAAAAATATACTCTTATTAAATGGCACGAAGATATGCCCATGGTATGCTAACTTCAAAAAGCACTGTTGAGAGAGGGCTGGCATTGTGACATAGTGAGTAAAGCCACTGCAAACAATGTTGGCATCCCATATGGGTGCCAGTGCATGTCCCGGCTGTTCTACTTCTGATCCAACTCCCTACTAATGGCCTGGGAAAAGCAGCAAAAGATGACCCAGGAATTTGGGTCCCTGCTACCCATGTAGGAGACCTGGATGAAGCTCCTGGCTTTGGCCTGCCTAGCCCTGACCCTTGCAACCATCTGGGGAATGAACCACCAAATGGAAGATCTCTGTCTCTCCATTTCTCTCTCTGAAACTCTTTCAAATAAGAAAATAAATCTTGGGGAAAAAAAAGTGCTAAGTACATAGTTTTATTTAAGATGCTATTAAAATTAATTAGATTTTAAAACTAATGTTAAAGCTTTTAATTTTATCATCTATTAACATGGTCACATATTGTATGCTTAAATGCACATATAAGAATATTAAAGTTAGCTTGGGGCCGGCGCAGTGGCGCAGTGGGTTAATGCCCTGGCCTGAAGTGCCGGCATCCCATATGGGCGCAGGTTTGAGACCCAGCTGCTCCATTTCCAATCCAGCTCTCTGTAATCGCTTGGGAAAGCAGTAGAAGATGGCCCAAGTCCTTGGGCCCCTGCACTCATGTGGGAGATCTGGAAGAAGCTCCTGGCTCCTGGATTCGGATCAGCGCAGCTCCGGCCATTGCAGCCAATTGGGGAGTGAACCAGCGGATGGAAGATCTCTCTCTCTCTCTCTGCCTCTCCTCTCTCTGTGTAACTCTGACTTTCAAATGAATAAATAAATCTTTAAAAAAAAATTAAAGTTAGCTTCAAAGTCTTACGTGGCAAAAGAAAGTAAAGCTATGTTCAGTGTTAGTGGATTATTCCTATACAGAGGCTTTAAACTGCTGTAAATTACATTTAAATAACAAGTGCCTGCTTTTTAAAAGCATACCAGGTTTTTCTATGCTCAGACAAGTTTTTTTTTTTTTATCACCAAAAAAGTCAATTACTTGTTAAACACTTGCATGATCTGGAGAAACATTCCTTTTTTAAAACATTAAGTTCCTAAAATTTACTTTTGTTTATTGCTATGATTTTAAAATACTCTAAAGTAAGTATATCTCATGTTTAAACAATTTGGACTGTACATTTATTTCTTGTTTACCTGACAGTTCTTTCCATACCATGCTCTAGATTCAGAACACAAGATGTCTTCTAGCCTGAATGATCTTCTGGTCCCCTGGAAAGCCTGCTGCTAGACAACAGATATGCTCCTTTGCCACAATGCTGGCCCCAAAAAGGTAGAATAGAAACAATCAGGGTTTTTTGTGGGGAGGTGTCGGGGGGGGCACATCTCACGGGAGAGAACACTGAAAGTGTACCAAGGATGCCTGCAGTACATGCACTGCCTGCCCACAATGCAACCTGAACAAAACCGTAAAAGTGGGGCAGGGACACAGGTACAGGTGGAAGATGGATCTCTCTCTTTCTCTTCCTCTAACTCTTTCAAATAAATACATAAACACATAAATGGGGGAGGCAGGAGACAGTTAAGGGTTAACTGGGGGAGTTGAGAAAAGCAAATTCCTAAACTGTTTCTCTCTGCCTCCTTTAGTCACGACCTTGAGGCAGGAGACAAAAAGGGCTAATTGGAGAAGCTGAGAAAAAAAATTACAAGCTTAAAAACCCTGCACTTAGAGGCTGCATACAGATGTGATAACGGCCAGATGGCCTACACAGCAGGTGACTTCAACACCACACGCAGGGCTTCTCTCCCAAGACCTACTCCTGTAACATCACAGCCCCGATTATCCTCCAGGCCTCAGTCTCAGTTCGGTCTGAGCTTTGATCCTTGGCCTGCTTCTACCCCCTTAAAAACGGTTACTTTCTTTTCCTATAATAAACTTGTGCTGTTAACACTTACTGTCTTTGTGAGCTTCATTCAATTCAATGTCTGAGGTTCCAAAGAACCTGTACCTCATCCTTGCCTTTCTACTCTGAAAGCCCCCAAGAGTGGGAATCCCCCAGTGCAGATTCCCTCTGCACCGCCCTGGCCAGGAACTCCAGGAGCCACCGCACAGGCACAGCTGGCAGAATCTGCCCGAGGGACAGTGAAGAGTCGCTGCACTCAGGAACGCCCAGAGCTAAGCCTTCCTATCAGCGAGTTCTAATTCCCTTTCTACAGAGGCAGTTTCTCAATGGGATTATTTTTAAAATAAGCAATATTACCTAGTAACAAAATGCCATTTTTCTTTGTTTCCTGAGAAGCATGGCTAGAGAGTTAACAATCAAATTCTCATAAAAGGGGAAAAGACTTGTTAATTCTATCCCTAGGTGACATAAAACAAAAATGAATAAAATTTTGGTTTTTCTTGGCTTTATAACATCAGCTTTTCAAGTACTTTCAGGTAAAGATCACTTTGTAAATGAAATTGTACCTTGAAGGGAACAAAACAGTTTTACTGTGTGACAACTGGGGCCCACGGTTAATGTTCAGTATGGTGGGATACATTTTTCAGCTTATTATCTTTATTTTTCTAGTGCTACTTCCCTGATCCAATGTATGTCAGAAGGCAACAGACTGTTCCAGAAAATAATCCTGCCATCCCCTTTATATTTATTTATTTGATCTAATCCAATAACATACTTCAAGTTGTATAAGGACTCCACAGACAAGGGACACAGAAACAAGTAAGAAGCACAAAGAAAAAATTTTTAAATTTAAAAATTACTGGATATCAGTAAACACACATGTCAATCTGCCCTAACAAACAGATGAGAGGAATCCGAGACGCCTTTGGTAGCATGAGGCCTTTCATTTTTCATGCAAAAGGAGAAAAAAAAAACCCAAATACTAGAGAAATTATTTTTGAGGCAATATGGTTCAAATGTGGGCTCTACCACTGAGACTGAGTAAATCATTATGTTCCTTGAACGTCAGTCTCCACATCTTAGGTAGAGATAATTATTGTTCTTAGCTCCTATAGCTGAGTTGAAGAGGGATAATGCATGAAAATGCTTCCATTATGCCCAGCCCAGAGCAAGCTACTTAACCATTGTTCTTCTTGCTGCTATTACAATGAAATACACCAATGACTACTGCCTTTGAATCCCAGGCTTGCATTTGCCAGCTCATACTTCTTCTTTTTTTCTTTTCTTTTTTTTTTTTTTTTTTTTTTTTGACAGGCAGAGTTAGACAGTAAGAGAGAGAGAGAGAGACAGAGAGAAAGGTCTTCCTTTTGCCGTTGGTTCACTCCCCTAATGGCCACTACGGCCGGCGTGCTGCGCCAATCCGAAGCCAGGAACCAGGTGCTTCCTCCTGGTCTCCCATGCGGATGCAGGGCCCAAGCACCTGGGCCATCCTCCACTGCACTCCTGGGCCACAGCAGAGAGCTGGACTGGAAGAGGAGCAACCGGGACAGAATCCGGCGCCCCAACCGGGACTAGAACCCGGGGTGCCAGCGCTGCAGGTGGAGGATTAGCCTAGTGAGCCGCGGTGCCAGCCATGCCAGCTCATACTTCTAACCTCAGCCCTGGACCTGAATCTAACACCGACTTGTCTTTTCCACTTGGGTCGAAACACCAGATTCATTACAGTCAAACACTTCTTCCTATTTCCAACAGGGAATGCCGCAGCTGCCCATCAGCCAAAGCAGACACTTGGGGTCTTCTCTGATTCCTCCTTCAACACACTTCTTCCAGGATCCAATCCAATGTCTTGACTACTCAAATCTTTCTGGAATCCACCTCCTCCTAGCCTTCCTAATGATCATAACTCTGCTCATGCCTTTACTACTTCCTGCCTAGACTACCATTTCTCTGCTTCATGCAGGCCTACACGAATGCAATTCAGAATAATCTTCTCATAATGAAAACCCAAATTCTGTCATTTCTGGGTTAAAAATTAATCTTCCAGGGTGGGCATTTGGTGCAGTGGCTAAGATGCTGTTTGGGATGCCTGCATCCCATACTGGAGTGGACAGGGTTCAAGTCGTGTCTCTGCTTCTGATCCACCTTCCTGCTAATGCAGACTTGAGAGGCTAAAGTATTTGGGTCCCTGATTCCCATGTTGGAAACCCAGACTGAGTACCTGGGCTAGTTCCTACCCCTGGCTATTGTTGGTATTTGGGAAGTGAACTACTGGATAGAACACCCCTCTCAATGTGTCTGTCTCTGCCTTTCAAATAAAATAAAAATAAAAAAATTTTTACAAAACCAGTATTTCAGGGCAACATTACGGTGTAGCAGGTTAAGCCACCACCTGCAATGCCAGCATCCCACAGGGGTACTGATTCAAGTTCTGGCTGCTCCAGTTCCAATCCAGCTCCCTGCTAATGCACCTGGGAAAGCAGCAGAAAGGGGCCCAAGTGCTTGGGTTCCTGTACCTATGTGGGAGACCCTGAAGAAACTCCTGGCTCCTGGTTTTGGTCTGGTCTAGCCTTGGCCATTGAGGCCTTTGGGGAGTAAACTAGAGGATGTCAGGTCTCTCTCTCTCTCTCTCTCTCTCTCTCTCTCTCTCTCTGTGTAATTTTGCCTTTCAAATAAATAAATCTTTAAAAATAAAACCAGTCTTTTAGGGGTAGGTATTGTTCTGGTGGTTAAGATACCCATCAAGATGCCTGTGTCCCACATCAGGGTACCAGGTTTGAAGCCTGACTCTGGTTCCTGACTCCAGCTTCCCTAATATGGGCCCTGAGAAGCAGCAGTGATGGCTCCAGTAGTTGGGTTCCTGCCACCCATGTGGGAGACCTGAGCTCCTGGCTTCTGGCTTCAGCCTGGCCCCATCTTGGCCACTGTGGGCATTTAGGAAATAAAGCAGCAGGTAGGATCTATCTCTGTCTCACAGCAATCTCAATGTTTTGGGGAGAAAGTTCCAAAAGTAAGCACATATGATTGCTGTATACTTCTCTAACACCTTTTATCACTATTCCCCTATTAGTTATTTCAGACATCTGCTATTTCATATCCTTATCACTTAAAAAAAAGCATGTACCCCAAATGAATGTATGTTTACTTGAATTATATACATGAATAATAGAATGCCAGTATAACATATACATCATAAAACACATTTATCAAATATAAATCTTTATAGCGTGCAAAAAACCAAATGAACATAATGGGAGTTCTCGGATTTCTCTAAGTACCCCCAATGATTGTTTCCTGCACCCGGCCCTCAGCTCCCACTAGCTTCCAGACTGTCGGTCTCACTGTATTACTTGTAGGTTCCTGACTCATTTTCTCACTGTGCCTTTACGTATATTATGACTCTTTCTGTCCATTAACAGTCAACCAGTAGTTTGGCCATTGTCCTTCTTCCTCCTTTCCATTTCCTATCTCATCTCCCCTTGCAACCAATTCTACACAGCTACATCTTTATCTGGTAAAACCCGGTTCAAGTGTCACTATCATAAAATTTTCCTTGACCCCATTCCCTACCACTCAGATGGAACAGTGGCACTATATATAAACAAACAAACATACACCTATATCTATAGATTAAGGTGAGAACACACTGGTAGTGGTAATTTAGAAATAATGGCAAACACAGGAAGAAGAATGATCTTCTGAGATAACCACTCGAAGGAGTATGGACTTTTGAAGAAAGTCAGCCAAGTAAGACTGCCCAAGATGTGGAGCAGCTGTGCATTCTTTGGTCTGCTTTCATAAATGAAGATGCAAATGACCAATAAATAAGCTTTTTTTTTTTTTTTTTTGACAGGCAGAGTGGACAGTGAGAGAGAGAGACAGAGACAAAGGTCTTCCTTTTCCATTGGTTCACCCCCAAAATGGCTGCTATGGCCAGCACGCTGCGCCGATCTGAAGCCAGGAGCCAGGTGCTTCTCCTAGTCTCCCATGCGGGTGCAGGGCCCAAGCACTTGGGCCATCCTCCAGTGCCTTCCCGGGCCACAGCAGAGAGCTGGACTGGAAGAGGAGCAACCAGGACAGAATCCGGTGCCACAACCAGGACTGGAACCCGGGGTGCTGGCGCCACAGGCAGAGGATTAGCCTAGTGAGCCGCAGCGCTGGCCAATAAGTTGACTTTATGCCAATGCTCTTCTTCCCATTCCACGTCAGACTCTCATCTTCTGGAACAGGTTTTGTTGTTGTTGTTCATTTTAAAATTTGAGAGGCAAGGATGGGAGTGGGGGGAGACAGACCGACACCACTCCCTCTACTAGTTCACTCCTCAAATGCCTGCAATGGCCAGGGCTGGACTAAGGCCAAAACTGGAAGCTAGGAGCTCAATCCAGGTCTCCCACGAGGGTGGCAGGAGTCCAATGACTTCAGCCACTACTGCTGCTGTCCAGAGTCTGCATTAGCAGCAAACTGCTGTCAGGAGCTGTAGCTGGGGATCAAACTCAGATGTTGTGACATGAGAATCAAGTCTTAACCACTAGGCCAGACATCCACTCCTGAAAGAGCTTTTCAGTGGTCTCATCACCTCCAGGTGCAGATGCTGTCCACCCTACAGAATGCTTTGAAATCCTAACTTGTTCCCCACTAGCTAGACACAATCTCACTCCCTTAGATATTACACACATTCTCTCCAGGACTTGGCTCCAACGTGCCATGTTGGCCGTCTCTACTATTTAGATAACCTGAAATTCAACCGAAAATGGTTAACTAACCTTCCAGGACACGCCACGTATTTTACATGTCTACCATCCCTTCCCCTAGAATGCCCTCTGTCTGCTGGAGTCCTGTCTACCCACCAAGGCACAGGTCGGACACCACCTTGTACATAAGGTGCTCCTTGACCCCCACAGCTGAAACGTACCCTTGAGTTGTAGAGTATAATATATTTCATCTCTTTTTATCCTAAAAGCAGCTCTCTGAGACATCTCTACGTTCCTTCTACAAACTCAGCCCAGCTGCTCTGACAAGATCACTGCAGTCAACGGTAGCAGTGAAGGTTCAAATGCAGTCTTCAAAATCCAAATACCCTGTGCATCCGCCACACCACTGATGCTACCCTTGAAAACCTGTACCGCCTCTGTGCTCCTGGGATGCCTACATCTTCAACAGCACATTAAACCCAGGTCCATCTAGGTTCCAGCTGGCTATGCTGGGAGAAGAGATGTCACTATATCCCATGTTCTTACACACAGTGGGTCAACAGCAATCAAGCTGAATTTAATGCACTGTTTTGTTCTGTTTTTAATTTTTTCTTCATGGAAGATTCCAAAATTTCTGCTCGATTCTGTACCCCAGAAGCAGAAACGGGTGGAAGCTGGAAGAATGGACCTCCCATAGGCAAGCTGCTCAACACCTCTGTGCTGGAATCTCCATGTTTGTAAAATGGAAATAATAATTATGCCTTCCTCACAGGGTTGTTGTGAGGATTAAATGAAGCAATCTACTTAAAGCACCGAGCCAGGAGCTGGCACACTTAATATATAGGCGCTATTATTCCATGCTGTTTCTCCATACAGTATTTCCAGGGCCTAAATTTACTAATCTCAAAAAATGATTACTCCAAACCATCAAGAGAAACTCAGATGATGTAGACTATAAATAAAGATGTAAGGAAATGTGTTTAATGTATTTTAGAAAAATCCTTTTGGTTCATGATGACATAGGACCTTGTCTGAATAATAATGATTTCAAAATTTGAGCTTAAAATGAAATCTTAAAAAAAAAAATCCTTTTCACTTGTTTGAAATAATCCAGTATATACAATCCCCAGTTATTTGGTAAATTAACTTATACTAAATGATTCAATCTATATTATATGAAATAATCCGGTATTAAGGAGTATACTGCAAGGTACGTGTGTACAAGTATGTGCGCGTGTATTTCAAACCTCCCTTAATTTTGCTGTGACTAATATTTTTCCTAAGCCAAGTATCAGGTGCTAACCAAAGGCTTCAGCAATTACAGGCATCTGACTCTTTGCCCCCAAGGCCAAGAGCAAGCAAGGACCAAAGGCTCCGACCTGCACCTCTCAGAGAGCTGCACAGAGCCCAGATTCAAGCCCGGATACTGACGACTACACTGGAAACCCCAGCGGCCGCTGCTGCGTCTTCCCTGGACAGGCAGGGAAGCACCACACCTGAGCGCGTGGTGCTGGCGTAGTACAGACATGCCTGCTAAGTGAAAGCCCTCATCTGCAACAGCTCATGCCTCTTCCTGGGTCACACTGTGAAAAGGAGAGGGTAAGAGCAGGAATTTCTAAGATTCCCTTCAGATGTGTCATGTCTCCCCCAAGGAGGGCAGAACTGTGGTCAGGGGGCAACAGCCAGGCAAGAGGGAAATCCGGGGTGTGGTGACCCTGGTTTGGAGCAGCTAAGCTGGAGTCTGGACGGTTCTTGAAAAATGACAGAAGCTAGGAGGGCCTGACATAGGCAGGGAGCTTTAAAAAAAAAAATTACGTGTAAGAGCGACATGGAGGGCGCCACGGCTCACTAGGCTAATCCTCCACCTGCGGCGCCGGCACCCCGGGGTTCTAGTCCCGGTTGCTCCTCTTCCAGTCCAGCTCTCTGCTGTGGCCAGGGAGTGCAGTGGAGGATGGCCCAAGTGCTTGGGCCCTGCACCCCATGGGAGACAAGGAGAAGCACCTGGCTCCTGGCTTCGGATCGGCGCAGCGCGCTGGCCGTAGCGGCCATTTGGGGGGTGAACCAACGGAAGGAAGACCTTTCTGTCTGTCTCTCTCTCTCACTGTCTAACTGCCTGTCAAAAAAAAAAAAAAAAAAAAAAAAAAAAAAAAAAAAAAAAAACGCGACAGGGAGGGTTAGCCGGCGATGGGGAAATGGTGGAAGATCTTTCACCCGCTGGTTCAGCCAGCAACTACACGTGAGGGGCAGGGACGCAAGTACTTGGGCCTTCGTCTGCTGGTCTTCCAGGTGTGCACAGCAGGGAATTGGATCAGAAGCCGAGCAGCTGGGGCTCGAACCCGCAATCCGATATGGGGCGTCTCAAGGCTCGCCCCTAGGCAGGGATCTTGGCACTTAGGGCTGCAGGGAGTTCTGAAGCTGGCCTCGGTGACTGACCCGGCGAACACACACACCCACGGACGAGGAACCTGACCCTGAGCTGGCCTGGCTTCCAGTTACTGTCCCAAAATAAACAAGTTACTGCCAGTAGGGCCGCAGGTTTTGAAACAACCTGAAGAAACGGATTCTCGCCCACAGACACCATGAGCCCGCCTCCCAGCCCACTCCCGTCTGTCCACGGCCGGCGGACCTGCAGCGGAGGCCGGACAGAGTTCGAACCTGGGCCCAGCCCGGCTCCGTCTGAGCCCGGGAATCCGCTCTCTCCCGGGGCTACAGCGTGGGAGAACCAGATTGTGTACCCACCTTGGTGCTGGGGTCCGCGTCGGAGCAGCAGCTAGCGGCGGCCTCGTCAGTGAGGCCGCTGGACGCAGGTTGCGGTTCTGCCATGGCCGCACAGCCGAGTCTCACGAACACCCGCACAGGACAGCACAGACACCACCCCGCCGGGCCCGGGTGCAGCCTTTACCCGAGACAGCGCGGCGCCGCCGCGGGGCGGGCGGCCGCTGACTTTCAGCCAATCGCTGCCCGAGAGCAAGTTGGCTCTCTGCTGATTGGGCCCCAGTGCGTCCTCCGGCCACAGCTCGCTATGCATAGAGACTACAACTCCCAAGGTGCCTTGCGCACAATGGAGTCAAGCTAAAAAAAATCAGCTTGCTGGGAATCCGCTGTTACTTGACTTAATTTTGTTTCCACTTAACTTTTACAGTACAGTAACCACCCAAACCTCAGGAACTGCAATGTGGTGGTAGAAAACTGATGCAAAGTGAGAATTGGAAGTTATTCTTAAATTGTAAGAATCTGAAGTCTGTCTTCTCTTTTAAGCAGCTCAGGAAAATTAAAACATTAATTAAAAATTATATATGAGCTCGAGAGGCTTGGAATAAGGACTGATCTTCTCTGAGCCTTCCTACAGGATTTGGTGAGAATCATAAAATGTAAGTCATGGTTTGACTCCATCGGACCCCAAAATATGGCACCCCGCAATACATGTATTTGAGATAAATGCATTATACTCAAGTTGGTTATTCAGAGAAACTGCAGACCTCTTCAGACAGGGGAATACTGTGACAAGCTGCTCATTTGTAAAAGAATTCATATCTGTAAAGGAAATCTCCACTGGTGGCTGTAAACTGGCCTTTGCATCTGCAATCACTTTGCTTCCTGGAAAGCTCTCACAGGAAGACTGGAGTGGGGAGTCAGGCACCAGCCCCCCTTGCTGCGGTGCATCTCCTTCTGCAACCTTCCACAGCCCGCGCCAGCCTCCTTGACCCCCCAGAAGCCCAAGCCCCTATCCTGTTTAGCTCTCGATAACCTTCAACCACCAGGCCTGCCTTTGAGATGCACATTATGTATGACTCTCATGCTGTAATGTTCTCCTGATAATTTCTCTGTTGTCAATTTTATAGGCTAACACTGATATGGGATAGCTAGATTAAGGTCATGAGCTGGAAGCCACGCATCCCTATCTCCACCCAATGTAATCCTAACCACCCACCAGTCAATCAGATAACCCCTTCCCCAGGATGTACCTCCTCTTACCTGGGACCTGGGGGCAGTATTATGTAACCACTCCCCTTTTCTAAGCTCTTTAAGAAGCGTGGTAAAGGGGAGAGGGCTCTCTCTCTCTCTCTCTCTCTCTCTCACACACACACACACACATACACACAAACACACACATAAGAAGCCTTTACATGGGAGTGGGTGTGCTCTCTGTCTCTCCATGTGGACCCAGAGCGAGCAGGTTATGAAAATCTCTCTTCTCCTTTCCTGGCCCACTCTCCCTGAACAATGCCCTCGTGTGCATGTGTGTTTTCCTCACTTTGTAAACCTTATCACATTGCACATAGTGTTTGTACCTGTGCTTAGAATGCTTCTCTAAGTAAGAGGCAAGAGCCTAGAATAGGAATTTAGGCCCAACCTGGCCACAACAAAATGATCAAACCTTCAGCAAGGAATAAAACTTCCTTATAACTAATGATTCAAATGTCCATAACTTGCAGTATTTTTTTAAAAATTATTTAATTTATTTGAAAGGCAGAGTTATAAAGAGAGGGAGAGATACAGGTAGAGCTTTTTTAAAAAAATTATTTTATTTCTTTGTGTCGCTCCCCCTCTTCGTGGAGGAACGACACAGGACCCTGCGCTGTTCTTTTGTCTGCTCGGCCCTCCCCGGGTTTGCTGCTGGTTCTTCCCGGGTTGGCTACCGACCCTTCCACCTCCGTGGAAGGGCGGTTCCCCCCGCCACATTCCCCACTTCCGTGGGGGAGCGGCACACCGCCGGCCGGCTCTCTCGGGGGCTGCACAGGTGTTCCTTCAGATAGATGTTCCCCTTAGATGTTCCTGGTGCATGTTGTCTCTCTCCTCCTTTATAGTCCTCTTCCACCAATCCCAACTCTGCTACCCACACGCCAAGTACGCTGCTCTCCTCCAATCAGGAGCAGGATCAGCTCCTGGAGGTCATCACTCAAGTTGGCAAGAGGCAGCTGCGTAGAATCTGTTTTCTCCTCTCCCAGCGCCATATTGTGGGAGAGCAGATGCATAGAATAAGTCTTAATTCCAGTAACTCAGTCCAGTCCGGGTTGCTCCCCACACTTTGAAAGACAGAGTTACAGAGAGGCAGAGGCAGAGAGAGAGAGAGAGAGAGAGAGAGAGAGAGAGAGAGAGAGGTCTTCCATCCACTGGTTCACTCCCTAGATGGCTGCATCGGCTGGAGCTGCACCAATCCAAAACCAGGAGTCAGGAGCTTTTTCCAGGTCTCCCACATGAGTGCAGGGGCCTAGAGACTTGGGCCATCTTCTACTGCTTTCCCAGGCCACAGCAGAGAGCTGGGTCAGAAGTAGAGCAGCCAGGACTCGAACTGGCGCCCATATGGGATGCTGGCACTGCAGGCAGCAGCTTTACCCATGCGCCACAGCGCCGGCCCTCCCAGATAGAGGTATTTTATCTGCTGATTCACTCCCCAAAATGTGCACAATGTCCAGGCCTGCACCACGCCAGAGCAAGGAGCCCCAAACTCCATCAGGGTCTCCCACATGGGTGACAGGGGTTCCATGTGACAGAAAACAGAACTTCAACATGGAGAAGCACCTTAAACTGTTACACTGAGAATTTGAGGCAATGCACACAACCCCCATACACTCTGCATCATCACTAAATTAATGAAAAGACTCTCTACTCTGTCTTCTCTGTCTGGTGAACATCCCAGAACATGTGAGGGATGAACCATAAATGAATAGGGAGGTGGATCTTTTAAAAAGATTTACTTATGGGGCCGGCACTGTGGTACAGTGGGTTAAAGCCCTGGCCTGAAGTGCTGGCATCCCATACAGGCACCGGTTCTAGTCCTGGCTGCTCCTCTTCTGATCCCGCTCTCTGTTATGGCCTGGGAAAGCAGTAAAAGATGACCCAAGTCCTTGAGCCCCTGCACCCACGTGGGAGACCCAGAAGAAGCTCCTGGCTCCTGGCTTCGGATCAGCACAGCTCTGGCTGTTGCGGCCATCTGGGGTGTGAACCAGCGGACAGAAGACCTCTCTCTTTGTCTCTACCTCTCTCTGTAACTCTGTCTTTCAAATAAATTTTAAAAAATTTACTTATTTATTTGAAAGTCAGAGTTAAAAACAGAGATGGGGGAGAGAGAGGGAGAGACAGAGAGAGAGAGAGAGAGACAGAGAGAGAGCACATCCATCCCCTGGTTTACTCCGAAGATGGCAGCAATGACCAGTGTTGGGCTAGCCTGAAGCCAGGAGCCAGGAGCTTCATCTTGTTGTCCCATGTGAGTGTCAGGGGCCCAAGCACTTGGACCATCTTCTGCTGCTTTTCCCAGGCCATTAACAGGGAGTTGAATTAGAAGTGGAGCAGCTGGAACATGAACTGGCACCCATATGGGATGCCAGCGCTGCAGGAGGCAGCTTTACCTGCTATGCTACAACGCTGACTCCAGAACGGTGGATTTTTAAAAAATTAGTTAATTAGAATGGCAGAGTTAGAAAGAATTGGGGGGGGGGGAGAGAGAGAGAGAGTGAGAGAGAGAGAGAGAGATCTTCCATCTACTGATTCATTTTCCAAATGGCTGCAATGGCTGGGGCTGGGTTAGGCCAAAGTCAAGAGTCTGGAACTCCATCCGCATCACCCACTTGGGTGCAGAGGCCCAAACACTTGGTCCATCTTCCACTGCTTTCCCTGGTGCAGTAGCCTAGAGTTGGACTGGAAGTGGAGCAACCGAGACTGAACAGGTGCTCATATGGGATGCTGGCATCACAGGCAGCGGCTTAACCTGCTAGCACCAAGGGGTTGGTTTGATCCTGTTGCATAGAGAGGGTGTTACCTGGTTCTTGACTTCATTCAATGTAGAAATAAAAAGTCTGAGGTGTAAAGCAAAAGTAAGTTTATTGAGTGAAAGAGAAGGAAGAAAAAAGCTCTACTCCCTGGAGACCAGTGGTGCAGAGAGGGGCCCCAGAGCTGGGAACCCTTGGGGGTTGGGGGACCCTGGGTCTTTTGCAGGTGGTTTTAACTTCCTCTTTTGCTTAAGCCAGAGCATGAGGCAGCTTTGTGACAGGTCAGGACTCTGAGCACAAGCACAGAAGGGGTTTTGGGTTGGTTTTCGTGTTGGTTCATGGGTACCATTAGGGTACTGAAGGGGACCTGATTGGCCATACTATGGTGCGTGCATGAATGGACTTGGCAGGTGAAATAAGGAAGAAGAGGGAGGAAAGGGAAGTTAGTGGCCGTTTTGGGCTCCACTGTCCATTTTGAAAGCACCCTTCGGAGGGCCCCATCCCTACCTACAGGTCCCCTTGCCCTACAATATCATAAAATATCTACTCAGTTACAGACTAATCCCATAACATAATGCAACTCCAATAGAAATCCTGATGGAAGTTTTCATTTAACTGAATAAGCTGATTTGAGATTCAGTTTATAGAGCAAGACACACTGAAGAATAGTTAAGTAAGGAAATATACCCTACCAGGGAACTAGGCTTAGTATAAAGCTACAGTAATTCTGATAATATGGCAGCAACACTATATGCTCCATAAGTGGAAGCTGTGGTAGATAGCCCTAATGGAGGGCTATCCCTACTGACTGCTGTTCTCACTCTTGCACAATCCTCTCCCTCCTTGAGTACATGCTGGGTTGAGTGAGTCACGTCTAACAAATATGACAGAAATGATGGTGTTGCTGTGGATTCATTCTGAGAGGAGAAGTACAGTGGGGGCAAGAGGTGCAGAATCATGACACAGACACCGGGAGGGAGTTGGATGAAAGAAGGCTAGAGGAGAGCAGCTCGCAGACTCATTTATTTCAGTTGGTGCAGCAGCTTATATAGCCGAGGTAGCCAATCCAGCCCAGGGGAGGTTTACGCCGTAGCCAATCACTGCCTATTGCTTGGCAGGCTCCATTCCCAGGTGGGTTCCAGTGGCATTTCCTGAGTAACTGTCTTGCTTGCTAGCGCCATCTTGGCATGGCCTTCTGACTCTACCACATGATGGAGTGTCACTTCTGAGAGTAAATTACATAAAATTATTATGATTCTTGGGAAATTCTCTCCCATTTTTCTCCCACCTCTTGCTTAGCTGCCACATTATGAGCAACACTTTGGGGAGACTCATGTGGAAGGAAATGCTGTCTCTGGTCAATAACCAGAGAGGACCTAAGACCAGCCAACGGCCTCACGAGGGAACCTGGAAGTAGGCCCTCTATCAGTAGATCTTTGAGATGACAGCTGTTGGAATTGATTCTTTAATTTTGGTTTCATCAGAAACGCTGAGTCAGAACTACTCAACCAGGCCATGCCCAGATTCCTAACCTACAGAAGCTGTAGGTTTTATATTTATTTATTTTTTTGACATGTGTTAGAGCTAGTACTGCAGATCAATGAGGAAGAGATGAATTTTTCAATGAATGGTGGTAGTAGGCCGGCGCCGTGGCTCACTAGGCTAATCCTCTGCCTGCAGCGCTGGCACACCGGGTTCTAGTCCCGGTCGGGGCACCGGATTCTGTCCTGGTTGCCCCTCTTCCAGGCCAGCTCTCTGCTGTGGCCCGGGAGTGCAGTGGAGGATGGCCCAAGTGCTTGGGTCCTGAACCCCTTGGGAGACCAGAAGAAGCACCTGGCTCCCGGCTTCAGATCAGCGCAGTGCGCTGGCCGTGTCGGTCATTGGAGGGTGAACCAACGGTAAAGGAAGACCTTTCTCTCTCTCTGTCTAACTCTTCCTGTCAAAAAAAAAAAAAAAAAAAAGAATGGTGGTAGAACAATTGGTTATTTATATTCCATGTCCTCATATATGGATCTCTGTTTCAAACCTTACAGGAAAACAGAAGTCCAGGTGGATTAAAAATATAAATGTGAAAAGGCAAAATTTAAAGAACAAAATATCAGAGAAGGTGTTTATGAATTTGTGGTAGCAATTCTCAGTGAAATGCACAAGCACAAAATACAAAAGAAAACTGAGGGTCAACATCAGGTTAAGCTACACTGGTCACACCAACATGCCCTATGAGCACCAGCCGAAGTCCCAGCTGCTCCACTTCCCATCTAGCTCCCTGTTGATGTGCCTGGGAAAGCAGAAAAAGATGGCATGAGTACTTGGGCCCCTGCCACCCAGGTGGGAGACCTGGATGGAGGTCTAGGTTTCTGCCTTCAGCCAGGCCCAGCCACAACATTGAGGCCATTTGGGGAGTGAACCAGAGGATGGAAGCTCTCCTGTATATCTCTTTCCCTCTGTCTGTGTCACTTTGCCTTTCAAATAAATAAATGAATCTTAGAAAGACAGGAAGGAAGGAAGGAAGGAAGGAAGGAAGGAAGGAAGGAAGGAAAAGGAAAACACTACATAAAAAGGTAAAAAGGCAAGCCACAGCTGTGTGTGAGCAACACACAAGCCAACAAAGGTTCAGGGTCCAGAACAAATCAATGAAAAAGATAAACAGCTCAAAAGAAAATGGCAAACAAGAAGAAAGGGTGCTTTACGAAAGAGGGAATGGAACTAGTTGGTAGGTGTGTGAAAAACTGCTCCAATTTTCTGGCAAATAGGAAAATGCAATTTAATATAAAAATGAGGCACCTTTCACACCTGTCAGGTTGACAGAAATTTAAAAGTAAAAATCTCTTAGTGTCAAGTGTTGGTATGGATGTGGTGCAATTGAAATTCATAGACATTTGCTAGTAGAAACTTAAATTATTAGACACAATTTGGAAAACAATTTGACAGTATCCAGTGAGGTTGAAGACAGGCACCCCAGAGTCCACTACTGGGTATAGATCCTAGAGGATTATAGTGCCTAAACATTGCGAGACACTGTAGGAAATGTGGTTTGAATAGCATTCTAAGAGTGAGAAAGCCTATTTAGGGAAAACAAAATTCTTTTCTCTTCTTTCATACCATGATCAGCACAGAAGACTTCTGTAAGCTTAAAAATTCTGGCATTTTTTCCCCACCAGCCGTCAGTCCTGCATTGAACGCCAGACTGATGTCGTCCAAATCAATTGCATTAAATTAAATGACACTATCTCTAGGTAGATAGTGTAAGATCCCACAGGTTGAGCTCTGTGCCCAAGACTGCACCCACTCCTGCCCTGACTTTAGGTGCCAGTTGTAAGCCCCAGATTGTTTTACCTGGGCCTCTGACTGACAGGCTATAAATCAAAGCTTCCCAAACCCTCTCCTCCAGTCTGATTAATTTGCTCCAGTGATGGGCAGAACTCAGGGTGACATGATGTCTACTGGTTTGCTATCAAGAATATTACAGACCGGCGCTGCAGCTCACTAGGCTAATCCTCCGCCTGCGGCACCGGCACACCAGGTTCTAGTCCCGGTCAGGGTGCTGAATTCTGACCTGGTTGCTCCTCTTCCAGTCCAGCTCTCTGCTGTGGCCCAGGAGTGCACTGGAGGATGGCCCAAGTGCTTGGGCCCTGCACCCGCATCGGAGACCAGGAGAAGCACCTGGCTCCTGGCTTCGGATCAGCACAGTGCACCGACTGCATTGGCCACTGGGGGGTGAACCAATGGAAAAGGAAGACCTTTCTCTCTGTCTCTCTCTCTCACTGTCCAGTCTGCCTGTAAAAAAAAAAAATTACAAAGGGTGCAAAGAGATGCATAGGATGGGCTATGAAGGAAGGGGGTGACACCCTTTAGGAACCTCCAATGTTCGCTTGTCCCGAAGCTCTCTGAACTTCGTCCTTTTGGGGTTTTGTGGAGACTTTATTGCATAGGTATGCTGGAATCACGAGCAAGTTTGTAGAAACGTGATTGCCCAAAAAGAGTACGATCTATTGCTCATATATTGGGATGGGGGAAACCTTTTTCTTTTCTTCTTCATCTCCTTCCTTGCCTCTGTGCAGTATTTCTCCCCCAAGGGTGTAGGTAAGACCCCTTCTAAAATGGTGGTGTTATGATCTACAATTAGATAAGATAGGCCAGAAAAATTCTTTAAGGCCAGCTTCAAGGCAGAAAAGAAGGGGAGTGGCCAGCATTGTGGCGGAGCAGGCTGAGCCTCCATCTGGGGTGCCAGCTTCCCATTTGGGCACAGGTTCTTGTCCTGGCTGCTCTTCCAATTGGTTCTCTGCTTATGGCCTGGGAAAGCAGTGTAGGATGGCCCAAGTGCTCGGGCCCCTGCACCCATGTGGGAGACCCAGAGGAAGTTCCTAGCTCCTGGCTTCGGATCAGCCCAGGCTCTGGCCATTGTGGCCATTTGGGGAATGAATCAATGGATGGAAGACCTTCCTCCATCTCTCCCACTCTCTGTCTGTAACTCTGCCTCTCAGATAAATAAATAAAATCCTAAAAAAGAAAAAAATGAACGGGAAAGATTAGAGTTACTAGACATGCCTTGGGAAAGAAAAATTCTGGTATCTATGACCTGCCTCGAGGAGGAAGTTATGAATCAGAACTGTGGATGAAAATACATATATATATATGTCATATAAAATCATAAAGCCTAAATGTCCAATAACAGGAAAATCATATTATCAGAGTAGAATACCGTACATAAATGAAAATAAAAGAACCAGGGATATGTTTCAACAGGAATGAATTGGCTGCAAGTTGTGGTAGAAAACATATGGCACAATACCACTTTTGCAAAGTTTTAAAATATGCAGAACAATATAATGTATTGCTTAGGGCTGAATACTCATTTAGTAGTGCCATCAAGAAGTGCCTGGCAATAAAAACATGATTTCCTCTAAGGGGCCGTGGAGGGAGGCAGAAGGTAAGGCTAGACTGAGGTTTTAATTGTGTGTCATAATCATAGACATAGTTTTCTCTTTTGTCAGTAAAAATTAAAATTAGGAATTCTAAGAGTATGTTTAAAACACTGCTGTGATTGCATTCATTGTCCTTAAAGAATAGTATTGTATTAGTTGTTTAGGTTCTTATTGTCATTTTGGGTTTCTGCATTGGCAGCTATTATTGTTTTTTCCAAACAGTATGGACAACAAATTAGGTCATAAATGGGCTGTTATAGCTACAAACCAGTAATCCAGAAATAAAAGCCTGGGGAAATGAGCTATGGAGACTTATTCAATACTTCCATATATTTTACTTGAATGGCTGGCTACTTAAAATGTTGCTTGATAATACGATCACGTGGCTAGGTTAGGATATATTGATAATCTGTACATGTCAATTGCATATTTCCTACAAGAGCTAAGCATTTCCCAGTTGGTTGTTTTGACATTTTTATTTCTGTCCATCTTTCTCTGTTGGTGAGGTTTGAAACCAAATTCATCATGGAGTTATGGATTTTTGGAGCTGAAAGGGAACATAAAGATTATCTTACCTTCCCCATTTCATTTTATAAACAAGGACAGCCAGAACTATGGCAATTTCCCAGCCTGAAGTTATCCCACTAATCAGTTATTTATTGGGTAGCCCAGAGCCCCAGGACTAAGTCTCTGATTCCCTGATTACCAGTTGAGTATTTTTCTTCAGTACATAAACCATGGCCACTAACAGTGCCCATTAGTTAAGCCATTTCTGGATACTATTGTGTGAGGCAGTTCTATATATAGTCCCTCACTGTATTTCCTGGGACATTTAATTCTCAGCATCTCAGACACTTAATGTCTTATATGTGTGTTACATGGTGTTTACTCTCTATGAAGCCTCAAGAGGACTCTGTGGAAGGTGTACTTTTCCTATCTCGTGGGCATTCTCAGGAGTGCTGTCATTTGGCAGTATTCCATGAACCCAGTTTTCTATCATAGATGATGAAACTATTGCATGGATTACGTGTGATAGACCTAATACAGCGACACACATCTTTAGAACAAAAACTGTCCATTTTTTGTGTTATTTTTGTTTAACTTTTTTTCAGGAAGTGTTTCACATTTATTTAAATTTTGTATTTATTTAAGGGAGACAGAGAGAGACACACACACAGACACACAGAGATACACAGAACTTCCATCGACTGGTTTACTCCCCAAATGCCCACAACAGCCAAGACTGGGCTACAGCAAACCTGGGAGTCAGGGACTCAATCTGGGTCCCCCTTGTGGGTGTCAGGGACCCAGCTACTTAAGTCATTGATCCCAGAGTCTGTATTGACAGGAAGCTGGGGTCAGGAGCTGGAGGTGGACATTGAACTCAGGCAGTCTGGTGCAGAACGCAGGCACCTGAACTGCTAGGCCAAATGTCCCTCTGCCATGTTCCTGTGTGAGTGGGGGAGTGCATTGGGTTACTGGGAGTGCTGCCCTGGGATGGATTTAAGGTGATGCTCATGGGATCTTGTGTTCTTGCCACTTGCAGTGAGTTCCTCACCAGAGCTAAACAGATGCCTGTGTCATGCCCTTGAACCTCCAGGGCTGTGAGCTAAATAAACTTTTTCTTCATAAGTACCCAGCATCAGATATTTCACTGTAGAAACAGAAAACAGACTAAACCATTTTTTAGGATATATTTTCAAAAGAGAAGTTTGTGGGTTAAGGCATGAGAGTATATTTAAGGCTCTTTAGGGGATAAGCTATCTGTAATTTGCTTCTTACCATATCAGAGTATATAGATGTGGCCGGCGCCGTGGCTCAATAGGCTAATCCTCCGCCTTGCGGCACCGGCACACCGGGTTCTAGTCCTGGTCGGGGCGCCGGATTCTGTCCTGCTTGCCCCTCTTCCAGGCCAGCTCTCTGCTGTGGCCAGGGAGTACAGTGGAGGATGGGCCAGTCCTTGGGCCCTGCACCCCATGGGAGACCAGGATAAGTACCTGGCTCCTGCCATTGGATCGGCGCAGTGCGCTGGCCGCGGCGGCCATTGGAGGGTGAACCAACGGCAAAAGGAAGACCTTTCTTTCTGTCTCTCTCTCTCTCACTGTCCACTCTGCCTGTCCAAATATATATATATATATATATATATATATATATATACCTCAGAGGGAGAGATGTCAAGGAATAAAACCTGCCAGAACTCCATAAATGCCAAGAGTAGACCATGAGACTGAATGTACCAGGGTCAGTTTGTTACTTACAGCCCAACAAAGGAGAGGGGTATCCCATGGGAGGCCAGTTCTCCTGCTCTCGCTGGGCCACACCATGGGCTCATCTGCAGGTAGTGTATTGTGAGGCAGCTAAGGGAGCCAGGGCTAAGGGCTCAGTGTCTTGTAGCAAGCAGTGAACAAGCTAGTGCCTCTCACTGGGAAGGAGCAATTGTGCCTTGTCATGCAGTCATTGCAATGACCTAAATTAGTTGTTTGCAGATAGCAGCTCAGGCTCCAAAAACTGCTGGGACTGAGTTTACCATACTTGGCAAGGATGTGCACAGACAGCCTGGCCCCACCACTTTCTACTGTATCTGCTGCTTGGTATCTCATAGATGGATGGACGGTGGCTTATTTAACTGTACTTGTCATTAAAAAGGTATTTGATTTATTTCAAGGTAGGGTGAGAATTAGAGTGAGAGCGAGAGCAAGAATGAGAGAGATAAAGAGAGAGGGGGAGATGTCCTATCCACTGGTTCATTCCCCACATGTCCCCAAACAGCCAGACCTGGGCCAGGACAAAACCCAGAGCTGGTAACTCATCTGGGTCTCCCTTGTGGGTAGCAGGGACCCAACTGCGTGGGCCATCACCTGCTGTATCCTGGGATGTGCTTAGCAGGAAGCTGGAATGGAAGCAGAACTGGGACCTGATCCCACTCACGCTGATTCCGGACGGGGCATCCCAAATAGTGTCTGACCCAAGTGTGCCAAACACCTGCCTCTGGTTTGATTTTTATATTGATTGCCTTTTCTCTTTAGCCCACAGGGAGTTACAGGAAAAGCAGATGTGTGGGAGGTGGTGGACTTTAAGTCAGTTATTTCAGTCTTTGTGTTCTCTGCGTTATCAGTCATTGATTTTTGGGCAAGCAAACTCAACAGGAAGCATTTTATGTTCTCAAGCGAAACTCCAGAAGCTGTGAAAGTGACAGAAAGCGTTACTTTTATGTATTTGTGTACTTCCAGGCCAATCCCCTCCACGCATTCCTTGGGGTCCTGTCAGGTCTCCAGTATGCCGGACTCCCCCGTCCCAATTTCCGTCTCTGCGGAGAGAGCTGCCCTGCCGCGCCCGGGTGCCCCCAAACAGCGTTTCACCCACCACGCTCTGTGGCGGAGGTAGTTGTTGCGGGACGCCCGCGCGCGGCCACGCCTGTGCCCTGCCGAGCCCGCGCGGGGCGCCCTGGAGCGAGCCGGTCTCGGACTCCCAACGGCCAGAAGCTCGGTGGCCGCGGAGGCCTAGCACCGCTCCCTGGGCCGGCCTCGCTGGGCTGAGGTGCAGGCTGCGGCGGACCGGGCGCTGGCGGGTGAGTGCGCAGTCCCAGGCCAGCTGGGAGCCGGGGCGCTGCCCCACCCCGAGTTGCTCCCCTGAGGCCGGTTCCCCGGCTCCCTAGTGGGGATGGGGTCCAGGCTAAAAGTTCATCCCCGCCCCTGCCAGGGGACCCCAGTGACCATCCTGTGGGCAGACCCCAGCTGTGTCCCTGCCCTCAGTGTGTCCCGGTCTCTTCTCTGGGCTCCTGAGGGACTTTGCACCAGACTCCCTTGTTCTTTCACTCACCAACAAAACAGGCAAAATACCTCACGCTTCAGGCTCATTCTGCGCCTCTTCCTCCTCGTCCCCCCGCAGCCCTCAAGTTTCAGCAGCTGTGACTGTCCCTGCCTCTCGACTTTTGCACCCCAATGCCCCTGCCTTCTGCGCGAACGCTCCCTCTCCCACCTTCTTCAGACGCGACTCAAATGTCTCCTCTTTCAAGTTTTGATTTCCAGAAGTTTCTCTGCCAGACTGGCTCAGCCTTTTCTCAATTCGCCTTGACTGAGTTGACTAGCTTGTGCTTTGTTTCATAGTTTGGCACCTCAGTGTGTACGTGAAACACACGCATACAAGGGGTTCCAACAAGTTCATGGAAGATGAGTATTTTGAAAACTGCATGGATTTCAATTTTTTTTTTTTTTTTTTTTTTTTTTTGTCACCAGAATGATATTTGAAAGAGTTACACAGAGAGAGAAGGAAAGTCAGAGAGAGAGAGTCTTCCATCTGCTGGTTCATTCCCCAGATGCTTGCCAACAGCCAGAGCTGGGCCAATCTGAAGCCAAGAGCCAGGAGCTTCTTCCAGGTCTCCCACACGGGTGCAGGGGCCCATGGACTTGGGCCATCTTCTACTGCTTTCCCAGGCCACAGCAGAGAGCTGGATTGGAAGTGAAGCTGCCAGGATCCAAATCGGTGCCCATATGGGATGCTGGCACCTGTAGGTGGTGGCCTCACCTGCTGTGCCACAGCACCGGCCCCCTAAACTCATCTTTTAATTCCATTCTCCTTCAACTTTTTGAAGTACCCTTATAATTACAGTGAAATATGGCTATGATTTTAAAAGAACCAAACAAATTTACAGGAAGTTATAAAACTGAAAAGTAAAATTCTCCCTCTGCTTGCTGCCTGTGGTCCCTTCAAATGAAGGCTAGCACTGATAATAATTTACTGTGTAGCCGGCGCCGGGGCTCACTAGGCTAATCCTCTGCCTGTGGCGCTGGCACCCCGGGTTCTAGTCCTGGTCGGGGTGCCGGATTCTGTCTCAGTTGCTCCTCTTCCAGTCCAGCTCTCTGCTGTGGCCCGGGAGGGCAGTGGAGGATGGCCCAGGTCCTTGGGCCCTGCACCCGCATGGGAAACCAGGAGGAAGCACCTGGCTCCTAGCTTTGGATAGGCACAGTGCACCGGTAGCAACGCACCGGCGGTAGCTGCCACTTGCGGGTGAACCAACGGAAAAAGGAAGACCTTCCTCTCTCTCTCTCTCTCTCTCTCTCTCTCTCTCTCTCTCTCACTGTCTAACTCTGCCTGTCAAAAAAATTTTTTTAAAAAATTTACTGTGTATCCTCCTTGGAAAGCTTATACTGAGTTTTATCATATCTAAACTATTACTGATTGTAATTTTATGCAATGACATAAATGCCAATTATGTATTTTACTTAATTGCATAAGAAAAACATGCTAAGAAAAAAATGCTGCCAATTAAACCTTCATAAAGTGTGCATCTCAGAATTGATGCAATGCCATGTGTAAGCATACATACACTTTAAGACATGTTTACAGTGGGTGTCATTATGCAGTGTGTTGTACCTTTTTTGTTTTTGTAAAGATTTATTTATTTGAGAGGCAGAGTTACAGACAGAAAGGGAGAGACAGAGAGAGAGGTCTTCCATCCATTGGTTCACTTCCCAAATGGCTGCAACTGCCGGAGCTGGGCCAATAGGAAGCTGTGGGGAGCAACTGGGAGCAACTCGGACTAGACTAAGTTACTGGAATTAAGACTTATTCTATGCATCTGCTCTCCCACAATATGGCGCTGGGAGAGGAGGTAACAGCTTCTACACAGCTGCCTCCAGTTCAACCAATAAACTGTAGGACTTGCTCCTGATTGGAGGAGAGCAGCGTACTTGGCATGTGGGCAGCCGAGTTGGGATTGGCGGAAGAGGACTATAAAGGAGGAGAGAGACAACATGCACGAGGAACATCTATCTGAAGGAACACCTGTGCAGCCCCTGAGAGAGCCGGCCGGCGGTGTGCCGCTCCCCTGCGGAAGTGGGGAAAGTGGCCAGGGGGAACCGCCCTTCCACGGAGGTGGAAGGGACGGTAGCCAACCCGGGAAGAACCAGCAGCAAACCCGGGGAGGGCCGAGCAGACAAAAGAACAGCGCAGGGTCCTGTGTCGTTCCTCCACAAAGACGGGGAGCGACATAATGGTGCCGTGACTCGGATAGGAAACTTAGGAGGGAAGAAACGGGAAGAAGTGGGAAAATACCGGAGAGAGAGACTAGCAAAGAGCCTAGGGAAAAGCCGGATGGAAAAGGTGCCGGAAGAAGCTATTGAAAGCCTAGGCATAGACTCGGATACGGACTGTGGGAAAGAAGTTAGGATTTAAAGTGAAAGCAAGAAGAAACTTAGACTCAGATACGGACTGCAGGTTGAAAGTGAAAGTGAAACCTAGAAGAAACTTAGACTCGGATACGGACTGTGGGGAGAAGCCAGAAGTGAGAGGGGAATATTGTTGGAAGAAAAGTTAGGAAACATACCGGGTAGAGAAAAATGTTAGGGAAAATGAAGCCGCGGACATAAGAGAAATAGAAGTATAGAAGTAAAATGAGAGAAATAGGAATGCTGGCAGATAGAAGTAAAATAAGAGAAATAGGAATGCCCGGAGATGGAGAAATAAGAGAAAAATAAGGCCTCCCCACAACACGGCAATGAGAGAGCTTGGATTCGGTCTGCCTGATTAGATGATAAGTACCTGCTGGCGGCTAGCAGCTTACCCGCTGCAGGTCACCGAAGACAGGCACGTTATCAACACCAATAAGTCTCCCCACAAGACGGCAATGAGAAGGCTTGGATTCAGTTTGCCTGATTGGTAGGGCTTGTAAGCACCTGCAGGCAGTTCTAGCAGCGCAGAGCATGCGCTGCAGGGCACCGAACACAGGCACGCATCAGCGCCTAAAAACCTCCTCACAACATGGCGAAGAGAGGACCCGGATTTGGTTTGCCTGATTGGTAGGGCTTGTAAGCACCTGTGGGCAACTCTAGCAAGCAGAGCAGAGAGTGTGCCGCGGGGCACCGAAGACAGGCGCGTATCAACGCCAAAAATAAAAAGAAAGGGGGAGCAACAGAAGCCAGGAGTGCAGAGCTTCTTCCTGGTCTCCCACCTGGGTGCTGGGCCCAAGCACTTGGATCATCTTCCACTGCTTTCCCAGGCTCATTAGCAGGGACCTGGATCCGAAGTGGAGCAGCTGGGACTCGAGTGGGTGCCCATATGGGATGCTGGCACCCCATGTGGAGGCTTAACTTACTATGCCACAGTACTGGCCTCTGTACCTTTTTTTTTTTTTCGCTAACATATGCAACATGTCTTAGCGAACTTTACACATGTGCACATATAACATTATCCCTTTGTTTTCATTGTTAATGCCTGCATTGAATTTTTTTTAAAAAAGGTATATTTATTTATTTGAAAGGCAGAGTTACAGAGAGGGAGTGACAGAGATCTTCCATCTGCTGGGTCACTCCTCAAATGATCTCAATGGCTGGGGCTGGGCCAGCACACAGTGAGGAGTCTGGAACTCCATCTGGGTCTCCCACATTGGTGGCAGGGCATAGGTACTTGACCCATTTGCTTTCCCAGGTGCATTAGCAGGGAGTTGGATTGGAAATGGAGTAGCTGGGATTTGATCCAATGCCTATATGGGATGCTGGCATTGCAGGCAGTGGTTTAATTTGCTGTGTTACCTACAACTCTGACTCGTGCATTAAAATTTTATTGAACGTGGATGGTGCAGTACACTTAACTGTCCCCTTTTTAAGTGACAACTTGGTTATTTTCAAGGTATATGTTTGTTTTTCTTCCTTGTTTTTCTATCACAAGCACGCTGTAGTGAACCAACTCCCTGGAGTATATGTGTGTATATTTAATATGTATATGTAGTAGGTAAATTGATACCTGCTAAGATTTTTCCATCTCACATGTTTAACCTATTAAAACTTTTGTTACAGTTTTTAGGAATTATTCTATATAAAGTAGTTGCATACATTTTCTAATTTAAAATTAGTTACACCACTCTTTGGAAATAAGTTGATATTTTTCATATTTAGCATTCATTGCATGCCCAGTAGTATTTGACATTTGAAAACCATGAAGAAAATGCATCTCGAATTATTTCATTAGAGGGAGAATTGTAACAACTGCCCAAAGCAAAATCTTTCCATAATGACCAAGGTTATTTACTTATTTAGTGAGTCTTAGGAGGAGTTACTTAAAAATTTTTAAACTATTAGCCGGCGCCGTGGCTCAATAGGCTAATCCTCCACCTTGCGGCGCCGGCACACCGGGTTCTAGTCCCGGTTGGGGCGCCGGATTCTGTCCCGGTTGCCCCTCTTCCAGGCCAGCTCTCTGCTATGGCCAGGGAGTGCAGTGGAGGATGGCCCAGGTGCTTGGGCCCTGCACCCCATGGGAGACCAGGAAAAGCACCTGGCTCCTGGCTCCTGCCAGGATCAGCGCGGTGCGCCGGCTGCAGCGGCGGCCATTGGAGGGTGAACCACGGCAAAAGGAAGACCTTTCTCTCTCTGTCTCTCTCTCTCACTGTCCACTCTGCCTGTCAAAAAAAAAAAAAAATTTTTTTAAACTATAACAAATAATGTAGGATTTTGTTAATGACAACGGTAATTAATGCATACTTATCAATTTCTAGTGCTCACTAGCTACTAACTGTAGAGATTCTTTAGGCTCACAAGATAAGAGTGTGTCCTATCCTTACTTTGAAATATATCTAACTCAACAGTCAATTTATAGAACACAAATTCAGGTATTCTGTGAGTCCTCTGCTACATTTCTGAACTTTATTAATGTTTCTTTCCTTTCCTGATACAGCTTTATACAAATCCTGTGAATTTAAGCAAGAAGACACACCAGGATGTGAAAAATCTAGTGTATTATATATAAATGTTCATCTGCATTGAGACAATAGATTATGTTCAGTAGGTTACCATATGATCACAGTAACTCACAATGAGCTCTTTCATTGTACTATCTAAACTTGACTTTTTTTTTTTTAAGTGGAAGAAAGCAGGTATTTATTGCAAAGTGCAGAGTAAGAAGCTGAGTAGCTATGGTCTATTTCCTGGACTCTGAGGGGTGAGAATTAATGACACCTCCTGTAGATTGAAGCTGGGGTGGAAAAATATGTGTTCTGCTCCCGTCCAGGTCCCTGATTGGTCCACCGTGTTCATAGTCCTCCTTTGATTGGTCAGTGGTATCGTGTTCTTTTAGGAATGTTGATGATGGCAAAGTGGGCGTGGGTTAATCTGGTGGTAGGTACTTCTTGCTGAGGGCCTCGGGTTCATTGCTGATGCTTTTGAAGCTGCTTGATCCCACTGCAGAGAGCTTTGCTTCTAAATTTGGGATCCATTATCCTCCATACCTCTTCCTATCCTCTCTCTTAGGTGTTCTAGGTGTCATGGATTGAGTTCATCCCAAATCCTTACTTTCTGGCTGGTAACTCCCCACAGGTCACCTCTTGTTTTCAATTTATTTCGTGCCTTTCAATCTCCACATTCCATTCTCTTTCCTTGACCAATTCTTGATGAAGGGCTTTTTAAGAACTGAGGAGTTCTGGAAAAGTCCCAAGTAAAACAGAGCCTGTGCCCTAACATGTTAGCAATAAGGAACTCTGCTTGTAAAAAAGCCATATTATTATCTATTTATCTTAATCTAGTTGGAATCCTTGTTGTGGCCTTTTGGAAGAACGAATGACTTGTATGACATAAGGGTGAACGTTTTGTTTTCAACTCAGTTCTCCCCTCTTTGACTTATTCTTCACTTTTCATAGCTTCAACTCTCGGTTTTGATTTCTTCCCTTTGCTGCTTACTGAATGCTAATCCTCCTTCAGTGCCAACTAATGTCCAAATCCTGCATAAGATTCTCTTGGTCTGTTTCACCCACAACAGTTTCTTCATTTTTTTGCTTCTGTAAATTCCCTTTCCTGCAGAAACTGGAAGGGAGCTGGATCAGAAGCAGAGCAGCTGGGACAGGAGCTGGCACTCCAATATGAGGTGGCAGCATTGCAAGCAGAGGCTTAGCTCGCTGAGCCACGATCCTGGTCCCTTGTGTAGAATAACGAATAACGTTGTGAATTTGTGAGGACTGACATCTTGTTGTGGTTTCTGTCTCCCAGAGCGAATGTCACAGCCCTGGGCCTGTCACGATTGCTCACATCACTTGGAATGGCATCCGTGGCTGCGCACAGCAGGGGGAGAGAAGCAGCCCCTTCTCCCTCGTTGTCCTGCTCTGCTGGCCTTCCCCTCAGCTTTCCCTCTTATTTTCCCTTTCCTAAGCTCCTGGATTCAGCCTCACCTCAGTAACCATGACCATTGCTACAATTAACTGGTGGTCTTCAAGTCAAAGGGTTTTTAGCCTCTAGTCTTTGTCTGCTAGTCTACAAATGACTGGTGGACAAGGCGGGAAGCGGGTGCCCGCAGGTGAGCAGCAGTTCATCAGCGCTTCTGCTGAGCCTACCTCCTCTCACCTTGGTCTCTTGTTTAGTCTCAAAGTGCCCTTTTTTTCTGTACGTTTCGGGGAGTGGGGCCTGAACTTTTCCAAACCAAAACTCCCTTATAAAACTGTCAATAAATCAGTCATTTCTTTAGTGCATTGTTTATTATGGTCTTATTTTATAGCAACATTTAAAAAATTAAGGATACTTTAAAAAACATAAAAAGTAATCATAAGAAAATGTGCATTTCAATAGTTTTTATTATATTTACTGTGCTGTGCAGCCACAATCATTGTCTAATTCCAGAACAATTCCATTGCCTGGAAACCCAGGCCTGTTAGTAGTCAGTCCAATTCTTCCTTCTCCCCAACCCCTGGCAACCACTAATCTACCTTCTGTCACTGCGGATTTGCCTTTTCTGGATGTTTTATGTAAGTGGACTCATGCAATATGTGGTCTTTTGTGTCTGGCTTCTTGCCCCTTAGTGTAATGTTTCCAAGGCTCAACTATATTAAACATTTGCCACAGTCTGTTTACCTGCTCATCAGCTGATAGACATTTGGGTTGTGTCCATGTTTTGGTTATTATGAATAGCATTGCAATGAATACTTGTGTACAAATTTTTGTGTGGACACACATTTTAAATTCTCCCAGGTAGAATTACTAGCAGAATTCCACTTAGAGTGGAATTTCTGGGTGAAATGATAATCGCACGTTTGCCTTTTTGAGAAGCCACCACACTGTTTTCCACAGTGGCTGCAACATTTTACATGCCGGTAACGTGTGAAGTTTTCACTTTCTCCACATCCTTGCCAATACTCTTGGTTGTCTGGTTGCTTTTTAAAAGTGGGTGTACAGTGTTGTTTCACTGTGATGCTGATTTGTATCTTCCTAATGATCAGTGGTATTGAGCATCTTTCCATGGATTTTTTTTTTTTTTTTTTTTTTGCCATTTGTGTAAGTTCTTTCAGAAATGTCTGTTCAGACTCTGTGCCCATTTTTAAGTTGTCTGATTTTAAGTTGTCTTTCTATTGCTGAGTTGTAAGTTTTTAATATTTGGAGCTTTATTAGATAAACGATTTGCAAATATTTTCTCTGATTCTGTAGGTTGTGTTTTTGTTTTTTTGATTATGTTCTTCAGTGTAAAAATGTTGCTAATTTTGATAAAGCTTGTCTACTTTTCTTTGAGTGCTTATACTCAAAAAGCATTGTAGAATCCAAGGTTTAGTCTACAATGACTAATCTGAAGTCTTCATCAAACTAAGTAAGTTTTAAGTTTATGTTTAAAATCAAGAAACCAGGGGCTGGTGTTGTGGTATAGTGGGTAAAGCTGCTGCCTGCGATGCTGGCATACCATGTGGGCACAGGTTTGAGTCCTGGCTGCTTCATCACTTCTGACCCAGCTCCTTGCTAATGTTCCTGGGAAAGCAACAGAACATATCTAAGTGCTTGGGCCCCTGGACCCACATAGGAGACCTGGAAGAAGCTCCTGGCTTTTGGCTTTGGCCTGGCTCTGCCTTGGATGTTAAGACCATTTGGGGAGTGAAACAGGGGATGGAAGATCTCTCTCTGTCTCTCTCTGTTTCTCCCTCTTTCTCTAACTTTGACTTTCAGATAAATAAATCTTAAACAACAAAATAATTTTTTTACATTTTAAAAGCTTGTTAAAAATATTTCAGGACATGTAAAAGTTACATTAATTGTCCTAAATAAAATTGTATTGGGATGAAGTCACACCCCTTCACTGACGTATTTGTGTTTGCTTGTGTACTACCACAACAAAGTTGAGTGGCTGCGACAGACACTGTGTTGCTTGCAAAGCTTACAAAATTGAAAGCATTTATTTTCTGTCCCTTTTCAGAAAACATTTGCTGACCCTACTCTGAAATTTAGGTAAAATTTCGAATCTGTTTACACTGACTTGGGTCTTGCTGTTTGTTCCCTGACATTCACTTGTCAGCTTCTTGCTGAATGGTATCAGCTTAAAGTCTAGTCAACATCGAAAGCTCAATGCAATCAGAAGGGCACTTATCCTATTTCTTCTGAAATCTTCTGTTCTCTGTTTCTATTACTAGCAGCCACACTACGAGTTATGCAAGTTAAGAACCTGGGCTTTTTTTTTTTTTTTTCAAGCTTCCCTACATTCCCCTTAATCCCAACTGCCAATCAATTTCCAGATCTTGCCTGTTTGGTTTTCAAAACACCTGTCTTCTTCCCCACTCCTATCCTGTTCCTCGCCATCATTACACTAGTTCAAACTCTCATTACTTTTAGCTTAGATTTAGGCAGTAGCTTATTTCATGATTTTCTTGCCTTCATTATCTCTCCTCTCCAGTCTGTCAAAATAATCCTTTTTTAAAAAATGTTTATTTGTTTATTTCTGTCCACTTGAAGGGCAGAATGACAGAGAGAGAAAGAGAGAGATCTTCCATCCTCTGGTTTGTTCCCCAAACAGCTAGGGCTGGGCCAGGCCAAAGCCAGGAGCCCAGAGCTCCATCTGGGTCTCCCATGTGGTTTGAGGGCGCCCAAACACTTGGCCATCATCATCTGTTTCCCTCCACTTCAGCAGGAAGCTGGATCAGAAGCAAAGCAGCTGGGACTCAAACTGGTACTCTGATACAGGATCTGGGTGTTACAAGTGAGTGCCTTAACCAACTGTACCACAATGCCAACCCATCAAGAATGACCTTCTTGATGTTAATGCTGATCTTGTCACTCCCTTGCATGAAAACTCTGGATTCTCCACTGCCTATGAAAAAAAGATCAAGCTCTAGGATTTTCCATTTTCTGCTGCCAATCTATAACATATTTCTCACTCTTTCATACAGGAAAAAAGTCAAATTCTTATTTCTAAAAGGGCACAAAACCCTATTTCCTTGCTTTTGCTTTCTACTTGCTATTTAAACGGTTGCTTTTATTTGTAAAGCAGCTATACATGGATCTGCTCTTGTTTTTGAATAATACATTTAGATCAGTTTAAGGTAGGAGGACTCTAAGATGGCAGAATAGGGAGGGAGCTCACTGATAGTCTGGAAAAAGATAGTTTAATAAAAGTGGAGATACTGTAGTCTCAGGAAAGAGTTAGGGAAAAAACTGCAGAGGAAACTCTTCCGGAATTAGTGGGACACGGTGGACCTATGTGGAGGGCATGGGTGCCCACGGCGCGGGATCCCAGCTGCCGACTCTACACACCAGTGCTAGAAAGGGAGGTGAGGCGAAACTGCAGTAGCCCAAGACACTGGTGGAAAAGCAGCAGGAACAGCCTAGAGGGAATGAAGCTTGAAGCCCCGTGGGGGAAAAGTACACCAGCCTAACTAGAGGAGAGAAAAAAAAATAAGAGACTGGTATGGACACGATTCTGTCTCTCCACTCACCTCACAAAGGCGAGCAAGACAATAGAACAGATGCCATTTTGGACATATGTAACAGCTGCACCAGCTCAGGGCTGTGCCCGCACTCAACCAAGCAGAAAAACCTGACTCTGGTGGGGAGAAATAACAGGAGACTAAGACCTAGTGAATGTGTGGAGCTTATGAACCAGGACTGTGAAAAAACAAAACAAAACAAAAAAAACAACTGAGGGTGGGTGGGAGAACTCATGGTGTGGCCAAGACGTGAGTAGTCTTGGTGGGAGACGACACAAATTCGGGCGGCTTTGGTTACGTGGTGAGAGACATTTCAGGGCAATCTGAGCTTACACTGAGGACTGCACAGATCCTTTGTGTGGTCCTTGGGACAGAGCAGACAAATATTATACCCACTGGGGATAGTGCCCAGGCACTGATTGCCATCAAGGAGAAGAGCTCAGCTGAGTGGAATTATTTCCCTTCTGAATTAAAAAAAAGGGGGGGGAAGAGAGAGAAGATTTACCATGCCAAACATGGATGTGTCACCTTTGGCACACCCTTAACCCTAAAGAACTGAACAGAGCTTTCTGGCCACACCCACCACAAGCATCTAGAGATTCACCAAAAGCAGGCAGTCCACTTAATTTAGAGTGATGGTATAACGAGAAAAGCCACCACAGCGAGAAAAAAAAGAAGAAACCAAAGAATATCTCCACAATGCCAAGCAACAAATGCAGAAACTGAGGAAATAAGAACAAGGAAGACATCATGACGCTCCCAAATGAACATGACACTCCAATACAAGATTATGAAGATGATGAGATAGAAGAAATGCGAGATACAGATTTCAAAAAATTTATGACATGAACATTTAGAAGTTATCAAAAACAAATTCATGAACTACAGAAATCCATACAGGACAGGACAGAAAATCTCTCTTGTGAAAATGAATTCTTAAGGAGGAATCAAAATGAAATGAGGAATTTAGTAGAACATGAAATTGAGATATTAAAGAGAAATCAAAGTGAAATGAGGAATTCAATAGAACAAATGAAAAACACATTTGAGAGCCTTAAAAACAGAATCAGATAGAAGAGAGAATATCAGAAGACAGAGCACAGGAAAGTATACAGTCAAACCAAAGAAAAGAAGAGGAAATTAGAAATCTAAAAAAATATTGTTGGGAATCTACAGGATACTATTAAAAACCCAAAATTCGGGTTCTAGGAGTTCCTGAAGACATGGAGAGAGAGAGAGAAAGGATTAGAAGGCCTTTTTAGTGAGATACTAGCAGAAAACTTCCCAGGTTTGGAGAAAGAAAGAGACATCCAAGTACAGGAAGCACATAGAACCCCCAATAAACATGACCAAAAGAGATCCTCACCACGACACATTGTAATCAAACTCACCACAGTGAAACATAAAAGATTCTAAAATGTGCAAGAGAGAAATGTCAGATTACTCTCAGAGGATCTCCAATTAGACTCACAGCAGAGTTCTCATCAGAAATCCTACAGGCTAGGAGGGAATGTCAAGATATAGCCCAAGTACTAAGAGAAAAAAACTGCCAGCCCAGAATATTATATCCTGCAAAGCTCTCATTTGTGAATGAAGGTGAAATAAAGACCTTTCATAGCAAACAGAAATTGAAAGAATTTGTCGCCACTCGTCCAGCCCTGCAAAAGATGCTTAAAGATGTGTTACACACAGAAACACAGAAACACAGCCATCAATACAAAAGAAGGTAAAGGAAGAAAATCTCCCATTAAAAGATCACAGGAAGTTCAAAACAAATATTAGAAATATCTTTGGAAAAATGGCAGGGCAAAATCACTACTTATCAATAGTCACATTGAATGTAAATGGCATCAACTCTCCAGTTAAAAGGCACAGACAGGCTAAATGGATTAAAAAACAAAACCCAACTATTTGCTGCGTACAAGAAACACATCTTTCCAACAAAGATGCAGGCAGACTGAAAGTGAAAGGTTGGAAGAAGATATTCCATGCCAACAGAAACCAAAAAAGAGCTGGTGTAGCCATCTTAATATCAGACAAAATAAACTTAAACCAAAAACTGTTAAGAGAGACAAAGAGGGGCACTATATAATGACTAAGGGATCAATTCAACAGGAAGATGTAACTATTTTAAACGTATATGCACCTAATTACAGGGCACCGGTTTATTTAAAAGATATGTTAAGGAACTTAAAGGGAGACTTAGACTCCAATATGATAGTATTGGGGGACTTCAATACACCACTTTCAGAAACAGGCAGATCAACCGGACAGAAGAGCAACAAGGAAACAGCAGATTTAATCGACACTATAGCCCAAATGTATCTAACAGATATCTACAGAACTTTTCATCCTATACTTGAAGAATACACATTCTTCTCAGCAATACATGGAACCTACTCTAGGATTGACCACATACTAGGCCATAAAGCAAGTCTTGGCAAATTCAAAAGAATTGAAAGCATACCATGCAGCTTCTCAGACCACAGTGGAATGAAGCTGGAAATTAGCAACTCAGGAATCTCTAGAGCATATGCAAACACATGGAGACTGAACAACATGCTCCTGAATGAACAAATCAAAAGAGAAATCAAAAACTTTCTGAGAATAACAGCACAACATATCAAAACTTATGGTATATAGCAAAAGCAGTGCTAAGAGGAAAGTTTATAGCAATAGGTGCCTACATCAAGAAATTGGAAAGGCACCAAATAAATGAGCTATCAATGCATCTCAAGGATCTAGAAAAACTGCAGCAAACCAGACCCAAAACTAGTAGGAGAAGAGAAATAATTAAAATCAGAGAAGAAATAAACAGAATTGAATCCAAAAAAATTACAAAAGATCAGCAAACCAAAAAGCTGGTTTTTTGAAAAAATAAACAAAATTGACACACCATTGGCCCAACTAAGTAAAAAAAGAAAAGACCCATCAATAAAATCAGAGATGAAAAAGGGAACATAACAACTGACACCACAGAAATAAAAAGTCATCAGAAATTACTACAAAGAATTGTATGCCAGCAAACAGAGAAATCTATCAGAAATGGATATATTCCAGGACACATGCAACCTACCGAAACTGAACCATGAAGACATAGAAAACCTAAACAGATCCATAACTGAGACACAAATTGAATCAGTAATAAAGGCCCTCCCTACAAAGAAAAGTCCAGGACCAGATGGATTCACTGCTGAATTCTACTAGACATTTAAAGAAGAAATAACCAATTCTTCCTCAAACTATTCAGAGCAATCAAAAAAGAGGGAATTCTCCCAAATTCTATGAAGCCAGCATCACCTTAATTCCTAAACCTGAAAAAGATGCAGCATTGAAAGAGAATTACAGACCAATTTCCCTGATGAACATAGACACAAAAATCCTCAATAAAATTCTAGGCTAATAGAATGCACAACACAGCAGAAAGATCATCCACCCAGACCAAGTAGGATTTATCCCTGGTATGCAGGGATGGTTCAATGTTCACATATCAATCAATGTGATACACCACATTAACAAACTGCAGAAGAAAAACCATATGATTATCTCAATAGATGCAGAGAAAGCATTTGATAAAATACAGCATGCTTTCATGGTGAAAACTCTAAGCAAATTGGGTATAGAAGGAACATTCCTCAATACAATCAAAGCAATTTATGAAAAACCCATGGCCAACATCCTATTGAATGGGGAAAAGTTGGAAGCATTTCCACCGATCTCTGGTACCAGACAGGGATGCCCACTCTCATCATTGCTATTCAATATAGTTCTGGAAATTTTAGCCACAGCCATAAGAAAGAAAAAGAAATTAAAGGGATACAAATTGGGAAGGAAGAATTCAGACTATCCCTCTTTGCAGATGATATGATCCTTTATTTAGGGGATCCAAAGAACTCTACTAAGAGACTATTGGAACTCATAGAAGAGTTTGGTAAAGTAGCAGGATATAAAATCAGTGCACAAAAATCAACAGCATTTATATACACAGGCAATGCCATGGCTGAGAAAGAACTTCTAAGATCAATCCAATTGATAATAACTACAAAAACAATCAAATACCTTGGAATAAACTTAACCAAGGATGTTAAAGATCTCTATGATGAGAATATCAAAATCTTAAAGAAAGAAGTAGAAGAGGATACCAAAAAATGGAAAAATCTTCCATGCTCATGGATTGGAAGAATCAATATCATCAAAATGTCCATTCTCCCAAAAGCAATTTATAGATTCAATGCGATACCAATCAAAATACCAAAGACATTCTTCTCAGATCTGGATAAAATGATGCTGAAATTCATATGGAGACACAGGCGACCTCAAATAGCTAAAGCAATCTTGTACAACAAAAACAAAGCTGGAGGGGCTGGCGCTGTGGCGCAGTGGATAAATGCCCTGGCCTAAAGTACCAGCATCCCATATGGGCGCCAATTCTAGTACCAGCTACTCCTCTTCCAATCCAGCTCTCTGATGTGGCCTGGGAAATTAGTAGAAGATGGCCCAAGTCCTCGGGCCCCTGCACCTGTGTGGGAGAGCTGGAAGAAGCTCCTGGCTCCAGGCTTCGGATCGGTGCAGCTCCGGCCATTGCGGCCATCTGAGGAGTGAACCATCGGATGGAAGACTTCTCTCTCTCTCTGCCTCTCCTCTCTCTGTGTAACTCTGACTTGCAAATGAAAAATAAATCTTTTAAAAAAAAGTTGGAGGCATCACAATACCAGATTTCAGGGCATACTACAGGGCAGTTGTAATCAAAACAGCATGGTACTGGTACAGAAACAGATGGATAGACCAGTGGAACAGAATAGAAACAGCAGAAATCAATCCAAACATCTACAGCCAACTTATATTTGATCAATGATCTAAAACCAGTTCCTGGAGCAAGGACAGTCTATTCAATAAATGGTGCTGGGAAAATTGGATTTCCACGTGCAGAAGCATGAAGCAAGATCCCTACCTTACACCTTACACAAAAATCCACTCAACATGGATTACAGATCTTAATCTATGACCCGACACCATCAAGTTATTAGAGAACATCAGAGGAACCCTGCAATATATACGCACAGGCAAAGACTTCTTGGAATAGACCCCAGAGGCACAGTCAAAGCCAAAATTAACAATTGGGATTACATCAAATTGAGAAGTTTCTGTACTGCAAAAGAAACAGTAAGGAAAGTGAAGAGGCAACCAACAGAATGGGAAAAAATATTTGCAAACTTTGCAACCAATAAAGGTTTAATAACCAGAATCTACAAAGAGATCAAGAAACTTCACAACAACAAAAGAAAGAACCCATTTAAGCGGTGGGCCAAGGACCTAAATAGATGTTTTTCAAAAGAGGAAATCCAAATGGCCAACGGACAAATGAAAAAATGTTCAGGATCACTAGCAACCAGGGAAATGCAAATCAAAACCACAATGAGGTTTCACCTCACTCCGGTTAGAATGGCTTACATACAGAAATCAACTAACAATAGATACTGGCAAAGATGTGGATAAAAAGGGACACTAACCCAATGTTGGTGGGAATGAAAACTGGTAAAGCCACTATGGAAGTCAGTTTGGAGATTCCTCAGAAACCTGAATATAACTCTACCATACAACCCAGCCATCCCACTCCTTGGAATTTACCCAAAGGAAATTAAATTGGCAAATAAAAGAGCTGTATGCACCTTAATGTTTATTGCAGCTCAATTCACAATAGCTAAGACATGGAATTAACCTAAATGGCCATCAGCAGAAGACTGGATAAAAAAAAACTATGGGATATGTACTCTGTAGAGCATTAAAAAAATGAAATCCAGTCATTTGCAACAAAATGGAGGAATCTGGAAAACATCATGCTGAGTGAAATAAGCCAGTTTCAAAGGGACAAATATCATATGTTCTTCCTGATTGGTGACAACTAACTGAGCACCTAAAAGGAAATCTATTGAAGTGAAATGGACACCATGAGAAACAATGACTTGATCAGCCGTTGTCCTGTTGAGGAACAACTTAATATTTTATTTCTTTTAGTATTTTTTTGTTCCACTTAATACCACAGGTTTAACTGTTTAATTAACACACAATTATTCTTAGGTGTTTAAATTTAGCTGAAAAGTGATCCCTGTTAAATATAAGAGTGGGAATAAGAGAGGGAGGAGATGTACAGTTCAGCACATGCTCAATTGGACTTACCCCTAATGGTAGAGTTAGAAATGTGCCATGGGATTCCAATTCAATTCCATCAAGATGGCATGTACCAATGCCATCTCACTAGTCAAAGTGAACAGCTTCAGATCATAATTGATCACGATAGGATTAAGAGCCAAAGGGATCACATGAACAAGACTAGTGTCTGCTAATACTAATTGATAGAATTAAAAAGGAGAGAACAATCCAACATGGGAAGCAGGATACACAGCACACTCATAGAATGGCAGATGTCCTAAACAGCACTCTGGCCTCAGAATCAGCCCTTAAGGTATTTGGATCCGGCTAAAAAGCCATGAGAGTACTTTAGGCATGGAAAGCCAAGACATTTTGGCAAAAAAAAAAAAAAAAAAAAAAAAAAAAAAAAAATTACCTAAATGAAAGATCTCTGTGAGTGAGATCCCATTGGAAAATATGGGCCATCAAAGAAGGAGGTACCTTTCTCTGAAGGGAGGAAAGAACTTCCACTTTGACTAGGCCTTGTCTAAATAAGATTGGAGTTGGCCAACTCAAGAGGCTTCCATAGCCTTGGCAGCTCATGACAAGAGCCTCCGGTGATTACTGACGTCATAAATCAGAGTGTCAATTGTTAAATCAACACCAGGAGTCACTGTGTACTTACTCCTCATGTAGGATCTCTGTCCTTAATGTGTTGTACTATGTGAATTAACGGCATAACTAGTACTCAAACAGTACTTTATACTTTGTGTTTATGTGGGTGCAAACTGTTGAAATCTTACTTGATTTTCTGTATATAAAGATAATTAAAAATGATTCTTAATAAAGAATGGGATGGGAGAGGGAGTGGGAGATGGGATGGTTGCAGTTGGGCTGGAGGTTATAGGGGGAAAAAGCTGCTATAATCCAAAAGTTGTACTTTGGAAATTTATATTTATTAAATAAAAGTTAAAAAAGAATACATTTAAACACATATATTGAATGTATATGTTGAATATTAAATATACATTGAATATATAGGTCTTCAAAAAGTTCCTGGAAATGTTCCTTATCTTTTTTTAAAAAAGATTTATTTATTTATTTGAGAGTCAGAGTAATGGATAGTGAGAGGGAGAGACAGAGAGAAAGGTCTTCCTTCCATTGGTTCACTCCCCAAATGGCCACAATGACTGGAGCTGCACTAATCTGAAGCCAGGAACCAGGAGTTTCTTCTGGGTCTCCCATGCTGGTGCAGGGGTCCAAGGACTTGGGCCATCTTGTACTGCTTTCCCAGGCCAAAGCAGTTAGCTGGATTGGAAGAGGAGCTGCTGGGACTCGAACCAGCGCCCATATGGGATGCTGGTACCAAAACGGAGGATTAATCTACTGCATCACAGCACCAGCCATCATTATCTTTTAATGCCCTTTTCCACGAACTTTTTGAAGTAAGTTACCTATCTTACCAATTACAGAATTTGGCATTTAATTGTTGACAATTCATGTTAGTTCCCCAGTCTTTTTTTTTTTTTTTTTAAGATATTTATTTATTTGAGAGGTAGAGTTATAGACAGAGGAAAAGACAGAGAGAAAGGTCTTCCATCTTCTGGTCCACTCCCCAAATGGCTCCAATGGCTGGAACTGGGCCCATCCGAAGCCAGGAACCAGGATCTTCTTCCAGGTCTCCCAGGTGGGTGTAAGGATGCAAGTGCTTTGGCCATCTTCTACTGCTTTCCCAGGCCATAGCAGAGAGCTGGATCAGCAGTAAGAGCAGCCAGGACTTGAACTGGTGCCCATATGGGATGACAGCACCACAGGCAGAGGCTTAACATACGGCACTAGAGCTACATCTGGTTTCTAGATTTTAAACATATCCTGAAAACTTGTTTATTATTATTGTCCCACAGTACAGACAGTATGAATGCTGTCTGTAACTGACATTTTCTCTGGTTCTCCTGGTTAATTTTCATGGTTGTGTGCTCATAGTAATGTCTACACTCTTTAAAATTAGAGCTTTGGTGACGGATTGGGTTGCATTTACATTCTCTATGTATCATTGCTTCAATAGTCACATTTCAGCATGAACTTTGTATTTGGACTTGGGAATATCTATTTTGACTGCTAAGTTTTTGTGTTTTTTTTTTTTTTTCTGCTTTTCTGGGGATTTGGTTACATTCATAGAGGTGAGGTGGCTGGACATCTGGGAGTTTGACTGATGAACTGTATCACAGATTTCCTTAGAGCAAGGCCCTTCAAGGCCGTGTAGTTCTTTGCTTGGTCTCCTGCATCCTCAGGACCTGGGCGGTGATCTCCAGTCAGCTCCCGGAGACAGGGCTCTAGGTCTGTGAGGACGGTGCCCTCCCGTCACTCGCAGGGTGACAGAGCCCTGGAAGATGTTTCCTAGAGCCACGAGCAGAGGAGCGCTGATTGTTCGAAAAAGCCCCAAGGGTGGTGAGCATGTGTGTGTGCTCTTGCCCTGGGGTGGGGGATCAGGGGAACACCTCTCTAGCCCTGGACACTAAACACGAGAAGGAAAAATGGATGATTTTGCTACCTGTCGAGCTTCAAGGGGAGGGATTCAAAACACACAGCTCTCAGTTTATTGTACGACCTTAAAACATTTTGTAATTCTAGGTTTTGAAGCTTAAGACGGTCTGCTGGAGCAAAGGACGGAAAACATGAATGCTGAAGAAGGCGACCCACCTCCCGAGGAAGAGGCTCCTCCCTCTATGGGAGACGCAGCCCCGCCCCTTTCAGAAGACACTGCCCCACCCCCTTCAGGCGATGAGGCCCCGCCTCTCTCGGGAGATGAGGCCCCTCCTCCTTCGGGAGAGGAGGCCCGGCCCCTTCCAGGAGAGGAGGCCCCGCCCCTTACAGCGGACGAAGCCCCATCCCTTTCGGCGGACGAGGCCCCGCCCCTTTCGGCGGACGAGGCCCCGCCTCCTCTAGAAGAGGAGGAGGGCGCAGTGCCTTCTCCTTCCGCGGAAGACACGCCTTTCGTGATTGATTACCGGGATCTCATTCCTTCAGACGAAGGGTTAGCTCCGGAGGATGAGCAGCGGCCGGTCTTGACCCGAGTTCGGCCTCGGATCGGCCCGCGACCTGTGCAGTCGGTGCTCTCTGAGGTGCTGTCTCAGTCTTCCCCCCGCTCGTCCAAGTACCGCCGGAGTATGAGTGGCATCCCCAATTTTCAGGAAACCATGAAGGAGAGACAGGTTTGCCGCCCATCAGAGTTCTCATATGGATTCCCCTTCATTTCAGATGAAATCGTTTGGGCCGTGTTTCTTCATAATTGCGATTTTGACACGGGGTTTTCGTTTTTTTTTTTTTGTTTTGTTTTGTTTTTTTAGGCAAGATACAGAGACGCAAGGGAAAACCGAAAAATGAAAATTGATTCGTCATACAAATATATATTTGAAATTATAAGCGAAAAGCTGGGCCTGGACATGGCCACTGTTGAAGAATTAATTTTGGATTGCCCATCTGTAAGTTTAAGTCTTACCATGCTTTTCTGATTGTTCCTTGAGAAGTGATTGATTTAAGAAACGGAGATCTTTCGCTTGAGCAACGAAACATTTCAAAAGAGAAGATTGGAATTTTATTGACTAGAGAAAACACTTTTTTTTTTCTTAAAAAAACAATTACAGCCAGTCAAATGATATTTCTAGTGAGGCCTACCATTGGAGAGAAAGACAAGAGAAGAGTTAGCAATGAGAATTGGCATGAAATTCTAACCCAGAAGGGCTTCAACAGTTAGAGAGACCCAAGCAGAGAAACATTCTGTACATACAGGTCATTTGCGTAGACAAACAAGCTGCATCAAATAAGCCAGCGAACAGTGATTGTAATGAGTGTAGCAGAAACCTGTGAGGCCATCCCAGGTCAGGTTGCCATATGTCTCAGTGTGCCGTGGTCGGTTCTGGACCATGCCTAGTTATTACCAGTGCTTCTCTCACTCCTAAAAGGGTCCCAGGTTCACATGATATATTGAAACCATCAACCTAATTACAGTAATATATGATAAACTTGTATGATAGCTTTTCTGATAGCTCAGGTTACTGCTTGGTGCTTGGGCTTATTTTCTTTCTTTTTAAAAAAAAGATCATTTATTTGAAAGGCAGAGTTACAGAGAGGCAGAGGCAGAGAAAGAGAAGTCTTCCATCCACGGGTTCACTCCCCGGATGGCTGCAATGGCTGGAGCTGGGCTGATCTGAAACCAGGAGCCAGGGGCTTCTTCTGGTCTCCTATGTGGGGCAGGGGCCTAAGCCCAGGCCATAGCAGAGAGCTGGATCGGAAGTGGAGCCGCCAGGACTCAAACCAGCATCCATATGCGATGCTGGCACTGCAGGTGGCTGCTTTACCCATTAGGGTGCAGCACTGGCCCTGGGCTTGTTTTCAGTTCTTGGAGTGGACTGGGCTGTACCCAGTGAGCAGGTACCTGCCACTTTGTTCCATCAAAGGCACTGTTGGGAGAGTTGGGGTGGGGAGAGGTTTTGTTGAGGATATTGCTATGGGGGCCATGTCCCCCGCATTTTATAGGAGTCAATGAAATTGGGCAAAACCCTTTGCTTGCTCTCGAAGCCAAGATTCAGTGGAACAATGCCTTGTGTGGAACCGTGCTTCCCTGCTTTGTGCAGTGTGTTGCCAAGTTCTGCAAAGCTGCCTGCCTGTCTTCAAGGACGCTGTTAAGAATCCTGGCAGATCCCTAACAATATGAGTGGAATTGCTCATCTTCCCGCTGCTTTGGTTTGTGGCTGTTAACAGTGAGATAGAAAGAGGACCGAAGCAAAGACATCAACAACTCTAAACTATTTTTTTTTTTTTTTGACAGTTAGAGTTAGAGACAGAGAGACGGAGAGAAAGGTCTTCCTTTTTCCATTGGTTCACCCCCCAAATGGCCGCTACGCCAGTGTGATGCGGCCAGCGCGCTGCGCCGATCCGAAGCCAGGAGCCAGGTGCTTCCTCCTGGTCTCCCATGGGGTGCAGGGCCCAAGCACTTGGGCCATCCTCCACTGCCCTCCAGGGCCATAGCAGAGAGCTGGACTGGAAGAGGAGCAACCGGGACAGAATCCGGCGCCCCGACTGGGACTAGAACCCGGTGTGCCGGCGCCGCAGGTGAAGGAGTAGCCTAGTGAGCCGCCGTGCTGGCCAACTCTAAGCTATTTTAGTGACGAAGGATAGAGAAAATGATGTGTACATAAAATAAGAGGTGCCACAGCAAGCAACTGGAAGTAGGTTGTGGTTCCCCAGGTTTCTGGAGTCCCCTGCTGGAACATATCTCTGTGGTTAAGGCCAGCTTCATGGGCATGGGCCGACTTCATGAACAAGGGCTGTGGAGTTACATAAGCTCTTGTTCTTAGAGTGGCCCTGTGCTCAGTGTAATGACTTCCTGTTGCCATTCTGGAATTTTTAATAACTTTTTATCGGTTGTCCTTCATTTTCGTTTTGTACTGGACCCTACAAGTTCACTGTGGCTGATACCACCCATGTAGCAAGAGAATTTTCTTGCCTTTCTTAAGTTGTGTTTGCTTTCATGACTTCCCTTCCCTGATGATCATCTTGGCCCCTGTGGTGACTCTGGCTGCATGTCTGCCTAATTTCCACGTAGAAGCAGTTGGTCCAAAATAGCCCCATAAACCTCTCTGAGATAAAGATAAGGAGAGGAAGGGAAACCAATCCCTGAAAAAGCATTTCTCAGTAGGCCTCGGTTTCAGGCCTGTTCCGAGGACCATTCCTGTATTTATCTAGGGGGAAAACTGTGTAGGGTGAGCCTTGTTCTCTTAAAATTGCGAGGCCACAGATTTGGCCAGTCCCACAGCTGGAATCCCAGCAGCTCTGCAGAGAATGTAGGCATAGTCACGGGGCCTGTTAGAAGCAGTGGGGAAGTGGGTGTCTGCAGAGCTAGGAATCCCACCGTAAGTATTTGCCATCTGGCTTCCTGGGCTGGGATTCTCTGCCTGGGGGAAGACTTTCTCACTGGCTAGTGTGCTGATGAGGAAGTAGAAGTGTCCCATGCCTGCAGACCCTTCCATTTGCCATTCCTGGGGTGCGTCTCAAACTTGGTTTATGGGAAAAGTTTCTATGTTTAGAGTCATCATGGACCAGATCAAGTACTGCCTACGCAGCAAGGAAATCTAGGTATAAAGGGAAAAATCAACTTGAAAGGATTTTTTTTCTTGAATTGTTTGTGAGTGTGCAAATTCACTGTGGAGGGAAGGTAGTCCAGCAAGGAGGGAAACCAGTTTATAAGTCTGAGAGAGCTTAGAGTGCTTATTTGGTTGAAAGACAAGGCAAGGACATGCTGTAAGCTGGTATCAATGTTGGTTGGTGGGCAGATGGGTAAGAAAATGGAACTAGGCACAAGGGGTGTGATGTGGTTTATGGAAAAACATTTACTGTGAAGCCTGGCATGCAATCCAGGATGAAAGCAGTTCAGGAAAGGCACCACAAGAAGATGGACAAGAGGGGACGTGGCGGTTAATTTGGTTACCTGTAGATCCATTCTTCCTGGTTTCCACCGTGCTCTGGGGCCTAGAAGGCTGAACCCCATGGGATCTGTCAACGGGGCTCCCTTGCCTTCTGGAGTTCACTGGTTTCATCTACCAGGAGGCACCAGCAGGGGACTGGAGGGCAGGGGAAGTGTGATCACCCCAGACCCACCCCCGCCCCCGCCCCTGCCCCCTCCTCCACTTGGCCATGCTTCTGTTGTGTTCTCCTGAGCCACCCCTGTCCACATCTCAGTTTTCAGGCTGGCTCCAGTTACATCGTTCTTCCCACCTCCTATCCTATCAGGCCTTAGGGTGGCAAAAGTTCTCTTTACTTGGTGATTCCTGTTGTTGCTGCTGGTGCCACAGCTTCCCTTAACCCTGCTCTGGCATTTAGCAGTAGCCTTTTTATTATAAACCTTCTTCAAGAACCCTTTTGTGTGTGGCTCTTTCTCTTGCCAGGCAACACAGAGTTTCTGTAACACTGGCATTCACACTTTTGCCCATGTCTGTTTTACAGGTCCCTCCATTCAACGCTGTTCCTCACTTTCTCGGCAACATTTTCCAAGGTCAAGGCAGCAGTGATATGGTTCTGTGTAAAGAGCACAGATCTGGTTACCCAAGGCTGTGTTCTAGTCTCAGGCTTTGAACAGTGGTTACGTGGCTTTGGGTGCTTCAGTTAAATTCTTTTCAGCTTTAGTTTTTTCTCCTGCAAAAGGAGTGTAAGGTTGTAGTGAAGCTCATATGAACTGTTCATAAAATATTAGGTAATATTAGTAAATTTTTAATTTGCAGTTAAGATCATGGCCCATGACAATGTTTAATTTTGCTAGTCTCAGGTGGACTATATATCTAAAAAGCATGGATTTACTGCAGTATTTGATATGTGGAGGTCTTTTATTTTTAAAAAATTTTGTTTATTTGAGAGGTAGAGTTACAGACAGAGGGAGAGACAGAGAAAGGTCTTCTTCCATCCTTTGGTTCATTCCCCAAATGGCTGTGACAGCAGGAGGTGGGCTGATCTGAAGCCAGGAGACAGGAGCTTCTTCCAGGTCTCCCATGTGAGTGCAGGGGCCCAAGCACTTGGGCCATCTTGTACTGTGTTTCCAGGCCATAGTAGAGAGGTGGATTGGAAGAGGAGCAGCCAAGTTACAAACCTGCGCCCATATGGGATGCCCAGCGCTCAGGCGGAGGTTTAGCCTACTGTGCCACAGTGCCAGCCCCTGGAGGTCTTTTTATCACAGTCATATGCAGTACTTTTGAAAAGCTAACGGGTAAGCCAGGAAGTGTTAATGGAGCTGATTTGGAAGAGCAGGGCTGATGGCTCTTGTATCTTTTAGGTTGAGATACCAAGAGAGGTATCTCTTGTTTATGTAAGAGTCAAGTTTATTTGAAAGATGGAAGAGTAGGAAATCAAGGGCTAGAGTTATACATATCTCTGTGGCTCTCTTTCACCTCCTGTGGTTGTGGTTCTCAAATTGGTACCTGAATCAGCAGCATGGGGTCATCCAGAACTTCTTAGAAATGCAAATTCTTGGGTCAACATTTTGTGTTTTTAAAAAAGCTAAAAGAAGCCTCTTACGTGAGTCTCTGATGCACAGTAAAGTTTGAGAACTGTTGTTTTAAGGTGAGGGGCTAGCTCCCCAGGGGCTAGTAAGTGAAGAGAAACTCACTGCCTGCAAGAGCAACTTCTGCATGGAATTGATGCGAAGAAGGCTAGTAACTTTGCATTTCTCATTTGATATTGAAGACTTTTGCTTATGTGACCTATTTAATTTTCTTCTTACTAAGATATTACACTCATTCTTAAGTAATCAAATAAAAGCTTCATGCTCATCAATATGGAAAAATCTCATTATAATAATTTGCTTTTTTATTAGCTTGGCTACAATATGGGCCAAATTATAATTGCTGAAGAGATAATTGTCTAAGTAATTGATCAAATAAAAGTTAGTTAGTAAGGTATGTTTTCTGTTTCCCAAGTCAGCTTTTAAGAATAATTTCTTTTATTGGGTATATAAGCTAAAAAAACTGAAACCAGTATGTTCAAGAGACATCTGCACTTTTATGCTTACTGTGGCACTATTCACAATAGCCAAGAGATGGCCTCAACCTAGGTCTCCCATGATAGATGAATGGATAAAGAAAGTACAGTATATACACATGATGAAATATTATTCAGCCATAAATAAAAGTGAGATTCTGTCACTTGCAGTGATTTGGATGGAACTGGAGGATATTATGTTAAGTTAAATAAGTCAGTTATGGAAAGACTGCTTGTTCTCACTGGTATGTGGAACTTAAAGTTGATCTCTAGGAAGTAGGAAATAGAATGACAGTAACCAGAGCTTGGGAAGAGTGGAGGGAATGGGGCATGGAGAAAGGTGCAGTTGGATAGGAGAATTAATTTCTCATGGTTTATAGCACTGTAGCATAACTATGGTTGACAATGGTTAATCAAATACTTCAAAATTACTAGTATAGCATTTTGAATACTCCCAGTGCAAAGAAATTAATAAAGATTTGAGGTGACGAATAATGCCAATTACCCTGATCTGACCATTAATACTGTATGCATATTTTGAAATACCACATTGTACCACATAAATGTGTTCAATTACTATGTCAGTTAAAAATTAAGATATATTTAAAATACTTTTTTAAAAACAGAAAAAATAATTTTTAGTAGTAATTCCTTATTCCTAGTACGTTTTCCTTATATGTTTTAATATAATTCTTTCAAGTTAGACTTACCTACCTGTCCCTTTAAGATTCTGTGAGGTAGGGTCAGGTAGGTGGTTCTCTGTGTAGATCATTGTTGTAGGTTCAGAAATTGAGTTTACTTTCTATTCCATGGTAATTTTGGAGTTAAATTAGTTTGGGTTCTAACCTTGCTTCTCACATAGCTGCTTAGAATAAACTCTTTGAGCCTTGTTTTCTTTATCTACAAAGAATGTGGATTAATTAAGGCCTATGAAATGCTTGCACAGGCCTCGGCTTCTTGAATTGTAATTTCCTAGTCATTTTGTTGATCACCTTTCTCTCTCTTCTCTCTCTCTTTTTATTTAACAGCTGGATGCGTTTACTCATTTTTTTGAGAAAGATGGCTGTAAGACATTGAAATTTTTATACCAGGAAGGTGATGTACCTGGTGTTGGTAAGGATATTTTATAAGGGCTTTGTCCTAGTAATTAGTTAATAAAGATTAAAATGCAGCATACTTTTTTTCTCTTATGCGTAGACAATTTTCTGTTTATGAAGAAAATTTTACCTGAAGCATATGTGTAAAAAACGTATTCTCTTAAGAACAGTGTATTTGCAGCCCATATATATATATATATATATATATATATATATATATATATTTCAGGCATTGCTGTAATGATTTAAGAAGAAAGCATCCATGTAGAAATCATTGAACTCTATTGGGGAATGCACATTTTCATTAGAATTTAATTGCATTTTCCATGAAACAGATGGAGTCATTTTGTCCACATGTTTTCAGATGATTAGAAATGGTCATGAAACCACTCTGGAGCCCAGCAGCTGCCCCCTAAAGTCCTGGCTTAGCTTCCTGTTCCAGCTGCTCGGCTGTCAGTTGGAATAGCTGGCTTTCCCTACTGTTCATATCATGCCTAAAGTAATTAATCTGCAACCAAGTTGTTAAGCCTTTGTCTTAATGAGTAGGTAGATGGGCCATCCTTTTGGTCCTAGGCAACTTCTGAGTTCCGTGAATTTACCTTCACTACTCTCTCCTGTTTGTTCTTTCTCACTTCCCCTCTACTGCCTTAGCCTAGGCCTGAACCTGTACCTGCTGTAGTGCCCTATATCTCTGTTATCAGATTCTGCCTCTGAAATTCACACTACTCATACATGCCAAGCACATCGTTTATTATTCTGTTATTTATTGAATTGGGTGCAAATCCCTTATTTACCCAGAGCCCACTGTACTCTGGACACACAGTTCCTGTCTAGTCTCATTCTTCTTCCAGATGTGAGTTTGCTGCAACCTTTAAGGCACCCTCTTCTTTGTCAGTGCCAGGGTCATGCCACTCTCACGTTGCCTTCCTTCTCTCCACCCGACAAACCCTACTCCTCCTTTAGATCACCCTGTGTACTTTCTTTGCGAAGAGTCCTCCCACATCCATCACTATTATTACCGACTCCCGGTCGTTTAAAGATGTGCATGGTAAATATACACAAGTCTTACTTCTCTAACAAAATATGTGAACTCACAATTAATGACTAGGTCTACTCTGTGGATTTTCTCCCTCTCCTTCTTATCCATGTGGGATGTTTTTGTGGTCTATATTTTTATAACTCATTAAAAATAAAAATAATGGGTAAAAATTATAGAAAAATAAGAAAATATATACAATTAGAATAAAAATAAAACCTGTCCACAGTCCCACTCAGTCGGAGAAAGCACTGTTAACTTCTTGATGAATATCCCTCTATAACTGCTTTGGTGTATATACATATTTTACAAAAATGGGATCCAGCCCTACATATAATTCTATAGTGCCTTTTTATTTTGATAATATTGCCTTTTCCATGCCAATGAATCCATTTCTATCATTAAAATTTTAGCAGTTGAATTATATTTCAGCAAGCTGATGTAACTATAATTTTCAAAAGTGATCTCCTATCGGAGTTTACATTGTTTACCACTCTTTGTTTCTGAAAACAACGCTTCAGTGCACAACACTGAAGCTAAATTTATGTGGAGGAAGCAGAAACTTTAGGTGGAATTTGAGGGGCATTACAAGAATAAAGGGTAGGCATATCTTTTTTTTTTTGGCAGGCAGAGTGGGTAGTGAGAGAGACAGAGAGAAAGGTCTTCCTTTGCCGTTGGTTCACCCTCCAATGGCCGCCGTGGCCGGCGCACCGCGCCTATCCAAAGGCAGGAGCCAGGAGCCAGGTGCTTCTCCTGGTCTCCCATGGGGTGCAGGGCCCAAGCACTTGGGCCATCCTCCACTGCACTTCCTGGCCACAGCAGAGAGCTGGCCTGGAAGAGGGGCAACCAGGACAGAATCCGGCGCCCCGACCGGGACTAGAACCCGGTGTGCTGGCGCCACAAGGCGGAGGATTAGCCTAGTGAGCCGCGGTGCTGGCCAGGGTAGACATATCTTTAATCATTATTTTTGCTACCTATAAAAGTAATACATTTATCAGTTTGGTATTTCCCTTCTTTATCATATGAATATGTTAACATATAAATGCGTACTATTTTTTTATTTTTATTTTTTAAACTTTTATTTAATGAATATAAATTTCCAAAGTACAGCTTATGGATTACAATGGCTCCCCTCCCCCCATAATTTCCCTCCCACCCGCAACCCTCCCCTCTCCCGCTCCTTTCCCCCTTCCATTCACATCAAGATTCATTTTCAATTATCTTTATATACAGAAAATAAATTTAGCATATATTAAGTAAAGCTTTCAACAGTTTGCACCCACACAGAAACACAAAGTGAAAAATACTGTTTGAGTACTAGTTATAGCATTAAATCACGATGTACAGCACATTAAGGACAGAGATTCTACATGGGGAGTAAGTGCACAGTGACTCCTGTTGTTGACTTAACAAATTGACACTCTTGTTTATGGCGTCAGTAATCACCCTAGGCTCTTGTCATGAGTTGCCAAGGCTATGGATGTTTTTTGAGTTTGCCGACTCTGATCATATTTAGACAAGGTCATAGTCAAAGTGGAAGTTCTCTCCTCACTTCAGAGAAAAGTACCTCCTTCTTTGATGACCTGTTCTTTCCACTGGGATCTCACTTGCAGAGATCTTTCATTTAGGTCATTTCATTTTTTTTTTTTTTTCAGAGTGTCTTGGCTTTCCACGCCTAAAGTACTCTCATGGGCTTTTTAGCTGGATCCGAATGCCTTAAGGGCTGATTCTGAGGCCAGAGTGTTGTTTAGGACATCTGCCATTCTATGAGTCTGCTGTGTATCCTGCTTCCCATGTTGGATCATTCTCTCCCTTTTTAATTCTATCAGTTAGTATTTATAGACACTAGTCTTGTTTATGTGATCCCTTTGACTCTTAGTCCTATCATTATGATCAACTGTGAACAGAAATTGATCACTTGGACTAGTGAGATGGCATTGGTACATGCCACCTTGATGGGATTGAATTGGAATCCCCTGAATGCCTACTATTTTAAAAATGTGATCAAATGATACATTTTATCATTGACTTGCTTTTTGTATTTGACAATGTAGCCTAGACATTTTTCTGTGTCACCACTGCAAGGTGTCCGCGCGTAACAAATCTTCCCAGGCAGACGAATCCATTAATTCACAAGCTTTTAATGGGATTCTGCTCCCGGGCAAGGTCCCCTGGTCCCAACAGAGTGGGGTCTGGGAAGTCGCGTGTCAGATGTTGAGAGAGCTCCTTTTATAGATACACTGTGTGGGGGTTAAAGGTCGAGGCAGGTCTGATCCTCATTGGTTGACCTTTAGGCACCTGCGGGGACCTTGACAAGGACTTTTCTTCCCCAGAAGTGTGGGTAGGGACTCTCCACTCCTGGAAGATAGGCCTTTTCTCCTTCTCTCCTTGCGGACCCCAAAGCTACCATCCCAACCTTTCGATAATAGGAAAGGGGGCAACGACATTAGCATCCTGCTAATGCACACCCTGGGAGGCAGCAATCGATGGCTCAAGCAGTTGGATTCATGCCAACTACATGTGGGACTTGAATGGAATTCCTGGTTCCTGCTTTTGGGCCTGTCCTGCTGTGGATCTTGCAGGCATTTGGAGTGTGAACTAGTGGATGGAAAATGTGTCTATCTGTTTCCCTATCTCTTTTAAAATAAATAAAAATCAGTAAAAGACTGAAGTAAAAGATAGAAACCATTCCCCTGTTGATGGTCACATCTCTCACTATTGTCAGGTAGCACAAGCTTGTCTCAGGTCTTGCCAGCCAGAGCTCTGTCACATGGCCTTGTGATGGGCTGGCGAGACTGGGAAAGCAGTTTTCTCCCTGAGGATGTACACACTGAAGCATGGGACAACATCAGGTTCTCTTTAGTAATGAAAAAGGGAAAATGTTAAGGGTAGAGAGCTCCCTGTGCAATGGGCACTTGGGCTCTTAACGTTGCTCCCTACCCTGTGTTGAGGTTCTTTGGCTACAAGCAATAGCAATAGACCCTTGCTTATGAAGGTCAAAAAAAAAAAAAAAAATTGGGGAGAGAGTGCAGGGGATTGTTCACAAAATTTGGAACTAATTGAAAAATCAGGACTTGGGAAGAAAGGACAGGAATAGAACATTTCTACAGATTTTAGGGCAATTTCTTTAGGACTTATCATTAGACTAAACACCTCTCATATTCTACCTTTTTGGGTATGTGTCTCCATTCAAGGTTTATATTCTTGCAGAATATAACTGGTGTTGTTTTCACATACCTAGCTCTGCAGGGCCCCGAAACTGGTGTCCTGCAGATTGTTCACTTCCAAAATGCCACAATGGCTGGGGCTGGGCTAGGCTGAAGCTGAGAGCTAGAAACTCAATTTAGGTCTTCCCCGTAGATGGCAGGAACCCAACTGCCTGAGCCATCATTGCTGCTTCCTAGGTTCTCTGTTAGCAGGTAGCTGGAGTCAGGAACTGGAACTGGGCATTGAAATCCCAGGATGTGGATATCTTAACTTGCCTGTTAACCACTGGGCCAAATACCTGCCTCTGTGATGGGGATTTTTTAATTTCCTTTATGAAATTTTAAGTTGGTTATTGTTGAAAATAGGAAGGCTACTGATTTTTGCAAGTTAATATTTCAACCAAGTCATCTAAAAGAATTCTCACATTTAAAAAATATTTATTTCATTTGTCTGAGAAATAGAGTGACAGAAAGGGTGAGACTGAAAGAGAGATCTTCTATCCTCTGGCTTACTCCCAAAATGATCACAAGAGCTAGGCTGAAGCCAGGAGCCTGGAACTCCATCCTGGTCATCTATGGGAGTGGCAGGGGGCCAAGTACTTGGGCCATCGCCTGCTGCTTTCTCAGGGTATGCATTGGCAGGGAGCTGGACTGCAAGTGGAGCAGCTGGGACTCTAATCAGTGCTCTGATGTGGGATGCCAGTGTCAAGGCAGCACCTTAACCTGCTGTGCCACACCAGCCCTGGAATGCTCACATTTAAAATATTTCTAATATGAATGAAATATTTATAATTATCAAATATTCCTTGAAATTAGTTCAAGGAAGGATCTAATACATGTTGGGTGCCATGAGTACTTTCAGTATGGGAACTAGAACTTTTCAGTGGAGTCCGTGAAGGCCTCCCGAGACAGTGACATTTCAGCTGAGATTGGAAGATGAGTAGGAATTTGGTAGGCACCAACGCTGGGGATGAGAGAGAACCGTGGGTAAAGGCCCTGTGGCCAGGCCAGAAGCACAGGGCAAAAGTGCAGAGCTCAGTTTTAGGCACCAGAAGAGGAAAAAATTTAAGAATTGCAACTATTGATACTTTTTTGTAGAAAAAACATTTATTCCACGAACATATTGAGAGCTTGTTACCGTAAAGCGAGAAATAGTGGTGTAAGAGACACAGTGATTTATCCCATTTGTTCAGTTACGTGACTATATGCTAAGTGCTCTCTTCTGTTTCAGAATGTGGTCGAACAATTGCTGGACTACACAGAGGGTCAAAAATGATGAGATTGTATGTAGACAGTGCAGCCCCAGAGAAAATTAAAGGACTGTGTTTATTTTTTGTTCGTTGTCACAATGATGTTGCTTTAAATGCTAAAAATATTCATGAGGTATGTGTAATTTTTTCAAAATATGTGATTAAATATTAAGTGTATTTTCATAGTCACATAGTTGCTTTACTTTGGTTTCCTTTCCCTATAGTAGACTAAATTGAGCTCCAAGAAAACAATGTCTTTATATATTAAAAGAAACTGACAAGTTAGCTGTAATAGAATTTTAGATATGTCGCTCCCCGTCTTCATGGAGGAACGACACAGGACCCTGCGCTGTTCTTTCGTCTGCTCGGCCCTCCCCGGGTTTGCTGCTGGTTCTTCCCGGGTTGGCTACCGTCCCTTCCACCTCCGTGGAAGGGCGGTTCCCCCTAGCCACTTTCCCCACTTCCGCGGGGGAGCGGCACACCGCCAGCCGGCTCTCTCGGGGGCTGCACAGGTGTTCCTCTTAGATGTTCCCCTTAGATGTTCCTGGTGCATGTTGTCTCTCTCCTCCTTTATAGTCCTCTTCCGCCAATCCCAACTCTGCTACCCACACGCCGAGTACGGTGCTCTCCTCCAATCAGGAGCAGGTCCTGCTGTTTATTGGTTGAACTGGAGGCAGCTGTGTAGAAGCTGTTTCTCCCTTCTCAGCACCATATTGTGGGAGAGCAGATGCATAGAATAAGTCTTAATTCCAGTAACTTAGTCTAGTCCGAGTTGCTCCCAGTTGCTCCCCACAAGATACTCTTTCTAAAGTTCATGAGAATTCTACTTCAATTCGATGGCATGCAAATAATCTCTATATTTCCGTTCACTAGGGACACTTTTAGTTTTGTTCATACAGTTTGAAGTATTGGTTCCTTTAACCTCCTGTTCCCTCAGTATTTTAACTCTGCAATAGTTTTAGAAGAAGATGATGAAGAGAGAATTGTCCTGGAACCTGGATATTGCTAGCTTAGTCTTATGGAGGCAGGATGGTGAAATGAGAAAAGCAAGGCTTTTGCAGATAGACCTGAATTACTCACCACTGAGTAGCAACAAGCCTTTGGCATGTTTCTGCTCACCCTTTCTGAGACTTAAGTATATACTCTTAAATTGGTAATAATAAAAATAATAATACTCTCAGGATTGTTGTGAGACTAAATGATAGATAAGGATTTTTTTAATATAATAAGCTTTAAGTTGACATAGAATATACTCTCAAAAAATATTAAGTCTCTTTCTTATTATTAGAAAGTCTTAATACCTTTTACAATGGGAAAGATAACTGAAAACCAATCTAATTTCATTCCTTTCTTGTTTACAAAAAAAGATTCCTTGAAGAGAGACTGTTTAGCTTGAGTTTGGATTCTCGATTGAAGGTTATTTGCTCTGACTCCTTGTAGATATTTCATTCTCTCTCTTGTGATTGATGAGACCTCTTCTGTTAGTGACCATCATAAACTCTCTCTTTTCTTTCTGTTTGGTTTTGCTTTTTGTCTTTGAAATTCTATAGTTTCACTGTGTCTGTGTGTGTGGATGTATCCTCAATCTATCTTCCATTTCACTAATTCTCTCTTCAACTTGGCCATGATGTAGTCCATTCTTTTTCATAATTTCATTTTTATTTTATCATGGTAATGTGTGTACATAGCTTAAAGAAAGAAAAGGTTATGGAAGTCCTGCTGTGATAAATCGACTTCTAAACCACTGTCCAGACATGCCTACTAAACTGTTACAGCATATACTTTCATTTTTCTCTGTATCTCTTCACTTGATCTTAGCCAAAATGCCAAGAAGCAATGTATCTCTGAATAATATGTTCTAATAGCTTCTTTTGTAAACTTAGTTATTATCTACAGATTTCCCCTATAGGAGATGAGAATTTAGTTTCTTTTTTAACCCCTAACCCTATCCTTGTTTTCCCATCCATCCTTTTGTCTAACATAATTTTATTGTGCTTTTTGCTAAATATTTGCTTCGACCATGTAACTATGTAAATGTAATCACGGCTAAGCCAAGTAGGGTATCAGTGTTTCTCAGTGTGATACGGAAGACCCTTTCAGAGAATCTGTGAGGAAAAATCACATGTTCATCATAATGCTAACGTATTACTTGTCCCCTTTCACCATGTTGACATTTGACTGATGATGCAGAAGCAATGGTGGGGAAAACAGCTGACCCTCTTGGGACAAACCACAGTGACACAAAGCTGTGTTAGTCGTCCTTGTATTCCTCACTGCCACGCACTTCAAGTTGAAAAACAAGAAAGCAACCTGTTTTTAGTGGCCCTCAAAAAAATTTTTATCTTAGCTTCTCAGCTTGGGGTTTCCTTGCCACCTAAATTGTATGAATTGAGATGTCAATGCTCATGGATGGTGGGCTTTTAATTCCTGTGGTTGATCATTTCTTCCATCCAGAATTCTGGGCAGAAGAAAAGTTTCATTTCTCGTTCCCTGGCCTCCCACGGAAGACTTTTTCCCATGAAAAACTCTAGGTCCCCCTTTCATGGACATTGCACCTGTTGGCTTAGGGCTTTCTCTATGCATGAGGCTTACTCACCTTGCACGACGGTAATTCAAAAAATTTGAGGGAAAATGGAATTAAAAGAAGTTTATTTTGGAGCAGAAACATTTTGGAATCTATGCCTTGTTTTTTCATGATGCACGTTTTCCACGAACTTTTTGAAGACCCCTCCTATAGGCTGTAGGCTATAGCTCCTTCCCTGTGCAGAAATTGAAGCACTGAAGAAAGCAAACTTGTACATGTTTAAAAGAGGTGGAATACAAATTTATTGATTTTAGGACTCTAATATTCATAGCCACTTAAGTTTTCTTCATAGTTCATAAAAATATATTGATTGTCTATGTTTATTGCAAAGGACAGTAGGTTATGATTTCTCAGATCTTTGTGCACAATAACATCTGAACACCATCCTTACAGGAAGTGCTGTTTACTGTTCTGGATGCATCCGAAGGACTCTTAATTGGAATTAGGAATATGTTGGCAAATATATTTCTACCAGCTATTCTTGCAACTAGTAACTGGGGTGCTTTGAACCAATCCAAGCAGGGAGAATCTGAAAAACATATTTTCACTGAAACCATCAATAGATACCTTTCATTTTTGGATGGTAAGTATAAAATATAATGTTTAGTAAATTACTAATAATGAGCAAAGTAACTGTAGAATTTTTATTAAAAATAAACATCAGAGAAAAAGTTTCCACTTGAGAAGAAGATACAAGGGGTCTTCGAAAAGTTCATGGAGAATACACATTATAAACCAACCATGCCTAGATTTAAAAATATTTTTGCACCAAATAAACTAACCTTTTTTAAAAAAATATTTATTTATTTGAAAGATAGGAAGAGGTAGAGACAGAGAGAGAGAGGTCTTCCATCTGATGGTTCACTCCCCAGATGGCTGCAACGGCCGGAGCTGTGCCCATCCGAAGGCAGGAGCCAGGAGCTTCTTTCGGGTCTTCCACGTGGGTGCAGGGGCCCAAGGACTTGGGCATCTTCTGCTGCTTTCCCAGGCCATAGCAGAGAGCTGGATCGGAAGAGAAGCAGCCGGGACTAGAACTGGCATCCATATGGTGTGCCAGCACTTCAGGCCAGGGCGTTAACCTGCTGCACCACAGCACCGGCCCCATAAACTAACCTTTAATTCAATTTTACATAAACTTTTTGAAGTACCATGGTATTAATCAAAGTAATTATGAGATCTTGCAGAGCAGGTTTTGGTACAATAGTTAAGGTGCCACTTGGGACATCTGTATCCTGTATCCGTGTGCTTGGTTTGAGTCTTCCAATCCAGTTTCCTGCTAGTGCACACTCTGGGAGGCATCAGATGTTGCTCAAGTACCTGGGTCCCTGCCACCCACGTGGGAGACCTGGCTTGAGTTCTGGGCTCCTGGCCATGGCCTGGCCTAGCCCTGCCTGTTTTGGGTATTGGAGGAATGAATCAGTGGGAGGAAGATCTCTCCCTCTCTCTTTCTCTGACTTTTAAATAAAATGAAAAATAAATAAATAAATATTTTTAAAAAGTAATGATGAGACCTTAGGGGTAAAGTATGAAATCACTGGTACCCCTCATTTCCAGGGATTTTTGCAGGTGTAAGATATGTTTTCTTTATAGCAGGAGGAATCTCTGCCTCTGTTCTTAATGAAAAATTTTAGTATCTTTAAAATACCTGTGTATTTTATTATGAACTCCTTAGAACATTTACTTTCATATTTAATGTTGTTAAAATATACAATTTCATCAAGTTGCAACCTGGTGACCAGTTACAATTATATTTTTATAAAGTATTAGATCTTTAACATTTCAGTAATTATAATCTGAAAGCACACATTGACTTTTAACACAGTAATATTAAACATCTCTTAATATTGTTTTTTCTATTTTAGGTGCCAGAATAAGCATTGAGGGAACAGTGATGTTAAAGAAGATAGACAATATTGATTTTTCCAAACTGCATACCTTTGAAGAAGTGACAGCTGCAGCTAGCAATTCAGAAATGGTTCATCAGCTGGAGGAGGCACTGATGATATGGTATAAACAGATCGAACAGGTGAGTTGAGTCACCTTGAGTGGTAGTCTTCATGTGTGTCCTAGCCATTGAATTTTGTCTCTAAAAGTGAAGGGAAGAGGAATCTTCTTTCTTCCATGGTCTATTCTTGGCTGTAGAGCACAATTGTTCTTTGCAGTTGGTCCACTCAAAATCAATTTAATGATATTTCTCACTTTAAGGAGGAAATGATGAAGAAACAAGAATAAGGGCCGACACTGTGGTGTGGTAGCTAAGCCTCCACCTTTGATACTGGCATCGCTTATGGGTACAGATTCGTCTCCCAGCTGCTTCTCTTCTAATGCAGCTCTCTGCTAATGGCCTGGGAAAGCAATGGAAGATGGCCCCTGTGCTTGGGCCCCTGTACTCACGTAGGAGACTGAAAGAAGCTCCTGGCTCCTGGCTTTGGATCAGCCCAGCTTGAGCTGTTGCAGACATTTGGGGAGTGAACCAGCGGAGGGAAGACCTCTGTCTCTGTCTCTCCCTCTCTCTATCTGCAACTTTGTCTCTCAAATAAATTAAAGATAAATCTTAAGAAAAAGAAGATTCAGGAATAGCCAGCATTTATGCCCAATAATTTATTTATTGTTTGCATCTCCATAGAAGAGAGAAGGAAAGGACACGGAGAAGAAGAGCTAAGTCCTGGCCACTGCATAAACTACATGATCAGTGGAATTGTCTATTGCTGGAGAGGTTCAGACTAGTCTCATTTATGTCAGTGTTACAGTGGCAAGTCCACAACTCTCTGGTTGAATACATTTTTTTCTGGAAATAATAAAAGCAAGCAAAAGAAAATAACTTAGACATAAGGAGACTCAGCAATCCAAAAGAAGGAAATGAAGTTGGACAGTTGCAGCAAATCACCTCCAACCAAGCAGAATCAATGCAGGAAATGGGAGAGACCACTTTAAAAAAATTACATCTACAATAGATGTTGAGGGAGGGCCTTTAGCCTAACAGTTAAGATGCTGGTTGGGGCACAGACATCCCATGCTGGAGTACCTGGGGTTGAGTCATGGCGCTGCTCCCATTTCTAGCTTTTTGGTAGTGTGCACCCTGGGAAGCAGCAGGTATTAGTTCAAGTGATTGTGTCCCTGCCACCCACATGGAAGACCTGGATTGAGTTTCTAGCTACTGGCTCTGGTCTGGCCCAGCCCTGATCATTGAGGGCATTTGGTGAGTGAACTGGTGGATGGGAGCTCTCTCTCTGACTCTGTCGTTGTCTCTCTGCCTCTGAAATGAAAATGAACGAATAAACTTTTAAAAAAGTTTAAAATAAACATTGACCTTGACTTTGTATTATGCAAAAGTTATTAATCTAAGATTGATCAGAAACATAAATACAAAAACTAAAACTAAGAAACTTATTGGAGAAAGTATGAGAGAATATCTTTTTATTTTTTAAGATTTACTTTATTTATTTGAGAGGTAGAGTTACAGAGAGAGAGAGGGAGAGACAGAGAGAAAGATTCTCCATCCACTGATTCACTCCCCAAATGCCCACAATGGCTGGAGCTGGGTCAATCCTCAGCCAGGAGCTAGGAGCTTCTTCTGGGTCTCCCACGTGGGTGCAGGGGCCCCAAGCACTTGGACCATCTTCTGCTGCATTCCCAGGCCATAGCAGAGAGCTGAATTGAAAGAGGAGCAGCCGGAACTAGAACCAGTGTTCATATGAGATACTGGTGCCACAGGCAGAGGGCTAGCTCACTATGCCACAGTGCTGGCCCTGAGAGAATATCTTTATAAACTTGCTATGAGCAAAGAGTTCTTAGATGTGATGCAAGAGGCATTAATTATAAACTAAAATATTAACAAGTTGAAGTTTGTGAAACTGTCTACTTTATCAAAAGATACCACCAAGAAAATGAAAAGACAAGCTAAAGCCTGGGAGAAAATGTTTGTTGGATATGTATCTGACAAAATCTGATAAATATTCCATATATACCAGCCAATAAATAAATACTAAAAAGACAAATACATTTTTAAATATGGGCCAAAAATTTGGACAAGTATTTTATAAAGAAGTTCCAAATAAACATGTGAAAAGGTAATAGCTTCACTGGTTGCCAGGGAAATGTAAGAGGAAACCGCAATGAGATAGCCCTGCTCCCCCGCTGAGATGGCCAAAATTAACAAGATTGGCATTTTTAAGTGTAAATAAGATTATAGAGAACAGGAATTGTCATACATTGCTAGTGGGAGTGTAACAATAGAACTGGTTTAGAATAAAGAAAGCCTTAACGATCTTTTATTATTATTTGAAAAAAATTGAGACATAGGGTTATTTGTATTTATGGGGTACCATGTGATATTTGATACATGTACACATTTAATGTTCAAATCAGGAAGTGTATCTAGATCCTTAGACATTTTCATTTCCCTGTGGTGAAGAAATTCAAAACCTTTTGTAAAAAATATAGCGTATACTTATTATTTGTAGTCACCCTGCTCTGCAATAGAATTCCAGAACTTATATTACCAGCCTCTGGTAACCACTATTCTATTCTCAACATCTACGATATCAACTTGTTTAGATTCTACTTATGAGTTAGGTCACGTGATACTTGTCTTCCTCTGTCTGATTTATTTCACTTAACGTAATATCTTCCAGTTCTGTCCATGTTATTACAAATGACAGAATTTCATCCTTTCGTGCAAGTGAATGGAATTACATCCAGCTGAAAAGCAGCTGCACAGCCAAGTAAGCCATCAGCAGTGAAGAGGCAGTCTTCAGAATGGGAGGGAATAGTTGTAAAACAACTCATGAAATCAGTGTATAACTAGCTACCTTATGGCTTAGTGGTACACACACACCCAAGGAAAATGAAAACATATGTCCATTCAGAAGGCTTGTACAGGTCATTCATTGTGGCTTCAATCATAATCACCAAATACTGGGAATAAACCAAATGAAAAATAAATGATTTGTGGTATACTTACATAATGGAATAGAACTGAAATAAAAATTTACTGTTGGTACAGAGAAAAGCATGGGCATATCTCAAAAACATGTTGAGTGAGTCAGGCCTAAAAATATAATGTGAAAAACAAAATAAAAATTATAAATGAATCATACTCATTGTTGGACTATAATAGTATCTTCTTAAGACACTAAACCCAGAAACCATAAAACGGTAAACTGACAGATTGGACTACATAAAAAACAGTTGGTAACTTCCATAATGCAGAAACACCATCAACAAAATTCAGAGATAAACACCCTTCTGGGGGAAAGTATTATCAGCATATTTAACAAAGTGTTAATGTACATGAAATATGAATGCAGGGTGTCCGGTGCGTAACAAATCTTCCCAGGCAGAGGAGAGAACCTCCACTTTGACTATGACCGTGTCTAAACAAGATAAGAGTCGGAGAACTCAAGGGGCTTCCATAGCCTTGGAAACTCATAACTGGTGCATAGGGAGATTACTGATGCCATAAACAGGAGTGTCAATTGGTAAAGTCAACAACAGGAGTCACTGTGCACTTACTCCTCATGTAGGATCTCGGTCCTTAACATGCTGTACACTGAGGCTTAATGCTATAACGAGTACTCAAACAGTATATTTCACTTTGTGTTTCTATGGGGTGCAAACGACTGAAATCTTTACTTAATGTACACTAAACTGATCTTCTGTAAAAAAAAAAAAAAAAAAAAAAAAAGAAAGAAATTTTCAATTCCCAACTTGACTCTCACTGGGATTAAACATGACAATAGGTCTGATCTGATTTCATCATCATTTAAAAAAAATCATCTATTATTTTTCACTTTATGTTTCTGTGTGGGAGCAAACTGTTGAAATACTTACTTAAGGTATACTAAGCTGATCTTCTGTATATTAAGATAATCGAAAATGAATCTTGATGTGAATGGAAGGGGAGAGGGAGTGGGAAAGGGGAGGGTTGTTGGTGGGAGGGACGGTATGGGAGGGGAAGCCATTGTAACCCATGAGTCGTACTTTGGAAATTTATATTCATTAAATAAAAGATAAAAAAAAAAAAAAAATCTTCCCAGGCAGATGAATCAATTAATTCACAAGCTTTTATTGGGATTCTGCTCCTGGGTGAGGTTCACCGGTCCCAACAGAGTGGGGGCCGGGGAAGTCGCCTGTCAAAGGTTGAGAGGGCTCCTTTTATAGATGCAGGGTGTGGGGGTTAAAATTTGAGGCGGGTCTGATCCTCATTGGTTGACCTTTAGGCACCCGTAGGGACCTTGACAAGGACTTTCCCTTCCTGGAAGTGTGGGTAGGAACTCTCCATTCTTGGAAGTGTGGGCCTTCTCTCCTTGCGGATCCCAAAGCTACCAATGAAGACCTCCATATAAGCCAAAAAAACGTGCACTAGTTGGAGAAAAGAAGACCAAATGTTAGCCGTCACAGAGCACACCGAACACCGGAGTAAGGGAAAGAGTTCATTGGGGAAAAGCCAGCAGGCTGGAGGGAAGGGGCGAAGAGGGAAAAGGAGAGTAAGAGAGAAAGAGGAGAAGAGGGGGAGTGAGAGAGGAGAGAAGGCTAGAGAGAGTGAGCAGGAGAGAAGAGAGAAGCCAAGAGAGCCACGTGTTCAGGCACAGGTCCTTTTCAACTTTGCCGGAGGGCGGGCAGGGAAGCAGGAGCAGTGAATCCCATTAGGTTGGGGGTGGAGCTTGGCACAGGTAGTTTGGGCCATGCGGCCACCTGGCTTTCAGTAATGGTGGCGGGAACCAGGGTATAGAACGTAAATCAAGGTGCAGATAGATAAGACTGAGCCAGTTTCCTAACACCAAGAATATGAAAAATGCCATTCAAAGAAAGTACACAGAGATGTTTGGTCTGGAAAAAGAAGTAGATTTCAGAGTAATGTGATATCCTCAAATATTTGATGAGATTTCATGTGAAATTACATATGCACTGTATGATCTGGAAAGACAAAAGTAAGACTGGAGCGATTGTGAAGCTTGTCAGGAGGGAAGTTTTGTCCTGGAATCCAGATAACTTCCTCACGGTAGTCTGTCCCCCTGCACATGGAACCTTCTGCAACCCTGCAGGTATTCCTGTCCCATTTGGTTCTGGAATAGCATCTAGAGTCAAAAGGGTTGCTAGCTTTAGGTAACTTTTAAGGTTCATTTTCTTTCTCTTTTTTCCCTTTAAATATATTATTTATTTATCTGAGAGGTAGAGTTACAGACAGAGGGAGAGACAGAGAGAAAGATCTTCCATCCACTGGTTCACTTCCCAAATGGCCACAATGACCAGAGCTGTGCCAATCCAAAGCCAGGAGCCAGGAGCCAGGGTTTTCTTCCAGGTCTCCTACATGGGTGCAGGGGCCCAAGTACTTGGGCCATCTTGTACTGCTTTCCCAGTCCTTAGCTGGATCAGAAGAGGGGCAGCTGGGACTAGAACCGGCGCCCATATGGGATGCTGGCGCTGCAGTCAGATTAACTTACTGTGCCACAGTGCTGGCCCCAAGTTTCATTTTCAGTCTTAAATTCAGTGATTCAAGTTATATAGACTTCATACATTCAGGAAAATTTTATGTTTGAGATTCTCTGTCCAAAGAGTTGGAGGGGCTTGTGATGAGATTAAGAAAGAGTTCCACAAACCTTGATTAAAATTAAAAGCATTCCATGGGTTTAAAGTAGAAACTTCAGGGGTTTAAAAAGCCCATTATGTTTTTAATCTCAGTTGGTATTCTTAAAAATTCCGTCACCATTTAAATTATGAAGTTATAGACACACAAAAAATATACAGAAAATAACAGAACATTTGCTCCAGTAGCTACCACTGAGATTAAGCAAACACTAACATTTGCTGTATTTGCTTCAGAGGTCTTCTATTTTAGCTCAAGTCCCCAATACTTTCCTCTTTTTCTCCCTAAATTCCTACTGTCTTGATGGTATTGTCTCCCATTCCCAGGAATGTTTTGTATTTCTATTGCATTTACATGTCTATAACCTTTAGATTATGTATGCAGAATATGTATTGCTGTTGAAAAGCTTTACATAAATAGCATAATACCTGTCTTAGTCCATTGGGCTACCGTAAGAAAATGCCATAACCTTGGTAGCTTATAAACAATAAATTAATTTCTTAGGAGAAATATGAGTTATTTTAAAAGTTCATGAAAAAGTGGAATTAAAAGAAGTTTATTTTGGAGCCAAAATTTCTAGAAACCCATGCATAATTTTTTTTCATAATATTCATTTTCCATGAACTTTCTGAAGAGCTCTTGTAGAACATAAAAATAAGTACAGTAAAACAAGCTTTGTTATAAAATGAATGCCCATGGAACTCCTGTTTGGAACATCCCCAACACCTTACAATGCCCCTGCATTCCTCTTCCCATTCTTAAGTTCCTTTTCTTCCTCCATTGGCAACTGTATTTTGACAATGATGATTTTCAAGTCCATGCTTTTTTTTTTTTTAAGCTTTTTCCTTACTCTTATTTTTTCTTTTAGAATTTTCAACATTATATATTTAACATTATATATTTAATACATTTTATATTTAACATTTAGGATATTTTTGTTTGTTTTTTAATAGGGGCCAGTGTTTTGGCACAGCAGGTTAAGCTGCCATCTATGACATCGGCATCATATGTGACAATGATTCTCTCTTCCTGGTTCTTCATTTCTGACCCAGCTCCCTGCTAAACGTGCCAGGGAAAGCAGCAGAGGCTGCTGTGCCTGTTAGATTTTAGAGTTTTAGGGTTTGAAGAAGGTGAGGAGGCAGCTAGTTAAAGTAGAAAAGACTTTCTTTTAGCGGGGACAGAAAGTGGGGGAGTAAAAAGATCAGGAGTTGAGCCTGCGCAGACGGAAGGCAGGCGATTTGAAACCAGGTTTCATTCTGTTTGAGCTGCAGGCTGAATCCTTTCTTAAGCTGCCTTTTGGAGGAGGTGCAGGGTGTCGCTCCCCCTCTTCATGGAGGAACGACACTAAACCCTGCCTAGGCTTCATATCCGAGTCACGGCACCATTATGTTGCTCCCCGTCTTCGTGGAGGAACGACACAGGACCCTGCACTGTTCTTTTGTCTGCTCGGCCCTCCCCGGGTTTGCTGCTGGTTCTTCCCGGGTTGGCTACCGACCCTTCACCTCCGTGGAGGGGCGGTTCCCCCTGCCACTTTCCCCACTTCCGCGGGGGAGCGGCACACCGCCGGCCGGCTCTCTCGAGGGCTGCTCAGGTGTTCCTTCAGATAGATGTTCCTGGTGCATGTTGTCTCTCTCCTCCTTTATAGTCCTCTTCCGCCAATCCCAACTCTGCTACCCACACGCCGAGTACGCTGCTCTCCTCCAATCAGGAGCAGGTCCTGCTGTTTATTGGTTGAACTGGAGGCAGCTGTGTAGAAGCTGTTTCCTCCTCCCAGCACCATATTGTGGGAGAGCAGATGCATAGAATAAGTCTTAATTCCAGTAACTTAGTCTAGTCCGAGTTGCTCCCCACAGCAGGGCACTGCATGGACCCTGATAAGGTGGGTGGGGGGTGTGCAGAAAGTTCACAATGCATTGTTTTACTACTTTGGAATGTCCCAGGTGCTGGTTTTCCCAAGCAATAAACATTTCACTTGCCCTTAGATTGTCTATCTGTGCCCAGGTTCATTGAGCTAGGGGTTCAGGCCCAGAGACCTAACAGGTTCTATCAGGCCTCAATAGCTTAATAGGTTCTAACAGTGCCAAATTAAAGACTTATTTATTTGAAAGGCAGAGTGTCAGATAAAGAGAGAAAGGGAGAGAGAAAGAGTTATCTTCCATCCAGTGGTTTATTCTCCAAATGGCCACAAAGGCTGGGGCTAGGCCAGGTTGAAGCCAAGATCCTAGAATTCCATCCTTAGCTCCCACATGAGTGGCAAGGGCATAAGTAATTGAGCCATCATCTGCTGACTTTCCAAGGCACATTGACAGGGAGCTGGATTAGAAGTAGAGCACCTGGGACTTGAACTGGTGCACATATGGGATGCCAGCATTGCAGGCGCTGCTTAATCCACTGTACCACAGTGCCAGCCCTTACATTAAGGTTTTTAATCCTTCTAGAATTGTGTGTGTGTGTGTGAAGAAATTGATCTTATTTTTTTTCCATATGGTTAGCCAATAGTTTCAATTTAACATTCTCTATTAAGTTGCCTATTTAATAGTCCTACTTAATAGTCCTAACAAATTTATAATGTCACCTGTCTTTTGTTAAGTTTCTAGGCCCCTTTGCTGCCTCAGTGGTCAATTTATTTTATTTTTTTGTACTCAAATCATTCTGCTTTGATTTCTGTAGCTTTTACTAAGCCAACATTTGGTATGTTGCACATCTTTTCTGCATTTTTCTTCAAAATTGTATTGATTATTTCTGTTGAGTTATTTTTCCAAATTAATGTTAAGACTGTTTTGTCAGGTAAATGAAAAACTTTGTTGAGATTTTGATTTGGAATTTCACTGAATGTATATGTTCATTTTGAGAAAATTGCATATTATTGAAATTTTCCATTCCTGAACTTGGTATGTTTCTCATATATTTAGGTCTTCTTTTGTGTGCTTAAAATAAGTTTTCTAATTTTCTCTGAAAAGTCTTGACCATCATCTTTATTAGATTAATTTCTAGATATCTTATCATTGGTTATTGCAAATGCTATATTTTTAAAAATTATGTTTTTAGATTGTAAGATGGCTTAGAAAGACATGCTACTGGTTTTTAAGAAAGATTTATTTATTTGAAGTTGAGAGTGAAGGGAGAGAGATCTTCCATCCTTTGATTTACTCCTCAAATGGCTATAACAGTTGGGGCTGGACCAGGCTGAAGCCAGGAGCCCAGAGCTCCATCTGGGTCTCCCATATGTGTGCAGAAACCCAAGTGCTTGGACCATCTTCCATTGCCTTCTCAGGCACATTAGCAGAGAGCTGGGTCAGAAGTGGAGCAGCCTGGACTTGAAGTGCACCCAGATGTGGGATGCTGATGTCATGCGGGACAGCTTAGCTTGCTATACCACAATACCATTCCCATTATTTATTCATTTTTTGCTACTGATTTTTATGGATAGATTCAGCAATCTTACTGAATTGTTCATTTTTGTTAATTGTAAAAGTTTGTCTTTAGATATTCTTGAATTTTTAAAAATCATATCATCTGTGATTATGCTACATCTGTTTTTTCATTTCCAATTCATCTACCTTTTATTTACTTATCTTGTTCTGGGACCTCCATTACCAGGAGGAATAGAAGTGGATGATGATAGTGGCAAACTTGTCATGTCCTTGGGATTAAAATATTTCTTTCTAGAATTTCACCTTTTAAGAAATGTATTTAGGGGGCCAGTGCTGTGGCAAAGCAAGTAAAACCACCACCTGCAATGCTGGCATCCCATATGGGTGCCAGTTTGTGTCTTGACTGCTTCATTTCTGATCCACCTCCCTGCTAATGACCCAGGAAAGCAGCAGAAGATGGCCCAAGTGCTTGGGCCCTTGCACCCATGTGGGAGACCCAGAGGAAGCTCCAGGTTCCTGGCTTTAGTCTGGCCCTGCCCCAGTCATTGTGGCCATCTGGGGAGTGAACCATTAGATGGAAGATTTCCCTCTCTGTCTCTCCTTCTCTTTCTGTAACTGTGTCTTTCAAATAAATAGAGCAATCATGGTTTTTTTTTTTTTTTAACAAAAGAAGTGTATTTATTTCAGAGACAAAGAGGCAGACAGGTAGAGACAAAGAGACAGATTAGAGCAAGCTTCCTTCTTCTGGCTTACTCCCTAAATGCCTGCAGAAGTGGGGACTGGGCCAAGCCAAAGCAAGGAACTCAATCCAGGTTTCCTATGTGGGTGGCAGGGACCCAACTACTTGAGCCATCATTTTCTGCTTCCCTGGGTTCACACTAGCATGAAGCTGGGATTGGAAGTGAAACCAGGGTCAGGTACTCTTCCAATGTTGGATGCATGTCTTCCAAGCGGTGTCTTAACCAGTAGGCCGAATACCTGCCCCTAGAATTTCATCTTTAAATATCATATTTGCTGAAGATTTTTTGTTGGATACTATTTATCATACTGAATAGGTCTTTGCCATACTTTGCTAAGAGTTTTAAAACATTACTCATTGTTGAGTATTATATTTATAGGCTTAGCTTCTTTTGAAGGGGTGCAGTAAGATTTTAACAAAGAAGAAGGTGACATTTCTATATTTTATAATATAGAAATTTTTTGATTGTAGGTACTTATTGAGAGTGAGCAGATGAGAAAAGAAGCTGATGATTCGGGTCCACTTACTGAATTGGAACACTGGAAACGCATGTCAGCCAAGTTCAACTACATAATTGAACAAATTAAAGGGCCAAGTTGTAAGGCTGTTATAAACGTGCTAAATGTTGCACACTCCAAACTTTTAAAGGTAAAAATCTTTTTATTTTAAAGTCTGGTATATGTCAGAACAACCAATTAGAAAACTTTCAAACTCTTCTTAACACAATAATTTAGAATCATGTATTTAAAAGCATTAAATAAGATTTTCTCATATGCTATAATTATTTCCAGGAGAGGAAATGAAGATTTGTTTCTTAATATTTCATACTCTTTGACAGTGCTACTATGGGGTGATTGCCTAAAAAGTGATCATCTTTTATTTCTAAATTGTTTTTGAAGTTTTGGATCTTTACAGGCCCAGTGAAGCAAAGAACTACACGGAGAGTTAAAAGCACAAGGCAGAAATGCCCTCTCCTAACACATCTCACCCCTATGTCTCTGCCTCCTTTTCTTTAAAAAAATTAAAAAAAAAAATTACTTGAGAAGGACGAGGGAATGAGGGAGGGAGGAAGGGGGAGAGAGAGAGAGAGAGCGAACACTCTCCTAATGGCTGCAGCTCCCAGGGTGGGCCCACAAAGCCAGGAACCTGGAATTTCATCCAGGTGTTCTATCAGGAATGGCAGGGACACAGTACTTGAGCCAACACCTACTGTCTTCTAAGGTGCACATTCACAGAAAGCTGGAATTGGAAGCAGTCAGGACTCAAGTTCAGGGACTCCCATTTGGGTCTTAACCACTTTGCCAAATGTCTGCCCCTCCAAGTCAGTGTTCTTTACAATTTCACTTAATTCCAGATCTCTCTCTCTCTCTCTCTTTTTAAAGATTTATTTATTTATTTGAAAGTTAGAGTTACACAGAGACAGAGAGAGAGGTCTTCTATCCAATGGTTCACTCCCCAGATGGCCGCAACGGCTGGAGCTGTGCCGATCCGAAGCCAGGAGCCAGGAGCTTCTTCCCAGTCTCCCACATGGGTGCAGGGGTCCAAGGACTTGGGCCATTGTCTACTGCTCTCCCAGGCCACAGCAGAGAGCTGGATCGGAAGAGGAGCAGCCGGGACTAGAACCAGTGCCCATATGGGATGCTGGCACTTCAGGCCAGGGTGTTAACTGGCTGCACCAGAGCGCCGACCCCTTTTTGTCTCTTTTTCAAAAACATGTTTCTGGGTACAGAAACATGGCAGCCCCCTCTTTTTTTTTTTTTTTTTTAAGAAATACAGGCAAAACAAATTTTCTCTTTCTCTTTCTTTTAGAAAATTTATTTATTTATCTGAGAGAGTCAGAGTTACAGACAGAGAGAGGGAAATACATAGAAAGAGGTCTTCCATCACTGGTTTACTCCCCAAATGGTCACAACCGCCAGAGCTGGGCTGATCCGAAGCCAGGAGCTGGGAGCTTCGTCCTGGTCTCCCACACGGATGTGGGGCTCAAGCACTTGGGCCGCCTTCTGCTGTTTTCCCAGGCCATTAGCAGGGAGCTGGATCAGAAGTGGAGCAGCCGGGACTGGAACGGGCACCCATACAGGAAGGCAGCATCTCATGCAGTGACTTGACCCACTATGCCACAGTGCCGGTCCCCAATGGTCTTATTTTGTCTGATCATTTTCCTGTCTGTTAGTTGCACAATTTTCCTCTCTCTCTCTCTTCCTACCTCACAATGATCTTGGGATATGATTCACATATTATTCCATTTCACTCAGTTAAAGTGTACAATTCAGTGGTTCTTGGTGTGTTCAAAGAGTTATGCAATTCATCACCACAATCAATTTTAGAACTTTTTTTACTCTTAAAAAAAACTCAGTACCCTTCAGCTATTACCTCCCCATCTCCACTCCAAATGCAGTAGCCCTGAGTGTTATCTCTACAGATGTTCATATTATGGACTTTTAATATAAATGGGATTAAAAGTGACTTTTCATAATTGACTTACTTCACTTGTATGATTTTTTTCAGGGTTAATCCATGTTGTAGCATTTATCAGTGCCTCATTTCTTTTCACAGATGAATAATATGGATAATACCACATTTTGTTTAGAATTTTATGGAAATTTGGGTTGTTTTTACTTTTTGATTGCTGTGAATATTTATGTACGACTTTTTTTCTAGAGTACTGTCATTCTTCTAGAGTATGGGGAATTTAGAGTGGAATTTCTGGTTGAAAGGCAACTCTATGTTCAATTTTTTAAGGCAAATGACTCCTTTTCCATATGTTTATAAACACAACTGCAGTTGAAGCTTCTATGTACATGTGTGCAACTATTTCCCTAGGATGAATAATCTGTACCTCTTCAATACTTATTTAATTTTTTAAAAGATTTATTTATTTATTTGAAAGGCAGAGTTATACAGAGAGAGAAGGAGAGGCAGAGGGAAGGAGAGGCAGAGAGAAAGAGGTCTTCCATCTGCTGGTTCACTCCCCAAATGGCCACAACGACCAGAGTTGAGCTGCGCTGATCCGAAGTCAGGAGGCAGGAGCTTCTTCCAGGTCTCCCACATTGGAGCAGGGGCCCAAGGACTTGGGCCATCTTTTATTGCTTTCTCGGGCCATAACAGAGAACTGGATTGGAAGTGGAGCAGTTGGGTCTTGAACCAGCGTCCATATGGAATGCTGGCACTGCAGGCGGTGGCTTTACCTGCTATGCCACAGTGTCGGCCCCTCAATATTTACTTTTTTTTTAAGATTTATTTTTTATTTATTTGAAAGAATTGCAGAGAGAAAGGGGGAGAGACAGATCTTTCATCCATGTGTTCATCCCCCAAATGGCTGCAATGGCTGGGCTGGGCCATGCTGAAGCCAGAAACCTGCAGCTTCATCTGAATCTCCCACCTGGTCACTTTTCAGGGTTGTGTTTGCAGCTAGTAACCTTGAGGATGGGTTAACATATCCTCCCAAAGAGCAGACTTGCATAATATTCCCTATAAAAAGCGTAAATTCCCCCAAACAGTGTTCTCCAGTGTAACACAACCTATGCAAACATCAGTCTGGTATGATTTAGCAGTCATGGGGGAGCCAAAGCAGCACTTGCTGTGCTGTGAATAACATTCTTGTCTGTGACCAGGAGCCTCATGTCTTCTCCCAGTATCTGTTAAACAGTAGAAGGATAATTTATTAGTGTCTAAGTACTGTTATATAATGATCAGAGCAAAGAAGTTATTGTTGGTACTATACTACAGACTTAATTTATATTTCCTCAGTTTTTCCATGAACGCATTTTTTTTTCTGTTCCAAGGACCCAATCCAGGATCCTATATTACATTTAAATGCCATGCCTCCTTCATTCCTCAGTCTATGCCTGTATTTCATGCTCTTGATAGTCATGATAACTAATGGGCAGTTATTTAGTAGACTGTCCCTCAATTTTGTTTTGTATAATGGTTTTTTGAGAGTGGATTGAGGTTATCCATTTTGGCAAGGATGCCCCAAAAGCCATACATTCTTCTCAGGACTTCTTTTGAGGGGCTTACTGGTATTGATGTGCCTTGTTGTGAGCAGGTTAGCCTTGATCATCTTGTTAAGTGGGTCTGCCAGGTTTCTCTACTATTCAGTTACTGTACTTGAGGGTTAAGGGCATACCTGGAATCTACACACAGAATGCTCATAGGCGGTTCTGGCCTGTAGCAGTGACAGCTGTGGTGTGCTAATGGTGATTTTCTCGCTCCCTCATTCTATTCACATTGATAAATTACAAAACTTTTTTTAAAAAGATTCATTTATTTATTTGAAAGACTGAGATACAGAGAGAAGGGAAGACAGAGAGAGATCTTTTGTCCACTGGTTCACTCCCCAAGTGGGCACAATGTCTGGGGCTGGGACAGGCTGAAGCCAGAAGCAGGAGCTTCTTCTGGGTCTCCCATGTGGGTGCTGGGGCCCAAGGACTTGGGCTATCTTCCACTGCTTTCCCAGTTGCATTACCAGGAAGTTGGATTGGGCTGGTGCAGCCAGGATTTGAACTGGCGCCTGTGTGAGACACCGACACTACAGGTGGAAGCTTGACCTTCTACACCACAGTGCTGGCCCCTAATTCTAATTTTTATGGGAAAAAATTAACTATTTATTTATGTTAATATACTTTCATGGATATTTACTTTGTGCTTTGGGTTATAATCTAACACTGTCAATATTTTGTTGCTGGAATTGTTTGAGCTTTGGCCATCAGGCAGCCTTTTTGGCTGGTGCCTGTGTCCTGTCACTGTTTCCCTGCTGTTTGCACAACGTCTTTGTTTTCTGCTGCCATAAGATGCTCAAGGCTCATCTTGTATTTGTCCTGCCCTAGTCCTGGGATCAACCACTTCTTTAAGAACCCTGGTTTGTTTTGTTGGAGAATAGTATTTAGAAACCAGGCTCTAAATGCCAGGTATACTTATTTGTTGCTTGAATTTTAGTTATTTAAAAAAGAGATTCATTTACAATGAAATTTTAATATTCTGATGAATTAAATCCTACCAGTCTTCCCTTTATTGCTTTTTACTTTCATCTATTATTTAAACAGGCATTCTTAAAAAGGATGAATTAAGTTAGTATAACTTGAAAATATAATTATCCTTTATTCTCTTCCCCTATTTTTAAAGTTTTTTGTTTTCCCTTTTACTCTTAGTTCTTTAGTTACCTTGGAATTTATTTTTGTGAATCATGTAAGAGTAATAATAAGAGTTATCATTTATTGTGCACTTAATATATGCCAAGCACCATGTTAATATCTTACCTGTAATATCTCATTCAATCCTCGTATCAGCTCTATAACGTAGGTGCTGTTATTACCATCCCCCCTTTTGTATATCTGGTACTGGGATATCAAGTATTTTGCTCTGAGTCGCATACTGGCAAGTGAGGAAGCAGTACACCAGACTGTGCGCTTAACCTTTTTTCTTCTAAAAAAATTTGTCTTTATTTGAAGAACAGTGACATACGCATATTCACACACATATATGCAGAGAGAGAGAGAGAGAGAGAGAAAGAGAGAAGGAGGCAGGCGGGAGAGGAGGGGAGAGGAGAGGAGAGGGAAGAGATCTATCTACTGGTTCATTCCCCAACATTTTTTCTCATGTCTCCTGGTGTACATGTACAGGAATTCTCTACAGTATAGGTTTAGGAGAGAATTTTATGAATTTATAGGTCAAAAATATTTACAACTCTTAGAGGTCTTTTTTTTTTTTTTTTTTTTTTTTGACAGGCAGAGTGGATAGTGAGAGAGAGAGACAGAGAGAAAGGTCTTCCTTTTGCCGTTGGTTCACCCTCCAATGGCCGCCGTGGCCGGCGCGCTGCGGCTGGCGCACCGCGCTGATCCGGAGGCAGGAGCCAGGTGCTTCTCCTGGTCTCCCCTGGGGTGCAGAGCCCAAGCACTTGGGCCATCCTCCACTGCACTCCCGGGCCACAGCAGAGAGCTGGCCTGGAAGAGGGGCAACCGGGACAGAATCCGGAGCCCCAACCGGGACTAGAACCTGGTGTGCCGGCACCGCTAGGTGGAGGATTAGCCTATTGAGCCGTGGCGCTGGACTCTCTTAGAGGTCTTTAGTGACCTGCCATAGGGACTTTAGTCTTTTTATATTAAAAATATTGATCGATGACTTTAGTAAGGATACAGATGACATGGCAGCAAATCCACGGATGACACTGAGAAGAGAGGCAAAGAAATATACCAGATGGCAATGTCAAGATCCAAATAGGTATTCAGTGGCAACCAAGGGGGTCTCATACTGATACCACCAGCCCCTTTGATGGATGTAATGTTTGACTCCCATGATTTTTTTTAAAAGATTATTTATTTATTTATTTGAATGGCAGAGTTACAGAAAGGGCAGGGGGAGCACGAGCGAGAGAGAGAGAGAGAGAGAGAGAGAGTCTTCTATCCGTTAGTTCAGTTCCCAAATGGCTACAATGGACAGAGCTGGGCTGATGTGAAGCCAGGAGCCAGGTGCTTCCTCCTGGTCTCCCATGGGGGTGCAGGGACCCAAGCCCTTGAGCCATCCTCCACTGCCCTCCCAGGCCACAGCAGAGAGCTGGACTGGAAGAGGAGCAACCGGGACTAGAACCGGGTGCCCATATGGGATGTCGGCACCACAGGTGGAAGATTAACCAAGTGAGCCACAGTGCCGGCCGCCTCAACATTAAGTTTTAAATGTTAGAAGAAAAATACTTATTCACCACAATTATATTGTTACTACTTTAGTATTTTCTTGTGTTTCATACAATTCTTGCACTTTTATTTCACAGAATTCTTGTATTTTTATTTCTCAGAATTGGCGTGACCTGGATGCACGAATTACTGATACAGCAAATGAATCAAAAGATAATGTCAGATATTTGTATACCCTGGAAAAAGTTTGTCAGCCTCTCTACAATTACGACCTAGTAAGTATACTTTTTAAAGTACAGTTTTAAAAATTAACTAGTATAATTAATGCATTTTAGAATAACTTTAATATGTGAATAATGGGAAAAACTTACACTGCCAAAAAAGTTATTTCCAAAAAAACCCTTCTACCATCTATATAGAGTGAATTATAAACTATATTTAATATTTTAGCTAACATTTAAATATATAGCATTATCATAGATACGTCTTCCTTTTGTGAATTAAACAACATGAATATATTATTTGTCCATTACGGCATAGCAAATTTCTCCAGAGCTGAGTAACTAAAACAGTGATGCATATGTGGCATAGCTGAGAGCCTCTGCTTTAGGATCTCTCATAAGGTTACACACAGACTCCTAACTGGGGCTGTGGTCTCGCGTGAAGGGGTGGCTGACTGGATGGCCCTTATTTATTTATTTTTTTAAAGATTTATTTATTTACTAGAAAGGTGGAGAGGCGGAGGCAGAGAGAGAAAAGTCTTCCATCCACTGATTCACTCCCCAAGTGGCTACAACAGCCAGGGCTGGGCCAGACCAAAGCCAGGAGACAGGAGCTTTATCCGGGTCTCCTATGTGGGTGCAAGCACGTGGCCATCTTCCACTGCTTTCCCAGGCACATTAGCAGGGAGCTGGATGGGAAGTGGAGTAGCTGAGACTCAAACCAGCACCCATATGGGATGCCGGTGTTGTAGGCAGTGGCTTAACTACTATAGAGTAAAGTACTTAAAGAGTAAGTGTTTAACTCATATCACCTGCCACAGTGCTGGCCCTTGGAAGGCCCATTTTTAAAATTATTTTTATTTTTAAAAAAGATTTATTTAACTTATTTGAGAGACAGAGTTACAGATAGAGAGAGAGGTCTTCCATCTGCTGGTTCACTCCCTAAATGGCTGTAATGGCAGGACCTGGGCCAATCTGAAGCCAGGAGCCAGGAGCTTCTTCCAAGTCTCTCATGCAGGTGCAGGGGCCCAAGCACTTGAGCCATCTTCCAGTGCTTTCCCAGGCCATAGCAAAGAGAGCAGGATTGGAAGAGGAGCAGCCAGGACTTGAACTGGGATGTTGGAGTTGCAGGCAGGTGAAGGCTTAACCTGCTATGCTATGGTGCTGGCCCCAGGCTGTCCCATTTCTAAGCTCACTCACATGGCTGCTGATAGACCTCAGTCGCTTGCCATGTAGTCCTTTCAACAAAGCAAATCATGTTCCCCAAGGGAGTGGTCCAAGAATGAGTAAGAGACAAGCACACAAGTTGAAAACCATCTTTAGAAGTGACATACTCTGCCTGAAAAGCCCACGAGAGCATTTCAGGCATGGAAATCCAAGACACTGTGGCAAAAAAATGTCCTACATGAAGGACCTTGGTGAGTGAGACCCCAGTGGAAAGAATTGGTCATCAAAGAAGGAGGTATTTTTCTCTGAAGGGAGGAGAGAACTTCCGCTTTGCTTATGGCCTTGTCTAAATACTGATGCAGTTTGTGGATTCAAAAGGCTTCCATAGCCTGGGCAGCTCTTGTCAAGAGGTTCCAGTAATCACTGATGTCATACATAAGAGTGTTAATTGTTAATTAACAACAGGATTTACTGTGAACTAACCTTCCATGCAGGACCTCTGTCCTCAAAGAGTTGTATTATGAGAGTTAACAGTAAAACTTGTTCTCAAAGATTTATTTTGTTTTAGTGTATTAAGTGGAGGATATTCTTATATTGCATAAGTTTTAGTTATGCCTAAATGTCCAGCTCCATTGCTTGTTTTCTTAGGTGCTTCCTTAACTAATGATAAGACTCGTCCTCAAGGACTTACTTTCTTTGAATGTATTAAGTGGAGGATATTCTTTTATGTTTTTAAAGATGTTCACAAGCTTGAGAACCCCTAATCTTTTGTTCTAGGCATTGTGCTATATGCTTTAAATATGTTTTCATTCCATATGAACACAATCCTCATTGTAAAGAAGTGAAACTCTATTTTAGCATTTCTACAGCTTTATAGTTGTAGTGATGGGACCCAATTTGAACCTAGCTGTCTTTGGTGTCATGGTTTGCTATTGTCTTCCCACTTCACTATGTTGTTTCTTCAAGGTATTCTCTAATTAAAATGCCTTCAAATGCTTTATATTCTGCCTGATGTCTGCCTTCAGCATTCTCTGTTCATTCATTCTAATTTGAAGAGGTGATCAAATCCTCCACATAGGTGACACCACTGTCCACAGGCTTGGTTGACCACCTTCTTCAGTAAATGCAGATTTATATTAAAAGCAGGGAAAGAGTCAAAGTGTATAACTCACATCACTTGGATTTGGAGAAGAAATAGGAGGTATAAGGGCAATTCATGTCCATCCCAAGAGCTCATATCAGTAGCCAAGAAATTTAATATAGGAGGGGAGGGAAAGATGCTGGTTAAGAGACCTCGGCAGGTGTAGTTCTCACTGCCAGCAAGCACCATGAGAAAGGACAAGAAGACTTTCCAGAAGTAGAGTAATTTGACTTGATTTCATAAAGAGATGGTGGACTTTATATAAAACTTTTATTATTAGTATTGTTGTTTGCAAAGAATTATGACTTTCTTCATGTTCACTCTACTCATGTTATCAATAGCTGGGCTTCTTTGGGGAATCTTTGTAAAACTTATTTCATTTAAGAACATGTTTATCACTTCTGAGATGGTTGGGTCTGTGCATGTGACCATGAATGAAGGAAACAAAATTATGTAAGAACAGGACCATTGCTTACCTGACCTAGAAGCCAATGACTTCCTTCCCTAACCACAACATGAGCAATACAATTTATGTGCAAGAAAAAATAGCATTATCATGTCTTAAGCATTTGGACTTTTAAGAGTTGAATATGCAAATATTAAATATATATATATATATATATATATATATATATAAACTTAAACTCTTCCCTAGGACTGTCTGCAAGTAGTGCTTGTTGAAAATAATGGATGAAGTGAATATAGCAAAATGTTAAAATTTTTCAAGTCTAGTGATGGAGTTAGTTGATCAGTTATACTATTCTCTGTACTTTTCTCTGTATTTAAAGAATTTCATGAGATAAAATAAACTTGAGAGAAAGATACAATGCTTTTTATTATTATCAAGACTTCTAAATTTTAAGGTATACTGATTTTAACTTCTATATAGAAAAGACTCGCTTAAATTAATATAATTTGACAAATGGTTTAGTCCTGGTGTTTTTTTCATCCTAGTAATTTTTAAAAACTTTTTTCAATTACCCCTGCCATGGTGTTCCTTATTATTATTATTTTGTTGTTGTTGAGCTTTTTATATTCTCTGATGTAGGAAAGTTTAAAGCATTACTTTTTGAAATGACAGAAGTACTCATAGTAGTGACTCATATAATTACTTCCTACTCATACACCCACTGTTTGTCAGTTCAAAAATTATTTTTCTCCCTCATTTTCTTTCTTCTCATTAAAGGCAGCTGGTAATTTCTGTTCAGTTGGTAACTGACATCTGGTGGAAAAGGGTAGAGGACTCATGCTTTCATTTCTAGTTGACAAATTTTATCTGTGTTTTATTTTTCATCATCCTGGTGTTATTCATTAGGCATACCTACAATTCTATATCACATACGTGCAATGTCTGTACATGATACCTAGAGGAGTTAAGAACTGGGTGCTCCAGGAGCTGCTACACTAGATAGAGACGTTTAACATTCAGATGAAGGGCATTTTCCTGAGGAATTCATTTGTTGCCTTCGCTGAGCCTTCTTCCCTGGAGTCAGGGGTCTGTTGTAGATTTGACTTAGCCAGGGTGGAAGGGACTCCTCCTAGACGTATTTTTATTAGGACCTTGACCTACAAATAATATAGGTAACATGAATTCTGACATGCGGGGTTAACTATTGGTATTGATGTCAACTTCCATAAACCACATCTAACTGATTTAATTATTTCATAGTTGCCCCTCACGTCTATAATATACTAGTCAGAAGTTTTTCTTCTTGGTTTTAAGTAGTCCTTCACTGTTAAGCAATGTTTTGATATTTTTGTCTTGTCCTAAAAGATAAGCTCCTTGACAGCAAGTAAGGCCATCGATTTTATTTGTTCTTCCATAGTGGGTTGTACCGTGGTTACAAGCAGGGTCTCAAAATCTCAGATACATAACTTGTAGCTGCGAGACCTCTGGCAAGCTACTTGACTCCCCTACCTCTCTATCTTATTTGAAAACTAATAATAATAATAATAATGGTACATTATTTTATAGCTCTTAAGACCTACTCTTTTCTTTTTTAAACATTTTAGCATCTCTGAACTCAGGATATACTTTATGGTCCTCTGAGTTTTATGAATCATTGTGGGGGGTGACTTGATATGATTCTTAAATGGTTGGTTCTGTCTTTGGGGCAACAATCTGTGGTGCAGGGGGTTAAGCATCTGCTTGGGATGCCTGCATCCCCTATCAGAGTGCTTGAGATGGAGTCCCGCCTCTACTTCCAACCTAGCTTCCCTCTAATGTGCCTGGGAGAGGGAGACACAAGATGAAGCCCAAATACTTGGTTTCCTGCCACCCACAGGTGAGAGCTGGATGGGGTTTCTGGTTCCTGACCTCAGCCTCACCTTAGCTGTTGCAGGCATTTGGGAGGTAAACTAGCAAGTGGAAGATCTCTCTTTCTCTTTGTCTCTCCCTTTTTCTCTCTCTCTTCCTCTCTTCCTTTCCTTCTCTCTCTGTCACCATCAAATAAATAACTAATAAACTTAAAAAATTTTTTTAAAAAGGTGATCAGTTTTCTCCCTGAGGTTAGTTTTTTTTTTAAACTTTTATTTAATTTGAAAGGTAGAGATATAGACAGTAAGAGCGAGAGTGAGAGAGATCCCATGTGCTGGTTTATTTCTCAAGTGTCCACAACAGCTAGGTCTGAGCCAGACGGAAGCCAGGAGCTAGGAACTCAGTTCAGGTCTCCATTGGGTGGCAGGGATGCAAGTGCTTGAGCCATCATCTGCTGCTGCCCAGGATGCATGTTAGTAGGATCAGAGGCAGATTAGCCAGGACTTCAGCCACGTGCTCCAATATGGGATGTGGGTGGCCCCAGCTGCGACTTAATCACTGTGCTAAATATCAGCCCCTACGAGTAGGTGTTTTGTTTGTTTTGCTTCTGATTTTGGTACCATTAGTGTGAATTCAGACTAAGTTAAGTACAAATTCTAGCAGGAGGATTTGGGATGTAAGCTCTTTCTCCATAGCAGATGTATTTTATGTTGAGGGCACAGAGAGGGTACAACCTGTTGGTGGCCTAGTTTAAGTGAGAGTTAGAATCCTCATCTTGGGTATTTTGTTTTGTTTGTTTCTGGGTAGTTCTCCAAGTCATGGTGCAATCTTTATGGTCTAAGGACATTAGACCTGCTTTAAACAGTCACTGCTTCTCCAGGTGCATTAGCATGAACCTAGATTGGAAGTGGAGCAGCCAGAACTAAGACTGGTGCTCATATGGGCTTAATCTGCTTCACCACAATGCCGGCCCCTCTCCCTATTATCTTCACATCCTAGTAACACTTAGTAGGACTGCTGAAAAGTAACCAGAATTGACCAAATGAGAAGTAGTTAGTTCTTGTCTGATTTTTGTTTTTAACCCATTTTCTGACCATCAGTAAGTCACTTTAACCCCACAAATTATCAGTTTCTTCATCTTTGAAGAGATTGTCTCATTAATCTTTCAAGTTCCTTTCACCTCTAGAATTTTATTTTACCTTTAAAATTTTATTTTGGAATAATACTTTTAAATTCAGATTTACACAAAAATTACAATGATAGTACAAAATTCTCTTTACCCATTTCTCCTGTTAACATCTTGCATTACCTTGGCATGTTTGTCAAGATGAATGCCCTTTACTCTGTTCCAAGATCTAGTCTAGAATACCACATTGCATTTGTAAAATTTTCCCTTAAGATGAAAATGATACATTATTCCCTTTACTCTGTTTCAAGATCTAGTCTAGAATACCACATTGCATTTGTAAAATTTTCCCTTAAGATGAAAATGATACATTATTTTGTTTATTTAGACTTCTAAATATTATAGAATATTGGTTATTGAAACTATAAACATATGATGGAATTCACTTGCTATATTTCAATTTTAGGTTTCTATGGCACATGGAATACAAAATTTGATTAACGCTATCAGAATGATTCACAGTGTGTCAAGATATTACAATACATCAGAGAGAATGACCTCGTTGTTCATCAAGGTGAGTTTCTAAGGGAATAAGACATCACATGTGCATCCCTGTGAGGTGAGCAGTTCTTTCCCTGCGAGCCTAGAAAGGGAATTGGGAAGTCTGGATGTCTGTCAGAGCTTTGGATTTTATTTATTTATTTAAAATTAAAAAAAATTTTATTTGAGAGGCAGAAAGAGGTAGGTAGGAAGATTGATAAATAGGCAGACAGATCTTCCATCTGCTGGTGCACTCTCCAACTACCTAGACCATGGCTGGGGTGGGGCTGAAGCTGGGAGCTGGAAACTCATCCAGGTCTCCCACCTGGGGATGGGGAACCCAATTACCTGAGTCGTCACTGCTGCCTCCTGAGGTCTTCACTGGGAGGAATCAGGAGCTGGAATGAGGATCATACCCAGGCACCCTCAGGTGGGACATGTTGACTGGTGGGCTAAATGCCCGCTCCAGAGTCTGGATTTTCATACTTCGTGTGTTGAAAGGTGTTGACGAGAGTAATTTATACTTAATTGAAGGAGTTTCTCCTTGTCAGAGGCAAGCCCCAGGGCCTTTCTTAATTTAAAAGTACTTGGTGGTTTCCTAATTTATGCACTCCCAATAGTCCTGATTCTGCTTAAGAGATAAGGATTGTACCCGCTGGTTACACTGCTTCATTAGCTGCTGTCACCAGCGCTGATGTTTGTGTTAAATCTGTTTAGCACCATATGGTCAACTATTTTAAGAAATTAAAAAATTATCCAAAAAATATATGAATGGAATTTTTTGGTAAAGGATGCAAGTAAAACTAAATATTTAAAGACTCAGAATTCTTTTTATAAAAAATACAAATTGAATCTTTTTATACACTGATCAAGACAAGAACCTCCTTCACTTTTTTCTCTCCTTACTGTATATGCCCCACACTGAGTTCCATATTATTATAACCTTTTTCAACAAGTATTCAGACTAAAATCTAAGTATTGCTAGTTTCTTTGATCACCACTCTTTTGTGATTTCCACAACTTCCTTTTTCTTTTTTTTTAATTGATTACTTTATTTTAAGGGCGGAGTTACAGAGAAGGAGAGGCAGAGGCAGAGAGAGAGAGAGAGAGAGAGAGAGAGAGAGAGAGAGATCTTCAATACAAATGGCTACAATAGCCCAGGCTTGGTCATGCTGCACCCAGGAGCCAGGAGCTTCACCTGGGTCTCCCACGTGGGTGCAGGGGCCCAAGCACTTGGAGCGCCTTCCGCTGCTTTCCCAGGCACATTGGCAGGGAGCTGGATTGAAAGTGGAGCAGCTAGGACTTGAACCGGCATCCAGATGGGATGCCAGTGCTGCAAGTGGCATTTTAACTCACTGTGCTACAGTGCCAGCCCCTTGGATTTATTTTTTTTTTCCTGAAAAAAATTCTCAATTGATTTTTTTCTTGTTTTTGTTTGTTGGTTTGTTTGTTTCTTAAATATTTTATTTTGCTTGAGAAGCAGTTACAGAGAGAGGGAGAGACAGAGAGAGAGAGATCTTCCATCTGTTGGTCCACTCCCCAAATGGCTACAACAGCTAGAGCTGGGCTGATCCAAAGCCAGGACCTGGGAGCTTTCTCTAGTTCTCCCACACGGGTGCAGGGGTCCGTCACTTGGGCCATCTTCTACTGCTTTCTCGGGCCATCAACAGAGAGCTGGATAAGAAGTGGAGCAGCTGGGACTGAAACCGGCGCCCATATGGGATGCCAGCAGCGCAGGCAGATGCTTAACCTGCTGAGCCACAGCACTGGCCCGAGTGATTCTTTCAAAGAGAGTATGTGAGTGGTGAACTTCCTTAATTCCTACATGTTAGAAATGGCTTTGTTTTTTCTGACCAGTCAGAAGCTAGTTGACTGGGATTCTGCCTTCAGCATCGTTTTCACCTGGCATTTTCAAGATACTGCTCAGTTGCAGTCTCGTATCCAGTATTGTTGATAAGAGGTTTGGGGCTAATCCAGTTCTTTTTTCCCTTGTAGGTCACTGGTTTTATTCTCTGGAAGCTTTTAGGATTTTTTTTTTCTTTGTACTTGAACTTGTAAAATTTTGAACTGATGTGGTTCTTTTTAGGTTTATCTTATTCTACACTTGCTGGGTTGTTTCCGTCCAAAGACTTTCATCTCTCTTCATTCCTTGGAGATTTTCCTCTTTTTTAAAAAAATATTTATTTATTTATTTGAAAGAGTTACAGAGGCAGAGAGAGAGAGAGAGAGAGAGAGAGAGATGTTGTCCATTCATTGGTTCACTCCTCAAATGGCTGCAGTGGCCAGAGCTGAGCTGATCTGGAGCCAGGAGCCAGGAGCTTCTTCTGGGTCTCCCATGCAGGTGCAGGGGCCTAAGGAGTTGGGCCATCTTCTACTGCTTTCCCAGGCCATAGCAGAGAGCTGGATTGGAAGAAGAGCAGCTGGGACTTGAAATGGCACCCATATGGGATGCTGGCACTGCAGGCGGCAGCTTTACCTGTTACGCCACAGTATTGGCCATGGAGATTTTTCTCTTTTGCTTTTGATTATTCCTGACCTAACTGTTCAGTTTATTCTCCACTCTTGAATCTAACTTCCATATTGTAATTTTTTTTCTGCCAGCTTTGTCCAGTGACTTTTCAGCTCACTCATTTGTACTTCATGCATGCACCAGTTGTTGATCAGCCCAACAATAGAATTTTTTAAAATTTGACAATACAAATTTGAATTTCCATGTTCTGTAATTGTTTTCTTTTTGTGGATGTAAAATCTCTCCTATAGTTCTTATGCATTAATTTAATTAATGAGAGGTATTTTAAAAGATTTTGCAATTTATGTCTTTTCTGTATTCTTTGTAAGTTTAATGTCTCTGCTATCATGTTGTGTTGTTTTCCTCATTGCTTACTTCTTGGTTGTCTGCCCATCTTTATATTTGAGACTCCTTTTTACCACCCTGTTCTGTTTGCTTTAGTTTGTCTATTGTTGGGTGAGGGATGGGTTCACTTACTGTGGGGAGGGAGGGTGGTTAGATTTCTCTCTAATGTTCTTTCCTGGGGTGCACCAGCTACCTGGTCTATGACCACACCTCTCTAAGACAATGGTCCAAACTCATGACTTAGCCTTTCAGTAACTGTCAGTGGTGATTGCTATACAAGTTACTCCAGATTCAGTGGGCAGGGTCACAACCGAAGGGCCTCTCACATTGTCTCTGACCTTGAAAAACTCCTAGAACCGTTTCAACTTGGCAGTGACCTTTTTCGGGACTAGGTTCTGGTCTTCTGTAGCCATTTTTCCTTACTGTAGATCTAGCCCTGTGTGTGTTCTATATTTTTGGAATTACCCAAATTTCTGTGTCTACTATCTCTCAATGACTGTCCTGGTTTTTCTTCATTATTTTGGGGGATGTGAGAAGTAGTTACATTTATATTGTCTGCATGTTGAAGGGTGATAAAGAATCATGCTTGAACTAGATCCAGACCTAATTAGAGGAGAAATGGACAAGTAGGTGACTTGGAAATTTGTGGCCCCCATAACATTGACTTAAATGCAGTTGGTGAATATGACTCTGCAGTTTATTTATTTTACTGGACTATGCATTTCTTTCTTTCTTTTTTTTTTTTTTTTGGTTTTCTGTGATTCATTCATTCCATAGTTTACTTTTTACTATATTTTTATACTTGTGATTTAAAAAAGTGTTAAGAGTTTTCTCTTTTTACATGTAGTTATTTAGTGCCTATATTTATTTTAGGTAACAAATCAAATGGTGACAGCATGTAAAGCATATATTACTGATGGAGGAATAAACCATGTATGGGATCAGGAGACACCGGTTGTGTTAAAGAAAATTCAGGTTTGTATAAATATTTTTATTTTCATAAGGTAAACTTTTGGCCGGCGCTGCGGCTCACTAGGATAATCCTCTGCCTGCGGCGCCTGCACACCGGGTTCTAGTCCCGGTCAGGGCACCGGATTCTGTCCCCGTTGCTCCTCTTCCAGGCCAGCTCTCTGCTGTGGCCTGGGAGTGCAGTGGAGGATGGCCCAAGTGCTTGGGCCCTGCACCCCATGGGAGACCAGGAGAAGCACCTGGCTCCTGCCTTCAGATCAGTGCGGTGCGCCAGCTGCGGCAGCCATTGGAGGGTGAACCAACGGCAAAGGAAGACCTTTCTCTCTCTCTCTCTCACTGTCCACTCTGCCTCTCAAAAAAAAAAAAAAAAAAAAAAAAAAAAGGTAAACTTTCACCATCTGGCCCAATTTGATTTGCTTGGTTCATTCACAAAGGTGAAACTGTGTGTATCATTTTATTGGCCTGTCCTTTTTAGGGTACTATTTAACTCCCATCATCTCCACAGCTGCCCACATCAGACACCTGCTGTGTACCATTTCCTAGACTCCGGCCTCCACCTCTCATTCCAGCACCCAGGAGCTTTTCTTCCCTGCTTTTTTGCATTGGCTCGTGCTGCCATACTTACAGAAATGCATGAGGTGGTAGTAGCCTCCTGCTTTTGATCCTGTTTCAAGAGAGTGTTTCTAACATTTCCCCATTTAGTCTGATGCCTCTGCAGTTCTTAAATACGTCTTTGACCAGATTAGTTTTGGTACTAAGAGATTTGTTTTTAAAGATTTATTTATTTATTTGAAGGGTGGAATTACAGAGGGGGAGAGGCAAAGGCAGAGAGAGAGAGAAGTTTTCCACCAGCTGTTCCACTCCCCAAATGGCCACAGTGACTGTGGGGAGCAACTCGGACTAGACTAAGTTACTGGAATTAAGACTTATTCTATGCATCTGCTCTCCCACAATATGGCGCTGGGAGAGGAGAAAACAGCTTCTACGCAGCTGCCTCTTGCCAACTTGAGTGATGACCTCCAGGAGCTGATCCTGCTCCTGATTGGAGGAGAGCAGCGTACTCCGCGTGTGGGCAGCCGAGTTGGGATTGGCGGAAGAGGACTATAAGGGAGGAGAGAGACAGCATGCACCAGGAACATCTAAAAGGGGAACATCTAAGAGGAACACCTGAGCAGCCCCCGAGAGAGCCGGCCGGCGGTGTGCTGCTCCCCCGCGGAAGTGGGGAAAAGTGGCAGGGGGAACCGCCCTTCCACGGAGGTGGAAGGGACGGTAGCCAACCCGGGAAGAACCAGCAGCAAACTCGGGGAGGGCCGAGCAGACAAAAGAACAGCGCAGGGTCCTGTGTCGTTCCTCCATGAAGAGGGGGAGCGACAAGTGACCAGGGTTGGGCCAGACAGAAGCCAAGAGCCAGAAGCTTCCTCTGGGTCTCCAATGTGGGTGCAGAGACCTAACTATTTGGTCATTTTCTGCTGCTTTTCCAAGTGCATTAGCAGGGAGCTGGATCAGAAGTGGAGCAGCCAGGACTTGAACCTGAGCCCATTTGGAATCCTGGCACAGCAGGTGGTAAACTTAAGCTGTGATGCCACAGTGCTGGGCCCTAAGAGATGTTTTTTAAAGTTATGAATGGTTTGTTTTAAAGATTTATTTATTTATTTGAAAGGCAGAGTTACAGAGAGAGAGGTCTTCCATCTGTTGATTCACTCCCCAGGTGGCCAAAACGGCTGGAGCTGTGCTGATCCGAATGAAGCCAGGAGTTTCTTCTGGGTCTCTCACGTGGGTTCAGGGGCCCAAGGATTTGGGCCATCTTCTACTGCTTTCCGAGGTCACAGCAGAGAGCTGGATGGGAAGTGGAACAGCCAGGATTTGAACCGGCACCCTTATGGGATGCTGGCATTGCAGGTGGCGGCTTTACCTGCTATGCCACAGCACAGGCCCCATAAATGTGTTTTGATCATTCTTTTCTGCATGTATTTATTGAGATGCATATAGGATCTTCCTTCTTTCTGTTAATGTAATGGGTGACTTTTTTAAAAGTTTTTTTTTTTTAATTAAACTGTCCTAGCATTCCTGTAATAAACTCAACTTGGTCATGATGTAATTATCTTTTGAAAACGCTCTTAGATTCAGTTTGCTACATTTTTATTTTACATTTTTTGAAGCTGTTTTCAGAAGGGAGGTAGCCTGTCATTTTCCTTTCTCGCTATCCTTGTCAGTGTTTTTGGCAGTGAGATCTCAGAGTGAGAGAGAGGTGGGAGGGAAATATTCCTCCTTTTCCTAGAAAAAGTTTGTATTCATGTAGAATTAATCTGTTTTAAAAGCAATGAATACATTGACTTTATTTTAGAGAGAGAGGGGAAAAGAAAGGAAGAGAGAGACAGAAAAATCTTCCATCTGTAGTTCACTCCCCAAATACCCACAACAGCCAAGAATGGATCAGCCTGAGCCAGGAGCCCATCTGAGTCTCCCATGTTGTTAGGAGGGACCAAGTAATTGAGCCATCATCTGCTGCCTTCAAGGGCACACATTAGCAGGAAGCTGGAATTGGTAGTGGAGCTAAGACTTGAACCCAGACACTCAGATATGGGGTTTGGGTGTCCCAGGCGATGTCTTAACTGCTATGCTGAATATCAGTTTAAAAGTTTTTTTTTTTTTTTGACAGGCAGAGCTAGATAGTAAGAGAGAGAGAAACAGAGAGAAAGGTCTTCCTTTCCATTGGTTCACCCCCCAAATTGCCGCTATGGCCAGCGTGGCCAGCGCACTGTGCCAATATGAAGCCAGGAGCCAGGTGCTTCCTCCTGGTCTCCCATGCTGGTACAGGGGCCCAAGCACTCCCAGGCCACCGCAGAGAGCTGGACTGGAAGAGGAGCAACCGGGACAGAACTGATGCCCCAACTGGGACTAGAAACCGGGGTACCGGCACTGTAGGCGGAGGATTAACCTAGTGAGCTACGGCGCCGGCCTGTGATATGGTTTTTAAAAGTCTGAAGGAAATGGCTGCAACAGGAAGGCTTAACCTGGAAGTGGTTATTGGTCATTTCCACGTGCTTTCTGGTCTTGGCAGAGCCATGGACCTGGCTACAACAGGGAAGTAAAGCCAGAAAGGACACCCCCGCATCCACCCTAACCTTGGGAGCAGTGCACCTGCAGGGCTGGTACCTGCATCATTTATGCCTTGACCTCTGAACTGGAGGATAAGAAGAAGAATTGAAAACAGCAGAACTGTTTGTGCTCGATCCTCAATTTGGAAGAACCAGGGTCATTATGTGGATGTTGGACTTGACCATGTAGCATATAGAGTTGCACAGAGACAGGTCGAAGAAGCTCTTAAAACAATGATTTTAAAACATCATGGAAGATAGCTGGTGAACCAATAAAAGGAAGGGGTAATGATCACTTCCCTTGTATAAATGAAGTTTATGAAATGCCTGTGCAAAGAGGAGTTTTTACAGTGCAGACCCTCTGGTGGATAGCTCAGTTACTTCTAAAAGTTAAGCATAGAGCAATGTCTTTGAAGTATTTCCCTTTGCTTTTTTTTTTTTTTTTTTTTTTTTTTTTTTAACAGGCAGAGTTAGAGAGAGAGATGGAGAGAAAGGTCTTCCTTCCATTGGTTCACCCCGCAAATGGCTGCTATGGCCAGTGCGCTGCACCAGTCCAAAGCCAGGAGCCAGGTGCTTTCTCCTGATCTCCCATGCGGGTGCAGGGCCCAAGCACCTGGGCCATCCTCCACTGCCTTCCCGGGCCACAGCAGAGAGCTGGACTGGAAGAGGGGCAACCGGGACAGAATCTGGTGCTCCGACCAGGACTAGAACCTGGGGTGCCAGTGCCTCAGGTGGAGGATTAGCCTAGTGAGCCATGGTACCAGCCTTGGTTTGCTGTTTGAAAGTAATTTCACATGGGCAAATTAAAGAGAAGTTCTAGGGGCTGGTGCTGTGGTGTAGGCTAAGCTTCTGCTGGTGGTGCCGACATCCTATGTAGGCACTGGGTTATGTCTTGGTTGCTCCTCTACTGATCCAGCTCTCTGCTATGGCCTGAGAAAGCAGTGGAAGATGGCCGAAGTGCTTGGGCCCCTGTACCTGCATGGGAGACCTGGAAGAAGCTCTTGGCTCCTGGCTTCAAATGGGCTCAGCTTCGGATGTTACTACCAGCAGATGGAAGATTTTTCTGTTTCCTTCTCTGTCTGTAGCTCTACCTCTCAAATAAATAAAATCTTAAAAAGAATTTCTAAAGTCAGTGACATGAAGTCATCATTTTCCCCCTTGTAGTATAAATTATATTCTTGGAAAGAATTTTCTTCTTTAAAGGGGAAAAAAAGCATAGCTTTGTGATAAGAGCAAGATTGAAAAACAGAGCAGAGCAACAAGGGCACAAAGGAAAAAGAAGAAATGACTGGAAAAGGAACTTCGGTCAATAATGCATATGACTGTAATACAAGGATAAGGAAATTCAAAGAATAAAAAGCCAAGAAAGATGCAGAGAAGAAAGCAATAATGCAGAAGCAAACAGAAGGAGCAAGAAGCTGAATAAAAACAGAAAAGCTGAGTTAGTGGCGCTTGGATAGTTACGGAGAAAAAGAGAAAGCATTGTTGGTGAAGAAGGGTAATGGTATTCAGAAAAGAGGCAGTTACAGGGAAAGGCAGACTTTTGAAATTTGAGGAAGACTGGAATCACTCTCCACCAATGGGAAGAGGAGACTGAAATGATGGAAGAAGTGGGAAAACTTTGTGATAGGCATGAACTGCTTACAGGGCTTGAATGAAACAGTCCCCTCCCCTACAAAAGCGGCAGGAGTGGCTGCTCTGGTAAGACAGAAGAAATAAATAAGCAAATGAGAAAACAGAAAGACAAAACCCAGGATTGGATGTGACAAGTGTGTAAGAATACCGAGGAGGGGCCAGTGCTGTGGCGTAGAAGGCTAAACCTCCGCCTGCAGTGCCAGCATCCCAAATGGGTGGCAGTCCAAGTCCCTGCTACTCCTCTTCCAACCCAGCTCCCTGCTGATGCTCCTGGGAAAGCAGCAGATGATGGCCCAAGTGCTTGGACCCCTACACCCACCTGGGAGTCCCAGAAGAAGCTGCTGGCTCTTGACTTCGCCCTACCCCAGCCCCAGCCATTGTGGCCATTTGTGGAGTGAGCCAGCAGATGGAAAATACCTCTCTGTTTTTCTGCCTTTCAAATAAATTAATTAATTATTAAAAAAGTACGCAGAGGAATCAAGTATCAGAGATGGAAATGGCAGTAAGTGTTGGCCAGAAGAGAGTTGTCTACAATCCCTAATTAAAGCTGTAAGCCTCTTTTCTGCAGAACAAATTCAAGATGGGACACTATTACATGCCTCCCAAAGTCAAGAGAAATTATTGGTAAAAAACAAAGAGTATGCAACAACTTGATCCTGATGCAAAAGCTGAAAAACAAAAAGGCCTTTGATAATTTTTAAAAAGAATGTGGCGTAGTGCTTCAAACCAGCAACAATACAGCAACTTCAGAGCAATGTGGAAATCCAGACACAGATTCCACCTCCCAGACAACAGCACAGAGGCTTTTGCAGCAAGCTTTGAAATGTATCCAGTAAACACACTTGAAAGATAGCAAGGGAAACAGGAGAAGCAGTGCTTGGCAGAACAAAACAGGACAGCAAGACTCAATATAAGGAGCTTGTTGAGATGGAAGGGGCAATAACATGTTCCAGAGCAAGTGCTGGATCCAAGTGGAGCCAAGAAAAGACTTAATGGCAATCTTTGCTGTGTGTGCATTTAAAAAATAAGAGGTAGGTGTTTGGCACAGCAGTTAACATGCTGTGGGGGATGCCCACACCCCGTATTGGGGTGTCTGGGTTTGAATCCTGGCTCTGTTCCGGATTGCACTTTCCTGATGATGCATACGCTGGGAGGCAGCAGATGGTGGCTCGAGCAGGTGGATTCCTGCCACCCACGTGGGAGACCAGATTGAGTTCTGGTCCTGACTTAGGCCTGGCGAAGCCTTGCCTAATGTGGGCATTTGGGGATTGAACCACAAATGGGCGCTTGTCTCTCTCTGTGTCTCTGCTTTTCACTAAGTAAGTCAATAAATAAAATAGAACAGGTGATTAATGCTAAGAACACTGTTCGTTGTATCTGCTGGCCATTTGTGTATCTACTTTTGAGAAGCATCTTTTTAGGTCCTTTTAAAAATCAGATTATTTTCCTGCTACTGTGTTAAGTCCTTTTATGAATCTTGAATAGAAATACCTTGTTAGCTATGTGTTGGTAAATACTGTCTTGTATTCTGTAGGTTTTATCTTCACTTTGTTGATTGTTTCTTTTGCTGCACAGAAGCCTTTTAGTATGATGCAGTCTCATTTGTGCATTTTTGCTTTTGTTGCCTATACCTTTGGCAACGTTACCCAGACTATTGTCAGGAGCTTTTCCCCTATGTTTTCTTCTAGTAGTTTTATTGTCTCATGTCTTACATTTAAGTCTTTAATCCCCTTTGGGTTGGTTTTGTATATCCTGTGAGATGCAAGGATCTAATTTAATTCTTCTGTATGTGGATATCCAGTTTTCCCAGTGCAGTTTATCAAAGAGACTGCCTTTTCCCCATTGTATATTCTTGGAACCTTTGTCAAAGATGATTTGACTGTAGTGCACGCAATTGTTTCTGGACTCTGTATTATGTTCTGTGGGCCTATGTATCTGTTTTTATGCCAGTACTGTTTTGATAATACCTTTGTAGCATATTTTGAAACCAGACATTGTGATGCCTCCAACTTTGCAAACTGAAACCACAATGAGATATTAGTTCACACTTGTTAGACTGACTACTATAAAAAAGACAAAAGATAAGTACTGGCAGGCATGTGGAGAAAAGGAAACACTTGTATACTGTTGGTGGAGATGCAAATTAGTACAGCCATCATGGAAACAGTATGGAAATTCCTAAAAAAAGAAAAAAGAACTGCTGTATGATCTAGTAGCATCACTTCTGGATGTATATCCAAATGAGATGGAATCAGTATCTCAAAGAGATATCTGCATTCTCATGTTCATTGCAGCATTATTTGTAGCAGCCAAGATATATGGGAACAACCTAAGTGTCTATTGCCGGATGAATGAATAAAGAAAACACACAATGGAATAGTATCTAGCCTTGAACAAGGAAATCTTATTTGTGACAACATGAATGACTTGCAGAACATTGTGCTAAACTAAATGAGCCAGACACAGGAAGTCAAATACTGTGTCATCTCACTTAGATTTGGCATCTAAAAAAGTCATGCTAAGAAGCAGAGAGTAGAATGGTGGTTACCAGGGGCTGGCAGGTGGAAGTTGAAAGTTTCAGGATTTCAGATATGCAGGATGAGTACGTTCTGGAGATCTGATGTACAGCATGGTAATGTAAGTAACAGCTACTTATTATTTTTGTTAAAGATTTTATTTATTTATTTGAAAGTCAGAGTTACATAGAGAGAGGGAGAGGCAGAGAAAGAGAGAGAGGTCTTCCATCTGCTGGTTCACTCCCCAGTTGGATGCAGCGGCCGGAGCGGTGCTGATCCGAAGCCAGGAGCTAGTAGTTTCCTCCTGGCCTCTCACATGGGTGCAGGGTCCCAAGGACCTGGGCCACCTTCCTCTGCTTTCCCAGAGAATAGCAGGGAGCTGGATTGGAAGTGGAGCAGCCAGGATATGAACCGGTGCCCATGTGGGATGCCGGCACTGCAGGCGGTGGTTTTACCCGCTATGCCACAGCGCCGGCCCCAACAGCAACTTAAAATTTAAAAATTTGGTAAAAGAGTTATTCTTAATTGTCCTCAGACTCAAACAATAACTATGTAAGGTGATGGATATACTAATTAGCTTGATTTTGATAAACATTTCACAATGTATACATGTAACAAAATATTATGTTGTATACTTTGAATGCACACAGTTTTTCTTTGTCAGTTATTCCTGAATAAGCTGGAAAATAATAAATCTGAAAACACTGTACAAAAACCCCAAATCTGATAGAACTCATCTGTTAGCTCTTTGTGGGAAGATTCCTAAGTTTATGCTTCTCTTTTTCACATAATTAAAATGTTCTAATTGTAGTAAAATATGCAAAATATAATGTTTATAATTTTTACCATTAAAATATGTTTTTATTTATTTGAGAGTCAGAGGAAGAGTGAGAGTGAGCGATAGAAAGAGAGTGAGCTGTGAGCTCCATCTACTGGTTCACTCTCCAAATGTCTACAGAAGCTGGGTTGGGCAGGGGCTAAAGCCAGGAGCTGGGAACTCAATCCGGGTCTCCTACATGAGTGGTAGGGACCTGGCCACCCCGTCGCCTGCTGCTGCCTCTCCATCTTACCTGGCAGCTGGAATTGGGACTGGGGCTTGGACTCAATCCCAGGCACTCTGATAAGGCATGTGGGTATCTCAACCAGGATGTTAACTGCCATACCAAATGCTTGCCTTTCATTAAAAAATATTATTTGAGAGCCAGAGAGAGAAAGAGAGAGGCAGACATATAGCGTTCACATACATTGGATAACTTCTCAAATGCCTACAGCAGCTGAGTTGGCCTGGGACAGATGTTAGGAGCTAGAAACTTAATCCAGGCTTCCCGTGTGGGGAGGAACTCAGTTGCTTGGACCATCACTGCTGGCTTCGACATTAGCAAGAAGCTAGAGTCAGGAGCTGGAGCTGAGTATTGAGCCCAGATGCCCTGATGTGAGATGGGGCTTCTTAACTGCTAGGGTAAATGCTCGCCCCCGTGTTAACCATTTTGAAGTGTGCAGTGGCATTAAGTGCCAAGTGGCAAGTGTTCAGTGGCATTAAGTGTATGTATAGTGCTTTGCAGCCATCACCATTATCTATTCCCAGAACTTTTTTGTCATCTGAAACCAGAACTCTGCTCCCATTAAGTAATAATTCTCCAAACTCTTCCCTTCCTGTCCTTGGTAACCTGTATTCTGTTTTCTGTCAGTATGAATTTTCCTATTCTGGGAACCTTGTGTAGATGGAATCATATAGTATTTGTCCTTTTATGTCTGTTTACTCCATTTGGCATAATGTTCTCCAAGTTCATGCATGTTGGGCATGTATGAAAATTTCAATTTTTTTATAGCTGAGTAATATTGCATTCTATTCTATGTATAGATAGCATTTAATAAAAAACCATTAACCTCTTGGTGGACATTTGAATTATTACTGTCTTTTGTCTATTGTGAATAATGCTACTATAGACTGTTATCTGTGTGAGTCCTTGCTTTAGTTTTTTTTGGGTGTGTATCTAGAAGTGGAACTGCTGGATAATATGGCAATTGTATGTTTAACTTGAGGAACTACTAAAGTTTTTTTTTTTTTTTTTTAAGATTTATTTTATTTATTTTGAAAGGCAGAATTAACAGAGAGAAGGGGAGAAACAGAGAGATGTCTTCCATCTACTGGTTCACTCCCCAAATGGCCACCATGGCCTAGGTTGAAGCTGGGAGCCAGGAGCTTCTTCCAGGTCTTCCAGATGGATGGCAGGGCTCAAGGACTTGGGCCACCCTCTGCTGCTTTCCCAGGCACATTAGCAGGAAGCCACATTAGAAGTGGAGCAGCTGGGACTTGAACCAGCTCCCATATGAGATGGTGGTACTGCAGGCAATAGTTTTACATGCTACACCACAGTGCCAGCCCTTGCCAAAATGTTTTCCACGGTGATTGCACCACTGTACATTATCATTAGCATTAAAAAATATTAGCCACCCTAATATGTATGAACTGGTACCTCATTGTGTTTTGGATTTGTATTACCCTAGTGGCTAGTGATGATTGAACATATTGTGCTTGTTGGTTATTTGTGTATCTTTGGAGAAATGTCTACTTAAGTTCTCTACTCATTTTTGAATTGGAATTTTTTTGTTGCTGTTGAGTATAGGAAATCCTTATATATTCTGAATATTAATAGTTTATCATATATTATTTACAAATATATTACTACTCAAAAACTCGTTATTTGACTATTTCTTTTTTTAGATTTATTTATTTATTTGAAAGACAGAGTTACACACAGAGAGAAGGAGAGGCAGAGAGAGAGAGGGAGAGACAGAGAGGGAGAGAGAGAGATGGAAAGGGGGGGGGGGAGAGGTCTTCTATCCACTGGTTCACTCCCTAGATGGCCAAAACAGCCAGAGCTGTGCTGATCTGAAACCAGGAGCCAGGAGCTTCTAATAGGTTTCCCATGCAGGTGCAGGGGTCCAAGGACTTGGGCCATCTTTTACTGCTTTCCCAGGCCATAGCAGAGAGCTGGATCGGAAGTGGAGCAGCCGGGACTTGAACCAGTGCCCATATGGGATTGCCGGCACTGCAGGCGGCGGCTTTACTTGCTACGCCACAGCACCGGCCCCTGCCTATTTCTTGAACTGATTTTGGTGGGTTTATTAATTTCAGAAATTTCTCCAACTTATCTGAAATTTATACTTTATTGGTATAATGTTGATAATGCTCTTACTAATCATTTCCTTATTATATAATATATCCCCACATTTATTAATATTGTTTCTTTATTTTTAAGATTTATTTTTATTTTACTTGAAAGAGTTTACAGAGAGAAAGGAGACAGAGAGATCTTCCATCTACTGGTTCACTACACAAATGGCTGAAGCCAGGAGCCAGGAGCTTCTTCCAGGTTTCCCATGTGGATGCAGAAGTCCAAGCACCTTGGGCCATCTTCTGCTGATTTCCCAGGCACATTAGCAGGGAGCTGGATTGAAAGTGGAGCAGTGAGGACTTGAACCAAGGCCCATATGAGGTGCCAGTGTTGCAGATGGGGGCTTAACCCACTACACCACAGTGCTGGCCCCTGTTTATCTTTTCACTACTGTTTTCTTAATCACTCTTGCTTAAACCTTCCCAAGATTCAAAATAACTCATCATTTTCCTAGGAGTTTCTCACTTCAACACATTGTTTTTATTATTTTTTGCTGGATTCTGTATTTCCCTCTATACTTTCTCCAAGGTTTATTTTGAAATCACCCCCCCCCCCAATTTACCAATTGAGAGGAACCAGAATTCTTCACGTAGTATTTAACAATTTAGTCTCATAAATCTTTAATATCCTCAAGGTTTCCAACCATTTTCTGACTGAATTAGAAATTGTTGGCTTGATTTTCTGAATTATAGTTCAATGTGGTTTCTATTGCATCTAAATTTTTTCAGGAAAATTTATTATATAATTTTTAGGAATGATTTTCAGATGAATTGGAAGAAATCATAATAATTGTTATTCAGGATCTCATCTGTCCAACGGGGAGAGATTGGTTGGTAAAGAGGAAGCAATACAAAGGAATTCCTGTTGGATGGTAATTCCACAAGGGTAGGATCTTACTGGTATTTGTAGCATCTCAGGAAGTTACTACACATGGTAGGCACTGATCAACAATTACTGAATGAGTGAAAACTAATCAGGGACCTTGAAGCGTACATTTCTGTTGCCTTGGAGACCAAATTAGAGAAGAAAATGTGTGTCATAATTAGAAGTAGGTACAAAACCAATTATTCTCAAATATGCATATTTATTGGAATCACCTGGGGAACTTGTTAGACGTACAAATTTCTAAGTCCCACTCCTCGAAATTCTGGTTTAGTGGCTATGCTTGGTAGAATAATGGCAGCCCTAAAGACGTCTTTGTTTTTTATCTCCAGAACTTGTCAGTATATTATTATTATTTTTTTTACAGGCAGAGTGGACAGTGAGAGAGAGAGACAGAGAGAAAAGTCTTCCTTTGCCGTTGGTTCACCCTCCAATGGCCGCCACGGCTGGCGCGCTGCGGCCGGCGCACCGCGCTGATCCGATGGCAGGAGCCAGGTACTTATCCTGGTCTCCCATGGGGTGCAGGGCCCAAGCACTTGGTCCATCCTCCACTGCACTCCCTGGCCACAGCAGAGAGCTGGCCTGGAAGAGGGGCAACGGGGACAGAATCCGGCGCCCCGACTGGGACTAGAACCCGGTGTGCCGGAGCTGCAAGGCGGAGGATTAGCCTAGTGAGCCGCAGCACCGGCCTCAGTATATTATGTTAACATGGCAAGAGGCAATTCAGGTTTCGGGTGGAATTAAGGTTGCTAATCTTTGATATGGGGATTATCCAAGTGTCCTGATCTGGGGAAGAGGGAGGTGGAAGCGTCAGCAGGATGTTATCCTAAGAATTGGACTGGCTGTTGGTAGCTTTGAAAAAGTTTAACATTAGGAGTGACTGCTTGGCACAGTGGTTAAGATGCCACTAGAGACATCCACATCCAATGTAAGAGTGCCTGGGTTTCAGTCCTGGCTGTACCTCCAGTTACAGCTTCATGGTAATAAAGACCTTAGGAGGCAGCAGATGGTAGCTTAAATAGTTGGGTGTCTACCACCACGTGAGAGACTCAGAATGGATTCCAGGCTCCCAGGTTTGGCCTGACCCAGGGTGAATCAATGGATAGAAGATCTCTCTCTGTGTCTCTGTCTCTTTGCCTTTCAAATAAAAAAAAAAAAAAAAAGAAAAGAAAAGTAAAAAAAAATTTAATATCAAAAGTGTAGTTTGGTTTTTAGGAAATGTTAGTGAGACATCCTAAGTCCTAGGGACCTTAGCGTCTTTTTGTTTCTAACAATCACTGGGCTGACTTAACTGGGCAGTGCTATAGCTGTGGGCACATGTGTGCTCAGCAATGCCTTTACAATCACTTTCTGGGGAATTAATGGTTGGGTAATTGCAGTCTTTAATGTTTTACATGCCTGTACAGACGAATGCTGATTGAAAGATGGATGCCGCCTGAGTAGAGGTGTGTTGATAGATAATGTCTGAACCTCCTTGAAGTTCTAATTAGCCATGAAAATGTAAAAACAGATAATAAATGATCATACTTTGACCATATGATGAGAGGTAAAAGAAGTTAGTGAGGATGAAGAAGGTGAAAATGTGATGTATATGAAGAAAAACTTGGGGCTGGCACTGTGGCGTAGCAGGTAAAGCCGCTGCCTGCAGTGCCGGAATCCCATATATTTGTTAGTTCGCGTACCAGGTGCTCCTCTTCCAATCCAGCTCTCTGCTATGGCCTGGGAAAGCAGTGGAAGATGGCCAAGTCCCTGGGCCCCTGCACCAGTGTGGGAGACCTGGAAGAAGCTCCTGGCTCCTGGCTTTGGATGGACGCAGCTCCGGCCATTGCAGCCAACTGGGGAGTGAACCAGCAGATGGAAGACATCTCTCTCTCTCTGTGTCTCTGCCTCTCTGTAACTCTGCCTTTCAAATAAATAAATAAATATTAAAAAAAGAAAAACTACATTGATTTTGACACATCTCTAATATGTAGCAAGAAAATTTGAATTTTTATTCTTTACAGCAACAAAGCGCCTTCTTAGAGGCTGGTGTTCAGTTCTGAAGTTAGGATTTTTGAATTCTTGACTCCTGAACAAATATCTCATTGCCCTTCCTCTCTTCTTTTAATTTTCTCATAGGATTGCATTTTCCTGTTCAAGGAGTATCAATCATCTTTTCACAAAACAAGGAAACAGATTTTAGAGTCCTCAGGAGAAAAATCTTTTGAGGTTTCAGAAATGTACATATTTGGGAAATTCGAAGCTTTCTGTAAAAGACTGGAGAAGGTAAGCCTTGTGCAGTCAGAGCCCCCTATCCCAAATCAGGCCTTTTTGGTTATTTCATGGTTGATGTAGTGCGTCGAGCATCGTTCCAGGTCTCTTGTACCACTGTTGATGTGACTCGTCTGATTAAATTACTCACAGATCACTGCGTTTTATTACAGCTTACTTTCTCATCCCTGATTACTCCCACTGCCAGTCATTCAGAAGCTCTTGCAGACTTTCATCTTTTGCAAAGGCCTCAATTCTACTTCCACCTGTGGAACTGGAACTTAACAGCCTTTGCAATCTTAGCTGTTATATTAGGCTGAGATAAAGTGTGAGATGAAATCCCTTCGGTACCTGGCAGGACCCTGTCATTGTGGCATATCCGGATGGATGGGCCCTTTTCTTTCTGGGCCGGTATGTATGGTTTATACATAAACATTGTACAGGTGATACCTTTGCCCGGCAGGCATGGGTTAGAAACTTCTGCACCTCCAGGCGATTTATTAGGACTGGACAGAGGGGGATTCTATTGTTTCAGGGGCTGCAGTGCAGCTCATACCAGTAGCTTCTTGGAGTCAGCCTTTGTGAACTTCATGGATATATCATGTAGTCGTTCTCAACCCCTCCCCCATCTTCCTGACCCATTTTTTCAAATCCATAAGTCCTGGACGTATTTAGGATCCTATTCATGATTGGTTGGAAAGTGGTGAGGGTATTGCTATGTTGAAGGGCCTTTCCTAGACATGTCTGAAACTCCACTCCAGCCCCGACGGTCAAGTATGGGTGATGAAGAAAACCGAATTACAGTGTGGAGCCCTTTACACATACTTCTAGGGGGCTGGTTTTGCTTGTTTACTTAACAGCTTTACTGATGTCACACAATTTACCTATTGAAGCTGTTGAGTTCTGGGGCAGGCATTTGCCCTAGTGGTTAAGATGCTGGTTGGAGAATCTTCATCTTGTATACGAGGAATGTATGCGTTTGAGTCCCAGCTCCACTCCTGGTTCCAGCTTCCTGCTCAGGCACATCCTGGGAGGCAGTAAGTGATGGCTCAAGCAGTTGGGTCCCTGCCACCCACATGGAGACCTGGATTGAGTTCCTAGCTCCAGGCTTCGGTGTGGCCCGGTCTCACCATTACAGGCTTTTATAGTGAACCAATAAATAGGAGATTTCTCTCTCGGTCTCTGCCTCGCTAAGTAAATGCGTGAATAAGTAAAGTGTATGATTCATTTTTTAGTGTTTTCATGGGGCTATACAACCATTACCAGGATTTAAATTTGAAACATGTTCATTCCCACTAAAAATGAAGACATTCCTAGGGTATCAGCATTAGACACTTGTTTCTTGGGAGGTGGAGACTTGGTGGTACTTTGTTAGTTTGTCTTAAAAAGGAAGAATTACAATAGTCTCAGCGGCTTGTTCTTCTTGTAAATGTAAATTCTGGTGCATACTGAAGTTTCCCAGAGCCCTGTCTTTAGTTTTATTCTCTGGTCACCCTGAACTTTTGGGAGAGAAAAGAGGTGGGGTGGGGAACCTAAATGGCTAGAGGGAGAATCAAGGCCCTGGAGCTGGGAGGTGAGGCAGGGCTATCCTCATGATGACAAAGAGAGGGGGTAATCCAAGCAAGTTGAAAGCTAAAAGGGGAAGCTAGGCTGTGACCTGGAGAAGGGATTATAAATTTGTTGTTAGTTACTAAGGAGTCAAAAACTGGTAGAGAAAAAGGTGGTGAAAAAGCCAAATCCAGGGTAAGCCAGCAGGAGAGTGGTCTTTGGTCACCACATCTGATGTTATGTTGCTGCCATGTTGTGTGGGGCTGGAGGGTGCACTGGCTGTGTGTGAAGGGGAATTAGTGAGACCAACCACTGTCTGCTGTTAGATGACCCCTCATTCAACCCAGGGCTAGAGGGTGTGTCGGTGACAGCAATATCATCCCAGCCTCAGACTACTGGAGCAAGGGAGTGAGATAAAGGGTCAAGAACAGAGTCTTAGCAAATTGCTGGTCCTTTTGAGTTCTTTCCTTTGTTTTTACTTTTAAAAGCAGTTGAGTGGAATGAATATGTTAGGTGGAGACTCAGATACTTTCTGTATTTACGTAGTACACGCACAGTGTGCTTGAGCTGGCTCCTAGGACACAATGGTATATGGAAATATTGGAGTTAAAATCCACATTTACTCTGAAAATGACCCTTCTGGGTTGACATGGGCAGGGACTTTATGTAAGCTCTGCTGGCTGTGTAGGAAGACCAGTCGTGTTGTCTTCTTGGTGTGTAGTAGGTGGAGGAATCCCTAAAAACAGGTTTATTCCCTTTCTGACCACTGGACAAATGGGTGAGCCCTGGAGGGCTTTGAGCATTGTTCTCTAAAGCAGGAATCAGAACGAGGAATCACTGAAGGTTAAGGGACTAATGGCATGTGGACACATAAGAGATTTGTTTCTGGTGAGGTAGGTGGTGGTGGTGCACTGATGTGGAGGCAGCCCGTTAGGAGGCTTTCCCAGGGCTCTTCAGGAACCAGAAGAGATTGCTGTCATTCGATAGGCTTTTGGGGCCAGTCCTTTACCTGAATGAAGGTGCCAAAGAGAACACAGGTGGATTTATGCTAAGGTAATACATATCAGAACTATGGTGAGGGCCAACAACAGTGGTAGAGCTTTTGAACCCAGTGATCCAGTGAAATGATCTTCAGAAGGTACTCAAGAATAAAATGCTGAAGCCATCTAGCCATGTTCCCATAACAACTCCTGGCCACAGTGACAAAGTGATGAAATTCTAGAATAAAATGAAAGTTGTGAACTCTCTCTAGAGTTAATAGGATGTCATCTGTCTCAAATAAGCTAAGAGAAGTGATGTCTGGTGACAGAGATTTATCTTCTGTTTTATCTCTTTGGGTTGGTTTTAGCTAAATGATTCCAGGTTATTGAAATTGTTTTCTGGTTATTGGTTTGTTTTCTTAATCAATGATTCATTAACAGCTTATTCTAGGAAAAGGGCATAATATCTCATTTAAAAAAATAAAGCCATACTTCTCTTTTTAAGATTACAGAGATGATAACTGTTGTGCAAACATATTCAGCCTTGAGTAATTCTACAATAGAAGGAATAGATATTTTGGCAATAAAATTCAAAAATATTTATCAAGGGGTTAAGAAAAAACAATATGACATTCTGGATCCAAGAAGGACAGAATTTGACACAGATTTCATCGAGTTCATGACAAAAATCAATGGTTTAGAGGTAAGTTATCCTATGTACTGTTACTTTAAAGCTGAGAAGTAGGGGCCAGCATGCCATATGGGTACCAGTTCATGTCCTAGCTGCTCCACACTTCAGATCCAGCTCCCTGCTAATGCAGCTGGGAAAGCAGTGGAAGACGGCCTATGGGCTTGGGCCCCTGCACCCATGTGGGAAACCTGGGAGAAGTTCCTGGCTCCTGGCTTTAGCCTGGCCCAGCCCCAACAGTTTCAGCCATCTGGGGAATGAAGCAGCAAATGGAAGATCTCTCTTTCTTTTCTTCTTTCTCTCTGTAACTCTGCCTTCCAAATCAATAAATCTTAAAAAAAAAAGATGAAAAGTAATCAATAGTATTGTCTAATACCATTGTAAATATTCACATATAGTAAATGTTCACATACTTATTGTTTATTTTTAATTATTCTTGAAAATCGATAAAAAATGTTTACAGTATAAATAACTTTTAAACTAGTGCACAAAATATGTTCCATCATTTTTAAAATGAAAAATGAGCGTATCCAACAAAAGATGGTATTGAATAACCAATGCCCAAAGGGCTATTGTAGCTAGGGTTCATTTTTAATTTACATTAAAATTTGTTTTCGATTTTTGTTGTGCAAAGAGCCAATGTCATTTTTCCAGTCTAAGAGAGAATTTGAAACCATTATTCTTTGTCCTAAGTGTGAACAGATTGGAAAGATGGATCACTCTCTCTTTGGCCCAATGTATAGTCCCTAAGAGGCCCTCATGTGTGTTACACTCCAGAGGAATGAAGGGTAGCCAGGCAGTATGTCAGATGAGGCTGTGGCGTATTTCTCTCTCAGCTTGTGGTCTTGTATGATCTCAGTTACTCTTTTATTGAAAACTGTTATTAACCCCAGCTTAGCTTCAGGGAATGGTCTCCTTTTTGCTACAGAATGTTCTGGAAGTCGAGGAAGGGACAAGCACATACTTTACACCTTTTGAGTCTGAAATTCTTGCTATGAAAGTGAGAAATAAATCACATTTTTCTTCACTTACTTAAAAATACTTTCAAAACTATATTTTATATAAACTGGGAAATATAAATAAGAAAGTTCCAAAATCCTAAACTCTAACAGTATCAATATTTGTTTTTGGTGTAGATTTCTCTTCATCTTTTTGAAAGTTAACCTCTTTGATATTAAGATATATTTTAGTTATTCCTTTTAGCATTTGGCTAATTGGGTAGGGTGCAGTTTGCTTCCAAAATGCTTTGGGAGTTAAATATTGATGGAAATGAACATTTAAAAAAAACCTTGTTATCTCTTACATTATTTTTATGATTTATTTCATAAAAATTGAGGCAGGCATTTGGTCTAGTGGTTAAGATGCCACTAGGGATGCCTGTATCCTGTATTGGAATAACTAGGTTGGAGTCCTGTCTCTGCTTCTGATTCCAGCTTCTTGCTAAGGTGCACCCTAGGAGTAGGAGACAGTGGATGATGGTTCAAGTGCTTGGATCCCTGCCACCTACATGGGACACCCAGATGGAGTTCATGGTTCTTGGTTTCAGCCTAGTCTAGCTCTGGCTGTTATAGTCATTTGGAGAATGAACCAACAGTTGGGAAATTTCTCTCTTTCTCAAAAAAATAAACAAATTTTAAAAATTTAAACAATTTAAATTGTAAAAAAAATAAGAAAACACATTAAAAATAAACATTATATGTCATAAAGACTTTGTTGTGGTCTTAGATACAAATTTTAGCCTTCAGTGAATTTAAAGCCCATACTAACCATTTGATGGTTACATAATTTGCTTGAAGTGTCAGTTTTAATTTCCTTCCTTTGCAATGATTGATTCATGGGTGTTCATGTAAAGTAATTTGCAAGTGATGCCTTCCCATCTTTTGGGTACCACGAGTTTAGAGTTCACTGCTATGTTTGGAGTCTTGGAAGAACATCTTCTGCTTCTTATTCCTCCTCAGATTTTTCAGAGCTGCAGTGATGTCCAATAAATATTAAACTGCAAATGTAAGCCTAATAGGATATTGTAATTTTTCTAGTAACCACATGAATAAAAGTAAAAGCAGATGAAATTAATTTTAATAATATACTTTATCCCTCTCTATTCAAAATGTTACAATTTTGGCATGTTATTAGCATAAAAATCATTAATGAAATATTTTACATTTTTTTTGTACTAAGTCTTTGAACTCTAGTTTGTATTTTATACTTACAAACATCTCACTTCCAAGGAATGACCCACCTGACCAGGGGCCACCCTACTGGACAGTGCGATTCTAGATGCTTATGTGGTGGATGTGTTTGAGTTTATTTTGATTGTATAGAATTAATTATTGTTAAAAACCAAATCTCCTTAGTACTCACGTTGTTTAAATGCTAATATTTCATTTAGGTGCAAATACAGGCGTTTATGAACAGCACTTTTGGAAAAATACTATCTTCCCAGCAGGCTCTCCAGTTGCTTCAAAGGTATTTATAGAACCCTGAGTCTGGGCGCTTCTAGTGAGGCAGCTGTGTATCTGAAAACACAGTTTCAAATAAGATGTTCTTGCAAGTTTCTCCCATAACATTAAGACCTCCTAAATAGATTGGTAAACACTTGAAATATAGCATGATTTCTTTTCTTTGTAACTGGAAGTCTTTCAGTAAGAAAATGAAATTAGTTCACATGATTTTCCCCTTCAGCTATGTCATATCCTTGGATTAGTTTCATATGTGTTTATTGGAAAGGAAACAAATAATGTCTAATTCTACATACTGAAAGAATTTCCAGAAGTGAGAATTTGTAAGGGTAATAGATCCTAGCAATTTCATTTTCCCTCCTAAGGACTCTTGTGTCTTCTTTTAAAAAATTTTATTGCATGTATTTAAAGGGTACATGATGTTTTGATGAACATAGTGAAATGATTTCCATAAACAAGCCAATTAATATATTAGTTATCTCACATACTTACTCCCTCTTTTATTTGTAGCAAGAGCTCCTAACATCTCGCCTTCCATTTTTCTTTCCCTCTATTCCTGATGGCAGCATGCCCCTTGGGAAAGGGTATTCTCAAACAGAGGATGAATTGGACTAGAGGCTTCTGGTTCAGGGAGGGTCTAAGTCTCACATCAAGAACCCTTTAGGAATTCTTACATGATGTCCAGTGGGTCTGGGTTTGGGTCTGGTTTTGCACCACATCCATATCTCTGTGACAATGGTTCATACCCTGAGAGACCATCTTAAGAGTCAGTGCAGGGCCGGCGCCGCGGCTCATTAGGCTAATCCTCCGCCTTGCGGCGCCTGCACACCGGGTTCTAGTCCCGGTCAGGGCGCCGGATTCTGTCCAGGTTGCTCCTCTTCCAGGCCAGGTCTCTGCTGTGGCCAGGGAGTGCAGTGGAGGATGGCCCAAGTGCTTGGGCCCTGCACCCCATGGGAGACCAGGATAAGTACCTGGCTGCTGCCATCGGATCAGCGCAGTGCGCTGGCTGCGGCATCCATTGGAGGGTAAACCAACGGCAAAGGAAGACCTTTCTCTGTTTCTCTCTCACTGTCCACTCTGCCTGTCAAAAAAAAACAAAAAAAAAAATACAAAAAAAAAAAAAAAGTCAGTGCAGACGTAAATGATGTTGATGAGTGAGAGTGAGAGCACTGCATAGTTGGTACCATTGGCAACTTCTCTGTTTCCTTTTGTCTCTCTTTACCTGTAATACACTGATGTCAGTTCAGTTATCAGAACATAATGGTTTTTGTACTTCCTGTGTGTCCCTTAGTCACTAAGTAGAAGTGACGCTTGTCTAACAGTCATTTTGATTGTGGTTATTTGGAATTATGTGAGCAGACGTTGGCAGAGTCACCTTCAGTGTATTCTCCTCCATCTTTGCTAAGCCGACTCCCTACTCATTTCTTTAATCTCTATTTAAACATTCTTTCGGGAAAGTCTGTCTTGACTTCCCAGAGTTGGCTGGGTTCCTCTGTTACAGGCATTCCCAGCACCTCGTCGTGTAAGTAATGATTTGTATAACTCTTGGCTGATAGCTGTGTTTTTCATAAAATAACCGTAAACTCCAGGAGGGCTGAGACCACACCCGTCCTACTCATCACTCACTGTGTATCCTGGGACAATGTATGAAGCCTGGTTTGAATGTTTGTCAAATGAGTGCATAGATATTTAGAACTCTGGAGCATTTTAAGTATATTTCTGATTGGCTTTTTAATTAGCTTCAATTACTTGCAGGTTTCAGAAGCTGAACATCCCTTGTCTTCAGTTAGAAATCAACCACACAATTGAGCGAATTCTTCAGTGTTACGTGGCTGAACTTGAAGCTACTAAGAAGGCAAGTATCATCTTTATTCACAGGATAGGACATTAGTACAAAAGGAAACAAAACTGAAAGTATATGCCGTCATTCTTTGGTACCAAGTTTTTCGGAATGATCCTTTTCCTGATGAACATTTTGGATGCTCCTTGTATACATGGGAAGGTGCAGACAGGTGTGTCACTGGATAGCCAGTTGACACCTCTTTGCTTTTAAGAACTATTTTTGCTACAATATTCAGGTGTGTGCATAGCAAAGCCTGTTTGAATTAATAATTTTGCATACAGAAACAGGGGCTCTGGAGAATATTGTGAGAGATATAATGTAGCTTTGTCTTCCCTCTTAACTGCTTTCTTAAAATTTGGGATAAGGACAGGGGAAAAAAACACGTAATAGGAAATAAAGGTGAAAAGAGAACTAAGTGTTATATATTGTAAATATCATCATTTCTGAGCCTCACGTTATCTCTGAATTACATTTACATTTTATTGACTACCCCCTGTGTATGCAACCTGTGAATAATGGTAAAACAATACAGATAAAACTGAATATTTTTTTTTGCCTTCTCCATTGAATTCAGACCTTAATGCCGTATTTTTCATTTCAGCTGTATCACTCTCAAAAAGATGATCCCCCTCTTGCTCGCAACATGCCCCCAATAGCAGGGAAAATACTCTGGGTGAGACAGCTCTATCGCCGGATAAGCGAGCCCATCAACTATTTCTTTGTAAGCCAATAGTAAAATTTATGAGGTGTGGATTATGGTGGTTTTGATACAATAAATATATTAGATCCTGTAACATACTCAATAAAGTTGTTAGAGCCAATTCTTTCTTAGTTTTATTTTTTAGATTTATTTATTGGAAAAGTAGATAGAAAGATCTTCCATCCACTGGTTCACTCCCCAATGGTCACAACAGCCAAGGCTGTGCCAGGAGCCAAGAACTCCATCCAGGTCTCCCACATGGGTGGCAGGGACTCAAGTTCCTGTGTAATTTTCTGATGATTTTCTAGGCACATTAGCCAGAAACTGGGTTGGAAGTGGGACTCGAACTGGTACCCTCACATGGGATGCTGGCATTGTAGGCGGCAGCTTAACCTGTTGCAACACAATGCCAGCCTTGATAGCCAATTATTTTCTCATCAAAAGAAATTTAGCCTATAACTATGCTTGGGAAAAACTAAGTCCATTCTTTCATGTTTAGCAGATAAGCCAGTGTATCAAGTTGGTGAATCTTAAAACATTAAGTCTTTTAATAACTCAGGACAATATATAAAGGCTATTAAAAAACAGTTTTTTTTTTTGAAAACACAATAAAATGCAGGTCTACTGCTGCAGCTTATGTCTGTACATGGACAGATAGGCCACTGGTATATGTTTAATGATGGGGTAGATAGACTCAGAGCGTATTCCTATTTGAAGAACCAAGATCTAGACAGGGCATAATAGAGCATTTTCATTCTCCATGTCCTAAAGTTGATTAGATTTCTGGGGGGGGGGGGGGGAGACAAAACAGGACAGTCTTAAGCTCTGTTGACATTCTGAAAATGCCAGTTTGTCTTTGTTTTGTTTTTATTTAAGAGTTAGGGAAGCAGAGTAGAGTTGGTTTGCTTGATGTTGTGTCTTACGCCTAGATACAGAAAATAACTATAGAATAGTAACCTTGCAAGGAATTTTATTATTTAAGCATTCTTAGCTATTTAAGTTTCTGCCATTTCTGTTTGACTGCTGTTGTAGTGGCCAGGCAGAGATTGTCCTGTTGGATCTAAACCTAAACTTTGTATCTAAACCTAAATTTTTCAATTTTTAATTTTATAATCATTTACTTAATTGAGAGGTGGAGATAGGCAGACAGAAAAAGCAAGATTCCGGGGCCAGTGCTGTGGTGTCGTGGGTAAAGCTGCCGCATGCAGTGCTGGCATGACATATGGGTGCCAGTTCGAGTCCTGGCTGCTCCACTTCCAATCCAGCTCTCTGCTGTGGCCTGGGAAAGCAGTAGAATTTGGCCCAAGTCCTTAGGCTCCTGCACCCGCGTGGGAGACCTGGAAGAAGTTCCTGGCTCCTGGCTACACAGCTCCAGCCATTGCAGCCAACTGGGGAGTGAAGCAGCAGATGGAAGACCTTTCTCTCTCTCTCTCTCTGCTTCCTTCTTCTCTGTGTAACTCTGACTTTCAAGCAAAATAAATAATAAAAAAAGGCAAGATTCCATCTGCTGGCTCATTTCCCAGATTCACAGTGGTTGGGGTTAGGCCTGGGCAGGACCAGGAGCTGGAAACACAATCTGAATTTTCCATGTACTTACGCAGAAAGCCAATTACTTGAGCTATCACTGCTGCCTTCCAGGGTCAGCATTAGCAGGAAGCTGGAGTCAGGAGATAGAGCTGGGAATTGTACCTGGGCATTCGGATGTGGGTGTGGACATCTGAACCCCATATAAAGCACCGACTTTATTTAGATTTTTGAATAAAATGATTGGATTTTATTCTTTGATATATGGCTCCTTTTCTGGTGCTGGAATTTTGAAATTTGCCTTGATATTCATACTTCAAGAAAAATCAATTGTAACTTGTCCAGAAAAAGTGGGGAGATACTAGAGCATTGGAGGTAGAGACACTTAATGCCTGGGGCTGTCTATAGGGCTAGAGAGCTCTCTTTTTTATTCCTTTCTTTCCTTTCCCAAGGTTCCTTCTCTACTGATCCTGTTTCCCTGCTCCTATCTCTAGCTTGTGTGGGCTTCCCCTGTTCTGGTTTATTCTGAGGCAGACTCTATATCGGTAGCATAATTCCTTTATGTCATTTAAAACAGTTTTATAATTTTGATAGGAAAACAGTCATCAATTTTAAAATGCACCTTTTTTTTTCTCTTAAAAACAACAGAAGAACTCAGAAATTTTGTCCAGTTCGGAAGGTAAAGCTGTTATCCGTCAATATAACAAAATCTCCTATGTGCTGGTGGAGTTTGAGGTGATCTACCACACGGCATGGATCAGAGAGATTTCACAGATACAGTATGGTGTGTATAAGACTGTGTGGTGAGGCTCAGGTGTAGGACTTGGGTGATTATGAATAAGATTGTGGTTCTGGAGAATTTTAAAATATTTATTTATTTAGAAGGGGGAGAGAGAGAGAGAGAGAGAGAGAGAGAGGCAGACAGGTAGACAAACAGATATATTGAGACAGAGCGCTCTCCCTTCTGCTGGATCACTCCTGAAATGCCCGTAACAGCCAGGACTGGGCCAGGTTGAAGCCAGGAGCAGGAAATCGATCTGGGTCTCCCCAGGTATTTGAGCCATCATCATCTACTGCCTCTCAGGGTGTCAGGGTGCAATCAGCAAGAAGCTGAAACGGGAAGCAGAGTCTGAGCTCGGATCCAGGCACTCTGACCTGGGATGCAGACATCCCAAATGATGGCTTCAGCCCTATGCCAAATGATATGGAGCATTAAGGGTTTACATCCCTATCCTAACCTTAAGCTCCTAATCATGACTTCAGTTGTAAGCTCTTATCTATGACCTTGGTAGACTCCTTACTGCATCCCTTAGTAGAAAGGTTTCTTTCTCCCAAACCAGAATCTCAACTTTGGCAGAGCAGAGTCGCAGGCTCAGGAAGCCCAGTTCAGTGGGTGGAAAGCTGGGTGTGATGGTGAGAGGTGCTGTTCCTACTTCTGCCTCTTTGTCCAGAACCCTTGTGTTTCAGTTCTATCTAGGTCTTTACCTCACCGCATACCTGCGACCTGATTCTGCATGGTGTCTTCCCCAGCTGGCACTGTAGTTAAGCCTATAATAAACACTTCAAATGGCCCAGCTGTTCCTGGGTACTGTGGTGTGTGGTAGGACCCTGGGTTCTAATAAAAGCCTGCCATACTCTCAAAGGAGCATTCACGAGAAGCTTCAGACTCTCACTATGGAAAAGACAAAAGAGAATTTTCAGCAGCTAAAATATGGAGCCTGTATGTTTTGCTACTGCAGCACCATGAACATTTGTGTATTTTTGTCCTGCTGGTTTTTCTGCTCCCAGTGCCCTTCCTGTCACCAGCACATGTTCAAAAATGAGCTGAAGGATTACCTGCGCCATGAAACCTTTATTATTCTTCCAGGAAGAAAATAACTTCTTCCCCAGGCCTCTACCTTTTATTGTGGCTCATTCTCAGGGTGCTTACTGCTCTAAATGTCCATCTTATCGCCCCTACACACTCCAAGGATAACGTGTTTGTCTGTTTGATCTTGTATCCTTTAAGTAATCACCATGGCTGACATTTATGCAATGCTTGCCACATGCCAGGCTTTGTCCAAGCACTTCAGTTAATTTCCCTCATCCTAATAGTGACCTTACAGGGACCTATGATTATTTTCGTTTGACATACAGACGAGGAAACTGAGGCACGGAGAGGTTACGTGATCACTGCTCTAGGAAGTGGCGGAAGTAGCATTCACGTTCAGGTGGTCAGGCTTTTGAATTCATCCCCTGAAGTGTTACATTGTACTGCTTCTAAAAGTGCCAAAACCTATACAGGCATGCTTGAGAGCTCTTTAAATGTTTTAAAAATGTCCAAAGAGTAGAGAGCAGCTATCATTGATAAATAACAATTCTATTGAGTTTTCTAGTATCAATAGAGAATATCAGTTGAAATGATTTTTCCATAGCCTTTTTTGAGGTGCCCTTGCCTAAAGTAGCATTCCTTAATGAGGAACACAGACCATCAGAAATGGATTGCCATGGAAGTCTTCCTGTTGTTCTGTTGGTGTGACTACATGTGACTCTATAGGAACTTGGCATAATAACTGGAGACCTGGTGCTGATAGTAGTTGACCTGTAACATTCCTCTGAGGACGGTTCATGCGGAATGATTTGTGTCTCAGTCTTCCTGACCTGTTTGTCCTTCTAGTCATGCCCATTGCAGTCTTAAGGAAGACGTGCTATGTTACATGAATGTTCAAACTCTATTTTGGAATTTATTTTGAGGACAAATGGTTTTTAACCCAACTTTTTTTTTATCTTATACCAAAGGGGAACGTTTATTTATTTATTTATTTATATGTATTTTTTTGACAGGCAGAGTTAGTGAGAGAGAGAGAGAGACAGAGAGAAGGGTCTTCCTTTTGCCGTTGGTTCACTCCCCTAATGGCCACTACGGCTGGCGCTGCGCCAATCCGAAGCCAGGAACCAGGCGCTTTCTCCTGGTCTCCCATGCGGGTGCAGGGCCCAAGAACTTGGGCCATCCTCCCTGCACTCCCGGGCCACAGCAGAGAGCTGGCCTGGAAGAGGAGCAACCAGGACAGAGTCTGGCGCCCCGACTGGGACTAGAACCCGGTGTGCCGGCACCGCAGGTGGAGGATTAGCCTAGTGAGCCGCGGCGCCAGCCGGGAACGTTTATTTTTATTTTATACCACTTTGGCAAGTGACACTGTAGTAGGGCAGCAGTCTTCAAACTACTGCTGTATGTAAATACTTCCCAAGGTGGGGCTGGCACTGAGTGCAGCAGGTTAAGCCACTCACTGCCTATGGTGCCAGCGTGCCATATGGGCACCGGTTTGAGTCCCAGCTGCTCCTCCTCTGATCGAGCTCCCTGCTAATGGCTTGGGAGTAGCAAAGAAAGATGGCCCACATACTCCTGCCATCCATGTGAGAGACCCAGAATAAGCTCTGGCTCTTGTTTCTTCTTGGCCCAGCCCTGGCCATTGCAGCCATTGTGGAGTAAATCAGAGGATGAAAATCAATCTCTCTCTCTCTCTTTTTTTTTAAACTTTTATTTAATATAAATTTCCAAAGTACAGCTTATGGATTACAATGGCATTCCCCATAACTTCCCTCCCACCCACAGCCCTCCCACCTCCTGCTCCTTCTCCCATTCCATTCACATCAAGATTCATTTTCAATTATCTTTATATACAGAAGATCAATTTAGTATATATTAAGTAAAGATTTCAACAGTTTGCACCCACCCAGAAACATAAAGTGTAAAATGCTGTTTGAGTACTAGTTATAGCATTAATTCACATTGAACAACACATTAAAGACAGAGATCCTTCATGAGGAGTAAGTGCACAGTGATTCCTGTTGTTTATGGCGTCAGCAATCTCCCTATGCTCTTGTCATGAGTTGCCAAGGCTATGGAAGCCTTTTGAGTTTGCCAACTCCGATCTTATTTAGACAAAGCCATAGTCAAAGTGGAAGTTCTCTCCTCCCTTCAGAGAAAGGTACCTCCTTCTTTGATGGCCCGTTCTTTCCACTGGGATCTCACTTGCAGAGATCTTTCATTTAGGTTTGGTGGTTTGGTTTTGTTTTGTTTTTTTTTGTTTTTTTTGTTTTTTTTTTTTTTGCCAGAGTGTCTTGGCTTTCCATGCCTAAAATACTCTCATGGGCTCTTCAGCCAGATCTGAATGCCTTAAGGGCTGATTCTGAGGCCAGAGTGCTGTCTAACCCAACTTTTGAAAGATTCCTAATGAGTTAGATAAAATTTTTGGTTGAAATTCTTATGAAACCTGCATTGTTGAGATCTACATCATGACTAATTTTATCTGATGAAGAAAAGTGAACTCACTTCAAAGGGATATACAGTATATTTTATTTTCCTAGAAAGTAGATGCAGCCATATCATGTGAAGCAAAGTGAGGCTTGGAAGCTTTGTGATTATAATGAAATCTCATGTTAGTATTGTTTATTCATATACGATGTAGCTCAAATTCACACATACAGTCTGTAAGAGTTTTGTTCGTGCTAGGATAATAAATAACTTAAGGCTGTTCGTGCTAGGATAATAAATAACTTAAGACTGTTCAGGATTTCACACTTCAATTCATGACAAAAAGTGTATCTGAAAATGCCTATTTGTATGCATGATGTTCATGTTAGAGGTAGTATAAAAAGAAGTCTCCCTCTTCCTTGTTAGGTGTTCTCAACTCAGTAGGTTAATAAATATTTCTTATTGATATTGAGCCTAGTTATCTGAAATTCAGATTGGAGATTTAATTCAGATCAGCCTCCTTGAAGAAGCCAGTTTGGGGTCAGGTGTGGAAAAGGATTTGAGACCTAGGAGGTGTGTCATCTTTTAGAGTTCTTCCCATGTCCATTTTTCAGAGGTTAACTCACAATCCAGAGAAATAAACCAGCACTGACTTATTGTATTACAGCTCTCTTTGACCCATTCAGAAAAATATTGCCCTTCACAGCACAAAGGCCATCAGTTCTTGCTTAAGTTTTATCTTGCTGGATCTGATCTGATGGCACTGCGGACACTGCAGTCTGTTGTCTAAATTTCAAGTACTTACCATATGTCATATATTGCGCCTCAGCACTTGGGGCATCCAAAACTCTTGTCCTTGACTTAAGAAGTGGGCATGTGAACAGCAGTGGCTGCAGACAAGAAATCCAGAATAAGCGAAGCCAACAATCTTTTATTTTCCTGTAGCCTTACAAGCCACACTTTTTGTGCGACATCCAGAAACAGGGAAATTGCTGGTTAATTTTGATCCCAAAATTTTGGAAGTTGTTCGGGAAACTAAATGCATGATAAAAATGAAGTTGGATGTCCCAGAACAGGCAAAGAAAATCCTGAAGTTGGAAAATAAATTGAAATCAGACAAACTGTATTTGCAGGTAAGATAGATTATGTTTTCTAATTCTTTTTTATAAATTTTTTAAAAATATTTAATTTATTTTATCTGAAAAGTAGAGTTACAGAGAGGCAGAGGCAGAGAGAGACAGGTCTTTCATCTGCTGGTTTACTCCCCAGATGGCTGTAATGGCTGGTGCTGTGCTGATCAGGAGCCAGGAGCTTCTTCTGGGTCTCCTTCGTGGGTGCAGGGGTCCAAGGACTTGGGCCATCTTCTACGGCTTTCCCAGGCCATAGCAGAGAGCTGGATAAGAAGTGGAGCAGCTGGGACTGGAACCAGTGCCCATATGGGATACCAGCACAGCAGGCGGCGGCTCTACCTGCTATACAACAGCACTGGCCCCTCTAATTCTTTTTGAATTGAGTTTTTTGTAAAATAAAAATATATCCCTGCAGTTGGGCTAACATGATACTGAAGGAAAATTTGTTACTATTGTCGCTCCCCCTCTTCGTGGAGGAACGACACAGGACCCTGCATTGTTCTTTCGTCTGCTCGGCCCTTCCCGGGTTTGCTGCTGGTTCTTCCCGGGTTGGCTACCGTCCCTTCCACCTCCGTGGAAGGGCGGTTCCCCCTGCCACTTTCCCCACTTCCGCGGGGGAGCGGCACACCACTGGCCGGCTCTCTCGGGGGCTGCACAGGTGTTCCTTCAGATAGATGTTCCTCGTGCATGTTGTCTCTCTCCTCCTTTATAGTCCTCTTCCACCAATCCCAACTCTGCTACCCACAACGCCGAGTACGCTGCTCTCCTCCAATCAGGAGCAGGTCCTACAGTTTATTGGTTGAACTGGAGGCAGCTGTGTAGAAGCTGTTTCCTCCTCTCCCAGCACCATATTGTGGGAGAGCAGATGCATAGAATAAGTCTTAATTCCAGTAACTTAGTCTAGTCCGAGTTGCTCCCAGTTGCTCCCCACAACTATGATTGTTGACAGAATTAAAATGCTGACTTGCAAACTAAAGGAAAGATTGTAGATGGAAAGCAGAATGTGCAATTATAAATCAGACTTAGACTTCTGGAAAATGACAAGTGATAAAATAGCAGGTTTAAATAATTATTCTTTTTTTTTTTAAAAAAAGATTTATGTATTTTTTGAAAGGCAGAATGGCAGTGGGGGGAGAGAGAGAAAGAACGAACTTCCATCAACTGGTTCACCCCTAAAACCAAATCTAGGCCAGGCTGCAACCAGGAGCCAGGAACTCCATCCTGGTCTCCAACATGGGAGGCAGGGGTACAAGCACTTTGGCTGTCTGTTGCCTTCCCAAGCACATTAGTAGGAAGCTGTGTCAGAAGCAGAACAGCTGGGGCTCAAGCTGGCGCTCTCATAAGGGATGCTAGCATTGCAAACAGCAGCTTTACCTGATGTACCAAAAAGCTGGCCTCCCACTCCTGATTATTCTGAATATTGTAATTTTGTAGATGAAGTACAGTAAATTTTATATACTTAATCCTAGGGTACTAGTAAGATATAAATTAACAAAATGCAATGACTATAAAGTGAAAGGAGTTCAACACTGTGGGGTGAGTGGAGCATAGATTCACTTCCAGTTCAGTGATGGGGCAAACTAAAATTAAAAAAAAAAAAAGAAAAAGAAAATAGCTGACAAAAAGCGACATTCAAAAGTGGTAATCAAAATGTTCAAATCCTAATGCATAGTTTCTAAAAGCTGAAGAAATAAGAGTGAGTAGCATCAGAATTCTTTTTTTTTTTTTAAAGATTTATTTATTTGAAAGAGTTACAGAAAGAAGAAGGAGAGAGAGAAAAAGAGAGAGAAAGAGAGAGAGAGAGGTCTTCTAACCGATGGCTCACTCCTCAATTGGCCACAACGGCTAGAGCTGTACTGATCCAAAGCCAGGAGCCAGGAGCTTCTTCCAGATCTCCCTCGGGGGTGCAGAGGCCCAAGGACTTGGGCCATCTTCTACTGCTTTCCCAGGCCATAGCAGAGAGCTGGATGGGAAGTGGAGCGGCCGGACCTCGAACTGGTGCCCATATGGGATGCCAGTGCTTCAGGCTAGGATGTTAACCCACTGCGCCACAGCGCTGGCCCCAACATCAGAATTCTTTAGAAAGGCAGTTAAAACAGTGATGTTAGTTTCACTGTTCTTTGCTTTCTCTAGGAAGACTTTGACATCTATATGGGGAACTCAGGAAGACATGTTAGTGTAAGGAAGCTCCCACCAGCCCTATTAGTGACAGCAAAGACTGGAATATAAATTTAGCCATAGAGAACTGATTAAAGAACTGATTAAAGAAGATAAGCACATAGAAATTAATGGAAAATGATTACTCAATGAAAAAGAGTTCTATTTAATAAGTTACAAAATACATTAACTACTTTTATACTCAATAATATAATAGGTAAATATAGACTTTTCCTATTTCTGGCTGGGAAGAGTAATATGAATCTGCCATTTTTAATATGTCATTATATTTAAATCTCTTAGTTTAACCAAAGTTCATGTCTGGGCATATGGATATGTTGATAATGAAGTTTTTCTGAAAACTAATCTAACAGAATACCAAAGAAAATTTCAAAAACTTATCCTACAAAAAGTTACAATAAATTAAACATGACAATTATATTAATATGTGACGTTTTACTAAGAGGAATAGTAAAAGAGATAAGTATTAGAGATTCCCAAAACAGTTTTTAAAAATAGCAGTTTTAATGAAATTTAATTCACACGCCATACAATTTACTCATTTTAAAATATTTATTTATTTATTTGAAAGGCTGAGTGACACAGAGAGAGGGTGAGACACAGAGAAAAAGAGATCTTCCCTTTGCTGGTTCATTCCCCATGTGACTGCAACAGCCAGCATTGGGCCAGACCCAAGCCAGGAGCCAGGAACTCTACCTGGGCCTCCCATGTAGTTGGCAGGGCTCCAAGCACTTGGGCCATCTTCTACTGCCTCCCCAGGGATAATAGCAGGTGCTGGATCAGAAATGCAGCAGGCAGGACTTGAACTGGAGCTCATATGGGATGCTGGTGTCGCAAGCTGCAGTTTAACCCGCTGCACGACAATGCCTGCCCCCAATTCACTCATTTAAAGTATACAAATAAGTACTTCTAGTATACTTCCAAGTTGCACAATCATCCCCACAATCAATTTTAAAAGATTTTCATCACTCCTGTCTCCCTCCCCACAAAAAAAAACCCACACCCATATCTATTGGCATTCCCTGCCCATTTCCTTCAACTTTCTCCACACCTAGGCCCTAGCAACCACCAATTTACTTTCTGTCTGCATAGATTTGCCTTTTCTGAGCATTTCATACAAATGGAACCATACAACAAGCGATCTGTTGTGGCTGGCTGGCTTCCTTCATTCCTACGCATCAGTACTTCGTTCCTTTTTATGACCAAGTAATACTGCACCACTTTGAGCCTTTCTCTTTGTGAGTTTATTGATTTTTAAGTTGTTTCCACTTCTTGGCTGTATGAATCACACTGCTGTGAACCTCTGGACACAAGTACTTGTGTGGGGGTGTGTTCTCTTGGGGATATTCCTTGGAGTGAAGTTACTAGATTTCAGTAATTTAGTAACCCGTGTGGAGCCTTTTAAAGAGCTGATGGGGTTTTCCACAGAGGCTGTGCTGTTCTACATTCCCGCCGGCAGTCCGAGTGGTTTCCATTCTCTCTAGATCCACGCCAATACTTGTTAGTCTGCTCCTTTTCCTTTGTGTCATCCTAGTGGACAGGAAATGGCACTGTGGCGTGGTTTTGATGACAAGTGAAACTGAGCATCTTTCGGGATTTGGAGGAATGTCAGTTCAGATACTTTGCTCATTTAAAACTTTAAAATTGAGTGGCTTGTCTTTATTTTTGGGCGACAATAAAGTTTTTTCTGTGTTCCAAATACTGGCCTCTTATCATATATGCATGCTTGCAAAAATGTTCTACCTTTAGGTAGGTTGTCTTTTCATTTTTCCTTTGCAGCAAAAGACAAACATTTTACATTTTGATGAAGTTCAATTTATCTCTCTGCGTCTCTGTGTTGCTCTGCCTTTCAAATAAAAATAAATAAATAAAATGCTAAAAAATTACAAAGCTGTCAAAAATCATCATGGTTCATCTCTTAAAACTGTCTAAAAGAAAATAGAAAGCTTATTAATTCTGGTTGTGCAGAGAAGTTAAAAATTTATTTTGACTCAAGAGCACATGTGTAGCATCAGTGATGAGCGCGAAGACAAGGAACAGAAATGGGAAAATGTGTGATGACAGACATCACAAAAAGATAATTATCCACACTATTTAAAATACTATAAGTCTAGAAAGACAAATGATACACATGAAAAATGAAAATCTAGTTACTCCATTGACTCATTGTTTAAAGGAGCTGCCTAGGTAATTTACAGATGAGGAAAGAGTGGGGTAACTCAGTTTAAATTTAAATGAGTAGCTGTGGGCACAGGGCTGTGAGCAAACACAGGTATAACAAAACCTTCCTGGAATGAAACAAAAATCTGCTGCCTTAAAATGAATTAAAGTAAATTTTGCCATTCGAACTTTTTACAGGGACTTCTGCAGTATTATGATGACTTATGTCAGGAAGTGCCTTCTGTGTTTGTCAATCTGATGACCCCTAAAATGAAAAAGGTTGGTAATGCTAAAGGTACATATGGACTTTCCAGTTATTTAAAATTAGACTCTGGTTCCACAGATTAAGGATTTTAGAACACCTAGTCTTGTCTAGACTGCCTAGTTTCCTAGTTTTCTACTCTGACTTTACAGACCTGTTTTTTTTTTTTTTTCCAACAGAATGATTTGTCTAAGTTTTGTTATCTTTAACATTTTTCCCTAATTAATTTGAGAGGCAGAGAGACAGAGAAGAGAGCTCCCATTTGCTGGTTCACTCCCCAAATGCCTGTGACAGCTGGGGCTGGGCCAGACTGAAGCCAGGACTAGAACTCAGTCCAGGTCTCCCACATAGGTGGTAGGGCCCAACAACTTGAGCCATCACCTGCTGCCTCTCAGGGTGTGCATTTGCAAGAAGCTGGATTTGGGAGCAGAGCTGGAACTTGAACTCCTGGCACTGATATGGGATGCAGGTATCCCATCTGGTGTCTTTACCACTAGGCCGAATGCCTGCTCTGTTTTATTGACTTTGAAATAAATGAAATCCGAATCACGAGTACTTTCTAAAAATCTATGAGGATCACTTCCCAGGTAGCCAAAGATGTTTAAAGACAGAAAGTTACCTTTATTAGGCATAGCTGAAGGATGTAAAACCTGTACTGTTGGTGGATAATAAAGGAAAGCAGATTGTCCTGTTAATAGTGGAAGCTGTAACGATGTTGCTCTTTGCAGGTGGAATCTGTGTTGAGGCAAGGGCTCACAATACTAACATGGTCATCTTTAACACTAGAAAGCTTCTTTCAAGAAGTTGAATCAGTTTTGAATATGTTCAATCAACTTTTGAAGAAGGTATGATCAACAAATTAAGAAAAAAGCTACATATGTTAATGATCAAGATATAAATAATCTATTACCTATGGAAACTCTCTGAATGGTGTGACTTTTAACTACAAAGATTTCCATTAAGTTAAAAAATAATGTTTTATGTTTCTTTCACTGCTTTAATGTCTTCTTTTCATATGAGTTGCCTTGTTCTTGTCCTTGAAATGCTTTGCGTTTAGTATGCTGAAATTATGATTCAATTATGCCTTCAAGTTTAGAAAATGGGATAATTACAGACTGTTGAAGATGACAGAATGGAGTGCCTAAATATTAATAGCAGCAGTAATGCATCTGATACTAATAGATGAGACAAGTCATCTGAGTAAAGACTGTCTCTTGATTTCAGCCACATTGCCATGTATACCATGAATACTTTTTTGTTTTTTTAAAGATTCATTTCATTTATTGGGAAGGTAGAGTTACAGAGGAAGAGGGAGAGACATAGAGAGATATTCCATCCACTGGTTCACTCCTCAAATGGCTGCAATGGCCAGGGCTGGGCCAGGGCAAAGCCAGGAGCCAGGAGCTTCTTCCGGGTCTCTCATGTGGGTGCAGGGGCCCAAGCACTTGGGCCATCTTCTGCTGCTTTCCCTAGTGCATTAGTGGAGAGCTGGATTAGAAGTGGAGCAACTGGGATGTGAACTGGTGCCCACATGGGATGCTGGCATCGTAGGTGGCTGCTTAACTCACCATGCCACAAGGCCGAATCCACCATGAATTTTTTTTAGGTGTGTGTGTATGAATTTACAACATTGTGTAATAAATAAACTCCGAGTCTTTGGAGTCAGTTAAACCTGATTAGGGTTCTCTGCCTTTTACTAGCAATGGGTTTCTTCCCTGTTTACTTTACCTCTCTGAGCCTTGGTATCTTTAGCTGGGAAGCTGGGATATTATTGCCTCGTACACTGGAATGAAAATCAGTGGAGAAATTGTGTATAAGGTTGTGCCACATGGTGCTGCTCAATGAAACTTTAGTCCTATATCAAGCTTTCTTTGCAGATGTCCTCCTGAGATTTATACCAGAATATGCTCAGCTCAGGGTGTAAGCTTCCAGATTTAGTTCTGTTAATGCATGTATAACTCAAGTATAATGAGTTAATATAATGTATACTCAAGTTAATGAAGCTAGCTCTTCAGGAAAGAATCATGCTTTCTTCTTGTCGGTAGGTCAGTGACTTGTGTGAAATGAACATTGATACGGTTCTAAAGGAGATAGCCAAAACCATGTTAATTACCCTGCCCGAAAGTGGTGCTACCAGAATAGAAGACATGTTGACTCTCAATGAGGTATGCGCTTATTTCTTTTTTCTTTTCTTTCTTTTTTTTTTCTTTCTTTTTTTTTTTTTTTTGACAGGCAGAGTGGACAGTGAGAGAGAGACAGAGAGAAAGGTCTTCCTTTTGTCGTTGGTTCACCCTCCAATGGCTGCCGTGGCCGGCGCGCTGTGGCTGGTGCACCGCGCCGATCCGAAGGCAGGAGCCAGGTGCTTCTCCTGGTCTCCCATGCGGGTGCAGGGCCCAAGGACCTGGGCCATCCTCCATTGCACTCCTGGGCCATAGCAGAGAGCTGGCCTGGAAGAGGGGCAACCGGGACAGAGTCTGGCACCCCGACCGGGACTAGAACCGGTGTGCAGGTGTTGCAAGGTGGAGGATTAGCCTAGTGAGCCACGGCGCCGGCCGCGCTTATTTTTTATGGTTACAAAAATATGGGGTCAGAAACCTAAAATGTGAAGGGGCAATCTAAAAGTATAAATCTGGCTCAGTAGCATTTAGACATTCGAGCTTTTGGGGGGACATCCTCAGCTCCAAAGACTTAGATGGCTTCAATAACTTCAGCTCATGACAACACCCTAGATCTTATCTTACTACTGTCCTCAAGCTAAGGCTGAATTCCCTGGGGACCTGCCAGTGGTTCAGAGCTCTTCCTCTGTGCATGCTCCCTGACCCATGCCATCTTTCCCATAGTTTTAACTACAATGTACTCTCCCTTTAAATTACTTGGAAACTTAATCCTCAGAACTCCTTCTCTTGCCTCCATTTCCTAAATCTCACCAAGTTTAAGGTTTAACCTCGTACTCAGATTTTATTTTAATTTGTCTCTTGTTTTCCATACTTAGTACCCCATTCTTGGGTCAAGCCCTTAAAGTTCTTTTTGAGTTTAGTAATGGATGCTGTGATCTAACTGGTCTACCTGCCTCTACATGTGGTCCCATCATATACATTCATATTGCCATAACTATACATGAAACTCCTCAGCTTAAATCCGTGAATGACAGTGGCACCTAATCCTTAGAGGATAATATCTGACCTCCTCAGTATCACATCATATTGAAATTATTTGAATATCTATTTATCCTACGTTGACTTGAAATCACAGAAAGTCCATCTTTGATTATTTGGGGGCCCTTGCATACCACACAATCCCTCTCTGCTGCTGAGGTGGACACACTGCCCGATGCTACACCTGTCAGCCACTGGTGGTGTTGACTGGGTTAGAGGACTGCTCGGTTGGAACCATGGAGCTCCACTGGGCACTGAAGCAGGTCCAGAGGCTCTGTCTGCAGCTACTGGGCCTAGGATCAGGGCCTGTTAGGGTCTATTCAGTGCTGGGTTTTATCAGCCTGGCACTGAGTCCAAAACAGTCCTGTGATCTCTTGCTGTTTGCCTCAGGTCTAGGAGGGGTGTTAGAAGCAGGCACTTAGCTACTCAGGTAGAGCCTTGGTTCGTTATACCTGGGGCTCACAAATCACCAACTCTGTGCAATCTTGGGGGTGGTGATATCCCCCAAAACATGACTGACTCACCCAGGGTGCAGGTTTCTGCCTGATACTAGGTCAAGTCCAGAGACTGTCCATAGGCTCTTGCCTTGAGATGGAAACTGTGAGGATTTACCCTGTGTGGGGTTTACTAGCTCAGAACCAAGTCCCAAGACACAGTCCTGTGGCCCCTTGCTGTCTGCCTAAGGTTGGGGGAAAGTGATAAAGGTAGCACTCTGGCCACCTGGGTCCCACAGTCGCATATTCCCACAAAGTCACAGGGGTGTCCACCAATCCTGCCAGAGGCTGCAGTGACACAGGCACACCAAAATGAGTCGGATCTCCCTGCAGTGCAGGGCCTCTCCCTGAAGTCAAGAGGCTCAGTCTAGACTTACCTCGGCAGGAGTGAGAGGCCTTTGGGCTTTATCAGATGCCAAGTCTCAGCACCATAGGCTGGGTCCTGAGCTCCCTATCCCAGCCTCTCCAGGCCTCACCATGCAACTGGAGTTTAGCATTCTGTTGGAGAGCTGGGGATGGGAGACATGGACAACTCTTTCCTTCTAGCTTTCTTCAATACGACTTCTCTTATGATTTTAACAAGACGAGGCACTGTGCTCTCTCACCTGGCTTCCGTAGCTTATGGAGGTGACTTCGTGTGAGCATAGTTGTTCACATCTGTCTCCGTGGGGAGGTGGTCTTAGTAAGAGTCTCTTACTAAGCCACCGCTTTGGTTCTGATTCCTGTACTTATGTTTTCTTCTAAGAGTTTTTTTTATTTTTGGCTCTTAAATGTAGGTCTATGATCAGTTTTGAATTAATTTTATTTATGGTGTAAGGAAAGGATCCGATTTCATTCTTTTGTGAATGGATATTAAGTTGCCTCCACACCAATTGTTGTATCCCATTAATTTTATAATTAATACTGGAAACATACAGAAGAATGCATATGATATTCTCCCATTTGTTCTTTTTTTTTTTTAAGTAATTTATTTATTTGAAAGGCAGAGTTACAGAGAGATAGAGGCACAGAGAGAGAGAGAGAGGGTGAGAGAGAGACAGAAAAGGGAGAGAGAGAGAGGCTTCCCAGATGGCCACAATGGCTGGAACTGCGCCGATCCGAAGCCAGGAGCCAGGAGCTTCTTCTGGGTCTCCCAAGTGGGTGCACGGGCCCAAGACTTGGGCCATCTTCTACCGCTTTCCCAGGCCATAGCAGAGAGCTGGATCGAAGTGGAGCAGCCAGGATTCGAACCGGCACCCATTTGGGATGCTGGCACTGCAGATGGCAGTTTTACCCACTACACTACAGCGCCGGTCACTCCATTTGTCCTTATGGATATGTTATTTTTAAAGATTACTATGTTATTTTGTGGCGATTTCTGGAGATACTAGGGAAATGCTAAGACAGACATGTTTATTCAATTGCCAATTGTAACTAGTAGTATCTGGCCCCTTTTGTAGGGGATTTCAAAGCCAGGGGTATATATACACACATGCGTCAGTCTGCCATGGTCCCCTGAAGTGTCCACTTCTTTGTCATTCAATTTTCCCCACTAGACTCAAGCAGCATTCAGCAACCATTGCCATTTCAGTGTCTAGTGTTGTGTTTGTTTGACAACATCTTCTTTGTATTCCTTTGGCCTTCTGAGTCAGCTACACATGAAAGACTTTGGTATTCTTTTTCCTTTTCTTTGCTTGGACATTAGCCAAAGCTGAGCATTTAGCAATAGACAATTCTGGATCTGAAATGCTACGCCACTGTCACCTATGTCTAGTTATTTTAAGTGAAGTTAATGATCCTTTTATAAACTCAAGTCTTATTGATAATACTCCCAGTGTTTCGAAGTATCCTTATGTTAATAGTCATGTCTTTGTTTTAATAGACATACACAAAAGAATGGGCTGAGATTCTAAACCACAAAAGCAAGCATGTGGAAGAAGCTGTCAGAGAACTTATATTAATATTTGAGCAAATTTATGAAGTTAAGTACACTGGGAAAACAGCAAAACACTTACCAGGTAATTTCACAAGCTACTATTTGCATCACAAGAGCTATAGATGTGTGCTCATAGGGGCACCTCCTGCTTAGCAAATTACAGAATTCCAGACTCCCTGAAAGAAAGCAGATATTTACATATATTACATTGTTTGTACACACAATTTAGGGCCAGTAAGCTCTTTTTGTAAGTAAAGGATTAATCAGGGTCTTTATGACATCCAAGTTCCTGGATGTCAAGTCATCTTTGTAATCAAACTCTTCCATGGATAGCAGGCTCAGGCCTGCTGTGGTAATTTTTTTTTTTTTTTAAATTCTTGTACAGCATTCTAATCTTGTCATTTTGGATATTTGATTTATTTTACTTAAAAAAATTTGGACCAGGCAAGAGTAAAATCTAAAATTTTTCATGAATGTTGAAAACTTAATTTGGGTAAGACCATGTTTTAAGGCATCCCATCCCCCCTCCAACTCTGCCAAGACCTTTCTTTGTATAGAATGAGCTGTGTGTTTCTATTTAGAATTGTTTCAGGGGCTTGGGCTGCAGACAAATGGGGTCTAGTTGAAGATTGATTATTTGCTTCTCTAGGAAGCAGACATCATACACAGCACTGGTCTCTCTTCCCCAACTTTGATGAAAAACTGGCCTAAAGACTCAGAGGTGAACTCCAACTTTTGATTCTGCCCAAACCCTCATCAGCCTAGAGCAGTTTGCTTGAGTGGGAGCAAGAAACTTTCTCACTTCACCAGGTCTGTTGAGACAAACACTGTGATAAGGTGCCTGGATTATTTAAAGTGGCTGAAATAATTTTGACCCTACGGAATTTCCTGTTCACTGAATTTCATAATCTCACTTTTCCTCCAAGAAAGTCCAAGGTTATAATAATTCTGGTGACTATGTATTAGTAAGCCCAGGGGATAAGCCACTAAACTTAAATCCTCTTTGTCATAGCCATGGAATACCGGGGAGTTTTTGCTTCCTGCTCCTGAGGTTGTGGCTAAAGAATATAATACTTTTAGTTTTGCTCAGATTGATGTCTCCTAGATATTTAGAGACTTTGGACAAAATTGAAGGGGGTTATTGACTTCATTTTAAGGTTTTCCTTTTCCAAGCTCTAAATAAGAACTGACTACATAGAACTTTGTAGTCAGAGGTTTGCCTAGTTGGTTTCATAAAGGGTTGTGTGTGTCAGTCATGATGAATACTTGTCCTTCCTGCCACCCCCTGCTCAGGGAAGCAGTGGGAGGCAGGCTGTGCGGCACCAGGGCTGCAGTGTTCACAGAGTGTGCCGCCCAGAACGTGGAAGCAGACCCAAGCATGACTCTGCCTGATAAGATACCCACGTATCTGAACAGGGGAATGTGTGGGGTGTTGGCTTTTTTTGGAGTGTGAGAACATCACGGTCAAGCAGAGATCCTATGAGAGTGACCTTTTTTTAAGGAAGAGAGGGGCCGGTGCTGTGGCGCAGTAGGTTAATCCTCTGCCTGCGATGCCAGCATCCCATATGGGCGCCGGTTCTAGTCCCGGCTGCTCCACTTCCAGTCCAGCTCTCTGCTGTGGCCTGGGAAAGCAGGTCCTTGGGCCCCTGCACCCACATGGGAGACCAGGAAGAAGTGCCTGGCTCCTGGCTTTGGATTGGCACAGCTCCAGCCGTTGCGGCCATTTGGGGAGTGAACCAATGAAGGAAGACCTTTCTCTCTGTCTCTCCCTCTCACTGTCTGTGTAACTCTAACTCTCAAAAAAAAAAAAAAAAAAAAAAAAAAAAGGAGCATAGGAAGGAGGGGGGAGGTAGAGAGAGTGAGGAGAAAGGAGAAAGGGGAAGGAGAGAGGGAGGAAGGCTTGTAACAGTGGCTCTCAGTGGGGAAGGATTTTTGCCCCCAGGGGACATCTGACTGGAGACATGTCTAGGTATGTTAAAGTGTGAAAGGGGAGGGGTGCCACCTACTTCTAATGGGTAGGGGCCAGGGATGCTGCCAAACATCCTGCAGCCCAGCCCCCAACAACAATTATTCAGCCCAAAATGTCAATAGTGCTGAGGATGAGAAATTCCTGGGCTAAATGGGAATGCACAGCAGGTCTTCTTTCCTCCTAGAGGTCTTTTTCTTTTTTCTTTTTCTTCTTTCCTTCCTTCCTTCCTTCCTTCCTTCCTTCCCTCCCCCCTCCCTCCCTCCTTCCTTCCTTCCTTCCTTCCTTCCCTCCCCTCTCCCTCCTTTTTTTTTTTTTTTGACAGGCATAGTGGATAGTGAGAGAGAGACAGAGAGAAAGGTCTTCCTTTTGCCGTTGGTTCACCCTCCAATGGCTGCCACGGCTGGCGCACTGCGGCTGGCGCACCGCGCTGATCCGAAGGCAGGAGCCAGGTACTTATCCTGGTCTCCCATGGGGTGCAGGGCCCAAGCACTTGGGCCATCCTCCACTGCACTCCTGGCCACAGCAGAGAGCTGGCCTGGAAGAGGGGCAACGGGGACAGAATCCGGCGCCCCAACCAGCATTAGAACCTGCTCTGCTGGCGCCGCAAGGCGGAGGATTAGCCTAGTGAGCCGCGGCGCCAGCCTTTCTTTCTTCCTTCCTTCCTTCCTTCCTTCCTTCCTTCCTTCCTTCCTTCCTTCCTTCCTTCCTTTCTCCCTCCCTCCCTCCCTCCCTCCCTCCCTCCCTTCCTTCCTTCCTTCCTTCCTTCCTTCCTTCCTTCCTTCCTTCCTTCCTTCCTTTCTCCCTCCCTCCCTCCCTCCCTCCCTCCCTTCCTTCCTTCCTTCCTTTCTCCCTCCCTCCCTCCCTCCCTCCCTCCCTCCCTCCCTCCCTTCCTTCCTTCCTTCCTTCCTTCCTTCCTTCCTTCCTTCCTTCCAACTTATTTATTTATTTATTTGAGAGGCAGAATTACAGAAAGAGAGGGGGACATAGGGAGAGGTCTTCCATCTGCTGGTTCACACTCCAAATGGCCACAACAGCTGGAGCTAGGCTGATCCTAAGCCAGGAGCCAGGAGCTTCCCCGGTCTCCGACGTGGGTGCAGAGGCCCAAGGACTTGGGCCATCTTCTACTGTTTCCCAGGCCATAGCAGAGAGCTGCTGAAGAGCAGCAGCTGGGACTGGAGCTGGCACCCATATCGGATGCAGCTGGTCACACATCCCCATTTTTTCTTTTTTAACTTAGTTTAATTTTCAGTGCAGTGTGAGAAACACAAAGATATCAGTTCAGAAATTTGGAATACCCAAAATGTAAACAGGGAATTTTTTTTTAAACTTTTATTTAATGAATATAGATTTCCAAAATACAGCTTATGGACTACATTGGCATCCCCCACCCCCTCCGATGACTTCCCTCCCACCCGCAACCCTCCCCTTTCCCGCTCTCTCTCCCCTTCCATTCATATCAAGATTCATTTTCAATTTTCTATATATACAGAAGATCAGTTTAGTATACATTAAGTAAAGATTTCAACAGTTTGCACCCACATAGAAACACAAAGTGAAAAATACTGTTTGAGTACTCGTTATAGCATTAAATCTCAATGTACAGCACATTAAGGACAGAGATCCTACGTGAGGAGTAAGTGCACAGTGACTTCTGTTGTTGACTTTACAAATTGACACTCCTGTTTATGGCATCAGTAATCTCCCTATGCTCCAGTCATGAGTTTCCAAGGCTATGGAAGCCTTTTGAGTTCTCTGACTCTTATCTTATTTAGACAAGGTCACAGTCAAAGTGGAGGTTCTCTCCTCCCTTCAGAGAAAGGCACCTCCTTCTTTGAAGACCTGTTCTTTCCACTGGGTAAACAGGTAATTTTGAAAGATAATATGGGGTTGACACTGTGGCGTAGCAGGTAAAGCCACTGCCTGCATTGCTGGCATCTCATATGGGCACCAATTCCAGTCCTAGCTGCTCCGTTTCTGATCCAGCTCTCTGCAATGGCTGGGAAAGCAGTAGAATACAGCCCAAGTCCTTGGACCCCTGCACCCGCATGGGAAACCTAGAAGAAGCTCCTGGCTCCTGGCTTTGGATCAGCACAGCTCCTGCCTTTGCAGCCATCTGGGGAGTGAAGGAGTGGATGGAAGACCTCTCTCTCTCTCTCTCTCTCTCTCTCTCTCTCTCTCATTCTCTCTCTCTCCCTCCCTCTCTCTCTCTCTGCCTCTGCCTCTTGGTGACACTGCCTTTCAAATAAATAAATAAATCTTTTAAAAAAGAAAGAAATATAATATGCAAATTCTTCTGAAGATTTTTCTTCTAGATACTGAGACTATATGAGGGTTCTTCAAAAAAAAAAAAATCATGGAAGAGTGCAATTCAAATAAAAGCTCCTTTTGGCATAAAGCCAATGTGAAATCCATGCGTATGAATGGTCTTCAAAAAGTTAATGAAAATGCATGGTATGAAAAAACTATGCATGATATCAAAAGTCTTTTGCATGAAAACAAAGCTACTCTTTTAAATCAGTTTTCCACAAATTTTCTGAAGTACCCTCATATTTAGAGGATATTTCTTGGTGGATTGATGGTTCTGTTGAGATGGGTAATTTAAATTGAACTCAAGGATGACCACTGAAGGAACAGATGCAAAACAAACAATCAGAAATCTCAAAAGTAAAAATAAGTAAACACAAATGTAAAAAAATTTTAAAGGAAGACCTTTTTGTTAGCTGAAGCTTCCTCCAAGGCAAGGATTTGTTCATAGAGAATAAACTTCACGCTAAAAAATCAAATGTTTACATTTTCGTTTTGTCTTCTGTTTCTAGAACAACGGAAACATGTTGTCTTTGGAAGTGAAACGGAAGAAGGTGAAAACACCGACTATGAGGCTAACATTGTGAATGAGGTTGATACTAATGAAAAAGAAGATGAATTTAAAAAGGTACTTATTGTGGAACTACTTTACACAGTTTCTCAGAATTATGATGGATAGGATTCTAGACACTGCACTGCTTCTTCCAGGCAGTTCTCCAACACTCTATCAGAGTGTACAAAAATGCAATTTTCCATTTAACACTGTAGCATCAGGCAAGACCTAGCAATTCTTACAGTGATGCGATTCTACAGTTATCTTCCCCTAATGTGATTCGTCTTGTTTTCTTATATAGTAAATGCCACTTCTGGGATGATAGTGCCAGTGCATTTGATTCACAGTGGAGAACATTGTTTCCAGTCACTGTGTTTAATCAAATTATCTATGTCGCAAGCCCAGATTCTGACTCATGTGGAGCCCAGGGAATCTGCCTTTTTTTTTTTTTTTTTTTAAGATTTTATTTTAACTTATTTGAAAGGCAGAATGACAGCAAGAGACACAGAAAGAAATCTTCCAACCATTGTTTCACTCCCTAAATGGTGACAAGGGCCGGGGCTGGGCCAGGCCGAAGCCAGAAGCTTGGAACTCCTTTTGGGTCCCTTGTGTGGGTGGCAGGGGCCCAAGTACTTGGGCCGTCTTCTGCTGCAGGGGTGCTGGTCTCGCAGATGGTGTCTTAACCCACTGTGCTACAACATTGGTCCTGGGATCTGTCTTTTGAACTAGTGCTTTTCTCTCCCCAAAAAACCCTGGGTGGGCAGTTTCCCCATGTACTGAAATGTGTTGAGTGAAGATTGCAAAGGAAACGTGCATGGGGTTTCTGTCTTCTTGGGCCTCACCTTTCTGGTCATACATCAGCTCTGAATACCTCTTCCACATTTGCACAAATTCCTGCTTTCTCCTCCTGTTGGTTTTCCTTTAATTCCTTGTATCCTTCTTCCTTTCATTCTTTCTGTGTTTTACCCACCTTTACAAACTCTCTGACCTAAACAGCACATCATTTTCCACTATTGTCCTCTTGCTCGAGGATGGCTTCACCAGTTGACTGGGTAGCACCTTGCTGTGGAGTCCAGATCTTAGTCTTAGACGTCTCTGTTCCATGCATCAGGTGGCCACTGTCAACTGCACCCTATCTGAGCGGTACCTCTGTTCAGTTGCATCCCTTTTGGCACTGGCTGGGGACCCTAGAAAAAGACAGAGTTCCATCTCCAACTGGGGGACCATGTGCAGTTGTATTTAGTGCAGCCTCTGCTCTGCCATCTTGCACCTTGCTGCCAGAATGCAATCTCTCACATGAAAGTCTGATTCTGTCATGGTCTGTGCTTTAGCTTGATAATTCCCCAGGCCAGAACATAACCCCTCACCCACTGAAAAGCTTGATACCCCTCTTTATTCATGTTTGATACCCCCTCCTCTGACCCAACTCAACTCGACTTGCCCGCCCAGTCTCAGAGATACAGGGTTCTAGAGCGATGAAGAACAGGATGACCAGAGCTTGGTCCTGGGTGTGTGCAAGCAAAACAGGATGCAGAGATATCTGCCTGCCAGGCTCATCCTCTGTCCTGTGCTCTGGCCAATAAACTGGGCTGCTCCTCCCAAGGGAGAGGATGGGCGTGTGTGTGTGTGTGTGTGTGTGTGTGTGACAACCCATGGTCCCAGAGGCCAGGCAGCTTCCCATTTTTCTGGATATTGTGCATTTTAAAGTATGTTTGTCCACCAAGTGGTGCTTCTGGAAGGTGAAGACTGATTATCCTCTTGTGCAGACACGCTTGCATTGAGAAATCGATGAGCAAGCCAGGATTATTTTGAAGGAATTGCTTTTGAATTTTGGCTTTTGAGTTAGTATAAACATCACAAGGGTGTTTATGCATGCATACTTGATCATATATTGTTTGTGTAAGGAAAACCAGTTAAGTAATTTAGGGCTGAATTTATTTCTTCATTATCATTGAATTTATATGGTTTATTATTTTTCACTTGACACAGGTCACTTCTAATATTGTATTAGCTGTTAGAGGACTTTTTAGGGGAGATACAAAATGTAATACAATTTCTTATTACAGGAATGTAAAGAAGTCTACGCTTTTTTCTCTCATCAATTACTAGACAGTCTTCAAAAAGCCACACGCTTATCCTTGGACACAATGAAAAGAAGAATATTTGTTGCAAGGCAAGTTGAAAATACGCTAAATACAGCTTATAACACCACCTATAATAATTAATGCTATCAGCACCTCTTATTTTTATTAATTTATTTTTTTACAATTTATTAAGTTCACTGTCCTGAACTTGGTGTTTATCATTGTCTTGATTTTCTTTACAGTTTACCACACATTTGTATCCATAATCAATTTATCATTCATTAATTTTGTCTGTATCTGAACTGTGCTTAGCAGTATGTTTTTCAGATTAGTCTGTGTTGATATAATTATTTTCACCTCTGTTTAATTGGAGTATATATAATCTGTTCATTAATTCTTCTTGTGGCTTGGATCACTTCTATTTGGCCTCGTATAAATAATGCCTCTGTGAGTATTCTTGTCACCATCCCCTTGGCTGCACATGTCAAGATTGGATTTGTGGCTCCTAGGGTACCTACATACCTCATTTTACCAAGCAATGCCTAGTACAAGAATGTCCATGCGTCCTCCTTCTTGAAAACAGTATTATTCAATTAAAAAAGAATTCTTACCAACATGGGGTATATGAAATAGCATCTCACTGGGATTTAAATTCTCATTTTCCTCGTTAGTATGAGATTGAATATATTTTCATGTTTGTGACTATTTATCTTTTCCTTAGCATTTGTGTTCATTTTTTCTTTTGGATTGTATTAATTCATAATATAGCAAATATCTTCTCCATGTTGTATCTTATATTTTCATTTTCTTTATTAGTTTTTATTTTTCTTTGCTGAATTTAAAAGAAATTCAAATGTATTAGTCCTTTGCTCAAAATATTCAAATTTATTTTTTATCCTGGTGATTTGCAATTTTTAAGTCTGTTTAAATAAACTTAAATGCTTGTAGTTCTTCTTTTTAGAGATTTATTCCACATGGTGTTTACTTTTATGTTTGGTGTGAGGTAGGATACTAATGTGTGTGTGTGTGTGTGTGTGCGTGTGTGTGTGTGTATGCAGTGCTACTTAAGGTGATTGTCATTCTATGAGTCTGCTGTATGGACTGCTTCCCTTATTGGAGCCTTCACTCCTTTTTAGTTCTGTCTGTTATTATTACCAAACACTTATCCTATTTATATGATCACTTTAACACTTGATCCTATCCATATGATCTTTATAACACTTAGAATGCTAATTTTACCACCAAGCTTAATAAGGGGGTTTGGGGTCCTATGGCAAGGTTTTTTTTTTTTTTTTTTTTTTTTTTAACAGACAGAGTAGACAGTGAGAGAGAGATAGAGAGAAAGGTCTTCGTTTGCCGTTGGTTCACCCTCCAATGGCCGTCGTGGCCGGCGCGCTGTGGCTGGCGCACCGCACCGATCCGAAGGCAGGAGCCAGGTGCTTCTCCTGGTCTCCCATGGGGTGCAGGGCCCAAGCACTTGGGCCATCCTCCACTGCACTCCCTGGCCACAGCAGAGAGCTGGCCTGGAAGAGGGGCAACCGGGACTAGAACCCGGTGTGCCGGCGCCGCAAGGCGGAGGATTAGCCTAGTGAGCCGCGGTGCCGGCCCCTATGGCAAGTTTTTAAGCTGTGCCCTTAGAAGTAATTCCAAAGGAATGTGTGCAGAACTATACTGCTTTACAGTTACAGACTTTGTACATTTCACAATTACAGCTTCAGGCTCATGGTGATTCTTCCTCCATGCCCACCCTTCCACCCAAACTCCGGCCCCCTCTTCCACTTCCCTATCTTATTCTGACTCTTACTTTTAACTAAGATCTATTTTCTGAACTCTCTTATGGGTAGTATCTCTGTATCTATTCTAAAGATTGTATCATCTATTGCACATTAAATATTTCAGTAAGTACTTTTTCCCCTTATCCTTCATGTATTGTATTATTTATGCCTTTTATTTTAGCAAGTTCTCTATTAAAATTTTTTTTGGAAGATAACCTTCTTTTATCTCTTTGAACATTACCAATATACTTAATTGAGTTTGTCATACTCCTGTACATTGAATTTTATCTGGAGTGAGTTCCTGTTTTAATTTTTGATTTCTTTGGCTCTCTTCCTTACTCTAAGACTTATTCATGCCTTTTGAGATTTTAGTGTGCGAGCCCTTCTTTGAGCCAGAGCATGTGTGTGTTTGTGTGTGTGTGTGTGTGTGTGTGTGTTGCTTTCTCTTTCTCAGCGTTCTTACCTGAAAGTTTGACTTTCGCCTCCAAGTAACCTTGGGAGCCTCCAGTACAGAGCCGGGTCTCATTTGTTCAGTTACTGCCCCCCAGCGAGGTTCTGGGGGATATGACAGGTTCAGTGGGGGAGCGCCCAGGTGGCCAAAGCTGTGGATTTGCTTCTTTCACGCCCCAGGCTACGGCTTTAGGAAGAGCCCAGCTTAGGCAGGAGATTGACAAATTTTGGCTTGCTGTTTTGCCTCTTTTTGTAAGTGGAGGAGCATCGTGGTTTTCGGCTTCAAGCAGTGGGCCTGGCCAAGGCTCACACCGCACATGAAATAGTGCCCACAGGAGCCAGCCTCCCCATGGACACTGCCTCTTTCCTGGCCAGCCTGTTCTTGTTCTTGTGGTTCTTTCTGGTTCATGGAGGTGTTTAACTTGTCTGTGAGCCCTGTTTGGTCCTCTGTAATCTGTCCGTGATTGAGACATGTTTGAAGCATGAACTCACTTAGCTGTGTTAAGGAACGAGTACTACAGTATCTGAGTCGTTTTCTGAAACGGTATCCATGAAGGGGAGGCACCAGATCCTCACTGTCCAACGTGCTTCTCTCTTATCCTCACCAACAAATGCCGGTTTGGTCTTCTTGAGCCACGATCCCTTTCAATGCTGCTTACAGATGCTGTTCTGATGCTTCTTTTGTCTAAATTTTCAGGTGAGAGCTCTGTCACTAATCGGATTTCCCTAAGTAGCAGCTTGTCGTTTGGTTAATGCTTACGGGATTTCTCTTTTATTCTTGAATTCAAAGATTATATGTTGAGATGTAGGTCTTTTTTTCCTCATTAATGCTGTGAGGCACGCAAAATCTTTTCAAGATTAAAAAATGAGACTATTCTCGGCTGGCGCTGTGGTGTAGCGGGTAAAGCCACCGCCTGCAGTGCCGGCATCCCATATGGGCGCTGATTCAAGTCCTGGCTGCTCCACTTCTAATCCAGCTCTCTGCTGTGGCCTGGGAAAGCAGTGGAAGATGGCCCAAGTCCTCAGCCCCTGCACTTGCGTGGGAGACACAGAAGAAGCTCCTGGCTCCTGGCTTCGGGTCGGCCAGCTCTGGCCATTGCAGCCAACTGGGGAGTGGACCAGCAGATAGACTTCTCTCTCTCTCTCTCTCTCTGCCTCTTCTTCTCTCTCTGTGTATCTCTGATTTTCAAATAAATAAATAAATCTATTAAAAAATGAGACTATTATAAGGAGGAGTGCAGTGCTTTTATTTGCCATGTTTATGTTGGAGTCACACACTGGATGCAGGTGGCCAGGCATCTCTGAGCTGAGTAGGGTTACTTACCCTCTCCCTGCCTTGGTTTCCTCATCTACAAAATGGTTATGATAATTATAGGATCTGCCTCCCAATGGTGACTTGAGGATGACACATGTTAACTACTGGAAAGTACTTGGAAAATGCCTGGCATACACTAAGCATTGAATAAATGTTAAGTTTCTTTATCCTTCCTCTTACCTTTTCAGAATACAATTTCTGTCTTTTTATATTTTTCATGTGAATTTTTAGAGAATACATTAGCTGATTCTCTAGTTTGCCAGCTCAGTTACTTAATCAAGAAATATGTTTTTCACTGCCTCTATTAGTTCAGCTGTTTGTTTGTATGTATATTTAAAATTTTATTTTCAATTTATTTGAAAGGCAGAGAGTCAGAGACAGAGGAACAGGTATCTTCCATCTGCTGGCTCACTCTCACAATGCCCACAATAGCCAGGACTGTGCAAGGCTGAAGCCAGGAGCCCATAATCCCATCTGGGTATCCCATGTGGGTGGTAGAAACTCAAGTACTTGAGCTATCATTTACTGCCTCCCAGGGTGTGCATCAGCAGGAAGTTGGCTTGGAAGCAGAGGAGCCAAGACTCAAAACTATGCATACCAATATGGGAGATGAATGTCACAAACAGCATCTTAATTGCTGGTCACAAATGCTGCCCTGTTTGTTTAGATGGTATGAAACTTCCTTATTCTCAGATTGCGCCCCTAGTAGTACAGTTTCATGACTGTTTCTACGCTGTTTCATGACTGCATCTCAAATTACTGGGTGGGGGGTGGGGGGGTGGGAGGCTGTGAATTAGAGGGCATTCATTTGTTTGCTTGCTTTTAGTTGAAGGAATTCCGTATGATGTTTGGGAGTCATTGCCTCTGAGTGCTAAAAGTTGGTTTTCCACTTTTGAACTGTGGTGTCTTTGTGTTTCTTGTGATTTTCCCCATCCTGTCTTTGGACTTACAAACAGTTGAGCAGTCTGTTAGTAATGACAGCATTTCTTGTGTTCCCAGAGGAAATGAGAATTGAAAGTTATATTTGTGATAATTCTCTCTGGAGTTGGGGTGGAGGTTGAGACAGAGAGAGAAAGCCAGGCTAATCTGCAGCTGCAGGTGTGTGCTTCATTACTGGGCTCCTGTGTCTGTGCACAAGGGATACTGTCAGGAGCTGTCTGGGGAAGACTTTGACCACAAACCCCTGTTTGATCTTGTAAAGAAATATATATAGAAGAGTACATGAAAGTATATAAGGATACTTCAAAAGAGCTAGTGGAAAAATGGCATTAAAACATAAGTTTAGGGACTGGTATCGTGGCGTTGCTGGTAAAGCCACTGCCTTTGACACCACCCCCTGCAACCATCCTGGTTGCTCCACTTCTGATGCAGCTCCCTGCTAATGCACCTGGGTAAAGCAGCAGAAGATGGCCCAAGGACTTGGGCCCCTGCACCTCCATGGGACACCCAGATGAAGCTCCTGGCTCTTGGCTTAAAAAAAAAACACCCCAAAGTTTATTTTGGTTTGTGTGAAAAATGTTGAAATCCATGCAGTCTTCTCACAATATGCATTCTCCATGCGCTCTCTGAAGACCCACGTCTGTTTTTAGTTGGTGAGCTCATCCTGCACAGTTATGGGACTGAGAGCAAAGGATGCCCTTATATGAACATTGTTAAGTGGTTATCACCGAGAGAGAACAATATTAAAATACTAGAGAGTGTTTGTGAGACCAGTATTTGGCTTCTGATGATATTAAGTCATTGTGTTTTCTGAGTTCTCTGCATTTATGCTTCTGTTATAGATAACATTCTCTTCATGTAACTTGGTATTTTAAAAATGGCCTCTAATTTTAGGTTTGAAACTTGTACAGCAAACTAGTTATGAAATTTTAGGAGAGGGTTCATGAGCTAAATGTCCTTTTTATTACAGCTATTATGGATGGAAGCGGTCAGATGATATCATTTCCTTTATAAAAACTGAAGTACATTTGGCAATTCCCAATGTGGTAAGTGTTACTAAACAAAATGATATTTTGGTAATATATGTAAGAAGTATAATGTTAGAACTGAACTTTTCCTTTAGAATAATGTCTTGGTGCTATGTATTTTTCTTTTTTTCATTTCTCCTCAGTACTTAACAATCAACGTGTCACCATTTATATCTGTTATCAAATAATTGCTTTTGGGCAGGATTTTGGCCTAGCAGTTAAAATGCCGGTTAAAACCCCCTCATCCCTTATCCCAGTGCCTGGGTTCAGAATCTTGTTCTATTCCTGCTAATGCAGACCCTGGGAGGCAGTGGTAATGGCTCAAGTTCCTGGCCTCCTGCCACCTGTGTGAGAGATCAGAATTGAGTTCCCAGCTCCTGGCTTCAGCCCCTAGCTGGAATTTTTGTAGGCGTTTGGGGAGTAAACCAGCAAATAAACATTATAAAAATTAAATTTAAAAAATTACTTCTGCCTAGCTCATGACACATTGAATGCTTTTGTAAGAGATGAATTAAGTATCTGTTCTGCCATAATTAGCAAATACCCTACAAGTTACCTTGCTTTTTCTTACCTGAGACATTAAATTACCTAAACAAAATCATCATAGAATTTCAAACCTCTACCACCGAAACTCTAAGGGGCTGGTGTTGTGACACAGCACAGTAATCTGCTATCTATAATGCCTGCGTATTGGAGAGCCAGTTCAAGTCCCTACTGCTCTGCTTCCGATCCAACTCCCTGCTAATGAGCCTGGGAAAGCTGTGGAAGATGGCCCAAGTTCTTGGTCCCTGCCTGGTAGACCAGGATGGGAGTTTCTGGCTCCTGGCTTCAGCCTGGATCAGCCCTGGCCATTGTGGCCATTTGGGGAATGAACCAACAGAGGAAAGATTCTCTCTCTCTGTCTCTTTTAAATACATAATCATTCTCTTCCTGCTCCTCCTCCTCCTCATCTTTCTTCTGCTTTCTCTTCCTCTTTCTTCTTCTTCTTGCTTTTTCTCCTCCTTTTCCTCCTCTCCTTCCCCCCTTCCTCCTCTTCTTCTTCCTCTTCCTCCTCTCCTTCCTCCTCTCTTTCCTTTATAAAAGAATGGCCAAATAGAAAGGAAGCAGGAACCTGTCCCTGAGTCCTGTGAGTCCCCCCGGCCCTCCTGCAGCCCTTATCTCTACAACTGCCCCAGCTGTGATGGGCCAAGGACTGAAACCTGGCAGGAACAACCTGTGACTCGCCTAGCACCACAGTCACACTGTCTGACCTCCTGAAAGATAGCTCCTTAGCCTATCGGGCATACATCAAAGGGCTGAGGGCAGAATCTCGGTGCCACAATCTCTTTGGTTATTTTGCCGCATGGACACCTGACACATAATACAGTACTGCATCCAGCTCTCCTCACAGGGAAAAGGGGACAGGTACCAAGCCTGACCTGTTGGCCCACAGGAGTGGATAGAAGGGAAGGATTTCAGGCTGGAGAAAGTCCGCAGCCCAGCCTCCACAAGCATCCTCCTCAAAGCTGCCTTCCTCTGGGCCGGCCAGGATTTTCTCCTCGGTGGGCAATGGGGTTGGCAAGAGTTGGCAGGGTGGATTGTATGTGTTGGCAATAACATGCAGTTGTTTCTCCTTCCACAGGTAATGGTTCCTAGTTTGGATGACATTCAGCAAGCCATTAACCGTATGATCCAGTTAACCCTGGAGGTCAGCAGAGGAGTGGCTCACTGGGGACAACAGCACATTCGGCACATCAAGTCAGCTGTTAACAGCCCCACCCGCACCACCACTGACTTGACCCACGCAAGCACAGGAAAACCACTGAAGAAGGAAGAAAGTAAGCATGTTAAATCTCATAGATTCTTAGAATTATAATGATCAATAAATGGTGATTCTTCCTGGGTTTGAAAACACATAGATTGTTTAGAGATATTTTTATATGTTTATTTGGTAAATTCTGCATTAAAAATAATAGCGTTCTCCATCTTCCATCTAAAACAGCACTGAGGGGTGGACATTTAGCTTTGTGTTTAAAACACCTGTGTACCATATCAGAGTACTCGGGTTCAATAACTTGCTCTAGTTCTGATACTGATACTTGGGCATAGCAGGTGATGGCTCAAGTGATTGGATCCTTGCCACCCATGTGGGAGACCTGGATTGATTTCCTGGCTCCTGGCTTCAACCTTGGCCCAGTTCTAGTTGTTGTAGCATTTGGGGAGTGAACAAATGGATGGGAACTTATTTTTTCTTTATCTCTATTTCTATCTCCCTATCCCCCTCCCTCTTAAAAAAAAACAAAAACAAAGCACATATATTTATTTAAAAAATTAAGATATAACATGTAGAAATTTTACTTTTTTGGTCATAGGAGAACAAGGGTTTTAGTCACTATTGTATCATAAAGTTAAAAAATAAAATAAATCTTAGCATTAATTTTATTTTCAGAATTGTATTTGGTTTAATGGATGTAGCTTGAATTTTCTTAGCTGCATTATGAGTACTTGTAATAGCCCAGATTGCTAATGACTCGAATGTCTAGAAACTAATGAATAGATAGCTATAATGTAGAATATCTATAGAATGGAATCCTCCTCAGCGAGAGGAGTGAACTTCCAAGGCATGGAATGACTTTAATTAGTTAATTAATTCAATACCTTGTGTTTTCTTTTGTTGTAATGTTGATTACATACAACACAAAGTAAATGAGCAAATGAGTGATCTGGTCTTAGAGGGCACATGATAAATTCAGCAGATAGGAATCAGCTTCAGCATTGCCATGCAGGAACGTGGGCCCCACACTGCCAGGGCACAGCATTTTCAAAGAGAAGCTGGAAACCTGGAATTTCATGTGACATCTCATAGTTTTTCATTGTTAGCAGCTGTTTTGAGAAAATAACGTGCTGTATGGGCCAAAGTGTCTGTGCCAAACTTTTGGGGGCTTGATGGAGAATGAGAATTTTTTTACAGAGGCAGAGATAGGATCAGATTTTTGTTTTGGCAAGATGATTGTGGTAGCAATTAATAGTCATTGAAGGAGGCCTGGATACCAGATGCTGAGCTGAAGATAATTACAAGTTGTCTTGTGTCTTTTTGAAGATTAAATAACTGGTCTGGGATCATTTGAGTAACAAATGTGGTATCCTTTTATTTTTTAAAAAGTTATTTGTTTGAAAGGCAGAGAGAGAAGGAGATGGGGAAAAGGGGGTGGGGGAAGAGAGAGAGAGAGAGAGAGAGAGATTCCATTTGCTGGCTCACCCCTCAAATGCTTGTGGCAGGCAGGGCTGAACCAGACCAAAGCTAGGAGCCAAACTCTATCCAGTTCTGCCATGTGGGTGGCAGGAACTCAGGCACTTGGATCTCATCATCTGCTGCCTCCCAGGCGGCCCAGCAGGAAGCTAGATCAGAAGTGGAGCAGGACTTGATTCCAGGCATCCCAAGTAGCAGCTTAACCTGCTGTGCCACAAGCCTGCCCTGAGCTCTGATTTAAGCACCGTGCTGTTCCATAGAATAGCTAGTTCAGTTCACTTATCCTTGAAGGACTTTACAGATTCTTCTTTTGCTTTAATCAGTGCAGTTCAGTTCTCCCCTCTGAATAACACAGATTTTCCAGATTAAAGAAATCTAGGCCTCAAAGTCTGACACGATTAGTTTATAAAGAATAAGTAAAGATAGCAAGAGAACAGGTCTTAATTATTTGGAGAGAGAGTCTTTAAGAAAAAATAATCAAAAATCTACAAATGTGAGAACTGCTAATAATTTATAGTTGAATATGGAAGTTACTATAACATAAAACCATCTGTTTCCAGGATCTTTTGAAGAAGTTATTCCTGCAAGGAAGCTGAAGAATTTTTTCCCGGGTGTGGCAGAACACAAAGACATTTCTAAGTTGGTCCTCCTCCTTTCCTCCTCTGTGAATTCTCTAAGAAAGGCGGTACACGAAGCCCTGCAGGACTTTCAGAAATACAAGAGTCTCTGGACAGAGGACCGGGACGTGAAAGTGAAGGTGCATTCCCACTACGTGTGCTGTCGTCTGTGTTTTATTTATCTGAGAGAGAAAGAGAGAGGGAGGGAGGGCTGGGCCAGACCGTAGCTGGGAGCCTGGAACTGGGTCTACCACATGGGCAACATGGACCCAGTACTTGAGTTATCATCTGCGGCCTCACAGGCCGAGCGTTAGTGGGAGGCTGGATGCAGAAGCAGAGGAGCCAGAATTCAAACCAAGCACACCGAAACGGAATGCAGGTGCCCCAAGTCATGTCCTAACTGCTGAGCCAAATGGACACCCCATGTTTGTCTAACTCTTGAGGGGGTGAAAATATTAGTGACAGTGACAGGAACTCACGAGCAGAGGCCAAGAACCAGTAAATGCTGAACACCTGACACATTTCTAGCTGATGTAATTCTCAAACTAATATTCTGAAGCAACTGATGATAGTGGGCCTCAGACAGATTTTGTCTGATTCCCTTAAACAATCCTGAGTACTATGTGCTGGGCACTGCCTAGAGGCCAGGTATCCAAGCAGTATCCAAGCGACATAGACCTGGATGTGTGGATGTCTTTTGGTTGGAGACTCAGGAAACGTAAGAGCTCTCAATGACCATTCATGGTAGACTGTGAAATTCCCTCATGTAGCCTCCTGACCCAGGACTACCTGGGCATCCCATTCTTTACTGAGTCACTGCCCCCTAGCACAGACAAATATAAGAGTATATTATGCTATTTCAAAAAGTTTGTGGTGAAGTGGAAGTTAAAGTAGGAGTTTATGGGGCTTGTGTTTAGCCTGCTTGTCAAGGCACTCTTAACCCATATCAGAATACCTGAGTTCAATACCCAGCTCCAGATCCTGACTCCAGCTTCCTGCTAATGTAGACTGTGGGAGGCAGTGGTGACGACCCAAGTAATTAGGTCCCTGCCACTTGCTGGGAGACCTGGATTTAGTTCTTAGCTGCTGGCTTTGCTCAGCCCAAGCCTGGCCATTGCAGCCATTTGGAGAATAAATCAGCAAACGGAGGTTTTTTCTTTTTCTGCCTCTCAAATGAAAAAAAAAAATATATATATATATGTGTATATGTATATATGTGTTTATTTTGGCACAAAAACTTTTTGGTGGAGATTTTTTCCATGATATATGGAAAATGTGTATTATAAAAACTATGCATAGATTTAAAATTTTGTTTTATTTATTCATTTATTTGAAAGGCAGAGTGACAGAGAGAGAAGGAGAGATAGAGACATTTAGAGGGATCTTCCATTTGCTGGTTCACTCCCCAGATGTCCTCAGGTTCATTCCTCAAATGTCTGCAACAGCCAGAGCTGGACCTAGCCAAAGCTGGGAGCCTGGAACTCCATTAAGGTCTCCCTTACGGGCAGCAGGAACCCAAGTGCTTGGGCCAGATCTGCTGCCTCTGAGGCATATTGGTAAGAAGCTGGATTGGAAGTAGCAGCAGAGGTGAAACTCAGTCCCAGGACTCTGATATGGGATGTGGGTATTCTGAGTGGTGGCTTTACCCACTATGTCACAATGCCCACCCATCAAAATTTCTTTACACCAAATTAAGTCATGCTTTAAATTCCATTTTTCTTGTGGACTTCTTGAAGTACCCTCATATAAGCAAGTGAAGGTAATCTTCTGATTAAGTGTAGGCTTTCTACTGTTTCAAAACTGAAGAAAATGTGAATTATTTGTTCCCTTCCTGTAGGAATTTTTGGCTCACAACCCCTCGCTGACTGAAATCAGATCAGAAATTCTACACTATGCTACTTTTGAACAGGAGATTGATGAATTGAAGCCCGTGATTGTTGTAGGAGCACTTGAGTTGCACACAGGTATTTTTAAAATGTTTGTTATGTCAAGTATATGTATTTTCACATGAAATGTTGTTTTATTTAGCAAACAGTAATTAGGCTACTTTGGTATACTATTATAAGTGTTAAACCATTCTGGGCTACCAATATTCAGTATACACATGTACAAGTGCATACCCATACATGCACATTGCACAGGCCGATTCTGTAATTGACAGTCAGATAACTCAAATTACAGGTGAAATTCCCTTTTAGGTTACTACAAGAAGAGGAATGTGTACATGAGACAGGTGTTAAATGGTTTGAGCTCTCCAGAGAAGCTCATCCATTTGGGGCCAGAGTATCGAAGGATGAGACAACCTTGTAACGTTTGAAACACAAAGCCTTAGCTGTCTCTATTGCTTCCTGCAATAAAGAAAAACTCTGCTGGTCAGGCACAGTGTCTCCAATGGGGCAGATTGCTGATCCTACAGAGGGGGCTCAGAGACTGTGGATGTGAACAGGTAGCATCATCTGTAGAAGCATGATTGCCCCATTGAGACTGTTTGTTGATCCATTGGCACACAGAGGCGGGTTTCTTGGATTGTGTCCCTCCTGATTGGTTGACATTCAGAGGGGTGAGACTGACACTAATTGGCTTGCAAGAGTTTGAGAACCAAGGTGAACTGGTCTGTGGTTTGAGTTTAAAAACTAACTGTGGTGGCTAATTGTCACCATGGTTACAGAACACCAATCTTGTCCTAAGTTTGCGGGAAAATTTTATTTTCAGACGATATTTGAACAGCCTATATTACATCAGTTATCTACCTTAAGTAGATTTTCAAATCTCTCTTCAAGGAGTCAGTATAGCTGTGCATCTCAAATTTCACTCCTTGGCTTGCTTGACCTCTATTTCCCCTGCTGGTGATAATGACATATCAACCTTTTGAACGGATTTGTAGGAGATACTTAGCATAGTCCTCGGATAACAGTTGATGTGAAATAAATATTAAAGATTATTGTTACATGTACCAAAAAAAGAATTGAATGTGAAGAAGAATCACAAGTACTCAAGGGGATTATTTAGCTGGAAATTCACCAGGGGGAAATGACGACAAGAACTTCTGTAGGGTTTTGGAAGCTGTCCTCTATTATTTAAAAAAGTTTCCTATTTGTCTTCTTATAATGGTTAGCACTATGATCCTTAATGCAGAAAAGCAGCTGCAGCATAGTGTTCTAGTGGGCCAGGGCGCTTGCTTTTGAGGAAAGGAAGCTACACAATGGGATAGGTGGTGGTAGTTATAAAGAAAGGTGGGCTGAATCCCTGGAGCCTGAGGAAAAGGAGACCAGAGGCCCATGAGAGGCCTCAGTCAACATGCTGGCTCCCTGTCTCTCTCTCAGCTCCATAGGCCTTTCAGTTAGCTGTTGGAAGTTGAGAGAGGAGCAGTCATGTTTCGAGCTTGGGAGGGCTGGGAAAGGTGGAGATATTCAGAGGAACCGAAATCCGCTGGAGGTACAATCAAGGAAAAGAGGTGTTTTGCAGTACCCAAGATGCATGTGGGCCCACGGAATGGACCGGAACCTGAGACTGTATAGGAAACTGAGGAAGTCCTTCCTCTCTGCCTCTCCTTCCTTCCCTCTGTGCATGACTTTTTTTTTTTTTTTTTTTTTTTTTTGGACAGGCAGAGTGGACAGTGAGAGAGAGAGAGACAGAGAGAAAGGTCTTCCTTTGCTGTTGGTTCACCCTCCAATGGCCACCACGGCCAGCACGCTGCGGCCGGCGCACTGCACTGATCGGATGGCAGGAGCCAGATACTTATCCTGGTCTCCCATGGGGTGCAGGGCCCTAGTACTTGGGCTATCCTCCACTGCACTCCCTGGCCACAGCAGAGAGCTGGCCTGGAAGAGGGGCAACCGGGACAGAATCCGGCGCCCCAACCGGGACTAGAACCCGGTGTGCCGGTGCCGTAAGGCGGAGGATTAGCCTAGTGAGCCACGGTGCCGGCTTGTGCATGACTTTTCATGCTTCCAAGATCCCTGTCAAATCTCATTCTAAAACTCTGAGGAAGGACGTCAGGTGGCCCATAATAGGTCAGAACTGATCTGGGATTATCATCTAGGCCCAGGGTAGAGGGTCAGGTTATGCAAATCTTCCAACATGGTAGGGAGTAGAGTAACAAGAAAACGGGGCTCACTGTTTGATGAACAAAATGATAGATTTCACTTCACTGTGTGGAGTCCCCTAAGAGCAAAATGGGGGCGTGTGTGAGGGCTGCTAAAGGGATGCCCAGAAACAGCATGGTTTGCATGGTACAGATTTAGAACTAATTTCAGAAATTGTCTCCCACAGGCCCCAGGATTCTTCTCATGCACAGCTGAACACACTCTAGGGGGATAGGGATGAAGTCCTCCTCCAGTAACTGTGCAGCTCATCTAATGCAGGTCAACTGCGTTTCAAGGCTCAAGAGCCACATGTGGTTAGCAGCCACTGAACTGAGCAATTTACACACAATGAATGGTTTGAGAATATCAGTTGTCTTCTATTTTCATCTTTTTTGTCTTTATCAGAGCCAATGAAATTAGCCTTATCCATCGAGGCTAAGGCATGGAAGATGTTACTCTGTCGATATTTGAATGAAGAATACAAAAAGAAAATGTCAGACATGATAGCATTTATCAATGAATACTTGAAAAAGCTATCTAGACCTATTCGTGATTTAGATGATGTCAGATTTGCAATGGAAGCCTTATCTTGTATTCGTGATAATGAAATTCAAATGGACATGACTTTGGGACCAATTGAAGTAAGACATGATTTCATTTTCCTTCCTTGAAATGCTGTTATTTTAAATAGAGACTTACTATATAAATGATTCTGTTAACATTTCTTCACCTATTTTATGGCATAGTCTGCCTATTTCTCTTTCCTGATGTTGATGTCTTTGGAAGAATTTTGAAAATGATCAGCAATGAACAATATACAAAGGAATAGTAATGTTTTGATAATGCTATACTGGACTAGACAGTGTTCAGTTTTGATTTCAGCACCAGCATTTTTTGGGAAGGAATGATTACTTCCCTTCTATAACTTCCCAACATTTTAGGCAAGTCCTCCAAATATCTTTGACTCTCCTTTGAAGCCAGCTGTAGGTCTCACTCAATGACCATGGGCGGTATGCCAGTACAGTGCGGGTAAACTGTTGGACCTTAGAGCAACAAAGGATAGTTTCAGGAAAGAGCACTGTATTAGTTTCTTTTTATTTTTTCTATTATTTTATTTATTTGGAAGACAGAGTTAGAGAGAGAGGTAGAGAGAGAGAGGTCTTCTATCCACTGATATTGAGTCAATATCTGGCAGTCAGAATCTAAAGGTGCTTCTTAAATGAGTACATGTTTAATTTTGGAAACCACCCTTCTAGAATATGCCATCTTCTAAAACACAAGAACATATATCTAGAGACATTTAAGTCCTCTGGCAATTGCTTGTCCTTGTGACGTTTCTGAATTCCACCTCTGCTCTGTAGGAAGCCTATGCCATTTTAAATAGATTTGAAGTTGAAGTAACCAAAGAAGAGTCAGAAGCAGTTGATACCTTAAGATATTCTTTCAACAAATTGCAGAGCAAAGCTGTAAGTAGAAGTTTAATTATCCTATTTTTATTACATTGCTATCTCCAGAAAAATGTATTTTCATTCTTTTTTAAGGCTTAGCATGTATTTATTGATAGCAATTTTATTGAGATGTAATCCACATATCATAAAACTTATTATTTTAATAATAAGTCTTTAGAATATTCACAGAGTTGCAGAACTGCCATTATTATCTAATTTTAGAACATTTTCATCACTCCAGAGAAGCCTCAATCCTATTAGCAGTCACTCCCTGCTCTCCCTTTTATCCAAGCCCTGGTGCCACTAATCTATATTCTGTCTCTGGGCTTTTCCTTTCCTGGACATTTAACATAGGAAGAATCATATAATATGTGCTCTTTGTGATTGTTTTCTTTAGCTAGCTGAAATTTTCAAGGTTCATCCATATTGTCTTATGCACCAGTAATTAATTTTCCTAATGTCTAATAATATGTGGTATCTTTTCAGGGGTCATTTTATTCTCCATTTATATATATTCTTTGGAGAACTGTGATAAAGCCATTGTTTGTTTTTAAAATTATGTCATCTGCTGTGAATAAGACCCCAGTGGAAAGAAGGGGCAATCAAAGAAAGAGGTACTTTTCTCTGAAGGGAGGAGAGAACTTAACACTTTGCTTATGGCCTCATCCAAATACTGATGGAGTCTGTGGTCACAAAAGTCTTCCATAGCCTTGGCAGCTCATGGCAAGAGCCTCAAGTGATCACTGACATCATAAATAAGAGTGTCAGTTGTTAAATTAACAACAGAAGTCACTGTGTACTTCTTCCCCATGTAGGATCTCTGTCCTTAATGAGTTGTACTATGAGAATTAACTGCAAAACTTGCTCTCAAAATGTACTTTATATGTGGTGTAAGTGTGTGGGTGCAAACTGTTGAAATCTTTACTTAGCATAGAGTTGGTCCGCTGTATATAAAGTTAAAGTAAAAATGAACCATAATGAAAAATGGGATGGGAGAGGGAGTAGGATGTGGGATGGGAGTTGGGGTGGGAGGGTGGGTATAGGGAAAAGAATCATTATATTCCTAAAGTTGTGCCTATGAAAAATGCATTCATTAAATAAAAGCTTTAAAAATAAAAATAAAATTATGCCATCCATCTTTTTGGAGTTATAATAGTTCTTTATATATTCTATATACAGGTTCCTCATCAGGTATATGATTTGCAAATATTTTTCCTCATTTTGTGAGTTATCTTTTCAGTTTCTTTATGGCATCTTTGAAGCACAAACGTTTTTAATTTTGAATAAGTTTTTGCTTGAGTTTTTGATATTGTATATAGGAAAACCATTGCCCAACCTAGGGTTAGGAAGATTTACTCCTGTTTTCTTAGGATGATTATAGAATTTTAGTCCATACAGTCAGGTCTCTGTTACCTTTTGAGTTAATTTTTGTATGTGGAATAAGTTAAGGGTTCAACTGCATGCAAAAATATATGCATCTCCATTCATCTCAGTATGACATCACTAGTGAATTGTTTCGGCACCTTTGTTGAAAATCAGTTGACCATAAACGTAAGGGTTTATTTCAGACTCTGATTTCTGCTGTTTTGATCTATATTTTTATCTTTATGTTGGTATCACACTGTCTTGATTACTGTAGCTTTGGACTAAACTTTTCAAAGGAGTTGTGATCAAATGCATGTTCGGTAGTCCTACTCTTCTTATCTGAGGTTTCGCTTTCCATGGTTTCAGTTACAGTCCAAAATTATTAGCATTTGAATTAACTCTTTTTTTAAAAGATTTGTTTCTGTATTTGAAAGGCAGAGATAGGGAGAGATCTCACCACTGGTTCACTTCCCAAATGGCCACAACTGGGACTGGGCTAGGCTGAAACCAAGAGCCAGGAGCTTCATCTGGGTCTCCCATGTCTGGGTGGGGGCAAACACTTGGGTCATCTTCTGCTGCTTTTACCAGGGAGCTGGATCAGGAATGGAGTAGCTGGGACTTGAACTGTCACTCATATGGATGCTGGCATTGCAGGTGGTGGCTTAACCTGTTGCACCATAGTGCTGGCCCCAGTATTGAATCTTTTAAGGGAGGGGGACCACAATTGCACAGTTAAAAAAAATTAAAAAGAAAGTAATTCTTTGAAAGGGAGGAAGGGAAGGAAGGAGAGAGTAAGTGCAAGAGCAAGATAGAGTGTGTGCATAAGTGTGTACTCACTTCTGGTTCACTCCTCAAATGTCTGCCGTGGCTGAGACTAGACCTAAGCCAGGGACCAGGTCACCCATGTGGGGGGGCAGGAACCCAACTTGTGCCATCACCCGCTGCCTCCCAGGGTCTACATTGATGGGAAGCTGGAGTCAGAAATTGGAGCTGCAAATTGAACCTAGACACTCTGCCATGGGCTGTGGGCATTTTAATTGGTGTTTTCATTACTAGGCCAAATACCCACCCCCATAATTTTTATTATAATGTATAATTATATATTGTTCTATTTTACTGTTTATTGTTTTCTAGCTCTTACTGTGCTCAACTTATGAATTAAATCTTAGCATAAGTATGTATTATAGGAAGAAACAGTATATGTAGAGTTTGGTACTTTGTGGTTTCAGGTATCCACTGGGGCTCTTGGAACACATCCCCCAAAGATAAGGGGGTACACATGCAACCTGCAGTTTACCATCTTAACCATTTTTAAGTTCAGCAGTGTTAAGTATATTTACATTATTCTGCAGCCAATCCCCAAAACTTTCTTTTTTTAAAAGATTTTATTTATTTATTTGAGAGGTAGAGTTCAGACAGTGAGAGAGACAGAAAGGTCTTCCTTCCATTGGTTCACTTCCCAAATGGCCACAACGGCTGGAGCTGTGCCAATCCAAAGCCAGGAGCCAGGTGCTTCTTCTCCCATGTGGATGCAGGGGCCCAAGCACTTGGGCTATCTTCTACTGCTTTCTCAGGTCACAACAGAGAGCTGGATTGGAAGAGGAGCAACCGGGACTAGAATGGGCACCCATATAGAATGCCGCAGGTGGAGGATTAACCTACTGCACCACAGCGCCAGCCTCCCCAAACCTTTTAATTGTCCATCCTTCCTTTCTTCTTGGATAGTCTAGGCAGAGGTTTGTTTACCTTGTTGGTCTTTTCCAAGAAAAAACTTTTGGTTTGTTGATTTCCTCTATTGTTTTTCTGTTCTCTATACATTTACTCATGCTATAGTTTCCCCTTCCTTCTTCTTTGTGTTTAGCTTGCTCTGCTTTGTCTAGGTTGTTAAGGTAGACATTTAGGTTATTGGTTTGAGATGTCCTTTCTTTTAATGAAGGCATTTGTAACTGTAAATTTCTCTAAGCATTTTGAAGTCTGGCAAACATTTACACACCCCAAGTTAGATAATAAAAGTAGTCTCTAAGGAATAGCCTACATTTAATTTTACTGAATATTGAGTTTGGCTTGAAATTTCTTGTTTATGGAAAGATTTGTCTCTAGTATTGAAGTTAGGCATAGCAGCAAGGATACAGAACTGAAATCGGGATTGTGAATTATGATTGTAGCTCTGCCACCATCAACTGGATGATCTTACAGGAGTTAATAACCTTTGTTTCTCCATTTCTTCCTGTGCTCACTTAGGAAGAGTAGCATTTTTTATACATGATTGTGAGACTCATTTGAAGTAGTGTGTATAAAAGTCTTTGCTTATATTTATGCTTATTTAAATTAATATTCAATATTGATTAATCACTCTGAGAAATGTTTGCTTATTAATTGGGAGTGTCAAGAAGCAAATGGGGAAGTCTCCACTGAGATTTAATGAAAACCAATTTTCCGCTATTGTTCAGTGGGAACAATCTGCTTGGGTTGTTCTGTCCCTTTATCTGTTAGTGTCAAACCCACTGATCATGCTTTAGTGGAGGTGGACTGTTCTGTATCACAACCACTATTTTTTTTTTTTTTTTTGACAGGCAGAGCGGATAGTGAGAGAGAGAGACAGAGAGAAAGGTCTTCCTTTGCTGTTGGTTCACCCTCCAATGGCCGCCGCGGCCAGCGCACCGCGCTGATCCGATGGCAGGAGCCAGGTGCTTCTCCTGGTCTCCCATGCGGGTGCAGGGCCCAAGTACTTGGGCCATCCTCCACTGCACTCCTGGCCACAGCAGAGAGCTGGCCTGGAAGAGGGGCAACTGCGACAGAATCCGGCTCCCCGACCGGGACTAGAACCTGGTGTGCTGGTGCCGCAAAGCGGAGGATTAGCCTAGTGAGCCGCGGCGCTGGCCTCGCAACCACTATTAAACACTGTTCAGGTGGTTCTGACCTCCTTATATGATGCTGTTATCGACAGTAGTTAAGAACAGTGGCCCTGCAACCACACTACTGGGTTCTGAATCCTGACCTTGTCTCATACACTGTTCCAGGGACCTTGGAAGAAGCCTCAGATTTCTCACCTGTGAAATGAGTGTATTATTAGCATCATGTAATTTACCAAATTGGGTTGCTGTGGGGATTAATTGAGACAAACATATGTTGAGACTCTTGGAGTTGTGTTTGGATTGTCCATCTATGTATTTTACTATAAGCAGAAACATCCTTGTTCATATAGGACATCTGTGACATAACAAACTTGCTAGGATAAAATGGTAGTTTTCATTTTTAATATTTTTTTCACTCTTACCTTGACTATTCCTTCTTATTCTAGGTTTCTGTGCAAGATGAACTAGTTCAAGTGCAGCCAAAGTTTAAAAGTGATCTACTTGAGTCTGTGGAAACTTTTCGTGAGGATGTCTCCAACTTTGCAGAAGCATATGAAATGGTAATTTAAGTATTTGCATGATGTGTGTCAAGATGTTCTGTAACACGTTTATATCAAATGTAAATGAAGAACCCTGAGGAAGAGGTACATTGTATGTCAGTGGTTAATCTTTCATATTTGCCGCTATTTAAAATAAAACGGGACAGCTACACCTTTAAGCACATTTTACAGAGAAAAAAATGTGGATTTGACTGTTGAAAGGAGCATCAAGTTTGAGGACTGTGAAAGAAACAAGGAGTCTGGTTTTCTCCTTTGTCATGCCCATAAATATCAGGGTAGAGAAAGTAATATAAGTTGTTGGAAGGCTGCAAGAAACTATAGCATCCTAATACCCATGGAACCATTGTGCGATTCACTAATTCTTAGAGAAAACAAAGGTCACTGACAATAAATGAATCCCATGCTGGCTCAGTCCCACAGACTAATCAGCTTGGCATTCTGACTGGTCATGGTGACCTCCTTGAAGTTGGCCTCAAAAGTTGGATGTGTGTCCCCAAAACATTCCATTTGGGTCACAGTGGATCTGGATTGATAAGATAATTTAATCCACTGGTGCTACTTGTTTTATACAACTTTTTAACATACACTAAACTTATCTCTTCGATTTGATTTGCCCTGTCACCCTATTGTTAAAGTAGACTGTAGACTTGAAGAAGACAAGGACAGTAAGATTCTCAAGTGGCCTTAACTTTACTTGATTTGCAGCCATAAGTGAAACTTAACTGGAGCTATTTCTTATAACTGTCTGTATTAAAAGGAAAGCAGAACTTAAATTTAACCAATCAGAAGTAGTGAACAAAATTATCCTCATATAATTTACAGAATTTCCAGCAGGATAGACCAAAGAAGGCAACTTAACAATTGTAACCAAAGAAATATTTCCCTTGTATTACTTCCACATTCACTCTATAAAAGCCTGCGCCTTACTGTCTTGCATTGGAACCCCTAAGACACTTCTAGATTGCAGCTGTCTATTTCATGAGTGCTCTGCTAAAATCTTTAAAAATTTATTGTGCTTCAGTTTACTTTTTTATTTGAAAGGCACAGACAGAGACAGAGAAAAATCTCCCATCTGCTGGTCCACTCCCTGAATTTCCACAAGAGCAGAAGCTGGACCAGGTCTCAGACAGGAATCAGGAACTCAATCTGGGTGGGTTGGCAAAGATCTAATTACTTGCACCTCCAAGGGTGTGCATTAATAGGAGGCTGGAATTGGGAGCAAAGCAGGGACTCAAATCCAGGTACTCTGATATGGGGTGTAGGTGTCCCCACATGGCATCTTAACAGATATGCCAAAAATCTGCCCCAGTTTATCTTTTAAATACTATTATGCTGGCTTCTTGTCTGTTACTTAGCATATTCATAATAGTCATGATTGTATAGATCATTAATATTAATAACCTTAATATCCTTCATTTTCCCACAGAGTAACGTTAGTTATTTTTCTCTGTCACTATATAGGAGGTTCTGTCATATCTTTGATTATTTGGGGTACCTTTTTTAAAAGATTTATTTATTTAAAAGTCAAAATTACAAAGGGGGAGAGAGAGAGAGAGAGATTGATTTTCCATCCATTGGTTCACTTGCCGAATGGCTGCAATCGCTAGGTCTGGGCCAGGTGGAAGCCAGGAGCCAGGAATTTCTTCCGTCTTTCCCACATGGGTGCAGGGGCCCAAGGACTTGAGCCATCCTCCGCTGCTTTCCCTGGCCATTAGCAGGGAGCTAGACTGGAAGCAGAGCAGCCATAACATGAACCAGAGCCCATATGGGATGCCAGCACGGCAGCCAGTGGCTTAACTCATTGTGCCACAGCACTTGCCTGGGTGCTGTTTTTTTTTTTTTTTTTTTTTTTTTTTTTTTTTTTTTTTTGATAGGCAGAGTGGATAGTGAGCGAGACAGAGAGAAAGGTCTTCCTTTTGCCGTTGGTTCACCCCTCAATGGCTGCCATGGCTGGCGCACTACGGCTGGCGCACTGCGGCCGGCGCACTGCGCTGATCCGATGGCAGGAGCCAGGTGCTTCTCCTGGTCTCCCATGGGGTGCAGGGCCCAAGCACTTGGGCCATCCTCCACTGCCTTCCCGGGCCACAGCAGAGAGCTGGCCTGGAAGAGGGGCAACCGGGAAAGAATCCGGCGCCCCAACTGGGACTAGAACCTGGTGTGCCAGCGCCGCTAGGTGGAGGATTAGCCTATTGAGCCGCGGCGCCAGCCTTTTTTTTTTTTTTTTAAGATTTTATTTATTAGGGCTGGCGCTGTGGCGCAGTGGATTAATGCCTTGGCCTGAAGTGCTGGCATCCCATATGGGCGCTGGTTCGAGACCCGACTGCTCCCCTTCCAATTCTGCTCTCTGCTATGGCCTGGGAAAGCAGTAGAAGATGGCCCAAGTCCTTGGGCCCCTGCACCCACATGGGAGACCCGGAAGAAGCTCCTGGCTCCTGGCTTTGGATTGGCATAGCTCCAGCATTTGCAGCCAATTGGGGAGTGAACCAATGGATGGAAGACCTCTCTCTGCCTATCTTCCTCTCTCTGTGTAACTCTGATTTTCAAATAAATAAATAAATCTTAAAAAAAGTATCACTACTTGGAAATATATTTAAAAAAAGATTTTATTTATTTATCTGAGAGGTAGAGTTAAAGACAGTGAGAGGAACAGACAGGGAGAAAGGTCTTCCGTCTGCTGGTTCACTCCCCAAATGGTTGCAACAGTCATAGTTGTGGCGATTTGAAGTCAGGAGTCAGGAACCTCCCCCAGGTCTCCCACATGGGTGCAGAGGCCCAAGGACCTTGGCCATCCTCCACTGCTTTCTCAGGCCAAAGCAGAGAGCTGGTTCAGAAGAGGAGCAACCGAGACTAGAACCTGCGACCACATGGGATATTGGCACCACAGGTAGAGGATTAACCTACTGTGCCACAGAGCCAGCCCCGCTAGGTGCTGTTTTTCAGATGTTTTTGAAGCTTTGTTCTGGCTCATGGCCATCAGAGACTGTCTTCTGTTTCTTCCAAGTATATAACTTACACGTCTCTCTGTTTCCATACAGTTAGTGAAAGGAGGCTGTCCTTAGAACTCAGTACCAGTTATTTTAACACACAACCACAGTATCATCATTAATAATCATAAGTGAAATTCAACAGAGGCCGTAACGGTAAACAGTTCACGTGGGATGTAATTTTGTTGGCTTTTTATTAGCTGTGACAAAATTCTTAAAAAATGAATGAAAGCTGAGTGATGAAAATGTTCTAAAACTGGTTTGGTCATAGTTATGCAACTCTGAGAATATACTAAAAACCATTGCATTGTACACTTTAAGTGGGTGAATTTTACAGCATATGATTTATAGATCAGTAAGCTTATAAAAAACAAAAGCTTTAAGTATAGAACAGAACCGACCATTTAAATTAAAAGTAATCCTTGTTTGTCCAAAAGGAAATAACAGGTAAATCCAATCAGTTACATGTGATTAAGAATGAAAATAGAGGGACAGGTGTTGTGGTCAGCAGGTTAAGCATCTGCTTGGGATGCCTGCATTGCATCAGAGTGCCTGGTTTGAATCCTCACTCCGCTCCAATCCTGCTTCCTGGAATGTGCACCCTGGCGGGCAGCAGATGATGGCTCAAGTATCTGGGCCCCTGGGCCTCTGCCGTCCACATGGGAGACCTAGGTGGAGTTCCAGGCTCCTGACTTTGGCCTTGCCCAGCCCTGACTGTTGCATGCATCTGAGGGGCAAACCAACACATGGGAGATTCTCATTCTTTCTCTATTTCCCTCTCCCTCTTCCTGTTTCCTTCTCTTTCAAATGAATAAATTTTTTTAAAAGACTGAAAATGGAGATTATATTATTTCTTACAGGAAGGACCCATGGTTCCAAATATACCACCCCAAGAAGCAAGTAACAGGCTGCAGATATTTCAGGTAAAACCACAGTGTGGAAGTTGTACTGACAATGTATTATTTTTAAAATTGATTTTAGGGGGTAATTTATGGTTTGCCTTCTAATAGAAAAGCATATGCAGATTCTAATTGTATTACAGTCTGCTAAGTGAAGCAATGGATTCCTTCTCTATGTCCCTCAAACCATCCCATCTCCTATTCCCTCTCCCATCCCAGTCTTTATTGATTCATTTTTAATTGTCTTTTTATACAGAAGATCAACTCTGTACTGAGTAAAGATTTCAACAGTTTGCACCCACACAGACACACAAAGTATAAAGTACTTTTTGAAGATTAGTTTTACCGTTAATTCTCATAGTACAACACATTAAGGACAGAGGTCTTGCATGTGGAACAAGTGCACAGTGACTCCTTTTGTTGATTTAACAATTGACACTCCTATTTATGACGTCAGTAATCACCCGAGGCTCTTGTCATGAGCTGCCAAGGCTATTGGAAATCTTTTGAGTTCACAAACTCCGACCTTATTTAGACAAAGCCATAAGCAAAGTGGAGGTTCTCTCCTCCCTTCAGAGAAAGGTACCTCCTCTTTTGATGTCCAGCGCTTTCTGCTGGGATCTCACTCACAGAGATCTTTCATTTAGGTCATATTTTGCCACAGTGTCTTGGCTTTCCATGCCTGAGATACTCTCATGGGCTATTTAGCCAGATCCGAATGCCTTAAGGGCTGATTCTGAGGCCAGAGTGCTGTTTAGGGCATTTGTCATTCTATGAGTCTGTGGCGTATTCTGCTTCCCATGTTGGATCATTCTCTCCTTTTTAATTCTATCAATTATTATTAGCAGACACTGGTCTTATTTATGTGATCCCTTTGACACTTATTCCTATCTTTATGATCAGTTATGAACTTAAACTGATTACTTTAACTAGTAAGGTGGCGGCCCAATATAAATTTGATTAACAATGAATTCTTAGTTGTAAGCTGTTAAAATCTGGCAGGGAGACAGTAAGTGAGAGAGGTAATTCCCAAACAGTGTGATGAGTGCTATGTTCTTGGTAGGAAACAGGTGCAAGGGGCTCCCAACTCTGAGGGGGCTGTTGGGGCAGAGAAGTCTTCCTGGAGGAGGAGGCATCTCAGTTGCACCTTGGAGATTAAATAGCCGGGGGAAGCGGGAAGAAAGCGAGTGAGGCAGAATTTGCACTGGTGCAAAGGTCCAGCGGTGAGGAGACAGCAGAGAGGTTTAGGGAGATGTTGACCACAGGAAGCTGAGGTCATATGAAGTGAAACTGTGGGTACAGGAAAAGCACTGCCTTTGGTACAGTCACATTGTCTCTATTTAGGTTTGTGTTTTGAGTAGTGTTAATGTTTGACATTCCAAATATGGGATATCCATATTCCAATTCAAAAGAAAAAATGGAGAGATATGTGCATGTGCATTAAGTTTGCCAACTTGAATTGTTAGAAGTATTTCAAATGGTGGTACAATTAAATCTTTCACTTCATAGACTCATTATTGCCTGCAGAGAAAACAGGATTGAAGGTAGTAGGATTGAATAGTAGGAGTTTGCTCATTTGATCCCTATAGGAGAGATGACCAGTCCAAATTAGTGAAAAGCCCTGAATTAAAGATCTTTAAAATGCAGTTTTATTCTTCTCAGGTGCCTTTATGGGAACTTGAAATTAATGTGTTCTTGAAATGACTTAATTTATTAAACAAATAATTTTGTATTAAATAGATGCTTCGGGAATGCTAGAAAGTTAACCTTCCTAAGTGCCTAACTTTTCCTTTGATAGCTTGATATCAGTATAAATTGCTTTACAAATCATCATTTCATAAATATTACTCAATACACCTCAGACTTTTACCCTGATTATATTACATTCTACTTAATGGAATGCAAATGAGTTATGTTTATCTATAATCTTTGTTATAGGCCAATTTTGATGATCTGTGGAGGAAATTTGTTACATATTCATCTGGTGAACAACTTTTTGGATTACCTGTGACTGACTATGAGATTTTACATAAAACTAGGTGAGTTTATAAATTGTACAAGTATTCATGCAAATAATTACTGTCCAGTAGAAAAATTATGTCACCATCAAATTCTTTGTCATGCATAGCTTGGAACACTCCTAAATACTCTCCTTATGTTTCTGTTTCTGACCTATTGGACACACAGTCTTGAAGTATAAAAGAAATGTTCTAGGAAAGTAGAAAATACACTGCAACAATTCTGAGCACGCATGGTTTATTTTTAGTCTAGGCTTCACTTTTTCTGTTCACCATTATGAACAGTGTCAGTGATTGTGCAAAAGCATTGCCATTTTGGATAACTTGTTTATTTAGAGGAATAACCCTATTCAGCTCCCCTTCCCTTTTCTTTTTTTTCTTTTAAAGATTTTTATTTATTTATTTGACAGAGTCACAGACAGTGAGAAAGAGAAAGAGAAAGGTCTTCCTTCCTTTGGTTCACTCCCCAGATGGCTGCAACAGCTGGAGCTATGCTGATCCGAAGCCAGGAGCCAGGTGCCTCCTCCTGGTCTCCCATGGGGTGCAGGGCCCAAGCACTTGGCCCATCCTCCACTGCCCTCCCGGGCAACAGCAGAGAGCTAGACTGGAAGAGGAGCAACCGAGACTAGAACCCGGCGCCCATATGTGATGCTGGCGCTGCAGACATGGGATTAACCTAGTGCACCACAGCGCCAGCCCCCCCTTTTCTTTTAAAAGATTATTTACTTGGGCCCTGTAAGCCCTGTAAACTACAGCGCTGTGGCGTAGCGGGTAAGGTGGCTGCCTGCAGTGCCAGCATCCCATATGGGCGCTGGTTTGAAAGTGGCTGCTACACTTCCAATCCAGTTCTCTGCTATGGCATGGAAAAGCAGTACAAGATGGCCCAAGTCCTTGGGCCCCTGCACCCACGTGGGAGACCTGGAAGAAGCTCCTGGTTCCTGGCTTCAGATTGGCGCAGCTTTGGCCGTTGTGGCCAATTGAGGAGTGAACCAGTGGATGGAAAACCTCTTTCTCTCTTCCTCTCCTTCTCTCCTATGTAACTCCGACTTTCAAATAAATAAATACATCTTTTAAAAAGGAGATTATTTACTTATTTATTTGAAAGGCAGAGCTACACAGAGAGGAGGAGATCTTCTATCTGAGATCTTCTGTCTGCTGGTCCACTCCCCAGATGTCTGTAACAGTCTGTTCTGGGACAGGACAAAGCCAGGAGTCAAGAGCCCCATCCTGATCTTCCACGAGGGTAACAGGGGCCCAGGCACTTAGGCCATCTTCTGCTGCTTTCCCAGGCACATTAGCAAGAAGTTGGATGGGAAGTGGAACAGCCAGTACTTGAACCAGCACTCAGAAACCATCTGCCAGAAATGCAAGCAATGGCTTAATCAACTCTGTCCCTTCCATTCCAACCGTGCCCCTTCCATTCTTACTGCATTTATGCTAACATGCTCTTCTTCTGTGCATAGACTTAGAATTCATGGAGATTGATGGCCAAAGAACTTAATCAATTTTTAAAAATTTAGGATTTAACAAGTATATTTTAATATAATTTTAATGTAACTTTTCTCGAAAGCAACATTAAGACAGTGATATTAACTTATTAGGGTCTTGGCTTTAGAAAATAACTTTGTTGACTACCTTCAGAGTCACAGTTGACAATTTCATGGCAAACTTGAGATGACATTTTCTGAAGATAGTGCTTCATTATGCTTATTGAGCTTGGATGATTTTTGAAAGAGTCATTCTCCAAAATTAACCCATTAACCAATGTGTTAGAATCGTGGAAGTCTGATGCTCATCCCTAACTTACTGGGCTTAGAATCTCTGAGATTTGGTCATAGGAAATCTGCACTTTTGCAAGCTCTCTGGGTGAGTCCTATGCATACCCACGCTAGGATTCAATGTGTTAATTCTTAGTACAACAGGAAAAATAATCGTTCCCATGTACCATCTGGATCAAGGCACTATTTTTACTTTAATATTTCAAAGTAATTTTAAGAACACTTTACAGAAGTCAGAATGAAAGAATAGTGAAATGCACTTTTATTAGAGAATGTAAGCATAACCTGAGCAGAGTAGATCCAAACTTTGCTCCATAATGTGCTGGCTTGAATATATATGTATATATATGTATATATGTATGTATATGTATATGTATATATGTATACATGCAAAATAGAAATCATCATTTGAATGCCACCAACTCCACATAGCTGTTATACATGAGCTTGGAGCATACATATCATGTAAACACCAGTTTCAGATTTCAAACCTGTCACCAGTGGGTGATTTTTCTAGCACTTGCATTGTCAAAACTCAAGACTGTTAAAACTTGAGCACCCATGATTTTGTTACAGAGAGGACTACCATCTCCTTTGTACTACAAACGTGAAAAAATTTATATTCGAATGATCAAGTCAATGAATTTTTAAAATTTCTACTTAATTTATTATTATTTTTTAAAGATTTTTATTTATTTATTTGAGAGGTAGAGTTACAGACAGTGAGAGGGAGAGAGAGAGAGGTCTTCTATTCCACTGGTTCACTCCCCAGATGGCATCAATGGCCAGAGCTGCGCCTATATGAAGCCAGGAGCTAAGAGCTAAGAGCTTCTTCCGGGTCTCCCACATGGGTGCAGGGGCCCAAGCACTTGGGCCATCTTCTACTGCTTTCCCAGGCCATAGCAGAGAGCTGATGGGAAGAGGAGCAGCCGGGACTAGAACCAGCACCCATATGGCATGCCGGCACTTCAGGCCAGGGCTTTAACCCGCTGCATCACAGCGCCAGTCCCCATTTATTATTTAGAATACACACCTGCTTCACCATTTGTCCATTTGTGAAATCTATCAGATGAAACTTACACAAACATCATAAATAATGACATAATACTGTACTTTTTTTTTCTCACAAAATGGGATGGTCTGGGTGCTTGTTGCACAATGTTGCTTATGAGTCCCTTGCCTCTGTTGCAATCTATTGTTTACTCATAACTCATTGAGTTAAGTAAAATTCACCTAGGTTATTGTAATCTGAAGACTCGGATTGTAATCTACTTTGCTGCTTTCCTTCTCTTTTCTGTTAAGCAATGTATTTCCCAAGTACTGAACTGTTTTAGGAAACAAATGAAAATTCTGAGTTATTAGCTGTGTTAAGTGAAAGTTAAGCAAAAAATCAAAGACTACAAAAATGGTGTCTCCAGATTTTTTTTTTGTATACTTTCTTGAAAGATGATACAATACAAGGGGTACTTTAAAAAAGTTCACGAAGGGGGCTGGTGCGGTGGCACAGTAGGTTAATCCTCCACCTGCGGCGCTGGCATCCCATTTGGCTGCTGGTCCTACTCCTGGCTGCTCCTCTTCCAATCCAGCTTTCTGCTATGGCCTGGGAAAGCAGTGGAAGATGGTCCAAGCATTTGGGCCCCTGCACCGCATGAGAGACCTGGAGGAAGCTCCTGGCTCCTGCCTTAAGATCAACCCAGCTCTTACCATTACAGCCATCTGGGGAGTGAACCAGCGGATGGAAGACCTCTCTCTCTGTCTCTTCCTCCCACTTAACTTTATTTCTCAAATAATTAAATAAAATCTTAAAAAAAAAAAAACAAGTCTCCTCCCTGCCAAAAAAGTTCATGGAAATGTAGAATTAAAAGATAAGTTTATGGCTGCTCCACTTCTGATCCAACTCCCTGCTAATGCACCTGGGGAAGCAGCAGAAGATATCTCAAGTACTTGGGCCCCTGCACCTATATGGAAGACCCTGATGAAATTTCTGGCTTTGACCTGGCCCAGCCCTGGCTGTTGTAACTATTTGGAGGGTGTATCAGCAGATGGAATACTGTTTGAGTACTAGTTATAGCATTAAATCACAGGTACAGCACATTAAGGACAGAGATCCTACATGAGGAGTAAGTGCACAGTGACTCCTGTCAATTTGTTAAAATTTTTTATTTTTTTAAAGATTTAATTATTCAAAAGGCAGAGTTACAGAAAGGCAGAGGCAGAGAGAGAGAGAGAGAGAGAGAGGTGGCTTCCATCCGCTGGTTCACTCCCCAAATGGCCACAATGGCCAAAGCTGGGCTGATCTGAAGCCAGGAGCCAGGAGCTTCTTCCGGGTCTCCCACGTGGGTGCAGGGGCTCAAGCACTTGGGCCATATTCTGCTTTCCCAGGCCAAAGCACAGAGTTGGATCAAAAGAGGAGCAGCTGGGATGTGAACCGGTGCCCACATGGGATGCTGGCACTGTAAGCGGTGGCTTTACCCGCTGGGCCACAGCGCTGGTTCACTCACCAAATAATTTTTTCAAAATATGCATTTTCTTTTTTTAAGAATTCTCATTCCATTTTTTTGGTTTAAAAAAGATTTATTTATTTATTTATTTGAAAGGGAGAGAGAGAGAGAGAAAGAGAGAGAGATCTTCCATCTTCTGGTTCATTCCCTAAATGGCCACAATGACCGGGGCTGGGCCAGGCTGAAGTCTGGAGCCAGGATCCAGGAGCTTCTTCCAGGTCTCCCACATGAGTGCAGGGGCCTAAGGACTTGGGCCATCCTCCGCTGCCTTCCCAGGTGCATTAGCAGGGAGCTAGATCAGCAGTGGAGTGTCCATCTGGGATGCCAGTGCTGCAGGTGGCAGCTTTACCTGCTACAACACAGTGCCAGCCCATGACACACATTTTCACATTTTTTTAAAGATCCCTTGTGCTTTGGCAGCATATTAAGGAATCTAAAGAGTGATGCAATAGGAAAAAACATTGTTTCATATTCTTAACATTTCAGTCATTTTTTTTTTTTTTACCACAGTTGAGGGTAGCTACTGAGTAACTGTCAAATAGTTCTTAGAATGATGCAAAAACAAAATGAATCAAGAAATGGACAATTGAGATAAAGATTGCAGTATGGGTCTTAGATTTATGAAAGGCTCCAGATTTTACAAAGTGATCAGGCCATTTGTTAATATCAAATTATGGTATGATTTGGTATATTTAGGAACTATAAACTTTATTGACAGAGCTTTAGCAAAGTCTTTGTACTGGAAACTGACATAGCTGTATGTATTTGGTGTCTATAAGACATTCTTCACAAATGTGTGAAAGAATTCATTGGATGAATGCTGCCTGACCAATAATGGAATGCATTTTTAAAATACACATTATGTGATGACCTAATTATTTTGTTTCCCAGAAAGGAACTCAACTTGCTGCAGAAGCTGTATGGACTGTATGATACTGTAATGAGCAGTATTAGTGGTTATTATGAAATACTTTGGGGAGATGTAGATATTGAAAAAATCAATGCAGAACTACAGGAATTTCAAAACAGGTTAGTTTCAATTGAATTAGCTTATATTTTTATAATCCCTACCTTCTTAAGATCCTACAAGTATTTCACAAACTAATTTCTTCCCTATTATGTTGGTTTATATACAGAAAATGTTCAAAGAAATATGTAGGTGATATAATTTTTTTCTGATTCTTTCTGAAAGGTGTCGTAAGCTTCCAAAAGGACTTAAAGACTGGCAAGCTTTTTTGGATCTCAAAAAAAGAATTGATGATTTCAGTGAGTCATGTCCTCTACTGGAAATGATGACCAATAAGGCAATGAAGCAGAGACACTGGGACCGGATATCTGAGTTAACCGGAACCCCGTTTGATGTGGAGTCTGATTCCTTCTGTCTTAGAAATATCATGGAAGCACCACTCCTAAAAAATAAGGATGATATTGAGGTACACAAGAGATTAAGATCTTGTTATTGGTCCAGTAAGGAAAATTGCCTTTTCCTTTTCTGAGGGTTGAACAAACAGATGTTTTATCAGAGTGTACTAGTTGCCCTCTGCAATATACTCTCCTAATCTGAGATGATCTTGAATATTCTTGACTTTTACAGAATAATCCTGTGATTCATGGAGATGATATGATTATTTTAAATTGGAGCCCCTCACTCTAACATCCTTGTCCCCTAGTTGCACTTCTATTAAAATAAAATCTATCTATGGGGTTTGTCCTTATTTACAAGCTTCTAATTCTATAATTTTTCCTATTATATGTCTTAGGTTTAAAAATTGTCTATTATATATTTCCCTTCTAAGATTTTTAATTGGTTCCTTTTTGTGACCACTTGTTTTTTTTTTAACTTCATTTTTATCCCTGTGCATTTTATTGATTCTTAGGTCTTTTGATTCTTAAATTGATGTACTGAATATTCTCAAACCTTTTATATATGCCCAGATCTGGAAATTTTTTTTTTTAATTTTTATTTATTTTTAATTTTTTTGACAGGCAGAGTGGACAGTGAGAGAGAGAGACAGAGAGAAAGGTCTTCCTTTTCCGTTGGTTCACCCTCCAATGGCCGCTGCGGCTGGCGTGCTGCGGCCGGCGCACCGCGCTGATCCGATGGCAGGAGCCAGGTGCTTCTCCTGGTCTCCCATGGGGTGCAGGGCCCAAGCACCTGGGCCATCCTCCACTGCACTCCCGGGCCACAGCAGAGAGCTGGCCTGGAAGAGGGGCAACCGGGACAGAATCCGGCGCCCCGACCGGGACTAGAACCCGGTGTGCCGGCGCCGCAAGGCGGAGGATTAGCCTAGTGAGCCGCGGCGCCGGCCCAGATCTGGAAATTTCAAATCTAGAGGGTTATAGATGTCTTTACTTAACATTTTGAGCATCCTAAGCATAATTAAAAATTTTTATTGTGGAAAATTTCAAACATACTGAGGTAGAGATCCTCATACTTCAATAAGTATCAACTCATAGCCAATATATTTTACCTGTACCTCCTTATACTCCAACAACTTCAGATGGAATATAGGTTTTTTTTTTTTTTTAATTTCACTTGGTCTGAGCTCTTGCTCTGATTGCCTGTCCCACTGAACATTCAATTTTTTTGTGGGTTTTGTAATGTTTGTTTATTTGGGAGGTGGTAGGCTCAGAAAATTGACATATCATTTATTCAAATTGTTTCTCTCATTTCGTGTCTTGACTTACCTTGTCTAGTAGTCTTGTGATTTCCTCCATCACTGCCCATCTCCTCCACGCCCCAAGTCCAAAGCCAGGCATTACAACAACAGTTTGCATTTCCTTGTAGGCTCTGTGTAAGGATACTGCTTTGCTACGGAGTGACAGAGCAGGCCTGAGCTGAGGGGTTTTGGGTCCTGGTTCTGGGGCTGGGTCTGTGTTACTGCTAGTTCCCAGGTGCACAAATGGAGGGACCAAGACCAGGGTCCTCAGGCCTGTGTGTTAGCTCCACCCCCTTATTTGCATGTATTTTCCACTTCTGGCTCATGGAGGTATTTACCAAGTTGTTAAGCCTGGCTCATTTTTTTTTTTTTTTTACTTTATCTTTTTGTATTTTACCCATTATTCGATGTTTCTGGAGATGAGAAAATTTCCCACAGACTTGTATATGGTTTTGGATTTTCTGCCCTCCCCTACCTCTTTTTGATCACACGTGTGCAGCAAAAGCTTGCTTTCAAAGCGTTTTTGTCCTATTTGTAAGTATCACTATGATATTATTGAGCAACGAGTTAATAAACATTTGGTAACAATCTCATTCTTTAAGGAGGCTTTTGCACTTAAAACAGCCATTCCATAGTTGTATTTTGAAACTTTACTTTTACAATTCCAAGTACTTCTAGGATTCAAAAGTTATTAAGTATTAGTACCCCAAACAGATTCTCAGTACTCTCTTTCCCCCAGATACATCCTGTAGCTCTGGCAAACTTGCCCCACCTTCCTGGAATCCTGTTACTGGGTTCCTTGAGCCCTCCAGAAGTCCCCACCACTTCCCCACAATCCCCGGGGACCCCTATTTGTGTCCTGCCTGCTCCTCAACACAACTGCCCCTTCTCTACGCAGGTGGAAGTCCTTTTGCCCTCCTCAGGACTCCCAGCAGTTGCCATCACCCTTCTGACATTCATTGCTCACTAGCTTGTGTTACACTTATTTGTGGAAACATCGTGCACCTTTAGATTGCAATGCTTTGTGATTCTTTGATTCTAGTGTGTATGAAAATAAGGTGAGGGCCGGCGCTGCGGCTCAATAGGCTAATCCTCCGCCTGTGGCGCCGGCACACCGGGTTCTAGTCCCGGTCGGGGCACCAGATTCTGTCCCGGTTGCCCCTCTTCCAGGCCAGCTCTCTGCTATGGCCTGGGAGTGCAGTGGAGGATGGCCCAAGTACTTGGGCCCTGCACCCCATGGGAGACCAGGATAAGCACCTGGCTCCTGCCTGTGGATCAGCGCGGTGCACAGGCTGCAGCGCGCAGGCCGCAGCGGCCATTGGAGGGTGAACCAACGGCAAAAGGAAGACCTTTCTCTTTCTCTCTCTGTCTCTCTCTGACTGTCCACTCTGCCTGTCAAAAAAAAAAAAAAAAGAAAAGAAGGTGAGGCTTGGTAGGGGAGAATGTATGACTTTCATTTTCCCTTGTGAGACTTTCATATCAAAGATTCTCAGAAAAATAAGAAAACCCATAAGAAAAAGAAGTGACTTTTAAACAAATGAGATGTTCTTATTAGGGTCAGCGTAGGCAGGTACATAGTAATATTTATATGTTACTTGAAAAGGTTCCCAAGACTCTCACATATATTCTCATTTGATTCCCATAGCTAACCTTTGGGTTAAATGAGCAGCTGTGGTTGTCTCCATTTTGGCCAAAAATGTCAATTAAAAATAAAATCAAGAAAAATGATGATTTCAATGTCATTATCTCATGTACATGGGACAGGAAAATGATCAGAAGTCAAAGTTACAAGGCGCTAATGTGAACTTGCAGCACAATGTTCTTGAACCTTGGTTTTTTAGGCTGTAAGATGACCACGTGAACTAGATGACTGCTACATCCCTTACAAACTAAAATATCCTATGATTTTAATGTGGTCTTAATTTGCAGTTGAAAATGTCATGATTTATTCTTTGGTTTCCCTCTTAAGGATATTTGCATTTCTGCTATTAAGGAGAAGGACATCGAAGCCAAGCTGGCTCAGGTGGTTGATAACTGGACCAACCAAAACTTGAGCTTCGCGGCATTCAAGGGAAAAGGAGAGCTCCTGCTCAAAGGGACCGAATCGGGAGAAATTATCACCTTGATGGAGGATAGCTTAATGGTCTTAGGTTCCTTACTAAACAACAGGTAATGTTATAATTTGGTTGCTGTAAAGTTCTAGGGCAAAGCCCAGTTTTGCAGCTCTGGCATCACATAATATTCTGCTAAACTGCTGGCTCCTGTCTGTCCCTAAATGAACTCTATTTCTGCAGATAATCATGGCTTCCACCTCTCCTTTATGGAACTTTTCTCCCCTTCCCTGTCTTTCCAGGTGAACTTCGCCACAGTTCTCCCAAACTGGCAGCATCTGAACATCTTGGCTTCCCACTGAGATAACCTCTTCATCTGATCTTTCTTTTGTTTCTCTCATTTGTCATCATTGCCCTCCTTGGCCAACCCTGTTCAGACATTCACCCAGTGGCTCAGGAAAACATGCTGACCACACAAGGCGGCATGTCATTAGGGGCTTGACACTTGGAGACTTGTACTGTGGCTTCCATGAATCAGCATGTGCATTGCTGAACTGCCAGGCCAGTTTGCAGGTGACTCTGATCTCAAGTGCAACTTCAGGAAATGGCAATGGGACTCAGTCAGATTAAGGATTCTGTCAGGTCTTTGGTCTGAGAATTAGCAATCTCTATTCTCCTAGCTAACTCTTGACTCTTTGTTACTCTAATACACCTAAGAAATATGCCACAACCCTGTCATGTGCAGAGGTCAGTGTCCAGGGAACATGGAGTTTCTCTATGTCCCTTCTCCAGGTTTGGATCACTGGTAATGCAGTGATATCCTATGTGAACGTGGGCCCCACAGGGCAGCCTTGTAGTTAGATAATGTACAAATCTATAAGGTTCCCATTTAAGAGAGTTTTGGGATGACTTTATTGAGGTCAAAATCCTAGGTGCATCTGTTGCTTTCAGGGAATCTGAATAGTTCTGGCCACGTGACATTCAGTGATTCCTGGGCTTCACAGTTCATCGCAAATTTTGCCATTCTGACTTCCAAGATTGCTTCTTGAAGAAGGCTGCAGGTTCACCTGAGCAGTTCCTGCAGCCAAGAAGTTCAGGGTTTGAAGGCTGTCTTCATTTTATCCTTCCTCTGACATAACTGACTAGTAGCTACTGTGGTGCTAGTAAACTCAGAGCTGAAGCCTGCTAGTTAGAATGTAAGGATACCTAAGAACTTAATCACATTCTGGGAAGTTTTCCTCCTGGAGCGTTTGCAGCACCAACTGGGTCTGGGCATCCTATTCCAGAAGCAACCAGAGACTAACATTGTAGTGGGCAGTGCCTGTCTGTTGAGTCTCCAGCACACCCTGATGTGACTTCAGAAGGGAATTACATGGCTCCATGGGTGAGATTTGACTCTAGATAGATCTGAATTGTGAAACTTCCCTGGTTTCACGATTCCTGATTCTCTGGAACTTTACGGGTCTTCCTACCTGTCAGGGTGAGTTCTATCCTACAAAGTTGTATGATGCAGGCACCTGGCCAAAAGACAGATACTCATTATGTTAGATTTTATTTCAGATCTCTCTTTTTTTTGTGTTAGGAAGTTCTAGACTATTAGAAATGATTCTCAAACAATCAATGTGATACACCACATTAACAGACTACAGAAGAAAAACAAAAACAACAACAACAAAAGAAATGATTCTCTGTGCAGGACCATTTTTGGCTCTAAATAGGTACTTCATCCCCTTGAAATGCCTGCCATGCCATCTTAGTCTACATATCTTGATTTTGAACATTTTTTTGACATATTTAAAATATTTTAAGAATGTATTTATTTATTTGAAAAATAGAGAGACAGAGACATAAAGACAAAGACAGACAGAGAGATTGCCCTTCTGCCAGATCACTCCCCAAATGTCCCCAGCAGCCAAGCTGGGTCAGGGCATCGCCAGGAGCCAGGAGCTCAGTGGCAGCCTCCTCGTGGATGGCAGGGGCAGAAGTACTGTACTTTGGCCATCACCTGGCTCCTCCCACGGTGTGCACTAGCAGGAAGATGTAATCGGGACTGGAGTTGGGATTCAAACCCAGGCACTCCAGTATGGAACATAGGTATCCCAAGCAGCATCCTAACCTCAAAGCCAAACATCTGCTTCTGTTTCTGGCGTATTGATTGCCTTTCAACTCTAGACCAGTGGCCAGAGGGACAGTATAAAGTGGGTTCTGGGAAAAATGCCTCTTGAAGTCTGAGCAACCACAGGGAGTTTTTTACCACTCAGTTTCTAACTCCATGTATGACATAGACTTCCAGAGAAGTGATGAGTTGCACTTAGGCACCAGACTGCACCCAGAAAAACCCCATTCTAAATGTCAGTGTCTTCAGGTCACACTGTCCTGGATCAAGAAACAATGAAAGACCCTTGTCAACAAGAGCTACTCACCAGGAGATGCTACTACGCCACACCAAAACTACTTGCCATTGCCACAAACTGAAGTCAGCTTCTTGCTTTTGTTGTAGGTGCCTGGAGTCTTCACCCAGTAGCCCCCATCACATCCTCCTTGGCAGCTAGTCTACTTCTCCTCTTTCTTTGCTGTGCTCAGCTTTATAGAAAGCTTGTATTCTCCTCAACACTCCACCAGTCCTGGTGATCAGAAAACAGGCTGTACTATTTTGGGGTAGCTCTGATGGAGCTCCAACACTACAGAATCCATATAGCTGCGGTGCCTGGCGAATTAGCAGTCTCTGGGTGGGAAGAGCATGCCTCTTAGGGGACATCAGACTACAAGCTGGACCCTGGCTTTGTGGTAATCCTGTGCTCGGTGAACCTGGTGATATCTAACCCTCCTCCTGATCTTTAGGAGTCTGATTTGCCCTGTCCCTTTAGAAATGGTCTGTGTTTTGTTGGATGAAACTTTAAGATGTCTTCATTCATAAATGGAAAACCCCTAAGCCATGGTTTCTTTCCCTAGATCCAGTAGGTTCACAGACTGTTGTTCTTACAGGCAGCACTCATTTGGATTTGGTTCACAAATGACTTGGAAATCCTTTTCTTCCTTGTTTTCTTTTAACTCTCTGGAAGCAGCCAGCACAATTCATTTGCTGGACGTCTGGGCCATAAAGCTTGGCTGATTTTCTTATTCTATGGCTGACACAAGTGACATTCCTATTTAACCACTGGGCCACCGTGACTCCCAGTGACATTCCTATTTAAATGAGTTTTATTCACAACAAGTGAATTCAAGTCAGACTTCATTAATGGCACGATGTTAGAAATTGCTTTCTTACCACAAAACGTTCATTCCCAGAGGAATGTTTCTCCCATAATTTACTGTGTTGCGCTTACTAGTTTCTGAATCATTCTTGAAATGTTTTCTGTTCACTTTTAGATATAATGCTCCATTTAAAAAAAATATCCAGAATTGGGTATATAAATTGTCTACTTCCTCCGATATCATTGAAGAGTGGCTGATCGTGCAGAACCTCTGGGTTTATCTCGAAGCTGTCTTTGTAGGTGGAGATATAGCCAAACAGCTGCCTCAGGTAAAGATGATATTGTAATTACTGGCAGAATAATTTTGTGTGTGTTGTCTCTATGAGGGTATTTCAAAAAGTTCATGAAAAAATAGAATTAAAAATAGGAGTTGATTCTGATGGAAAACTTTTTTGAAAACTGTGTATAGTATTTTCAGAATATGACTTTTCCCGTGTAATTTTTTAACATTTTATTGAAATACAGTGTACATGTCAAGAAGTGCACATAAGTGTTTTGGTCCTATCACACTCATTACCAATATCCAAATTATGAATAAAAATTAGTAGTCCTTACTATTACCCCCTCTCCTTTTTCTTTGATTGTGGAAAAGAAGAGTATATTGTCATTTACATGGTATAATTCAGTGAAGCAATATTTATATCTATATAGTGAATGATATTATAACATTTTTCATACCCAGAGAACTCATACTTTTAATTTGATTTTCCTATGGACTTTTAAGTATCTTTGTATGTCTCTGGGGAAGTCTTCACAAAGATACATTGAAGTTCTGCCCGTGCCAGGATGTTGGCAAACTGTGGCGCATTCACTTATTTTTGTAAGTGAAGTTTTATTGGCCACAGCCACATCCACATCCACTACTTTATATGAAGGTACTTCAAAAAGCTCACGGAAAATGAGATTAAAAAATGTTTATTTTGGTGCAAAAAACTTGAAGTCCATGCCTAGTTTTTTCATAATATGCATTTTCCATGAACTTTTTGAAGATCCCTCATAGGTTGTCTGTGGCCATACTGGTGCCATACAGAAGAGCCATGAGGTTACAACAGAGATTGTATGGCTCACACGTCTAAAATAATGACTTTCAGGCCCTTTCCAGAAAGTTAAAAAAAAAAAAGTGCTGACCTCTTCTTTACATTAGCAGAAAGAAAAATCTCACATAATTTTAGATGGAATAATTTTGAGGTTTGAAGATATGATGTACATTCAATTTCAGTACTATTAAAATATAACTGTCTTCCAAGAGTTAACCTTATAATATTCCTCTGAGGGTAGTATTAAAATTAATCTGTATTCTGTAAGCACAAATGAACTATTACTAAGTCTACCACTAACAAATCAGAAACGTGCTGTGGGACAAGGAAATTGATGCCGAGAAGCCTGGAACCAAACCTTTAAAACAAGTCTACAGGGGCCTTTTAAGTGTGTGCCCAAACTGGATAGTGTCTCTTCGTGAAGATAACTTATTTGTTATAAAAGTAAGCCTACTCTTTCTAAATTTCAGTATCTACAAATAGGATCTACATAGTTTAAAAATCAAGGAGAAGAGGATTTTGAAAGTAGCTGAGTTCCCTTTGCAACACATTTTTAAAACACAAAACTGAAATATGTTTTTTTGTTTTTCAGTCAGAAAGTTGCATTTTTAATAGAGGTGAGATTATGCCAGTTTCTAGAGGCATTTTTGCAATTGAATGCAAAACTTAATATCATCCATAGTAAATAGAAAATGCTCATTTGCAACAATGTAAATGAAGCTTTGTTTTGTGTTTTTACTGTTTTTCTCTTCCTTCCCCACCCCCCCTCCCTGTTGAGCTTTAATTATTCCAAGGATCCTGAGATCAAATTATTTTCATGCTTCCTCCGTTTGCTCATCAAACCAAAACACCTGGGGTGCTGAAAGACCAGATTTGAACTTTCAGTTGATAGCTCTGCAAATTAATCATGTGGCACTTGGAAACACACATTAAATTCAAGGAAACAAAAAGTGATACACCCCATTGTGATAAAGCAGTATTTTAATAAGCAGTTTTATAACTTTGGGTGTTTGCTGTTCAGAATTAATTCAGATGAAAAAAATTGCTTAAATTATGTAGCCTGAGACTAATAGAAGCTTATTTGAAGAACCGTAAGAAATTCCAAAGTGAAAACTTTGCTTTTTTCAATTATCCAAATGTTAATCTTGACTGACGATGGATTTGTTTGCAGGAAGCAAAACGTTTTCAGAATATTGACAAGTCATGGATAAAAATAATGCAGCGAGCTCATGAGAATCCCAATGTGATTAGCTGCTGCGTTGGGGATGAAACCATGGGGCAGCTTTTGCCTCATTTACATGAACAATTGGAAGTATGCCAGAAGTCACTCACAGGGTAAGAGCTTAATTTTTAAATACCCATCATTTTATATACGTGATGGTTTTATCTCAAACACATTCCTAGTTTGACTGCATTTCTAATTTTGTAGTGATGGGTGGAGTGGGGACGAAAATGTAACATTTTATGTAAATTTAATTTTTCTGTAGGAGAAAGACACCTTTCACCTGGGGGTGGGCGAGTGACGGCACCTCTTTAGTTTCCTAGGGCTACTGTAACCAGTTACTACACACTGGGTGTCAGCTCTCTCTCAAGGCTCTATGGAAGGCTGTTCCCTTGCCTGTTCCAGTTCTGGTGGCCCTCTGAGGCCCTTGGCTCGTGGCTGCTTAACTCCAGTGTTCCTGTCTTCATTGCACCTTTGCTTCTGCCTGTGTTTCTCACGAAGCTTGTCATTGGATTTAGGGCTCATCTGAACATTCTTAAGATGACCTTGTGGTAGAGGCCTTTGTCTTTTAATTAAACTTGTTTCTAACTGACATGATTAAAGTTGTGGTAGGAGCCTTTCAAATGTCAGAAGAAAAAGGGAGGAATCTGTCCTGGGAATGAAATGTGGCTGTTAGCTGCTTGCCTATGAATACTTCAACTGTAGTCCCTAACTGCTTCCATGTAACCATTTCAGGGTCTGCTTGCTGTTAGAGAGCAATGGTGTTAATCTGTGCCAGCCAGTGTAGGGCTTAATATGTGTGTGGAAAAAAACATCATCAGTAGCTACATATGCATGTGGAGCATTGTAGCAATCCCTGTGGCCACCATGTAACATTAGAATATCCAATCAAATGTATGCATGGAGCCATAAAAGGAACACAAAGAAGCTAAAACCATTTAAAAGGAAATACCCCTCTTTGTTCAGGGCTCAGGCTTTTGGATAAGAAACTCTACCTGGGCCTTGTGCTGGCATAAATATTTAAAGGCTACTTTCTGTTAAAAGGTCTTGGTATCTTGTCTCTCTATGTGAATTCTGCTACACTCTCTTCTCAAGATCTCTAACTTCATTACATTGCAGAGACCCTTTTTCTAAATAAGGTACCTTTCCCAGATTCTAGCAAATGGGATGTGGATTTACCATTCTAGGGGTTGCCATTCAACCACTACACTCATAGAGTGGAGATATACTCTAAGAGAAGAATTAACTGGACAAATTCATGGGTAACGTGCTTAACATGCAGTTCATTCTCAATTACTATTTGAAATAGGGTGATGCTTTCTCTTGGTTTGTCTAAGTCCATGCCTCTGTCCAGGCTTGATGGTTAATTGGCCCCTCTTCCATTCTCAGAATAGCCAGTTTGGACATAAATGACACCCTGGTTTAAGCCACGAGGTTCCCTACACTCTTAGAAAGGCAAGGCCGATAGACGATGAAACAGCTTAGCTCTAAATCTCTTTCCTGTTTTCCCCAGTGCCATCCAGGGTGGAACATGGACTGTGGTTCTTGAACCAGCGCCCATATGGGATACTGGCACTGCAGGTGGTGGCTTTATCAGCTACTCCACAGCGCTGGCCCCAACTATGGTTCCCAAAGGCATTCCAGAGGCAAATAGGAATTGACTGTGGACGTTTGTTATGATCTTATGGAAGATGTTAGTGATTATGTCTTAGATTTAAAAAAATAGCAAGTAATTCACACACATACACACACAAACACACGCACACAATTCCCTCTGGGTAATGGGCTATTAACTTTATTTGAAGGTATTTGGAGAAGAAGAGATTACTATTTCCAAGATTCTTCTTTGTATCTGATCCAGTTCTCCTGGAAATTCTTGGACAAGCCAGCGACTCCCACACCATACAGGTATAAGCTAAGTACCTGTGACCTAAATTGCTTTTTTCTACAGGATATGTAATCAAGAATAAGTATGAAGTTAACATCTTAAAAGTGTAGACTGGAAAGAGGAGCATTAAAAATTATGTTGATTATCAGATGTCCTATTTTTTGTGTATTTGGTGTGTGACATAATCTAGTAGTGTTGGTGAGCAAGGATCACCCGGTGTGCCACTCGCTAGCTGTGTGACCTTGGCAATCTCCTTCACTTTCCTGTTTCTCAGTTTCCCCAACTGTCAAGTTGACATATGGATGGTTCTCACCTCAGGATGGGTGGGAAGGGTTATCCATGAGATAACACATAGCAGAGTGTCTGACACACAGTATGTGCTCACTAAATAAAATTCATCATTATGCAAATTTTACTCTAAATAGTCGTAGACCAAATGGGAATTGTAGTTCGAATATGTCTGTTTTTTTTTTTCCTTCCTGAATTGTTTCTCAAATGCTTTGAATCATTTCCAAGATGGAAAATGAAAGACTATAGGGAACTAGGTGTGGTAGGCACTGCATTCTTCACTCCAAGGCTGTTTCTGATCTGGGGATCTGGGAAGTGGTTGATGTTTTCCCTGTTGCTTTCCAGGGAGTGGTGGGGCTGAGGCGGCCGTGGGGGGTGGGGTGGGGGTGGTAAAGCTGTGAGAAGTGGAGATGGCGCCAAGACAGAAGGCAAGACGGAGAGGGTGGGACAGGATGGTTCAGTCTCCATGTGAAGGGAGGGAGGCCATGGCCGTGGCCTGAAGTCCAGTCTCCTTGGTGTAATAGGGTAAAAGTGCAGCACTTGGATAAGTTATTCTGTAGAGCAGGATTTTAAAAAGTGGGCCTCCAAGTCAGTTAAGGGGCAAAGCAGAGTCTGTAGATTTTTTTAGGCTTTTTAAAACATCTCAGTGGCTTCTGTGCTAGCCCCACGGATGATGTTTTCTTTCTGTTTCGTATTCCTCACAGCCACATCTCCCTGCCGTGTCTGACAACATCAACGAAGTGACATTTCATGCCAAAGACTATGATCGCATGATGGCTGTCGTATCGAGAGAAGGAGAAAAAATCATTGTAATTCGCATCGATTAAAAGTTTGTTATTAGGGCCAGCGCTGCGGCTTACTAGGCTAATCCTCCACCTAGTGGCGCCGGCACACCGGGTTCTAGTCCCGGTCAGGGCGCTGGATTCTGTCCCGGTTGCCCCTCTTCCAGGCCAGCTGTCTGCTGTGGCCAGGGAGTGCAGTGGAGGATGGCCCAAGTGCTTGGGCCCTGCACCCCATGGGAGACCAGGATAAGTACCTGGCTCCTGCCTTCGGATCAGCGCGGTGCGGCCGCAGCGGCCATTGGAGGGTGAACCAACGGCAAAAGGAAGACCTTTCTGTCTCTCTCTCTCACTGTCCACTCTGCCTGTAAAAAAAAAAAAAAAAAAAAAAAAAAAAAATTGTTATTAGGATTTCAGAACTTCTAGAGAAGACAGATAATTCTGTGAAAAAAAAAAAAGGGTGGGTTGGGGGAGGTGTGTGGAGCAGTGAATTAGGAAGCCTGGGCTCAAATTCTGTAGCCCAGCTTTGTTACAAACTAGTTCAGAAAATCATTAAGCTTCTCCAAGACTCATTTTATCATTTGTAAATAGAAAGTTTAGGCTAGATGATTTTTTATAGTTCAGCTTTAGTATTAGATGATTTAATTCATGTTTTAAATATTTTTGTGTCAAATATAAAACTAATGGCTTTGCATTGGGGTATGAAGTATGTGACAATTATAAAAATACTAAACTGTTAGCAATTCATAATATAGTTGTGATGTGTTTTTTTTAGTTGGATAATTCTGTTATGGCCAAGGGTCCTGTAGAGATTTGGCTTCTGGAATTATTAAAAATGCAGATGTCATCCTTACATAATATAATTCGATCTGCATTCTATCAAATCAGCGATTCAGGATTTCAACTCCTACCTTTCCTCAGTCACTTTCCAGCACAGGTAAGAATACATAATAACTAAGGAAGGCTGAGATGGAAGTAACTGGGGGAGGATGCTGAACAGGTGGCCAGCCTGAAGGTGTGGAGGCTGCTGTAGCTAACCTTGGCTCTCACCACCTGCTCGTGAGCCTGTACCATTCTAGTTCCTCATGCCACCCTTCCCAGAGAATATGCCCCTGTTCTCCCATTATTAAGGGTATACCCTAGGACTGAAATCATAAATAGGAAATTTCATCTTACAAATGCATATTACAGATGAGGGAGCTTCGAAGCATTCATGGAAAAAATGGCACTAAAAGATAATGTGAATTTTCTCTGAACATTTTGAAGTCCCCTCCTATGTGTGTATGTGTGTGATTGTGTGGATATATATTGACAGTTCCTCATTTCCAGTGGCTCAACTTAGGACTTTTTGACTTTACCACAGCGGGAAAGTATACCTACACACCATTCTGTTTTTCACATTCAGAACAATATTCACTAAATTGCACGAGGTATTTATGAGATAGGCTTTGTGTTGGATGAATTTGCCCAACTGAAGGCTAGTATAAATGTTTTGAGCATATCAAGGTAGGCTTAGTCAAGCTATGATATTCAGTAGGCTAAGAATAATCAATGTATTTTTAACACCCCCCCTCGGCCTCCCCCGATGCCCCAGGGCTGCAAATGCTCTCCCCAAGCCCATCCCTGTTCTCCTGCCCTTTGCTTCCACTCCATCCCCTGCGACCTTGGCATTCCCAGTTAGTCCTCCACTATGTCATCCTCCTCACCAGTGCCTTCCATATCTCCTGCCCTCCACTTTGTGCCTGCCTGAGCTGGAGTCCCTGCCCCACATGGCCCAGCCACCTGCTACCTGCCTGCTGCTCCTCGTGCCACTCTCGATGTATTTTTAACATGATATTTTCAACTTATGATAGATTTTTTTTTTTTTGACAGGCAGAGTGGACAGTGAGAGAGAGAGAGACAGAGAGAAAGGTCTTCCTTTTTTGCCATTGGTTCACCCTCCAATGGCCGCTGCGGCCGGCGCTGCGGCTGGCGCACCACGCTGATCTGAAGCCAGGTCTCCCATGGGGGTGCAGGGCCCAAGCACTTGGGCCATCCTCCACTGCACTCCCAGGCCACAGTAGAGAGCTGGACTGGAAGAGGAGCAACCGGGACAGAATCCGGCGCCCCAACTGGCGCTAGAACCCGGTGTGCCGGCGCCGCAAAGCGGAGCATTAGCCTATTGAGCCACGGCGCCGGCTGATAGATTTTTGAGACATGATCCCATCGTAAGTTAAGGAGCATCTGTATATAGGTTAATATTTAGATAATATAAAGATATAGATTTTCCTGAAACAAAATACATCTTGTCCCTTTAGTTTCCCCTACACAAGTTAAAAATTGGCACAATCTGTTAAAAGAGGCTCTTCCACAAGCCAGCTTTTTGAAGACAGAAGACCATGAAGGTCTGGAAGGGGCCAGAGTTGGAGCAGGTGTTCTCATCAACACTCCTTTTGTCCTGTGTCTCTCAGCAGTGCATTGCAACCATGTGTCAAGTATTGTTAAAGCCCAAAAGACAAAATGAGGAATACTTTCATTAAGTTTTTATTCAAGATAAATGAAGATGATCTGTGATCTGGGTCAGTGGTAGCAGGGGACAGAAGGCAAGAGCTATCCAAGGAAAATACCAGGAGCTTTTGCTCAAACTATGCTGCTTCTCCAATTATTCCTTCCAACACAAACTCCTGGTCCTGAGTTAGTGCACACCCAGGGTGACAACTGAAATGATAGGAAATTATTTATTCAAACTGTGCAATTATAGGTACACAGAGAATCAAGTGTTATTGGAGAAGAGATTTTAATATTATGATTTAAAAATAAATATTTGGTAAACTTTAGAATTTTTATTAGCATACAAACTTTGTGATAACGTCTTATAAAATACTTGCCTTAAACTAAATCAATATATTTCCCCTCTCCTGAGAAAACTCTTCCTATCTGAGAGCACCTCAAAAAGTTCATGGAAAAAATGGAATTAGAAGGTAAATTTATTTTGGTGCCAACAATTTTTTTTAAATTCATGCTTTTTTCATACATATTTTTCATAAACTTTTTGAAGACCTCTTGTATGTTCTGAAGGAGAGGTTCAGTCTAATTTAGACTGAAAGATTTAGCATTTGGTGCAGAATTTAGAGCAAGTTCAGAAAGTGGTGAAGTTGAATAAGGTATAGTCGAAAAACTCACTAGCTTTCAGGATTTTCTTTAGTCCATGCATTCATTTTTCTTCAAGCAATTTTTCCAAATAACTGAAATTTGCCCCATTTTAAGTTAGCTTAAATATTTATATAAAATTGTTTAAAATGTCACCTCTACTTTATTCTAAAACATTTTAAAGATTATGAATTAGGGGCCGGCGCCGTGGCTCACTAAGTTGATCCTCCGCCTGCGGTGCCAGGATCCCATATGGGCGCCGGTTCTAGTCCTGGTTGCTCCTCTTCCAGTCCAGCTCTCTGCTGTGGCCCGGGAAGGGGAGTGGAGGATGGCCCAAGTGTTTGGGCCCCTACACCCGCATAGGAGACCAGGAAGAAGTGCCTGGCTCCTGGCTTTGGATCGGCACAGCTCCGGCCGTTGCGGCCATTTGGGGAGTGAAGGAAGACCTTTCTCTCTGTCTCTCTCTCTGTCTGTAACTCCACCTGTCAAATAAATAAATAAAAATCTTTTTTAAAAAAGATTATGAATTAATGAATGCTTGCTGTAAATATTTGGATAAATAGAAATAAAAATTTCCCATATGCACGTATTTCAAAAAGTTCATAGAAAATGGAATTAAAAGTAGGTTTATTTTAGTGCAAAAACATGAAATCCATGTCTAATTTTGTAGTAATATGCATTTTTATGAATTTTTGAAGATCCCTTGTGTGCATGGATTTAAGCACTTTTTTTGTCAAAATAAACTTGTCTTTCAATTCTATTCTCCATGAAATTTTTGAAGTATCCTTGGAGATAAAGACTCCAGTATGTATGAGAGAGAGTGAGATGAAGAAAGAAGTTAGGCAACATGTAATTTTGAAAAGATGCAAAGAGGCCTTTGGAAAACTCTGTGTGAGAAAAAAGGGTATGCACACACAATTTAAAAAAAAAGAAAAAATACAATTAAGAGTAAATAATTCCATTTAATTTTCTTGAGCAAGAAAAATCATTGCATAGAGAGATCCATGGTTTCAGGCCCTCTGTAGAAATGTTTCCTAAGCGTCTTCCCCAACACTTATGCTGTGGTCTGAATATTACACAAAGTTCATGTGCTGCAAACTTAATCCCCAATGCAGCAATGTTGGGAGGTGGAGCCCAGGAAGAGGGGCTCTGCTTTCATGAACAGATTAATGTCGGGAGTGGGTTTGCTATCCTGAGAGTGGCTTTGTTGTAAAAGGGAGTTTGGCTGTCTCTTGCACTCCCACTCTTGCCCCTCCACCTGCCAGCATGATATGATGCGGTGTGAAGGCCCTTACCAGATTCTGGCCCCTTGACCTTGGTCTTCCCAGCCTCCAGAACTGTGAGAAATAAAAGTCTCTTTTTTTTGTAATAAGTCAAGCAGTCTCGGGTATTTTGTTGTGGCAAAACAAAATGGACTAAGACAACATATATAGTTCAATACATAGTAGTCATTTTAAAAATTATTTGTCCACATTGAAATAATTAAATGTTAACAGTTAAAAAAGGTTAAGTCTTTTCCTCCTTTTTTAAAGTAGGAAAATGTATGTCTCCTTTTTTAGTTTAGAATGAGTAAAACCCTGTTTACCTTCATGTGATTAAATGACCACCCAATTCTACCTCAGCTGTGCTTTAAATATTTGGCCAATTTAAATATTTGTTGCTGGATTTGCAGGTTGGGCTTCTGGGACTTCAAATGTTGTGGACACATGATTCAGAAGAGGCTTTAAATAATGCAAAAGATGACAGGAAAATCATGCATGTGACCAATCAGAAATTTTTGGATATTCTAAATACTCTTATTAGTCAAACAACTCATGACCTAAGCAAGTTTGATAGAGTGAAATTTGAAACTCTAATTACCATCCATGTGCATCAGAGAGATATTTTTGATGACTTGGTAATGTATCATTTTTCTTAAAGTAACTTGATGTACTAACTAATAATGAACAGTTAAGGATTATATGTAATTGCCTAACTTGTATGAACTTTCCATCTGCTTGGGTCTTTTCACAAGTGTCTCCACCTGTAGCATGTCTAGAAACATCTGTATTGGGTGGCTTGAAGAATCACTTGTGTATATTCACTTGGCCCTCTGAGAGTCTGGAACTAACTGGTGTGATATGAACCAACTACAACAAATTGTTCCATTAAACCAAATGCCCAGGGCCGTGGTACAATTTTAAGGGGCATTGGTTGTCAGCTATATGATGGGTAGATTGAGAAAGGAGAAGTATAAATGAAGTCAAGCTTCAGGGAATTCTTATGACTGTCTAATTAATAACAATAACAACAGGCATGGCCTCATGAGCTTGATTTGTGCAAGATTCTGTGGGTGTAAGAGGGTGGTTAGAGTTCCTTTTGGAAACAGGGCTCCGTCACTTCTCGGCCTTTTGGCTAAGACCAAGTGTGGAAATAGGGCTCCAGCCAATGGGCTTGAGCAAAATTAAGTTCTTCTAAAGCAGGGCTCCTCTACTAGGGGGTAAGGGCTACAAGCAGGTTTGATAAACCACCACTTGACAGTCTTTGCTTTTTAATTACCATTGCTTTATTCTGCTTGATCTGATACATCTTAAGCATCTCTTTCCTTCATCACAGATAATTCATGCAACCTGAATAAGATCACAGACTGGCTATTTCAAACTTTTTATCAAAAGTTCTGATCAGATATGTTGTATTTATTGAAGATTGTTTGATGGACACGCAGTAACAGGCAATCAGTCCCTCTCTTACTTTACACTAAAGACCATAACTTTTCTTTTAAAAAATATTTATTTTCATTTTATTGAAAGGTACACACACACACACACACACACAGCAGAGAGAGGAGAGAGGGGGAAATATCTTCTGTCCATTGGTTCACTCCTCAAATGCCCTCAATCGCTGGGGCCAAGCAGAAGCCAGGAGCCTGGAACTCAATCCAGGTCTCTCACATGTGTGGTGGGGACCCAGCTACTTGAGCCATTATCTGCCACCTCCAGGGATGTGCAGTGGCAGGAAACTGGACCAGAAATGGAACCGGGACTTGTGCCAGGTACTCCAGAATGAGATGTAGTTGTCTCAAGTGGCGCCTTAACTGTTGTGCCAAACGCCTGCCCAAGACTCTCACTTTTCAAAGTATTATTTGCTGACCAGCTAAACTGACATCACCTGGGAGATTGTTAAACAAGCAGAATCTCTAGCTTCCCACCTCCTACCCCTAGACCTTCTGAATCAGAATCTGCGTTTTAACAAGATTCCCGGGTGGTTCATATGTATATTAAAGCTGATCTGATTTCATCATCATTAAAAAAAATCATCTATTATTTTTCACTTTATGTTTCTGTGTGGGAGCAAACTGTTGAAATCCTTACTTAATGTATACTAAGCTGATCTTCTGTATATTAAGATAATCGAAAATGAATCTTGATGTGAATGGAAGGGGAGAGGGAGTGGGAAAGGGGAGGGTTGTGGGTGGGAGGGACGGTATGGAGGGGAAGCCATAGTAATCCATTATTCGTACTTTGGAAACGTATATTCATTAAATAAAAGTTAAAAAAAAAAAAAAAAGCTGGAGACAAGGTGCTCTGGGCTTTATCTCTGGATCAGAGGTTGCACACTAGACATGTTGTTTTGGTCTTGTGCAGACTTGCTTTCCCTGGATTGCAGCTGCCGCTCTACCGTCGCTTTCACTGAAGTCTACCTCAAGAAACACTAGTGTGGAATCCATTATTGTATCTGCTCTGAGCATGCTTTTGAAGATGTTGTCTATACAGCTCTGACTCCTCCAGCTGAAGTCCTGTGAGGAACCTGCTATTAAAACTAAGGGCTGAGCAAAGCTTTACTTTCCACACAGGATGCATTTTTTTAAAAAAACCTGTAAACAAGAAAAAGTATGAAAGTCTTAATTTCCACTGAGTTTTTCGTCCGTCTGCATCCCAATTAAAATGAGATCTTACAGCCAGCACATGGGCATTTTATTTTTCCATGTGCAATGCTTAGGACAGCCTGGTATGCACAAGAATTCAAGAAATACATTAGCTGTTCTTTTTCTGTTGCTTCTCGAGGTGCCATCGTAATGAATTATTGAAAGTAGCTGGGGGCCAGTGCTGTGGCGTGGCAGGTAAAGCTGCTGCCTGCAGTGCTGCCATCCCATATGGGCACCAGTTCAAGACCCCACTGCTCTGCTTCTGACCCAGCCCTCTGCAATGGCCTGGGAAAGCAGTAGAAGATGGCCCAAGTCCTTGGGCCCCTGCACCCATGTGGGAGACCGGAGGAAGCCTGGATCTGTGCAGCTCCAGCTGTTGCGGCCATCTGGGGAGTGAACCAGCAGATGGAAGACCTCTCTCCTCTCTCTTTCTCTCTCTCTCTCTCCCTCTCTCCCACACATACCTCTCTGTAACTCTGCCTTTCAAATAAATAAATAAATCTTAAGAAAAAGAGAGAGAGAGAGAAAGGAAGCAGCTCCATGTGCTCACTTCGGCAGCACGGATACTGAAAGTAGCTCCTGACAACCTCTCCATGGCCGTGGGTCCTATGTTAGGGTCCCTTGCAGTGGGACTGTGCTGAGCCACCTGAAAGTAGCTGTTTTAGGGTGATGAATACAAACTCTGCTCTAAGTGGGAAGGCAGAATCCTTAACTGGAGGTGGAAGCAAGCTCTTAGACAGTGCGACAAATAATAATAATAAAAAAAAAGATTCTGAATAACAAGGAGTGTGGAGGTCTGGCAAACGGAGATCTGGAGGTTGAATCATCGCCAGAGGTCCATGTGTTAGTGTCACTTGAGTGACCCAGAGGTGGGCCTGCTGGATGTAAGTGTGGTGAAGCAGACGCTGTGGGCAGGACGAGGGCTTCCCCAGGTTTCCCAGTGGAAGATCGTGAAGACCCTGAGAACGTGAGGATGGTGGGATAGAGTTCCTAAAAGTGCTTACCTGGTTTCTGTCTCTTCTCATGGACCTGGTACTAGAGCTTGTGCCCATGGTGTTGGGAGGCCAGTACCTCTTTCCCCATAGGTAGATGCAGATGGCCAGGGAGGTTGGGTGGCTTGGCTGGTGCAGGAAGATGTGTGCATATATAATCATGTGTTTCCTTGTTTAATCCCTTCAGTGGCTCCCACTGCTGTGAGGACAATTCCTAAACCCCTTCCCGAGGCCCTGAGAACCCCTGACTCTCATTCTCTCTCTTGACACCTGGATTCCCCAGATGTACAGAGGTGCCAGTTTCTTACTGTGCCAGTCTCTTTTGGCCTCCTAAATCTTCCTTTTATTTCCCAGGCGAATCCCTACTATTTATTCAGGTTTCCGTTTGGATATTTCTTTCTCTGCATGCTCCCTCAGGCCCTCTAGACTAGGATAGGTCCTCCTCTACGTGTTTTCATAAACCTTGAATTTCTTTAGTATCGCTTTTCATACTTTATTGCAATTACCTCTTTCATTATTTGTCATTTGCTCTTTTCTGTAAACTTCCCCAGAGGCAGAAACGATGTCTGTCTTTGTTCACCCAGCACAGGTGTCGAGCACAAGAAGGACTCAATAGATATTTGCTAAATGAAGTAGGATCGGTTCATGAATAAGTAAATAAAACTGCCCTGTATGCTTATGTTTTGTGCTATTGCAATTCAGTATGTAACCTTTTTGTATCTCATGTTTTTAAGGTAAAAATGCATATCAAATCAGTTACTGATTTTGAATGGCTAAAGCAGAGTAGATTTTATTTTAAAGAAGATTTGGATCAAACTGTGGTATCTATTACAGATGTTGATTTTATTTACCAAAATGAATTTCTGGGATGCACTGATCGTCTTGTTATCACTCCATTAACAGATAGGTAGGAAACTCACTTTTTGTTATGCCATTTTGTAATTAAATAATGTGCTTGAGATTGTTCTAAAATTGCATTTGAAATATTAACAAAAGCATATCTCTGTCATGTTGGGACTGTGCTAGCTCATCAAAGTCAGGCTAATAACAAAAATAACCATAACTGTTACTTAAATGTATGTGTACATTAAATTTTTATGAAGTAGAAAAGATAAAAGAATAAAAGCAAGCTTGAATTTTTATTGTAAGTAATTTAATAATGAATTTTAGATTGCAAGATGGAAAAGTATTCCTAGAACCATCAAGGAAGTCATTAGAATTGCAAAGAAGAAAGGTACCTTGGAGATCATCTAATTCAATCTCCTAGTTTTTCAGATGTGAAAACTGATACCTAAAATGAAGTTTCTTGGGCAAGTCTGAATAATCAGTCAATGGAAAGTTCCCTTATAATTCTTTCCAGTCTAGGCAAGGAATGATCTTCTCATCTTTACACATGTGTTTACCACAGTACTCAGCTCACTGTACGGTACATAGAAGACAGTGTTTGTAGAGTTGACTTCAATTTGTTAATAGAACACTTAGTTCTGCCATTACTTTAAACACGGCTGCCTCCAGGTAGAATGATGGCATAGTCAAATTACATCTTCAGCCTTCTCGTGATTGACCTTAAACTCTGCCTTTTACATCCCCTGTACCACAAATTTGTTAGTTTTCTCCTCCACTGGTATTTACATGTTAAGTTCAATGTCTCACGAAGGTTTACTAAATTTTACTTAGAAAAAAACATAACAGAAGCCGAAGCATGGACATTAGGAGGTTCATTGTATTATTATTTGCTCTTCTCTAAATGAGTGAAACATTTCATCATTGAATGAATTATTTGCAATTCTGTGTTGAAGTGGTCTTGTGAAAGCCAGTACAGGCCGGTGCCGCGGATCAATAGACTAATCCTCTGCCTGCAGCTCCGGCACACCGGGTTCTAGTCCCAGTAGGGTGCCAGATTCTGTCCTGGTTGCTCCTCTTCCAGTCCAGCTCTCTGCTGTGGCCCAGGAGCGCAGTGGAGGATGGCCCAAGTACTTGGGCCCTGCACCCGCATGGGAGACCAGGAGGAAGCACCTGGCTCCTGGCTTTGGATCAGCACTGTGCACCGGCCGCAGCGGCCATTGGAGGGTGAACCAACGGAAAAGGAAGACCCTTCTCTCTGTTTCTCTCTCTCACTGTCCACTCTGCCTGTCAAAAAAAAAAAAAAAAAAAAAAAAAAAAGGCCAATACATGCATGGTTTCCCAGTTTTGTGATATCGTGTGGGTAGCTTGTCATCAGCCATTGTGGAAATAGTTTTTTTTTTTTAAGATTTATTTATTTATTTGAAAGTCAGGGTTACACACAGAGAGAAGGAGAGGCAGAGAGAGAGAGAGAGGTCTTCCATTCACTAGTTTACTCTCCAGTTGGCCACAATAGCTGGAGCTGTGCCAATCCGAAGCCAGGAGCCAGGAGCTTCCTCCAGGTCTCCCACGTGGGTGCAGGGGCCCAAGGACTTGGGCCATCTTCTATTGCTTTCCCAGGCCATAGCAGAGAGCTCGATCAGAAGTGGAGTAGCCTGGACTCAAAGTGGCATCACTGCAGGTGGCGGCTTTACCCGCTAAGCCACACTGCTGCCCCCTGGAAATAGTTATACCAAAGAAATGGACAAACATGAAAACCAGGTCTGCTTTTTCCCCGGAGAGCCAGTTGTTAAGCACCTGCCAGCACACCACTGTATATTTGGTTTGCCCACTGACCACAAAGGAAGGTCAGGGTTGAGGGCTTTGGAGGTTTGTCTAAAGAAATTTTGTGGTTCGCTGGGCAACTTTTAGTGAATATCCAGTACCCTGGTCTTGTTTAGTCGTCTCTTTAATGTGTGCTGCTCAAACTCTAAAATAAACAGGCCCATTACAGTCACATTGCATTTAGCTGGTACTTTTCTGTAACATGTATTACCCCATATTCACAAAGTTTTGTCTGATTAACACTTGCAGATGCTATATCACGCTAGCACAAGCTTTGGGAATGAACATGGGAGGTGCTCCAGCAGGACCTGCGGGCACGGGCAAAACAGAAACCACCAAAGATATGGGAAGGTGTTTGGGAAAATACGTGGTCGTGTTCAACTGCTCAGATCAAATGGATTTCAGAGGCCTAGGAAGGATTTTCAAAGGCAAGTGTTCAATTATTGTCAGACAATATTGCATTATTTTCAGTGGCTTGATTTTTATTTTCCTTTAATGTTTTCTAATATAAATGTAAAGTGACATCACACATAGTGAACATTAGTATATATTGATCCATAATAAAAAATGGGAGAATAATATCAATTTCCTATGATTCAGTGCTGTTGGCAGTGTAGTGGTCCATGTGCTGGATGGGTATTAGATTTTGAAGATACAACCAATGCATAATTGCCTGAAACAATAGTGGAGGAGATATGGCCAAGATATCAAGTTGGTGGCACATGTGACTTCATTCCTGCATAAATTCCACTGAAATGAAAGATTTTAACAAAAGCATAGCAACACTGGAAAACAAGTAGGGAAGAGGTTGGTGGACATCTGTAGATAGGAAACCTTGAGAAAATCCTGAAGGTTGGTAGCAGTGATTTTAGATGGACAGAGGAAAAAATGTTAGAGGACAATCCAAACTCAGAGCTCAGCCTTTGGCAGTCTCTGTTTCCTGTCTACATGTATTCTCTTGGGGTCACACTCAGACCCAAGCTTGACTCCCAGATTTCTCTCTCTAGCTCAGAATTTGCTTTGAAACCCGGACTTTATCTGCGCAACTGCCTACTTGACATCTCTACTTAAATGTCTAACAGGTCCACGTTCATCATATCCAAAACCAACCTCTTTAGCTCCTTCTCTGTATCTGCTCCTTCCTCAATCTTGCCCGTTTCACTAAATGACCACTCCATTCTTCCTGGTACTCAAAAAAATACCTTTGATTTCTCTTTATTCCTCTCTTCCTCTCCTACTCACATTTAGTTTGTCAGCAAATATTCTTGGTTCTCCATTCAAAATATACCCCAAGTTGGATCACTGCTGCTGTCATTGTAATTCAAAGCCACTATCACCTCTCACCTGACTCATTCCAGTAAGCCTCCTAATTGGTTTCCCTGTGTCTACCCTTGCCCCCTTGACCCTAGTCTCAAATCAGCACCACAGGCATCCTGGTACATGTAACTCAGGTCCTGACACTCCTGCTAAAAGTGGTCTAGTGGCTTCAGAGTGAAAGCCAGAATCCTCACACTGGACTTGGGCTGTCTTGCCTGATTACTCCACGCCTCCTCACTTCCCATTGCATTGTTCTGACCGTCTGACTACACCACCTAATATTCTCCCCTTGATCTCTCTGCTGTAACCATATCAGCCTGCCTGATGTTTCTTGTACACTAGAAGCTTACGTATTTTTTAGAACGCAGATCCTGGATGTTCCTTAGATTCCTCTCCCAGACACTCATTCACATGATCATTTGATTAATTTGATCATTTGATTTCACTGGGTCATTTGATTAAGATCCACGGCAAAGTCATACCGACAAAGATCTTGAAGCATTCTCTTTGAGATGAAGTATAAAGTTCTTATTTTTATTCCAGGTTGAGCATCCCCAGTCAAAAAATCCAGAATCTGAAATGTTTCAAAATCCATAACCTATTGAATGCTGGCATGATGCTCAAAAGATTTTGGATTTTGGAACAATTTGGGCTTTGGATTTTCAGATTAGGGAAGGTCAATCAGCAAAAACTCTATGCAGATTTTCTAAAATTAAAAATGGGAAGCACTTCTGGCTCCAGGCATTTTGGATGGGAGATGCTCAGCCTGTGCTTGTATTCATCATTGCGTCACGGTCCTAGCCGGTACAGTAGGAATGACAACAACAAAAATACAAGGGTTGAGAAGAAAGAAATGCAGTATTTACAAATGATAATAGTAAGACTGTAAAGAAAATTCAACAAATCCACAGAAAAATATAATTTAAAAAGTTTACTGGCATATGAAACCAACACACAAAATCAGCTTTATAACCCAGAAAAAATAGACAGTGAAAATTGCAGAACTATCCTATTTAGAAAATAATTAAGAGATTGTGGTATTGCTGTAGGGATAGATAAATAGACCAGCAGAATATAACAGAGAATGCAGAAATGGGTCAAGGACACTGGAGATATGACAAAGAAGGTACTGTAAATCAGTGTTGAAGGGAGGGGTTTTATAATAAATAATTCTGAGATAATATGTAATTAATATTTGACACCACACATGAAAGTCTCTTATGGGAGCTTAAATGCCTAAATGTGAAAGGTAAAACTGTGTTGGTTTTCAGAAGGTAACTAAAGAAAATAGCTGTATTTTTAGAACAGAAAACCTTTTTAAAATATGAAAATAACAAATCACAAAAGAAAAGAATGATGCATTTGTCTGTTGTAAGTTAAAAACTTCTATTCATCAATGAATATCAACGATAAGAAAAAGAAAAAAAAAGAAAAGCCATGTCAGAAATTTGGAAAAGACATTAACAGCATATATAGTCTATAAAGAGTTAGCATCCCAAGTATATGAATACTGTGTATGAGCAAAAGATATCCCAGTAGAAAAATGAGGAAAAGGCATTTTATGCATGAAGAAGAATGAATGACTAGCAACCAAAGCAATGTTTATTGCTATGACAGTCTGCTTAGTGTGATTAGAGTCACACTTAGTATGACATTGTCAGGGACACAGAGCCACAAAGACACTGCTCCACTACTGGTGGAAGAGTAGTCCTTTCTGGAAATCAGTTGACTTTGCTTTAAAAAGCATACATATGTATCGTTAGCTGTCCCACCTCCTGGTTCATATTCAGATATGCTGCACTTGCTGCCCCAAGGCCATGGGTAGGAATGATCATATGTTCATGCAACATCCACCTGCAAACAGCCCAAGTGTCCTCTATGGTGGTGTGGATACACAAGTTGTGAGTGTATATTTTGTATATTACATATAAAGGAATGGAAAAATACACACACATGTGTATAAAATTCTGCATAGCAATTCTGTAAAAAGGAGTAACTACAACAAGATTCATTGACACAAAGCAATCTCACAGAGAGAAGAAAACAAGCCTCACAAAAGTATGGTATGAGTAAACTTAGCATTCAAAAATAGGTAAAACTAAGAATAAGTTATTTAGATGTGTATAGACATAAGTAATAAAAAGGAAAAGAAAAGGAAGAAAATAATGATTCCTGCGAAGCTCAGATGTAAGGCGGGAGGGGTGGGGAGATGTAGTTGAGGAGGAAGTTACTGGAGTTTCTTTTTATTAACTATCACGCATTCACTCGCTCAGCCCTTCCTTTGAATGGGATGTGATGGTGTCCCTGTGCTAGACACCCAAGGGATTGCTCATCTAGCTCCTGCCTGTATTTACTTGGCTGTTTAATTTTATATCTTTATAATGTGATCTATACTTATATATGTGTGTATATGTATAGAAGTATATGTATATAATTGAAATCCATACCACACACCTTTTGAAGAGCTCACATATGCATGGATCTCATATTTTTTGTCTGCCAGAATAAACCTACCTTTTGATTTCATTTTCCATGAATTTTTTTGAGGTATCCTCAATTATATAGTCTTCATGTGAGATTTCTCCACTTAAGAAAGGGAATAAACAGAAGCTACCGATTGAGAGAAGGCCCTTAAACATGTAGCGCTCACAACAGATGAATAGCCAGTGTTAAAGACTCCTTTCACATCACTGAGGAACACAAAATAAAACGTTATAAGATGCCACTCTCACCCCCGCCAGAGTGGCAAAAATGGAAAAGGCTGACAAAGCCACTGCTGGTGAGACTTGTGGAGGTGTTCGTTCTCGGGACTTCAGTGTGCGGGGCGTGGTAGAGCTGCTTCCAAAACCAGCTTGGCAGCCGGAAGTGAATGTGAGGATGCACGTAATCCTTGACCCAGCATTTCTGCAGAAGTCGTGAGCAAGACTGCTATGCTGCTGTTGCAAATGATCAGGAACGTCCCAAATATCCACTGGGAGGATGATGACTTTTTAAGCTGGTGTATTTGCGTAATGGAATACCTGCACAATGCAGCATTTTAAAACGGTCAATTATATCTGTATATTATCAGTGTAGAAAAATAATATTGAGCAAATAAATCAAATTATGGAAGGATATATATATATATATATATATATACACACACACAGTGTTTTGGATATATACATAGAAATTTTGAATAAGCAAAATACATAGCTTCTGTGAATACATGCATAGAGCCAAAGGTTTAAAAGCAGGCATAGGACCCACTCACACAGATTTTAGGTTAGAAGTTATTTCTGACAAAGGAGGGATTGTAGATCCAAGAGGGACATTTATTAGCTAGAACTTTGTTGTTCTAATATTCTATCCTTTAAAATAAAATCTGAAGCAAATTGTTAAGATCTGATGAGTGGGTTCATAGCTGTCCACTATACTATTCTTCATAATGACCTGTGTGTTGAAACATTTCTGAAACCCCCCAAACTATTTACTTATCAAATGGAAGGTTCTGTGGCTCAGTCTTCCCTGAGAGTTGGGGATGGTAGAGTGAGCAGAGTAGGACACAAGGAAACCCTTGCCTACCCAAACTGGAGTCCAGAAGGCTGTCTCCCATTTTTCCTTTCTGTGCAAATGTTGTAACCCAGCTCTCTGAAATGGGACTCATCCCAGATGGGGGCTTGTGCCAGAGAGGCGAGGCAAGAGATGGGTCAGTGTGCAAGCCCCTTGCCTGGAAGGAGGGGCCTATCGCCCCTCCCTCTGCAAATCACCAGATGCAGACATGCTTCCTGCAAACAGGGATTTGCATTTGGGACGAGGAAGTACACACTGAAAAATCATCATTCAGGGAGAACAGAGTCCCATAAAACATCTGAAGAACCTAGGGAAGCACCCAAGACAGTGAAGAGACCTGGCTGCTAAATTGAATTAACAGAGCAGAAGAAAATTCAATCGTGAAATTAATAGCTTCAAAGAGATTCCAGAATTTATCACATTCAATCGATTTAAAACATGAGCTGTTGTAAGAAAAGTAACAGTTGGAATTCTTGGAAATTGAAACTGGAACACACACACACACACACACACATTCAAGTTGGAATATCTAGCCAAGAGAACACCATGCAAAGACAAAGAGATGGAAAGTTTGGCAGAAACACTTAAGAGGCCTAGGGATAGATAGAGAAATGCCAATATCCGTCTAAAGGAAATTCCTACAGGAGAGAGGAGAAAGACTGAGATGGAGGTAGCAGTAATGAAAGAAACAGGAGCATTTTGCAGAAGTGAAGGTAATGGAGTTTCCATCCTTCGAGATTAGACAGGAGCAGTGTGCACGATATCCAGATCCTTCTCTGTGCTGGGTTTTATAAGAAATAAATAAAAATCCCCTTGGCCGTTCTCTGGTTCACCCTTCATCTTGACATTTCTATTTCATTGCAATAAAAAGGAACAGAGAGATCTGACCCAGCCGGGGCATCTCTTATTTTGTGAGTTTCCCTAAACACGTTGGCTCCCTCCTCCCCATCCCCACTGAAGGTGACATTTCCACACTGCATCGAATTGTGTCACCCTTCAGCGTCCCTGGGTATAATGAGGTAGCTACATGTTCATGTTGGCTGTGTACCTTTTTCGCTGTCTTGGTGGTGCTAAACAAATAATTAAACCTCTCTTTATTACTGAAATTAAATAGGTTTTTATAAATAGCCAGATATGGAAGTTTACATAAATTATATTTCAGTATATGATTGTTTGGGAGCACTTTATAAAAATGATTGTATAAGATCAAATAAGACCTGTAAGAAGAGCAAAACTTTACAAATTAACTGTTTTTCATGCCAGGTCTTGCACAGTCAGGTTCCTGGGGCTGCTTTGATGAGTTTAACAGAATCGAACTGCCTGTCTTATCAGTGGCGGCCCAACAAATTTATATTGTTTTGACAGCAAGAAAGGAGAGAAAGAAGCAGTTCATTTTTTCTGATGGTGATTGTGTTGATTTAAATCCAGAGTTTGGAATCTTCTTAACAATGGTGAGGATAAAGGTTTTAATTGCAATCTGATTGGTTTAATTTCTATAGAATCAAATGAAAGGAAGCATGTATCGGTGGGTAAATGACCAGGAGTCATGCGATATTCTCTCTTACTCCAGGATTTTTTAGAGTATTGGAAATAGCTCACTCAGAAGATAAAATAATAATGTGTTAATGATAGTAGTTATTGATTATTGAGTATTTATATGCGAAGCTGACAGCTTTATGTTTTAGCATAACTCCTGCTGCACTGCAGGTACTCCACAAGGATCAGTTTCTCCCTCATGCCTTTGTCCATTGTGGGTTGACCTCGGTGGAGGTGGAGAGGCCAGGGTCTGTGTTATATGTCTTTACTGTGGTACTCAGGCTGACAAGTAGGCACTGTTTCAGTTATTACTGATTCCCACTGCAAAAGAAAAAGGGAACATGAAGCATTGTGCCCTGGGGGTGGGTATGTGGCCTAGTGGTTAAGATACCCATATCCCTTATTAGAGTACTAGTGTTCAATACCTGGCTCCAGCTTCCTGCTAATGCAGATCCTGGGAGGCAGCAGTGACGGCTCAGGTCCCTGGGTTCCTGCCACCCATGTGGGAGACTTGGGTTGAGTTGATGGCTCATTTTGTGGGCATTTGGGGAGTGAGCCAGCAGATGGGTGCACTCTCTCATTGTTTCTTCTTTCTCTCTGGTTTTCAAATAAGTTAAACAAACAAACAAATAAATAAATATGTGCTTTTGCTCTTGGAATTTCTGCCCAGAGAGACAAGTAATTTGCTAAAGCTAGTGGCATAGACACAGCTAGCTTCAAGGAGGGCAGAAGAGCACAGTCCTATCATGGGATTGGAAAGAGGGAGAAACTCAAGTGTTTGACAATATGACTGTCACGTGCACACCAGCTCATCTTAAAGCTACAGTCACCCTTTGAGGTGATATTTTATAGCTGAGGTTGCTGGGCCTCAGGAAAGCTTAAAAAACTGGCTCAAGGTGCTACAGAAAGCATCTCTATTTTTAGCAAAGAGTTAATGATTTTTTTTTAGATTTATTCATTCATTTGAAAGTAGGGGTTACAGAGATGCAGAGAGAGGTCTTGCATCGGCTGGTTCACTCCCCAACTGGCCACAATGGTCAGAGCTGCACCAATCTGAAGCCAGGAGCTTCTTCTGGGTCTCCCATGTGGGTGCAGGGGCCCAAGGACTTGGGCCATCTTCTACTGCTTTTCCAGACCACAGCAGAGAGCTGGATTGAAAGTGGAGCAGCCGGGACTTGAACCGGCACCCACATGGGATGCTGGTACTGCAAGCAGTGGCTTTACCTGCTATGCCACAGCGCTGGCTCAGCCCCAGATCACTGAGATTTGATTCAGTTGTTTGAATTAACTTCCTAAAAACCAACATCAAGGATGTTTCACTCCCAGGGTATTTTTTTAAATGATGCTTTGAAAGTCAAGGAACCCTTATAAATATGGCTGCAAGGAATAATTGAAGAGGTGAAATAAGAATTACCTAAGTAAGCTAATCAGTATAAAGTTCTGTTTTCTCCTCTCTTTTAATAACCTATTTTAGAGCACAATTATTTACGTATTTATTTATTTTTCCATTCTTTCATTTTCTATCTTTTAAACCAATAGACAGATGCTTATTTTTTCCTTCTTAGAATTGTGTGGGTGATTTTAGTAATGAATGAATTGGAGCTACCTAAAAGGAGGTGATGTGAGTATGTAAAATATGGATGGCCCAATAATACACATTTTTGAGAAAACAAGGACATTTTATGGACCTAATTTTTTTTTCAATACCATCTTATAGTCTGATTGAAAGGTTTGAATTGTATTGAGGAAATTATACCAAACAGCTGAGAATTAAATATATTTCAACTTTCAGAACCCGGGATATGCTGGGCGCCAGGAACTACCAGAAAATTTAAAAATCCAGTTTAGAACCGTTGCTATGATGGTTCCTGATAGACAGGTATGTAGTGGACTTAAAAATGTGCAAGAGTTTATGTCCTTACCTGTTTTCCACTAAAACCATTGACAAATTGTTAACCATATTAATTTTCAGATCATCATGCGAGTTAAACTTGCAAGCTGTGGGTTTCTTGAAAATGTTATCTTGGCTCAGAAGTTTTACGTTCTTTACAAACTCTGTGAGGAGCAGCTTACTAAACAGGTAACTTTCCATATCTGTTCACTCCCAAGCCATGAAATTAGTTTTTCATGTTGCAATTTTACCTTGATGCACACTAATTGGTGAGTCAAAGAAAATCTCATTGACTCTGTTCTAAAGTATATTTTAATTAATTTGTCCTACCGGCTATGTATTTTCAAACCCTTTTTATTAGGAAATAATTGTAGATTCACAGGAAATTGCAAATAAATATCCAGGAGTTATTCACCATTCACCTGCCTCCTCTGTGTTGACATCTTGTAACTGTAGTACAACAACAAAACCAAAAAAATGACACTGGGACAAACCACAGAGCTTATTAAGGTTTCACCAGTTATGCATGCCCTCATGTGCTCTAACTGTCACATGGATAGATTCGTGTGACCACCACCTAACCAAAATACAGAACTGTTCTATCACCCCCGGTTTCCCTCATGCTGCCTTTTACCCAGATTCCCTAACCAGTTGCAGCCAGTAGCCTTTTCTCCATATCTATAATTTTATTTCAAGAATGTTATATACATAAAACCATACATATAAGTACATATGTGACCTATTGGTCGTGCATTTGAAATTTATTTTTATGCAGACTGTGTGTGATTGTGTTGTTCTCAAATGGCGTTTAAGGTGTGAACAGGTTTTTTTCCCCCCATGGTGTGACCATTTCATTTGTCAAAGATGGGAGAATTGAGCTAATTAGTTTTTAGTTCAACCATTCGTATAGCATCTAAGTATCAGGAAATGTACCTATATGTACAGAGGGAATTGGCATTTGGGGTTTTTCAGTTAAGTAATCTTTTCCCCCTCTTTTCTCATTTTAGGTTCACTATGACTTTGGGTTGAGAAATATTCTCTCTGTGTTGAGAACACTTGGATCTCAAAAAAGAGCCAGGCCAGAAGATAGTGAATTAAGCACTGTCATGAGAGGACTGAGAGATATGAACCTTTCTAAATTGGTATCTTTCTTCCCTGAATTCACCTCTTTTCCAAGATTTTGACCTGATTTCTTTCTATCTGGCTGGCTTGAGCTGTGAGCACTAATAACAGCAGGGAAAATGGGTTTTGGACGCTTCCATTAGAGGGCAACTCCCCCCCATCTTGTATGACCATCAGGGACTGGACGTGGCTTTCCTAACCAGTTGTGCAGTTAAACAGAGAATCAGTGGACTTCAGCCCCAAAATTTCAATCCCCTTCTCTACCATTATTCATACTATAAAAGACATTCTAATTCTGAAAATCTGAATTCATAGGGCATCCCAAGAACTTGTTGCTTTCTCTGAATATGACTAGCTTATCTCAGATCAACACCATTCTTATTTTCCAAATATGTATTAGAAGTTAGCCATGGAAAGTAAGAAAGAGCTGTATCACTGCTTTCATGCTTGTCACAAGTATAGTTGGGTTATTTTGAACTCATGTGGTATTAGTTCAAGAGCTTCTACATCTACTTACTGTGTCCATGCTGTGGACATGTAAGATGGAGGAGCTCACAGCCTGATTACAAAACCTCACCGTTGCCAGCTGTATAGTTCCTTCCTATTATAAGGATTCTCAGGTGCGCTGTCTTGTTTGAGCCTCACGGGCACTCTGTGGACTGTGGATGGCCAGCTTGTTTATCATCACATTGCTCAGGTGTGAGCTGGGACTCAGAGACGTTGGAGGACTAACGTATAATCACAACAGCTGAGAAGCTGAAATGACAATCCATGAGAGTTTGGGATGCCAAATCCTTTGCTCCTTCCAGTACAGCTCACTGTCTCCCCTAGAAAATGGTGTTCTTGAAACTCCCAGACAAGTGTTCCAGAAAGCCTCAGGGAAGCCTTGGAGTAGGAGGAGAAATCAGAAGGAGTGGAACTTGGGGAAATGGAGCAGTCTGTGAACCGATATTCAAGACATGGCATGTAGGCTGCTCAACCTAGCACTTTTAAGAAAGGCAGAGGGGCCAGTGTTGTGGCATAGCAGGTGAAGCCGCCACCTGAAGTGCTGGTGTCATGTATGGGTACTGGCTTGAGTCCCGGCTGCTCTACTTCCTATCCAGCTTCATGTTAACGCCCTGAGAAAATATCAGAAGATGGCTGAAGTGCTTGGGCCTCTGCCACCCACATGGGAGACCTGGAAGAAGCTCCTGACTTTGGCCTTGCCCAGCCCTGGCTTAGGCCTTGCCCAGCCCTGGCTGCTGCAGCTATCTGGGAGTGACCCAGTGGATGGAAATCTCTATGTCTCCCTCTCTCTCTGTAACTTTGACTTTCAAACAAATAAATAAATCTTAAAAAAAAAGAAAAGAAAAGAAAAGGCAGAGCACTGCTTTCAGTTTTCCAGCCAAAGCTGGATAAAGTCACACAGGGTTATGGGTGTTTTCCTAATTTAAATGAAATGTTAATACGCTATTCTCATGGCTAGGGACTGTAAAATACTTGTTTTTAAGGTTGATGAGAATCCCAGTCGGTGAGAAGCAGAGCGTTCATGTGATAAAGCAATGAGATAAAATCCTAGAACAGCAGATGGAGGCTGGATTGTAAAAGATGTTGGCTGCCAAGGACCTTTGGTGCCCCGTGGATCCACTGGGAGTATTAGAGGATGCAAGTCTGATTGGGAGAGAAATAGCTGATTCTCTGGGCATAAACTGATAAGTGCTATGCACATTCCAGCTAGCTGGTAATATTTCTTGACGGAACGAGCAATCTTATTTAACCCTGTACCTCCTCAGGTTGATGAAGATGAACCCCTGTTCCTCAGCTTAATCAATGACCTGTTTCCAGGATTACAACTGGACAGTAGTACTTACACGGAACTGCAGGCTGCAGTAGCCAATCAGGTTCAGCTGGAAGGCTTGATTAACCACCCACCCTGGAACCTCAAACTTGTACAGGTAAGGAAAGTTTAATTGATTATCTGTATAATAGAAAGAATGTGTTACTGAAGATCGTCATGACTAAGCTAGGACGCAGGTTAGTTTTCCTTAGCATTAAAGCACCATGTGCACCTCATTGCAAGAGGAGTCCTCGGCGGGACATGTTTGTGTTTTTGGAGTGATGGCTTGGGAGTGCCCTGCTTCGTAGTAAGTAAGCTGTAATTTGCTGCAGCTTACTTGCACATGGTGAGAAGGTTGGGCGGGTGCCAGGAGCTCGGCGCACAGGGCCTCTTGTACCAGTCTGGCAGTGCTGCCTGAGGAATCCCGCGGGTGGGAACACTCCTTCACTCCCGCTTTGTGGTCGACAGGTTGTTTCCTTCACCTTCGCCTAAACTTCCGGTGCCTTTCTGTCCAGCCTTTTCCTTAGCTGAGATAAAAACCTGTGGCAGGGGCCGGTGCTGTGACACAGCAGGCTAAACCTCCACCTGCGGTGCCAGCAGCCACGTCCCGGCTGCTTCTCTTCCTATCCAGCTCTCTTGCTATGGCTTGGGAAAGCAGTGGAAGATGGCTCAACTGTTGGGACCCCTGCATCCATGTGGGAGACCCAGAAGAAGCTGTTGGTTCCTGGCTTCAGATCGGCTCAGCTCCTGCCATTGTGGACATCTGGGGAATGAATCAGCGATGAAGACCTTTCTCTCTCTCTAACTCTACCTCTCAAATAATTAAAATCTTTAAAACGAAGTAAAATAAAAAACTGTAGCAGGGACATGGGATCAAATCATTATGAGTTGTTGCTTTGGGAGAATTATCTGGACCTTTTGAAAAAAATGGAGGAGCTGAAATTGTGGCAAGTGTCAAAAACTTCATTTGAAAAAGAATAACAATTCTTAGTTTAACTTAGCTTTTTGCCAAATTATAAGCTGTGCAAGTGCATGACACATAGCCAAACCTTTCAAGGAAACATGGAGAGAAGTTTAAGGATTTTTTCATCACCTATGTATTGGGAACCATTTAAATTTTCTTAATTGCTGGGAGGCAATTTAAATATGATATGCATACAGTATACAGAGTATTAAACCACACCCCCCCCACCCCCGGTCATCTCAACGTGTTGCCATTAGAATAGTGGGCTCCATGTTGATGTCACAGAAACTACTTAGGCTCTTAGTAGATCTTGGATCCTTTTATGGTGTCTGTGTGTCCTCTGCCCAGTGTCCGTGTGCTTTTGCTTCTATCCGCAAAAGCGGGGACTGGAGCGATTTTGTGGCAGGCAGTGCCTGGGAGTTTATTTCCCACCTACCTCCAAACCATGCTCCCCTTGGAGAAGGACTCATGGGTGATGGACGGGAAAATCCAGCTCCCCTGCTTCAGGTAGGACAGTTACCGAGCTGTGACTTACACTGCAGAGTCCCCACAGGATTTGGCGGAAGTTTATTCTCTGCAGGTGTCTTCCATCACACCTTGCTTGGCTTCTTCCCATTTCCTGTTTGCTTCCCTGCTCCCTAATCCGTTTCTCCTGGGAACGCTCCCTAAGTCATCTGCGTATGAATCCTCATTCAAGATGTGCTTTTTGGAGGCAGGCATTTGGTGGAGTGGTGCAGACACTGCTTGGGATATTTTTATCCAGTATCAGAGTGACTGGGTTTAAGTCCCAGATCTACTTCCAATTCCAGCTGCTTGCAAATCCACTCTCTTGGAGGCAGCAGGTAATGGCTCTGATTGGTTGAATCCCTGCCATCCACGTGGGAGACTCGGATGCAGTTCTGGGCTCCTGGTTCTGATCTGGCCGAACCCTGACTATTGCAGGCATTTTTTTTTTTTTTTTAAGGAGAAGGAGAAGGATAGGAGAAAGAAGAAAATGTAACAGAAGGCCCTGTGAAACCTGGGTGTTCACTGCAATGCTTGCGCTGCTGCCTTCTACCACCAGGGGACGACATCATCACATTGGATGCATAGAGTTTCGGGTAGAACCGTTAGGTGTCAGCAAACCTAAATCACAAGGAGTAGTCATTTGAAAAGCAGTAACTAGATCCTGAATGCATTACTTCCGAAATGTGATTCAAGTCCCGCATTGACATGACTTTCTCACTTAGGCCATTTTATAAACTGGAGCTAATTTATATCTAGTAAAACAAAGAGGCTGTTTACCTCTTCAAAGGGGTGAATTAGTTACTTTAATAAAGGGCTTATTTCAAGCCTTTAACTTCCATCTAACTACCAAGAATGTCAGCAGGAGGCTCATAAATGATGGCTTTCAATTTCTTGTCTAATTGTGTAGTTATATGAGACATCTCTGGTTCGCCATGGCCTAATGACTCTTGGGCCCAGTGGTTCTGGGAAAACAACCGTTATCACCATTCTGATGAAGGCGTTGACAGAATGCGGAAGGCCTCATAGAGAAATGCGGATGAATCCAAAAGCTATTACTGCCCCGCAGATGTTTGGCCGGCTGGACACAGCTACCAATGACTGGACTGATGGGATTTTTTCTACTCTCTGGAGAAAAACGTTAAAGGCTAAGAAAGGTACACACATCCCTTCTCCGCGACCATTTCTCCCCTGCTAGTTCACTGAAAGCACAGTGTTTGTTTAAGTTTCTGTTTTAATTATAGGCAGGTGAAAATGATTGTCTGTTCTAATTGTTTGCAGGTGAAAACATTTTCCTGATTCTAGACGGCCCTGTGGATGCCATTTGGATTGAGAACTTAAACTCCGTGTTGGACGACAATAAAACGCTCACATTAGCCAATGGAGACCGCATCCCCATGGCCCCGAGCTGTAAGCTCTTGTTTGAAGTCCACAACATTGAGAACGCCTCCCCGGCCACGGTGTCTAGGATGGGCATGGTCTATATCAGCAGCTCCGCTCTCACCTGGAGGCCCATCTTACAGGTGGGCACCAGCGAGGCGCACCCTCTGTACAGCCCCTGACGGTCCGCCTGGGGCCTTCCCAGTAAGCAGATTGCTTCTCTGCTGCAGGCATGGTTGAAGAAGCGCACTGCGCAGGAAGCTACCGTGTTCCTGGCTCTGTACGATAAAGCATTTGAAGATACCTACACCTTTATGAAGCTGAACCTCAGTCCTAAAATGCAGCTCTTAGAATGCAACTACATCATGCAAGTAAGGTCATTTTTTGTACATTCACTGCTTAGATTTTGAGATTTCCTTTAGTTTTTGTTACTCCATTACGGTTTATAGGCATCTACAAGAGAAAACCCCAGGCAGTCTGTAGAAATCTTTTTATAATGTGGCTGTGAAGACTCTGAAAAAAGCTTGATTCCTTTTGGAGAACTTATTAATGATTTGACCATCGTCTCTTTAGTATTTTTACTCTTTTTTGAGGGGAGGCTGTTATTATAAGAGGAAGGAGAGTGAATTGTCTTTTCTGCCATCAAATTTCATTTTAAATTTAATCTGTCCAAGAAAATGTGCCCAAGACCAACAAATAAATAGGCTAGCATTTTTACAGAAAAGTACCAAAAGGAGCCTGTTTCAATCTTTCCTTTGCAAATTTGGTATGTATGAGGTGGGGGGAACTGTGAGAGACAAATTCTCTGAGAAGTGGTTTGTAGTATTGTTTGTTCCGTACCCAGTTTTCCTGGGGGCTGAGGGAGGGGGCCCAGGCTGATTCATATATTTTAGGGGCTGTCCTCGTCCCAGTCTACAGGCGATCTCTCATGCCTCGTTCTTATACCGTGGTCCTCAGTGTAGGGGCTGTCCATCCATGAAGGCGGGCAGCTGAGACATGAAACACAAGGCCCAGGCCAGCGCTGTGGCACAGAAGGTTAAACCCCTAGCCTGAAGCGCTGCAATCCCATATGGGTGCCGGTTCTAGTCCCGGCTGCTCCTCTTCTGATCCAGCTCTCTGCCAGGGCCTGGGAAAGCAGTAGAAGATGGCCCAAGTCCTTGGGCCCCTGCACCCACGTGGGAAACCCGGAGGAGGCTCCTGGCTCCTGGCTTCGGATCGTCGCAGCTCCAGCTGTTGTGGCCATCTGGAGAGTGAACCAGCAGATGGAAGACCTCTCTCTCTGTCTCTACCTCTCTCCGTAACTGTCTTTAAAATAAATAAATGTTAAAAAAAAAAAAAAAAAGAAACATAAGGCCCACATCTGTGAATTGTGTGCAAGGTGCTTTTGAATGCAAAAGGGAAGCGAGATTTTTCTCCTGAAATAATTTTGTTTTAGAAGATGAATCCTACTGTGGCAGTCAACTTGCTTCCCCATGCTCTGGGTCAGGCTTGCTTGTAAGGGCCAGGTAGTAATTGTTTTAGGCTTTGGCGAACTCTCTGTCTCAAGCGCTCCACTTTGCTGTTGTTGCACAAAAGCTGCTAGAACAGTGTGTCAGTGGGCGAGTGGGGCTGTGTTCTGATCAAACTTTATATGCCAAACAGGGGCCTGGCCCCTGGCGCCCGCAGTTTTCTGAGTCCTGTAAAATGTTAAAAAGATAAAATCTTTGATCTGAAAAATTTGGATAATCGATCTTTAGAAGCTGAAGTCATCTTGGGAAATACCTAGAAGAGGCCATTTGCTTTCCATCTCAGGAAACTGACACTCAGAGAACTCTGAGCTGGGGGGTGGAACCTTCCGGATTCCCCGTTCAGTGTCTTCCTGGCTTGGCCATGTGGCCTAAGGCAGCCTTTCTTTTAAATGCTGTTGGTTGTAGGACTGTGATCAAGTGCTGTCTTCCTGCGATGTATTTGCTTTAATCTCTCCTTCCTCTTTTTAATTTTATTATTACCTACGCTTTCCATTTTAAATTTAAAATTTTATTTTATTTTAAATGTCTCCAGTCTCTGAATCTTCTGGAAGGCTTAATTCCCTCCAAAGAAGAAGGTGGTGTTTCATGTGTTGAGCATCTTCATAAATTATTTGTGTTTGGCCTAATGTGGAGTTTGGGAGCCCTTCTGGAATTGGAAAACAGAGAAAAACTCGAAGCCTTTTTACGACACCACACAAGCAAGTTAGATTTACCAGATATACCTAAAGGCACAAATCAAACCATGTATGAATTTTATGTTACTGATTATGGTACGTACATATCTTACCATTGTATCTTAAATGAAATGACTTCTTTTGAGAAGTGGGAAAAAAACTTCCACAAGCTCTTCTGTGCAGAAATATTAAACCAATTATGAATAACAGTTGTTAATATCACTTTTAAAAGTGTGTATTTGAGTATGTGAACACTGGTAGAATTTCACAGATCTGCCATGCAAAGAACCTATATAGAGACTCCTGATGTCTTTTTCTTGTGGTGTGAACTAAGTAAAATCTGGCACAGATAAATTGGCAGTAACCCTGGCACCATCTGCTTTCTGATGCTTCAAGGAGAAAGGTAGTGACATCAAGAACACAAATTCTTTGGGATCAGCACTGGTTAAGCCACTGTCTGCAGAGCTGGCATCCAATATGGGCGCTGGTTGGAGTCCCAGTTGCTCCACTTTGGATCCAGCTCCCTGCTAATGTGCCTGGGAAAGCATTGGAAGATGGCCCAAGTGATTGGGCCTTTGCACCCATGTAGGAAACCCAGACAAAACTCCCAGCTCCTGGCTTCTGCCTGGCTCAACCCTGGCCTTTGCTGCCATTTGGGGAGTGAACTAGCAGATGAAAGATCGACACCCCCACCCCCCCCCGCCTTTTCTCTGTAACTCTACCTTTCAAATAACTCTAACTCTACTTTTTAAATAAATAAACATTTAATTCAAAAAAAGACATGTCAGAATGGGCAGAGAATGTTCCCAGCAGGTGGGATCCTCCTTCCATGTAGCAGACTCATCAAAGCCTGGCAGGGCTTACCTTACCTTTCCTTCAAGAAATGCCCATGGACTTGGTGCTTTTATCCATAGCCCAGGCTGCAATTCTTCTAAGCCCCAGAGAAGAAAACATGTTTCCTAAACACCTGTGCTTTTTCCTAAAATGCCAGTGGTGTTTTATTTGTTTTAATGTAAACTGAAATGGATAAATGGAACTGGAGAGTAGGCAGCAGCGACAACATTTTGAAAGCAAGAAGGTAGAAAGGTGTGCAGCAGTTGATGTGGCCCACGGGGCAAAGGTGAGTCCTACACCGGCTGTGGGAAGAGCTGAGAAGCAACTCAGCCTGCAACACAGAACCTGCTTTTCTTAAAAGAGCAGAGCGCTGATATTTCTGCCATTTTCTTTCAAGTAGCCAGCACTTTGTTTCTGTATGTTTAGATGATGCCGCTTTCATGGTTTTACTGGAAATGTCAGCAAAAGGTTGACAACCATCTAGACTCATTTTCCTTTTCCAAAGGGGTTCTGAAATCGTTTGTTGACTAAAATGTTGGGCATTTGCAGGCATCCAGGCTTGCCACCCAGAATAACTGCTTTTGCTGAGAGTATGTGCCTGAGAAATGAACCAAGAGGTTACAGATTTAGGGGTGACACAGGGCTCCATCATATCTACTCCAGACGATTTCTAGCCTGTCCTTCAATATCTCAGCCTTTACCCATTCATCCATTCATTCATCCTTCTCCCCCTTTTTTGGAGAGGTTTATTCTATTTTTAGATTTCAAAGTGAAGGGATGGGCATTTGGTCTGGTGGTTAAAACACTAGTTAAAGCGCCCATGTCCCACATCAGAGTGCCTGGGTTCAATTCCCAGCTCTGGTTTCTGATTCTAGCTTCCTGTCCGTGTAGACCCTGGGAGGCTGTGATGATGGCTTAATAATTGGGTGTCTGCCACCCACATGGGAGACCTGGACGGTATACTCAGTTCCCAGCTCCAGCCTCTGCTCAGTCCCAGCTGTCACAGGCATTTGGGGAATGAGCTGATGGATGAGAATGCTCTCTTTTGGATTTCTCTCTCTCTCTCTCTCTCTCTCTCTCTCTCTCTCTCTCTCCCTGTGTCTCTGTCACTGTCTTTCAAAATTATATATGGAGACTTCTGCTTCTAGACAAGATGAAGTATTGGACTGGGTTTAACCTATTACTTTAGAAAGCCTGAAAACTGGATAAAATATGTGAAGCAATGTTTTCCAGACGCAGGCCGACAGGTAGTACAGGACTGAGAGCCCTGAGAGGTAGACAGGGGATCGTACCAGCTGCCTGCAGGAGGAGGTTTCCAGCAGCAGGGCTGCAGGGAGCAAACGCAACAGAACCTGTTCTTTCACCAAAATGAGGAGTCAAGAGATGGATTCTGGGGAGACCCAGGTGGCTAGGGTTTGCAGGACAGAGCACTCCCAGAGGAGGGTTCTGCTCAGAGAGCAGGTGCCAGAGGACAGCAGAAACGGAGAGACAAATCTGCAGTTGGAGTAAAGGTGTTGATACTCTCTGACTGTGACTGAGAAATAGAATTAGTAAATGTATAGATGATTTGAACAACACTATCAACCCATTTTATTAAAAAGTCCAGCCACAGACTGGTAAAAATACTTGAAAAATATATACATCTGCTAGAAGAATTTTGTCCAGAATATATAAAGAGCTTTGTAATTAAATAACAAGCTGTGGACAACCAACCCAAATTAAAAAATGGGCAAGAAATTTAGACTGATACTTTACCAAGTAAGATATATGAATGATGAACAAAGCACGTGGAATGATATCCAACATTACTGGTCATGAAGGCAAATGTGATTTAAAATCACAATGGAGGGCTGGCACCACAGCTCACTAGGCTAATCCTCCACCTGCAGTGCAGCACCCTGGGTTCTGGTCCTGTTGGGGTGCCGAATTCTGTCCCGGTTGCTTCTCTTCCAGTCCAGCTCTCTGCTGTGGCCCGGGAAGGCAGTGGAGGATGGCCCAAGTGCTTGGGCCCTGCACCTGCATGGGAGACCAGGAGGAGGTACCTGGCTCCTGGCTTCAGATTGGCACAACGCGCCGGCCTTAGTGGCCATTTGGGGGGGTGAACCAACAGAAGGAAGATCTTTCTCTCTCTCTCTCTCACTGTTTAACTCTGCCTGTCCAAAAACAAAACAAAACAAAACAATAAAATCACAATGGAATATCATTCCACCATCACTAGAACAGCACAGTTAAAAAGATTAATAATATAAAATGTTGGCAAAAATGTGTAGAATGAGATTCATAGACTGCAAAATGGTACAACCACTTTGGAAAACAGTCTGGCAATTTCTTACAAGTTAAACACAGACTTACCATATGACTTACTTATTTTGTAAGACACATGAAATTGAGGCTATTACTACAATAATTAATATTTGCTTTGCTAGTATTAGATGCATGCTCTTTCCATGTACTCTATGTGACAATAACTTTCTTGGTACAATCCTGAATCATAATATAAATTTTGAAGATATCTAAAGTGACAGTGAAACTTAACAATGTAATACCAACAATGAAAGTAATTCAATTTAAATGACAATAGTAGGAATTGCTGTGACCAAATTTGCCTTATAATTATAGATTATAAGGAGCATTGGCTGTGGTTCAATAGGCTAATCCTCCACCTAGCGGTGCTGGCACACCAGGTTCTAGTCCCGGTTGGGGCACCAGATTCTGTCCCGGTTGCCCCTCTTCCAGTCCAGCCCTCTGCTGTGGCCAGGGAGTGCAGTGGAGGATGGCCCAAGTGCTTGGGCCCTGCACCCCATGGGAGACCAGGAGAAGCACCTGGCTCCTGCCTTCGGATCAGCGCGGTGCGCCGGCCGCAGTACGCCAGCCGTGGTGGCCATTGGAGGGTGAACCAACGGCAAAAGGAAGACCTTTCTCTCTGTCTCTCTCTCTCACTATCCACTCTGCAAACAAAAAAAAAAAAAGGAGCATTGTAGAGACACCAAGATGTAAATATATTTTTATTAGAATTGATGAAATGTGATACTTATTACAGCAAAGATTGCAATTAGTAAAATAGAAGTTACTGCAAGTTAGGAGTCTGGACACTCTGTTATACTACATTACAATTTGGGGGTTAGGTTTTGTTCTCTCATCCTCTGTCCAGTTTCCAGTTGTCCCTTTTTTTGACTTTCTGGTCCTTTCTCTCTCTGTCACTGTCTCTCAAAAAAATTTATATATGGAGAATTCAGCGTCTAGACAAGATAAAATATTTCAGTCAAGGTAGCTTTCCTACAAGACACATATCATGTTGTTAGTTTTACCACCAGCTGATCCTAATTCCATTCCAGACCAGATCCCTAGATGAATGGATTAGTAATTTTAAAGCAAATTTAAATGTTCTATTCAGTTTATCTACTAAGATAAATCAGCATGTTTTCAGAAAAGGTTTTAAATGTTTAAATGATCCTATGGATTGCTCCTAGCACGTACACTTTCGTATTCTGAGATAACTTTCAATGACTGCAGTTTGATTAAGTTAAGATTTATTTATTCTATAGGTGATTGGGAGCACTGGAATAAGAAACTTCAGCCATATTATTATCCAACTGACAGTATTCCAGAATATTCATCCATTTTGGTTCCAAATGTTGATAATGTTAGAACAAATTTCTTAATAGACACCATTGCCAAACAGCATAAAGTAAGTTTAATAGTCTCTTAGATGTTTACAAACCGTGTAAGAAACTCATCTCTTTCTGCAGATAGAAAAATTGAGTTCCAACACAGGGACCTGGGAGGACTGACATTCAAGGAGAACAATTTTGGCAAATGAACTCAGGTTCTTCCCAGGATAGACTCTGATTCAATATTCCTGAACTTCTGACTCCCAGCTTGTTAAGGAAAGTGGCATAGCGAGTTAAGCAGCTGCTTGTGATGCCAGCATCCCATACTAGAGTGCTGGTTCAGGTCCTGGCTGCTCTGCTTTCCATCCTGCTTCCTGCTAACGCTCCTGGGAAGGCAGTGGAAGATGACCCCAGTGCTTGGATCCCTGCACCCTCCTGGGAGACCTGAGTGGAGCTCCTGGCTTCTGACTTCTCCCTGGACCAGCCCTTGCCATAGCAGCCATTGGGGGGAGTGAACTGGTAGTTGGAAAGTCTCTTTCTATCTGTCAGTCTTTTCCTTTCTGTCTCTCTGCCACTCTGCCTATCAAATAAATAAATACATAAATATGAAAAAATTAAATAAAGTGGGTGTCTGTTTTTAGTGTCTCATCCATCCCCACATGGTCATGTGAAAATCTAACAGTATTTTCTTCTAGCACTTTATAGTGTTGTTATGTATGTATATATATACACATATAGTATTGTATATAGTATATATATATAGTATTGTATATCTTTTGAATACATTTAATTCAACTAAGGTTTATTTTGATTTAGGTACAATTCTAAAAAGTGGTTAAAGTTGGTACATAATTAATAGAATGCAAGAATAGCCAGTAGAGCCATAAGATAAGTTTGAGACTGAACGTGACCCTTTCAGTATGACTATCCTGTGATTGCAGGCGGTTTTGCTCACAGGAGAGCAGGGAACTGCAAAAACTGTAATGATCAAGGCGTATTTGAAAAAATATGATCCTGAAGTACAGTTATCCAAAAGTCTAAACTTTTCATCTGCCACAGAACCCATGATGTTTCAGGTAAAAGCCATCATCTGCTGTTGTAATAAACACATTACAATTTTAAAGTGGTGCCTACAGTAAGATGTGTACGAGTATTTCAGAAGAAATGATTCTGCAATTAGCATTCTGCTATCTATTCCTAAGGCTGAGGTTGAAACCAAATCCAAATAGCATATTTTAACTGATTATTGAGACTGAAGCTGAACTTTGGAGCATATCTATTTTAGTGAAATGATCAATGGTACCGTAGCTTATTAAAAAAATTAACAGTAACCATATATATGCGAGTTCTTCAAAAAGTTTGTGGAAAAATGGAATTACAAGATACATTTATTTTGGTGCAAAAAATTTTTTGAAATCTGTGCATACATGGGGTCTTCCAAAAAGTTCATGGAAAAGGTATATTGCTATGTATGGATTTCAAAATTTTTTTACACCAAAGAGGTTGTCCTTGTGTTGTAGCTGGTTAAGCTGCTTGCAACACCAACATCCCATTTCAGACCACTGGTCCAAGTCCCAGTCATTCTGCTTCCTATCTAGTTTCTTGCTAATGTGCCTGGAAAGGCAGTGCATGATGGCCCAAGTACTTTGGCCCCTGCCATCCATGTGGGAGACCTGGATGGAGTTTCTGGCTCCTGGCTTTGGCCTGACCCATACCTGGCTGATACAGCCATTTAGGGAGTAGACCAGTGGATGAAAGATCCTTCTATCTCTTCCTTTCTCTTTCACATTCTACCTTCCATATAAATAAATAAATCTTTAAAAAAATTTACACCAAAATAGCCGGCGCCGCGGCTCACTAGGCTAATCCTCCACCTAGCGGTGCCGGCACACCGGGTTCTAGTCCGGGTCGGGGCGCCGGATTCTGTCCCGGTTGCCCCTCTTCCAGTCCAGCTCTCTGCTGTGGCCAGGGAGTGCAGTGGAGGATGGCCCAAGTGCTTGGGCCCTGCACCCCGTGGGAGACCAGGAGAAGCACCTGGCTCCTGCCATCAGATCAGCGCGGTGTGCCGGCCACAGCTCACCGGCCGCGGCGGCCATTGGAGGGTGAACCAACGGCAAAGGAAGACCTTTCTGTCTGTCTCTCTCTCACTATCCACTCTGCCTGTCAAAAAAAAAAAAAAAATTTACACCAAAATAAACTTATCTTTTAATTCCATTTCCATGAATTTTTAAAAAGTAACATCATATATTAGTAATTATGCTTATTAAATACATAAGTAAATATATTCTATTTTGAAAACTATGCTGATCATTTTTAGACATGTGATTAAAACCTAATGCCTAAGACAGACCATGTCCTTTTCTGTAGCGAACAATTGAAAGCTATGTGGATAAGCGAATGGGAAGCACGTATGGGCCACCAGGAGGGAGAAAAATGACTGTGTTTATTGATGACATTAATATGCCTGTGATCAATGAATGGGGAGACCAGGTAAGAACAATATGTCTTCTGTAGGTGGTACTTAATGAGTTTTTAAGAGTTCTATCTAAAAATGTCAACACCTTTTGTGGTATTAAGAATGGCAGCGGTTCTCAATCTTTTGGACTTGTCTGTGACAGCTGACACTGTCCCTTCTGGAATTCGCTACATGATTTTCTGCAGCACTTCCCTCCTGTCTCTCTGGCTACTTGATTAGGGTCTTTTCTGCTTTTCTGGCCTCTCTCTTGCTTCTGCTTCCCCCTCCTGGGATTTCATCCTTGCTGTAACCTCCTAGCGAACATAGAAGAGAGCACCAAAGAGTTTGTTGAAAATCCATATTATGAAAAACTGTGTAAGGATGGCAAAATCTTTTGCACCCCAATAAACTTTTAATTCTATTTTTTCTAAAGCCTGTTTGAAGCATCCTTGTATTGGCTTGCTGAAGAGTATCTGATGTTAAAAAACAAAACTTTTTATTAATTATTTTTATTTATTTATTTATTTATTTTTTGACAGGCAGAGTGGAGAGTGAGAGAGAGACAGACAGAAAGGTCTTCCTTTGCCGTTGGTTCACCCTCCAATGGCCGCCGCGGCCGGTGAGCTGTGGCCGGCACACCGTGCTGATCTGATGGCAGGAGCCAGGTGCTTCTCCTGGTCTCCCACGGGGTGCAGGGCCCAAGCACTTGGGCCATCCTCCACTGCACTCCCTGGCCACAGCAGAGAGCTGGCCTGGAAGAGGGGCAACTGAGACAGAATCCGGCGCCCCGACCGGGGCTAGAACCCGGTGTGCCGGCGCCGCAAGGTGGAGGATTAGCCTAGTGAGCCGCGGCGCCTGCTTTATTAATTATTTTTTAACTCTGCCATGTGCCACAGTCCTAGTAATGATTATTGATGAACCTGAGTCAGTTCCTGTTGCAAGCACTCACTAATGTTGCCAAGGAATTGGCGCGCTCCTGGTGGAGTCCCAAGGGCCCAGCTCCCACCAACACAACACCACTTAACCTGGAGGTCACCGGGATGGGTCCCATCCAGCTCGTTATCCCTGTTCACCTGACACCATTAGAAGCTCAGCACTGCTCCTGAGGCGTATCCTGAACAGTTCTGTGTGGCCTTTCTCTGGCTTGAGGCAGGTAGACTCAGTAGCCCCCAGAATGCAGGGGAAGGGGAGGCATGTTTAGGTCTGGTTCACCCTGGTCCTCTATATACGCTGGAGAGCCCCTGAATTACAAACTCACTCACTTTACTAGGCGCGTCTAGTTGGATCTCAAACACAGCCAGTTCCTTCAGCAATCTCCATCTCAGGAAACAGCAGCTGTGCCTTCAGTCTGTTGTCTTCAAACTCTATCTAAAACTGGACTGCTACTTATCACCGCCATGGCTACCGCCTGGGGCCAGCCTCCCTCCTCTCTGTTCTTGATCATTATGAATACCTGCTCATTGCCTTCTTGTTCCCCTTGCCCCTCTCAGTGTGTTCTCGAATTAGTAACCAGTTACAGCAATAGTCAGATCATAACACATGCCTGTGCTCAAAACCCCCCCACCGAGACTCAGAGAACACTCATGCCAAGATCCTTACCATGACCCAAAGGCCATATGCTGTTTGATCTTGCTTCCCCATGACTTTTGCTCCAACTGCATTACTGATCCTTCGTGGGTATGATAGTCACTCAGCGCCTCTGCACTTGCTATTTCCTCAACAGAGAATGTTCTTGGCCATGTGAGATGGAGCTTCACCTGCTCTCCATGTTCTTTTTTTAAGATATTTATTTACTCATTTTGAAAGTGTTAGAGAGAGAGAGAGAGAGAGAGAGAGAGGAGTTTTCCATCGACTGGTTCTTTCCCCAGATGGCTGCAATAGCCAGTGCTGGGCCAGGCTGAAGCCAGGAACCAGGAGCTTCATCCAGGTTTCTCATGTATGTGGCAGGGGCCCAAACACTTGGGTCATCTTTTACTGCTTTTCCCAGGCCATTAGCATGGAGCTGGATTGCAAGTGGAGCTGCTGGGACATGAACTGGTACCCATAGGGATGGCGGCTTTGCAGGTGGCGACTTTACCTGCTATTCTACAATGCCAGCCCCTGCTCTCCCTATTCAATTGCAACCTAAGCACCTCCTATTTCCTTTGTCTGCCTTCTTTCCTCCAAAATATATGCAGTATACCATTTCACTTACATGCAAACATGCACATGTACATTTTGTGTCTCACCACTGAAATGTGTGCTCCAAGAAGATAGGATATTTTGTCTATGCTGCAAGACAGCCTGGCACACACAGTTACTCATTAACTGTTGGTTGGATTGAATAAAGGTTGAATACAAAAGGTCCTTAAACTTATAATGTTGAGTACTGTTGTGACTCATCTGTCTAAATTTATTTGGAAATTGGTTTTATTAGTATGGTGAAGGGCATATTGGACATGCTTAATTTATTCTTTAGAGTTCATGGGTGGTTTTATTTAGATCCAGTTGCCATGAAAATCATCATTGACATCCACAACCCTTCACTGATATAATTTAGCACTTTTTATAAGTTCCCATATATGTATAAATGGGAGTTCTGAAGGAATATGACAGTGATATGTAACAAAATTATGATTGTGTACACTTTCAGATAACTAACGAGATTGTGCGGCAGATGATGGAAATGGAAGGAATGTATAGCTTGGATAAACCTGGAGACTTCACCACTATTGTTGATGTGCAGCTCATTGCAGCAATGATCCACCCTGGAGGGGGTAGAAATGATATCCCACAACGTTTAAAAAGACAGTTTACAGTGTTTAATTGCACATTGCCTTCAAATACTTCAATAGATAAAATTTTTGGTATGAATATTCTTGATGTTTAATTTTTATTGCATTACCTAATGGACATGAATCATGTACAACTTTTTAAGAGATAAATGGCTCTGTCTAAAGTAGGAATTAAGTGCCTGAAATACAAAGCTAAATACCATGAACTACATACTAAAGTGAGTCATGTTTGTAGCCTATTCTAAGACTCAGGAATATTTAGATATAGCCTTGTTGAAGGTTGGCACTGAGGCAGGCAAACCTTTCTGTTTTAGTTTGCTTGACATTGTTAATCAGAGAAATTTGAGCTAGTGGATAACAACACCTCCACATTCAGCATAGGTTAACAATCATAATATTCCAAGTAATGTGTAGCTCTTTAAAATGTTAATGAAAATAAAATTTTTGATGCCAAATTTAGGCTCACCTAAACTGTACCATCAAAAATTATGTACACATTTTAGAACAAATCCATGAATAGATGGATATTAATTACTGGATAGAGCAAGTACTTTAGATCAAAGGGAAAAGACAGACTTTCAATAAGTGTTACTGGGATATTTAGTAATTCTTATGGGAAAATGATTGGATCTTCACCTCTCACCAAGCACAGAACAATCTATCATCTGCTGGTTCACTCTCCCACAACAGCTAGGGCTAGAGCAGGCAAGAAACCATGAGTCTAGAACTCAATTCAAGGCCTCCCATGTGTGTGGCAGGGACCCAACTCCTTGAGCTGTCACCTGTTGCCTCCCATGGTGCACACTAGCAGGAAGCTGGAAAGGAGAGTGGAGCTGGGATTTGAACCCAAGTACAACCCACATATGGATGTGGAAGTTTCAAGTGGTGGCTTAACCCATTGCACCAAATGCCTGTCCCGCATTATCTTTTAATGCCATTTTCCATGAACTTTTTGAAATATCTTGGTATATTTAAATAAATATGGAAAACAAACAAGAAGTAGGCTCATGGAAGTAAAGTAATTGCCTAATATGCCTGATGTTTAAGTTTCATTGCGTTACCTAATGCAATAAATGCAGAGGGGAGGTGCTAATCCATATTTTTTGATCCCAGATTCCATGCCTCTCAAAACATGTTTATCCCACAGGAAAGTAGAAATCTATAATATAGGATTTCAGGAAGCAAAAGGGCCTTGCAGGCAGGTAGCACCTCCAACCATGACTTTGCAGGGTAGTTTCTTGTTCCCCCAGGGCAACTCTTCAGTCTGTGTGAATGAAGTTGAGTTTCTCTGGTATGGTCCACCCTCCATATACCTGCTCTGCATCTCTGAGCAGATATTCATATTCATAATCCTCTGAAAATGCTGTGCTTGGAACTGGACATGCTGCTCAATATAGAGTCTCACTGGAGGATAGTAGAGTAAATCTCGTTTTGCAGTCTAAATGAAAGACAGTTTCAGAATAGTCTGCTGAGTGAGTCCCAAGGTGCCGACGTCATCAGTCAGACTATCCCTGTGCTGGTGTCCCTAGGCATGAGTACACGACTGGTATGGGCCAGAGTGTTGACTACTGACTGCAGGGCCGGTTGGAGGGGGTGGTGGTGTCCCAATTCCAGTTCTGCCAACAACCAGTCCATGTGACTTTGGACAATTTGCTTTGCCTGGTCTCCTTCCCTGTAGGATGAGGAAGGAGTCTCTACACCCTTTTCCAGCTCTCACGAGCTGGGTGAATGGTGATTTGTAGACTCCAAAACTAGAATGCGTGGGTTTAGATCTCAGATTCACTTGCACGCTGGCTGTGTGACCTTGAGCAAGTTCCTAAGCTCAAGCTCATAGTAGAATGGGGATAACAGTAATTACAATGATACTATGTACCTCATATTCTTTTTCCTGGAGTTGTTGGGAGGATTAAATGAATTAATCCATATAAAATACTCTTCACTCTGAGCTAAAAAACATGGCTGGGCCCATTGCTGACATCCCGTCTGCACTGATCCCTTGAGAAAAATTCTCAATATCCCCCAGCTTAGTCCATTTGGTAATGACTTATTCGCTGGGGCAAACGTGTACCTTGTAATCTTTTAGTAAGTACCTTTGGTCTCGTTTATTTTCCAGGAGTTATTGGCTGTGGATACTTTGATCCTTGTAGAAAGTTCAGACCTGAAATATGTGAGATGATTGAACATTTAGTCTTGGTGGGCAGAGTGCTGTGGCAATGGACTAAGGTACAGAGCGGTTTGTTGGCAGTAATTTCTTGCAAAGTCAACTATTATTCAGTCTACTTCTCACTTCATGGCTCATTAGGTTATCATAACATCGTGCGTAGTAGCGTTTTTTGGAAAAGATGAATTAGATGCTCAAATAGATTTATGATACATTTTCCTTCCAGGGAACACATATTCTGACTGAATGATGCTTTTCCTATGTATGAGATATTACTATAAGCCAGACACGCCATCCAAGACAAAGTAGAATCTTGCCGAAATGAGAGTACTGCTTTCCCACTTGTTACTGTGATTTGTGACTCTGTATGTCTCCCTTCACCAAACTATGTCAGTCACTCAAATGTTTACTGCTTAATACGTGGATTGCCTGATATTCTCAGCCAACTAAGACTCAAAGTCTAACTTGTGTATTTCTCTGAGATGGAGCATGAATTAATAAGTGAACGAAAGTGCTGTTATGAAAATAGGCAAGATTTTAATACACAAGTCACAATCCTAAGTAAAACTCAAACAAACCTGAAGTGGTACATGAAGACTTAAGGCAGTACCTGGGAGAAGGCAATTAAGTACATATTTGAGACAAAAACAAGGATGATAGTGTTGCTAAAAAGCATGGAAGGAGATAAGGCTTGGTTGTCAGAGTTCACTATACATTATTAGGCAATTAAACACATCTGGCAGACACTGCTCTCCCAGTGTACCAGATTCCAGATTCCTGGCAGTCGGGGAATTATAGATACAGAGCAATCAGAAGAGGAGTTGGGTGTTTGTTAGGAAGTTCTCTTTCATGCAGTCACCTTCGATGATCAGTCTCTTGCCTGGGGCCCTGCTCTTTGCCATCACAGTCTCTACACGAGCTCTTCTTCCTCTTTTTAAAAGATACTTGAAAGTAAGTGGCAGGATCTGAGTGTCTGAGATTGTTTATTGATAAGACCTCTCTGTTATCCAGTAGGGCTATTGTTCAATTTACTGTGCTTACATAGTTTTCTGAAAAGCTTTGTCCCTGTAGGTGTCCATCAAAGTTCTTTTGTAATCCCAATGCCTATTGGTTCCACTTCCTTTACTTTTTTTTTTTTTTTTTTTTTACTTCTTCGCACCAGCTTTTATTCCTACATTTCTGGTCAAGGTCACCAAAGACCTCAATTTTGCCAAATCCAATTTTCTTCTTCTTACTTGACTTTTTAGCAGTGTTAGATCTGAGAGATCCCTCCAGACACTTTTTCTCTCTCTCTCTCTCTTTCTTTCTGATTTATTTATTTATTTATTTGAAATTTAGAGCGAGAGAGAGAGAGAAGTCTTCCACACTCTGATTCACTCCCCGAATGGCTGCAATGGCTGGAACTGAGCTGATCTGAAGCCAGGAGCCAGGAGCTTCTTCCGGGTGTCCCATGTGGGTGCAGGTGCTCAAGGACTTGGGCCATCTTGTACTGCTTTCCCAGGCCATAGCAGAGAGCTGGATTGGAAGTGCAACAGCCAGGGACTTGAACTGGCACCCATATGGGATGCTGACACTGCAGGCAGAGGCTTTACCCACTGTGCCACTGCACTGACCCCAAGACATCTTCATCTGGCTTCTGAGGGCCTCATATTCTAAGTTTATTTCTATTTTATGGGATTTTTTAGGGGAGAAATGTTTGTTCATTTTTATTTATTTGAAAGGGGGTGGGGAGAGAGAGAGAGAGTGAGTGAGCACGATCTTCCATCTGCTGGTTGACTGCCCAAATATCCGAAGAGTCAGGGATGGGTTAGGCTGAAGCCAGGAGCTCTATCCAGGTCTCCCACAGGAGTGTCAGGGACTCAGATAATCCAGCCATTAGCTGCTGCCTTCCCAGGTCCCTTAGCAGCTGGCTGGAACAGAAACTCAGGCGGAAGCAGGACTGGATAGCAGGCATTCTGACATGGATTAAGCAGAGGCTTAATCGCTATGCTTGCCCCCTGGCTATCTTTTTAAAGCTCCCCCACTTCTTCCCTCCGCTGAATGCTGGAAGGCATTTGGTTTCCATGCTGGGCCTTGCCTCTGTCTGCATTTTCCCCCTACATTGTCTCATCCAGCTTCAAGGTTTACATACCAGCTCCATTCTGATGCCTTCGAACTCCATGCCTCTACCCTGGACTTCTCTGCTTGGTTCAAGACTGATTTTTCATGGCTTCATGGACATCATCATCATCTCAAAGTTAACTTATCCAAACAGTACTCTTATATGTCCTGACAGATGGTCGCTCCTCAGATTTTTGCATCTTAGTTAATTCCCAATGAGATCAGTGATCTTACCTTGCAGGATTTAAAAACTGGGTGCAATCCTTGATGGTTTGCATTTATCACCTATATCTAATCCATCAACAAATGTCAGTGATCTTGCCTTAACATGTGAGGGTACTGGGGATGGCGTTGTAGTGCAGTGGTTTAAACCATAGCCCATGACACCAGTATTCCATATGGATGCCTGTTGGAGTCCTGGCTGCTCCACTTCCCATCCAGCTCCCTGCTAATGTGCCTGGGAAAGCAGCAGAAGATGGCCCAAGGGCTTGGACCCCTGCAACCACGTAGGAGACTGACTGGAGTTATAGACTCATGGCTTCAGCCTAGCCCAGCCATGGCCAGTAGTTGTGGCAATTTGGGGAATGAACCAATGAATGTAAGATTCTCTCTGTAACTCTGCGTTTTAAATAAACATATTTTTTTTTTAAAAAAAGAGAGATATGCAGGTACTTCAAAGAGTTCATGGAAGATGGAATTAAAAAAGGGAATTTTTTGGTGCTGAAAATTTTGAAATCTACACATTTTTTCATAATATGTATTTTCCACAAAGTTTTTAATGTAGTGTTGTAATATCCCCAAACAGCTTTCATCACCCATCCTCTTGATCATGCAGTTACTTCTCAATGAATAAATTTTTGTTGCTTGTCGCTCCCCGTCTTTGTGGAGGAACGACACAGGACCCTGCGCTGTTCTTTTGTCTGCTCGGCCCTCCCCGGGTTTGCTGCTGGTTCTTCCCAGGTTGGCTACCGTCCCTTCCACCTCCGTGGAAGGGCGGTTCCCCCTGCCACCTTCCCCACTTCTGCGGGGGAGCGGCATACCGCCGGCCGGCTCTCTCGGGGGCTGCACAGGTGTTCCTCAGGTGTTCCCCTTAGATGTTCCTGGTGCATGTTGTCTCTCTCCTCCTTTATAGTCCTCCTCCGCCAATCCTAACTCGGCTGCCCACACGCCGAGTACGCTGCTCTCCTCCAATCAGGAGCAGGTCCTGCAGCTTGTCAAGTTGGTGAGAGGCAGCTGGGTAGAAGCTGTTGCCTCCTCTCCCAGCGCCATATTGTGGGAGAGCAGATGCATAGAATAAGTCTTAATTCCAGTAACTCAGTCCAGTCCGGGTTGCTCCCCACAGTTGCTGTCTTGGAGTCTGTTTTTTTTACAGACTTTTTTTTTTTTTTTTTAATCCATCAGAGAGCTGGATTGGAAGTAGAGCAGCCAGGACTCGAACCAGCGCCCGTATGGGATGCTGGCACTGCAGGCAGTGGCTTTACCCCTTTACACCACAGCGCCAGCCCCATACTCCTTTTTAAAACCACTCATATGGGGGCTCGCACTATGGCATAGCAGGTAAACCTGCCGCCTGCAGTGTTGGCATCCCAAATGGCTGCTGGTTCCAGCTCTCTGCTATGGCCTGGGAAAGCAGTGGAAGATGGCCCAAGTACTTGGGCCCTTGCACCCGCGTGGGAGACCCAGAAGAAGATCCTGGCTTCTGGCTTTGGATCATGCAGCTCTGACTGTTGCAGTCATTTGGGGAGTGAACCAGTGGATGGAAGACCTCTCTCTCTGTCTCTCTTTCTCTCTGTGTAACTCTTTCAAATAAATCAATAAATAAATCTTAAGAAAAAAAAACCAGTATGTTCTCAGTTACACTTAGAGTAAACCCAGCACCTTGCTGTGGCCTGTGAAGGCCAACCTGAGCTGTTCCCTTCCTACCTCTGTGCTTCGTCATTGGGCTGCAGCCATGGGGCCCTTCCTACCCTGTTCCCTCAATGACCTGGGTTTTTCACGCCATGGGATCATTGTGTTTATCTGGTTCCTTCTCATCCTTCTTACCTTCAGAAAGCCTTTTGAGGACCATCCTCTAAAATAACTGCCCAGTCATTATCTGTCCCCTGGCCCTACTTTTTGAAACAGTTTGTGGAGAATTGAATGAAAAGATAAGTTTACTTTGGTGCAAAAAGGTTTTCTTGAAATCGATGCATAGTTGGTTTCTTAATATACATTTTCCATGAATTTTCTGAAGATACCTTTTTTTTTACTGTGGCTATTATTATTATTATGCTTCTTTTTTTTCCTATTTATTGTCAGGCTTCCCCACTAGGATGGATGCTCCATTGACAGTAGCAGATTTAGCTGTCCTATTAACCATGGTATCTTTGATTTAATTTTTAAGTGCGATGGGAGGTGCTCAGTCATTGACAAATGAATCTTCCTCCGCTCCCTACCCCCAAATAAGCAGACTTCTTATTAAAAGATAAGTATCTTTTTTCAAGTCTCCCATCTGGAAAGGCACTCCTTCAACTCATTCATGCCTTGTATATCACCTCATCTTTGGATTACTTTAAATAACTTAAAAGCAGAAGCAAGTGCCTGAATCCCATATTGGAGTTCCCGTGTGTGTGTGTGTGTGTGTGTGTGCACATGTGTGTGTGTGTGTGTGTATTCACACACCTAATGAGTCCCAGCTCCGCTCCTGATTCCAGCTTCCTGATATTGTATGCTTTATGTGGCAGCTGGTGGTGGTTCATGTAGTTGAGTCCCTGCAGAAACCTAGATTGAGTTCCTGAGTCCCAGCATCAGCCCCCTGGCCATTACAGGCTTTGGGGAAGTGAACCAGTGGATGGGAGGGAGTTCTCTGTCTGTCTCTCTGCCTTAAAAAGGACAATATTTTGATGCAATCATCAAGATGCCAGTTGGGACACCTGCACTCCGTATCATAGTGCCTGGGTTCGAGTTGTTCGAGTCCTGGTTCCAATTCCAATTTCAGCTTCCTGCTAATGCTTATCTTGGGAATCACGGGTGATAGCTCATGTACTTGGGTCCCTGCTACTCATGTGGGAGATCCTAACTGAATTCTAGTCTCCTAGCTTCAGTCTGGCTCAGCCTTGGTTGTTGTGGGCATTTGTGGAGTGAACCAGTAGATGAAAGATCTGTCTCTTTGCCTTTCAAAATAAAGAAAAATTAGAAAAGAAAAGCAAAAACAGGTGTGCAAAGAAAGATGGCCAAAATGAAAGAGAAATGTTAAAAGAGAAGGAATGAAGCAGGTTAATAAATAATAATAAGAGGGAAAAATAGAATTTTTAAAAAGATTTATTTATTTACTTGGAAGTCAGAGTTACACAGAGAAAGAAGGAGAGGCAGAGAGAGAGATAGAGAGGTCTTCTATCTGCTGGTTCACTCCCCAGATGGCTGCAATGCGCCAGAGCTGCACCGATCTGAAGCCAGGATCCAGGAACTTCTTCCCAGTCTCCCCAGAAGACTTGGGCCATCTTCTTGGGCCATCTTCTACTGCTTCTACTGCTTTCCCAGGCCATAGCAGACAGCTGGATTGGAAGTGGAGCAGCTGGGACTCAAACTGGTGCCCACATGGGATGCCGCCACTGCAGGCAGCAGCTTTACCCTCTATGCCAGAGCGCCAGCCCCAGAATAGAAATTTTTTACAAGTGCTCTTTAATGGTTAGTTCAGTTGCCAATGTTTGTCATTATAACTGTATACTTTTACCATGAAGGAAAAAAGCAATATCCATATAACCTTATATATTTGAGCATTTTACATATTTGTAATATAAGTGCATGTTTTATGGGTAGAATGAACATTTTAGCTTTCAATGGAACTGAACATAGAGGAAAATGCAAAGATGATTGATAAAATAATGCTCCTGTTCAATGCATCCTGCATGCTGCTGGCTGTTTTGATTTGCACTGTGGTTTAACCTCTAAAACTACTCTACTCACTCAATGGGATACTTTTTCAATACAGAAAGGGATTTTTCTTTTTTTAAAAAAAGATTTATTTATTCATTTGAAAGGCAGAGTGCAGAGAGGCAGAGGCAGAGAGAGAGAAGGAGAGAGAGAGGTCTTCCATCCACTGGTTCACTCCCCAGATGGCCATAATGGCCAGAGCTGGTTTGATCTGAATCTAGGAGCCAGGAACTTCTTCTGGGTCTCCCACATGGAAGCAGGGGTCCAAGGACTTGGACCATCTTCCACTGCTTTCCCGGGCCATAGCAGAGAGCTGGATGGGAAATAGAGAAAGGGCTTTTCTGTGAACAGGTGCTGAAGAAAGTATTTGTCTTTCTAATTAATCATGTCTGTGGTGGTGGTGGGGAGGTATTTACTTTCTATCACCAAAATGATTGATCATTATTTTCACTTTCAAAAATGGTGCTAATGATATCAATTATGATTTTTACACCTGGCCAGCGGTGCTTTCTATGTCTAGAGCACCTCAAGTGCTTAGCTGGTATCTCTCTGGGTAAGGATGTGTTGTGATTATAGCTTTGCCTTTTTGTGTTCTGAAAGTTGGTAGAAGTAGTACATAAAGTACCATAGCAAAATACGGTCTTTGTGCTCAAACAAAAAAGCAGAAATATTACCTATTGCTTACAGCTGCATGTCAGACTTACCAACAATTAATTATAGATATGTAGGAATAAGAAGGGTGTTGATATGTAGGTATAAGAAGGTTTGGATCCCTCATAGAAAAACCCAAGTTATAAAATAAGAATACATTGATGATAGTTCAAACACATTAAGGACTTCAATCAAAGCAAATTATCTTCTTAATCTAACTTCTGTAGAAGGTAGTCATATTCACTGTAGGTACGAACATCCATTGTTCTTATTTTCATGATAACCAGTTCATGTTCAGTCTTCTAATTATGACATATTTCCATATACATACAATGAGTAGGAATGAATAGTCCCAGTATTCAGAATTCATAAGAACTCAGAAGGAAATGCCTTGTTCAAAGCCAACTAATGGTGGTAGATCATGGTGTTACAATCAGCATCTGGTGCATTCTTCTTATTTTTTTTTTGACAGGCAGAGTTAGACAGTGAGAGAGAGAGACAGAGAAACGTCTTCCTTCTGTTGGTTCACCCCCCAGATGGCTGCTACGGCCGGCGCGCTGCGCTGATCCGAAGCCAGGAGCCAGGTGGTTCCTCCTAGTCTCTCATGCAGGTGCAGGGCCCAAGCACTTGGACCATCCTCCACTGCCTTCCCGGGCCACAGCAGAGAGTTGCACTGGAAGAGGAGCAACCGGGACAGAATCTGGCGCCCCAACCGGGACTAGCACCTGGGGTGCCGGTGCCGCAGGCGGAGGATTAGCCTAGTGAGCTGCGGTGCCTGCCTGGTGCATTATTCTTGAATCTATTCTATTCAAGGGTTTATATAGTCTCTCATATTCTATGTTGGCTTATTTAGGATATATTTTTTTCTACTGTCAGTGCTATGGCAAAAATATGAACTTAGATTTTGGGTCAGCCCCTCTGGGAGGTTGGCAGTGGCACAGGAGCTGAGGTAAAAGTGGATGGTGGCTGAAACTGACCAAGAAGTAGCAGTACTCATTGGTGCCAGGGTGTTCTGCCATGTTGACACAAGCTACTGTAATGCTTGTTAGAGGGTCCCTGTGCCAAATCCCCTGTACAGAGCGATGTTAGAGGAAATTGCTACTCAATCAACTTGTTCCTACTCAGCAGTTCACACAGACAAACCACTTTCTGATAAAAGAGGGGAGTTAAAGAGATGTCTGGAAGCCGAGATGAAAGTGGCAGAGAAAGAATCCAAGCAGAATTAGCTCAGAGAGACAGCTGTGCCAGGCCATTGCTGCTGCCACCGAGAACACCGCTGATTATGGTGTAAGTGCCAAGGAGGAAAGCCTGGGCTCAAATCAGTACTCCAAGATTCACAGAAGGTCAAGGGGGAAGACCCTGTGCACACAGGTTCCATGTAGACATCTCACTCTCTCGCTCACCCACTCACTTCTTCCAAGAATATAGTCCCCTGCAGACTGGGGGCCACTGGACTAACTTCACATTAAAGGTGGGAGGTTCTGTCTACAAACCAAATGAGGTTCTTGGAGAAGGCTAGTCTTCTATGACCTTCAAGGAGAGGCAATCTAGCTGAAGTCCATGATCAAGTCCAAGAATTATGGATAATAAAAATAATTTATTCAAATCAATAACACAAGAATTGGAGTTCAGGAGAATACCGGGTAAACCAAGGGTGAGCTGAGCATCATTCCCTATGAGATCACAGTGCTGTCTTCTCGCTTACAAGTGTTGCTTCACCTGCACTTTGGCCTCAAGGACAAGGAAACAAGGTGTTATCAGAGATACTTTGGCTTGATCCTGAATGCCTCTCTGGGGCATAATTTATCTGCAACTCTAAGACCACCACATCAAAAAGAAATTTCTTGAATGAACTGGGATATCTAGAGATTAAAACTCCTGTGATGAACATCATGCCAGGAAGAGCAGTAGCCAAGCCTTTCCTTACAACAAGTCGGCATGAACTTATGTATACGAATTGCTCCATAGCTCTACTAGAAGACACGGGTGCTGGATGGCATTTATCAAGTTGACGAAATTGGATGCCAGTTCCTGAAGTTTACCAGCTGTGAGTTTTGCATAGCCTGCACAGACTCATAATCTCATGGAAATCATGGAGAAGATAGTTTCAGGGATGGCAAAGCATATTATGAGGTCACCACCCAGATGGCCCCGAAGGCCAAGACCATGAGATTGACTTCCTACCCTCCTGGAGAATCAGCATGGTTAAAGAGCTCAAAAAAAAAAAAAAAAAAATCCCTGGGGATGAGGCTGGCAGAAACCAGTCTCCTCGAAGCAGAAGACACTTGCCAAATTCTTGATAATAAATGTGTGGCAGAAGCTGTTGAATGCCCTTCACCATGGACCACAGCCAGTTTCCTTGATAAGCTTGAAGGCACGAAGTGACTTGCACCAATCCTACATTCATCTGTGATCACCCACAGATAATGTGTCCCTTGGCTAAATGGCAATACTCTAAAGAGAATCTGAGTGCTTTGAGCCATTTGTCACAAAGAAAAAGGTATATGAAGCCTACACTGAGCTGAATGACCCTGGATTTTTGAAGAAGAGGCCAAAGTCAAGGCCACTGGTGCTAATGAGGCTATTTTCATAGATGAAAACTTCTGGACCGCCCTGGAATATGGACTCCCCCGACTCCACCCCTCCCACAGCTGACTGGGGCGTGGATATTGACCACATTGCCATGTTTCTCATAGACTCTGATAATAGTACTTCTGTTTCCTGTCATGAAACCTGCAAAGGAGGAGACTGTAACAACCATGGATACACTGGAAAGCATAGCAGTTGGCACTTCTGTCTAGAAAACAATAAATTGCCACTTGTACAACTCAGGCACTTTTGTATTTCTGCAAAGATCAAGGACTGACGGGGAATTCTTGTGTGTTGGTTTCTGGTTGACTACCACAATTCAGTTAAGTCACCAGAAGAGAGATGAGGAATTCAGAACTCCTTTTTACTCCTTGTAAACTATTTGTCTCTTTTATTAAAAAAAAAAAGACAAATTATGAACTTGGTGTGGGCACTTGGTGTAGCCATCAAGACATCACTCAGGATGTCTGCACATTGGAGAGCCTGGGTTCAAGTCCCACCTCTGCTACCAATTCCAGCTTTCTGCTAATGTGCCCCTGGGAGGCGGCAGCTGGCTCAGGTAATTGGGTCCCTGCCACCACCTGGGAGGACTGGATTGTATTCCTGACTCCTGGTTTCAGCCTGATCCAGACCTGGCTGTTGTGAGCCAGCAAATGGAAAATTGATCAATGGATCAATCTATCTACCTTTAAAATAAAATTAAAATAAATGAAAACTTTCTGAAAAAATCTTTTTAAAATATGAAATTAATCCTGATGTATTTGCTTAGCCTATTTTTTCCTATAATAGGACTTGTGAAATAGAATTTTTCTAAAAGCAATTCTACATTTAGTTTTCTCTGAAAACTAATTGAGGGTATTCATTTTTGCTTGTGTCTAGGTGAAGATGCTGCCAACTCCTTCCAAATTTCATTATATCTTCAATCTTCGAGATCTTTCCAGAATTTGGCAAGGAATGTTAACTATAAAAGCTGAGGAGTGTAATTCAGTCCCTATTCTCATGTCACTTTTCAAGCACGAATGCAATAGAGTAATTGCAGACAGGTGTGTATTATGGCACTTGAGTTTAAATGTCCAATCTAAGCGGTTCACAGCGCTAGATTAATTCTTTCATTATCTATTCAGATCAACAAAGTAAGGAGTGTTGTCTTAATTTGCTGTGGGGTTTGTGAAACATTGACAGAATTCCCCACCTCTCGTTACATTAAAAAATTGCTTTGCCTGTTTTCTTGATGATTACTGCTACATAAACTACCAGTTCAGCAGAGAGTTGATAAAATTTAGTGGCACATAGCCGGCGCCGCAGCTCACTAGGCTAATCCTCCACCTGCGGCCCCGGCACCCCGGATTCTAATCCCGGTTGGGGCGCCGGTTCTGTCCCAGTTGCTCCTCTTCCAGTCCAGCTCTCTGCTGTGGCCCGGGAGGGCAGTGGAGGATGGCCCAAGTGCTTGGGCCCTGCACCCCCATGGGAGACCAGGATAAGCACCTGGCTCCTGGCTTCGGATCAGCGCAGGGCGCTGGCCATGGCAGCCATTTGGGGAATGAACCAACGGAAGGAAGATCTTTCTCTCTGTCCCTCTCTCTCACTAACTCTGCCTGTCAAAAAAAATTCAGTGGCACTTATAATTGTCCATGTTTTCTAAATATTATGAGCTCTATATTGGTTTTGACTGATGGAATTTGATTTTACCCCATTAACGTTAAGCATTTCCACTCAACTCGGGCATCTTTCTGAGCCTCGGTTTCCTTATCTATAAAATATGGATGATAATGCCAATCTCACAGAATTGTAAAGTATCTACCACAATGTGTCACATGTAGGTGGGACTCACCAAATGTTAGATCCCATCCTTATTCCAAGTCTGAAAAGGATCTTCATGTCCTTTATGTCCACAATCTTAGAAAGATGACACTGGCCTGTTACTATCACTTGTGCACTAGCATTGCAAGTTTTGAGAATCTTTGACCTCACCTAAGTGTTTTTCTATATTTGCTGTAAGTAATAATTATCTTGGCTGGGAGTGGGTTGTATGTGCTTGTTGTCCAAAGGCAGATCATATTGTTTGTTCTGAACCGAGGAAGGTGGGGGCTGGGAGGAGAGGAAGGAGGAAGGTTGAACCAATGTTCAGTTAGAAAAGTTGCTTTCATATTTTGTATTCCTACTACTACATCTTTCTGTCAGATTTATAACTGCTGAAGATGAACAGTGGTTTAATTCACATCTTTGTCATGCAATTGAAGAAAATATTAGCTCTGAAGCAGCGTCATGTATGCTCCATGAACCATATTTTGTGGATTTTCTTCGTGAAATGCCTGAACCAACCGGTGATGAACCTGAAGACTCTGTGTTTGAAGTACCCAAAGTCTATGAACTGGTATTCATTTGTTTATCTCTTTAAAAGAGTTTTGCGTGTCACTTGCCTTACTTGCTATTTCTCTCTGCCCCATAGTCCTACCCTGCAGTTGCTGTAGCCACCAAGGTATTTATAAGTTGTGATTCATATTCATCATACACCAAGTTAAAGACTTCCTTCCATGGAGTTTAGAGCAGTCTCACAGAAGCCAGGAGGAAAAGGAATGCACCTACTGCCACCACTTTATTTTATATTGTTTTGAAAGTTCTAGGAAATGCAACAAAATAACAAAAATAGTTATTACTATTAGGAAAAAATCAAATTATCATTTGTAGATGATATGCTTATATTATTATATAATCCAGACAATTTAAATCTGTTTTCAGTAGTGATAGTTCGTTAATATGACCAAGTGTGCTATAAATGTGATACTCAGTAACTAGTATCCTCTAAACCAGGGGTTGGCAAATTACAGTGTGTTGGCCAGATCCAGCCCTCTGCCTATTGTTGTTAGATTTGTGAGCTAAGACAGATTTTATATTGTTAAACATTAGAAAGCAATCAAAAGAAGAATACTAAATGGAATTCAAATTTTAATGTTTATAAATAAAGTCTTATTGGAACACAGCCATACAGCACTGTTTCTATAGGGTGTGCCTGCTTTTGCACTTCCAGGCAGAGTGGAGTAGTGGTGACAGAGACTGTCTAGGCTACAAAGCCTAATATATTTACTGTCTTGCCCTTTATTGAAGAAGTTTTCCGGTCACTGCCAACAATACTGATAGGAACAATAAAAGTATTTCATTCAAAAGAATGAATATCTAGGAATTAACACAATTAAACTTCGCTTGGTTAAACAGCAGAACTTCATTCTGCCTAAATTAATGTGTAAGTTTAATGAAACTTAAGATTCCAAAGGGATTTTAAAACAGGTCCCATAGTAATAATTCTAAAGTGCATGTGGATCAAAGAGATAAATGGGAAGGAACAATTTGCAAAAGGAAAAAAGCAGGTGGGTGTTTACTTCAGAACAACAAAAACTTGTGGGTTTGACTACATGAATGCTGTAAAACTTCTGTATATTTTTTTAAAACCATAAGCAATATTTTTTAAAGATTTATTTATTTATTTGAAATTCAGAGTTACACAAAGAGAAGGGGAGGCAGAGAGAGAGAGAGAGAGAGAGAGAGAGAGGTCTTCCAACTGCAGGTTCACTCCCCAGATGGCGGCCAGAGCTACACCGATCCAAAGCCAGGAGCCAGGAGCCAGGAGCTTCTTCTGGGTCTCCCACATGGGTGCAAGGGTCCAAGGACTTGGGACATCTTCTGCTTTCCCAGGCCATAGCAGAGAGCTGGATTGGAATAGGAGCAGCCAGGACTCGAACCAGCGCCCATACGGGATGCCCACACTGCAGGCGGCGGCTTTACCTACTATGCTACAGCGCTGGCCCCATGAGCAATATTAAAAAGCAAATAAACAACAAAAGTATTTGTTCTATTCCAGTGTTTATCATGGATAGGAGTTAGTGCTGGGCCTCTTGACAGGAAAGGGTCAGAAACAACTTCACACAATGTTTCGTGCAGTAGTAGATTAATATGGTTTAAATCTCTGGAAATTCAAAAAATTTTTAAAAAATTTAGAATTGCTTTTGAGCATCTTTACAACTTATACTTTAAGAAATAGTTGGATCATAAAGCTATTTTCTCTTTCTCTCTCAACCCATAGGTACCGTCCTTTGAGTTTCTGGCTGAAAAACTCCAGTATTACCAGAGACAGTTCAATGAAATCATTAGAGGAACAACTCTTGATCTGGTGTTTTTTAAAGATGCAATGACTCATCTTATTAAGGTCCTACCTCTCAACTATTTACTGATACAAATAGATTGCGTAAAAAGTTTACTAAATTTCGTAGATGAACTTTTCTGAGGGAATAAGTATATACTACTAGGTATAGCGTTTAGAAAGTATATACAGGTTGGGCCACTTCACTGTCTCTTAGCAACCAAGGCTTGCTAAGAAACCCCTCAGGAGTATTTGAATTCACATGGACAGCACGCGTTTTCCAAGAGCACATTGGTGGTGTTTGTGTTCAGAGCTCCAGGTACACCGAGTCAAAGAGTTTTGTCTTCCTGAGAAATAAGCTGGGGAACTTTGTGAAGAACTGTGTCCTCAACTTACACTGTGACAGCATGGGCATCTTGTTCCGGGGGAGGAAAAGATGGTGCTTTAAGAAATACCAACTTTGGCTGGCGCAGTGACTCACTTGGCTAATCCTCCACCTGTGGCGGCATCCCAGGTTCTAGTCCTGATCGGGGCACCAGATTCTGTCCCAGTTGCTCCTCTTCCAGTCCAGCTCTCTGCTGTGGCCCAGGAAGGCAGTGGAGGATGGCCCAAGTGCTTGGACCCTGCACCTGCGTGGGAGACCAGGAGAAGCACCTCGCTCCTGCCTTCGGATCAGCGCAGTGCGCTGGCTGTAGTGGCCATTTTGGGGGTGAACCAACGGAAGGAAGACCTTTCTCTCTGTCTCTCTCTCTCTCACTGTCTAACTCTGCCTGTCAAAAAAAATATCAACTTCATGATTGGCTTAGAGGTTATGGACAAACTGATGGGGAAGGAGCAAGGTGGGTACACAGGACAGGTAAAAACAAAGCAGCCAGTTAGAGATTGTGCCAGAAGGAGCATGATTCAATCCAAGCCTGGGCAGGGCAGGGGGTGGCGGCAGAAGGACATTGTTTACTTACATAACTGGTTGATTGATCGAAAAGGAACTTCTTCAGTAAGTGATGACATGGAGTAGGGAGGTTTGATAAAGAGGAGTCAGTTGGCTCTGTATTTATTGTATGGTTGTCTTCTGCAAGGCTGCTGAAATTCCAAAAGTCTTAGGACTGTTCTCATGTTCATTCTTCCAACAAGACTAGAAGTCTTCAAAAAGTTCATGGAAAATGGGTATCATGAAAAGTATTTCAAAATTTCAAAACTTTTTTGCACCAAAATAAACATCTCTTTTTTATTTATTTTATTTTATTTTTTTTTTATTTTTTGACAGGCAGAGTGGACAGTGAGAGAGAGAGACAGAGAGAAAGGTCTTCCTTTGCCGTTGGTTCACCCTCCAATGGACGCCAAGGTTGGTGCGCTGTGGCCGACGCACCGCGCTGATCCGAAGGCAGGAGCCAGGTGCTTCTCCTGGTCTCCCATGGGGTGCAGGGGCCCAAGCACCTGGGCCATCCTCCACTGCACTCCCGGGCCATAGCAGAGAGCTGGCCTGGAAGAGGGGCAACCGGGACAGAATCCAGCGTCCCGACTGGGACTAGAACCCGGTGTGCCGGCGCCACAAGGCGGAGGATTAGCCTAGTGAGCGGCGGCGCTGACCAACATCTCTTTTTTAAAAAAAAAAAATTTGAGACACACACACATACACGCACAGGGGTGGTTGTGGGAGGGGTGACATGAGACGGAGAGACAGAAGTAGACAGAGAGAGAGCTCCTATCTGATAATTCACCTCCAAATACCTGCAATAGCTGGGACTGAGCTGAGGCTGGAGCCAGGGCCGGAAATACTTTCCAGGTCTCCCACATGGGCAGCAGGAACCCAGCCTGAGTCATCACTACTGCCTCTTAGAGTGTGCATTAGCAGGGAACTCGAGTCAGGAGCCAGAGCTGGGAAGCAAGCCCAAGTAATCTAAGGTGGCACATGTGTCTTAACTGCTAAGCTAAATGCTCACTCATAAATTTATCTTTTAATTCTATTTGATACACGCTTTTTGAAGTACTCTTGTGATTTTCAAGCATCTATCATAGCGAAGTCTTGGGAGCCTGAGACCCTGTTCTAGGTACAAAACCACCTAAGTCATTAATATATTTTAAAATATAATGATAGAACTGATATATTCCAAGGTGTCGTTACTGATCTGCCATTTGTAAAACTTGCAGTTGTAAAAAATTATTTTTAGTGATGAAAATGGATTTAGTGATCCATTTAGACCTTCTTCCTAATCAGTGGCATTAAGGTAAAAGAAATCTTTTTAGCAATGTCATCCAATGGCCTGCGTAAGATTTGAACCACCGTTTGAGTCTTATCCTCACTAAGAAAATCAACCATAGGAAAACATGTGAGGCCAACTGTGGGGAGCAACTCGGACTAAGACTGTTACTGGAATTAAGACTTATTCTATGCATCTGCTCTCCCACAATATGGCGCTGAGAAGGGAAACAGCTTCTACGCAGCTGCCTCCAGTTCAACCAAGAAACTGTAGGACCTACTCCTGATTGGAGGAGAGCAGCGTACTCGGCGTGTGGGTAGCAGAGTTGGGATTGGCGGAAGAGGACTATAAAGGAGGAGAGAGACATGCACCAGGAACATCTAAGGGGAACATCTATCTGAAGGAACACCCGTGCAGCCCCCGAAAGAGCCGGCCGGCGGTGTGCCGCTCCCCCGCGGAAGTGGGGAATGTGGCAGGGGGAACCGCCCTTCCACGGAGGTGGAAGGGACGGTAGCCAACCCGGGAAGAACCAGCAGCAAACCCGGGGAGGGCCGAGCAGACGAAAGAACAGCGCAGGGTCCTGTGTCGTTCCTCCATGAAGAAGGGGAGCGACAGCCAACAGCTGATTAAATCTTTGTACAAATATCCTACCACCTCCATTGTGAGTAGAATTTGGGTACTTAAATTTGTTGCTGCCGGTAGAGATATGCTTGGAGGTAGTGTGAGTTGTGGAGAAGGGTGTCTACATGATGCAGTGTGTTAGACTGATGAATAACAAGCAAGCAATTCTAAGCTTTTTTTTTCATCTTCTGCAGGTGGGCAAGAACAGCTCCACTGTCCACTGAATCTAAAAATAATAAAATGTTACACGCAGAGAGAATGGTTTTGACACAGAAGAGAGTATAACTGATTTGTTCTGTTTCTCATGAGCAAAATATATATGGGCATGGAAAGCACTTGAGTTGAATAAATCAGTTTGGCATTTTAATTTTTAAAAATTTGAGATGTGCCATTACCAGGAAAAAGTGCAATGTTGTTTAGAACCATATGGCTAAACCTTGGACCCAAAAGTGCAGGAAATGCAAACATCTGTACCCTATATTCAAATAAAAAAAACTATTTTATTTCTAAATAGATTTCACGAATAATTCGAACATCATGTGGAAATGCATTGCTGGTGGGTGTTGGTGGTTCAGGAAAACAGAGTCTTTCAAGATTGGCCTCTTTTATAGCAGGATATCAAATATTCCAGATAACATTAACCAGGTAGGATGAAATGAAACATAATGTGTTTTCCTTAGATAATTTTTCTGGAGTTAAATGCTTATTTAAAAAGAATTTGGTATATTTATTTTTTAAAAACAATTTTATTTTAAGAAATATATATCATGTAAGCATTATATATTAGTTAAGTATTATAGATAAGGACGTATACACAGATCTGTGTAGCCAGCCAAGACAAAGAAAGTACTGCTTGAACCCTAGAAACATCTCCATTTCATGTCTCAGTCATTACCTTCCCAAAGTCAATCATATTCTTATTTATTTATTTACTTGAAGGGCAAAATTACAGAGTGGGAGAGGAGACAGGTTGGGATGGGACAGATCGTCCATCTGCTGATTCACTATCCAGATGACTGCAACAGCCAGGACCATTTGAAGCCTGGAGTCCAGAACTCCATCTGAGTTCCATTTGGGTGGATCCAGGAAACTGGACTATCATCCGTTGCTTTCCTGGACATATTAGCAGGGAGCTGAATCAAGCAAAGCAGCTGAGGATCAAACCAGTGCTCCAATATGGGATGCCAGTGTTGCAGGCAGCTACTTAAGCCACTGTGCCACAGTGCCAGCCCCAGTGTCAACCATATGCTGATTCCTAAGCCATTGACTAGTTTTGCTTGAGCTTGTTAAAATTTTTATTTTATTTCTTTGAGAGACAGAGAGAGAGAGAGCTCTCATCCACAGGTCACTCATTAAATGCCTGCAATGGCCACAGGGCTGATGCTGGGAGCCAGGAACCCAGTCCAGGACTCTCACATGGCAATGTAGGCATCCCAACCACTTGAGCCATCACCTGCTGCCTCCCAGGGTCTGCATTAGCAAGAAGATGGAGTCAGAATCAGGAGCTGGGGCTTGAACTCATATTCTCGGATGTGTGGAGCAGCTGCCAAATGCCTGCCCTACTTCTACCTGGTTTTGGACTGTGTAACAGTTGAGTCATACAGGATTCCCTCTTTTGTTTCCTATTTCTATTCTTGCACTGGATTTGTGAGATTCAACTATGACGCTCTATGTAACTATAGTTGTTCACGCTTATTGCTGTATAGTCTTCCCACTTACCACTTATTACCACCATTATTTATCCTTTATGCTGTTGATTTCTAATTTTCTTTTTGCAAACAAAGGTGGTGTGAGCATTCTTTTCCATAGCTGGGTATACTCCTAGAGGTAGAATTGCTGAATATAGAGTATGCGCATTCAACTTCAGTAGGTCTGCCAACTAGCTTTCTGGAGCTCCTGTACCAGTTTCAGTTTCTCTGCATCCTTGCTTGCCCTTAGCATCGTGAGTCTTGGTCATTTTAGCAGTTCTGGTGGAAGTGTAGTGATCTCCCAGTGTGGTTTCAGTTTGCATTTCCTGCTTGGGTGCTGATGTTGAGCATCTTCTTATCTCTGACTATTTGGGTAGCCTCTTTTGTGATGTACTTGTTTCAGTCTTTTGCTTATTTTCTTCATTTGGGCTGTGATTCTCTTATTGACTGTTAGGAATTCCTTTTTATTTCTTTTTTAATTTATCAATTTATTTGAGGGACAGAGTCACAGACAGAGAGAGGGAGAGACAGAGAGATCTTCCATCTGCTGGTTCACTCCCCAAATGGCTGCAACAGCTAGAGTTGTGACAATCTGAAGCCAGGAGCCAGGAGCTTCTCAATTCTTCCAGGTTTCCCACGTGAGTGCAGGAGCCCAGGCACTTGGGCCATCTTCCACTGCTTGCCCAGGCCATAGCAGAGAGCTGGATTGGAAGAGGAGCAGCCAGGACTCAAACTGACACCCATATGGGATGCTGGCACTGTGCGTGGAGGCCTAACCTGCTTTGCCACAGCATCAACCCCAGGAATTCTTTACATAATGTTGGATATATTTTCTTTTTTTTTCTTTTTTTTTTTTTTTGACAGGCAGAGTGGACAGTGAGAGAGAGAGACAGAGAGAGAAAGGTCTTCCTTTGCCGTTGGGTCACCCTCCAATGGCCGCCGCTGCAGCCGGCGCACCGCGCTGATCCGATGGCAGGAGCCAGGATCCAGGTGCTTTTCCTGGTCTCCCATGGGGTGCAGGGCCCAAGCACCTGGGCCATCCTCCACTGCACTCCCTGGCCATAGCAGAGAGCTGGCCTGGAAGAGGGGCAACCGGGACAGAATCCGGCGCCCCGACCGGGACTAGAACCCGGTGTGCCGGCGCCGCAAGGTGGAGGATTAGCCTATTGAGCCACGGCGCCGGCCCTGGATATATTTTCTTTGTCAGGGTGTGTATAGTAGATATCTTCTCCCATATACTGGCCTGGATTTTCACTCTTTTAGTAGATCTTAATTTTAGTGAGACTTTAATTTCAATGCTTTGTGTTTAGTGCTTTTTGTGTTCTGTTTAGAAATCTTTGTTCATTTATTCCAACAATATTTGTTCAAATATTCCATATTTATAAATCAAAAGTACTGCTTTCACTATAGTAAGACTATAACCCATTCAGAATTTCTTTTCTTTTTTTAAAGATTTATTTATTTATTTGAAAGGAAGAGTTACAGAAAGAGAGGGAGACACATGCACACACACACACACACACACACACAGAGAGAAAGAGAGAGAGAGAGAGAGAGAGAGAGAGAGATATTCCATCCACTGGTTCACTCCCCAAATGGCTGAATGGCTGGAGCTAGGCCGGTGTGAAGCCAGGAGCCAGGAGCTTCCTCCAGATCTCCCACATGGGTGCAGAGGCCTAAGTACATGGGCCATCCTCTGCTGCCTTCCCTGACATTATCAGCAGGGAATTGGATCAGAAGTGGAGCAGCTGAGACTCAAACCAGTGCCCATATGGGATGAGGCACCATGGCAACAGCTTTACCCACTATGCCATAGCATTGGTCCTAGGATTTACTTTCTTATAAAGTCTGATAGGAGTGAAGGCTATTTTCAGTCAGATATCTCATTTATGTGGCTGCATTTATTAAAAAGAGTATCTTTCCCTTGCCACATCACAGTGTCCTTTTTTGTTAAAAATGATTTTATCACATATATGACTATGTTCTGTGGGTTTATTTGTCTACCATTGCACCATTACTCAGTCTTTTAATTACTATAGCTAATTTAGAATGTATACATTTAATGGATTTATATACCTATTAATATATTGACATTTGATAATGTTAGCTCTCCAACTTCGTTGTTTTTCTTAAAGGTTTTCTTGACTATATGACCCTTTTATTTCCATTGAATTTTAGATCGCTTTCTACTTTACAACCACACACACACACCTTACTCTGTTGTCAAATAGAAAATAAAAATTTAACATTAGCAAAATACAACGTACAAAAACATTTTTAAAGCCATAAAACATCAAATACTAAAGTTGAATTTTAAAACTTTAAAAATTGAGTTGTTCCACATAAACATATTTTCTATCTTTGCTGGAGTTATTGGAGGATCTGGCAGCACAAGGCCTACATCCTAAATGGCTTAACTTGAGCAGCAGCTGCCTCCTTAGGTGGGGCATGCAGAGAGAGACCCCGCCAGCCTGCTTCTCTCGTTGTGTTGTCTGCCTGACACCTGTGTGTATCTGAATCTGTGATCCTGGGGTTGGCGGTATCGTAGTCACTATAGTAAGAAATAACAGGGGCTTAAATTAAAGCAGGTGTTTTAACAGTGTTTTCTTAATTCCTTAAAAGTTTACATATTTTATTTGAAATGCCAGGAAGGGGGAGAGAGAAAGAGAGAGAGAGAGAGAATTTATCTCATCTATCTCATCTACTGGTTCCTTCTGCAAATGCCCACAAAATTGGGGCTGATCTAGGCCAAAGTTAGGGGCTGGGGATTCCATCCAGGTCTCCCATATGGGTGGCAGGTACCCAACTGCTTGAGCCCTCACCTGTGGCCAACCATCAGAAATCTGGAATTGGGAGCAGAGCTGAGACTTGAAAGCAGGTACTCCCACATGGGATGCAGGCGACTGTGCCAAATGCCCACCCCTGTTTTTTGTATTCTTGATGCTCTGGCATTTGGGACCCTGCTGACTAGGCAGAGACTGACCCTCCTGATCTAGTCAGTTCTTAGAGATGGCATAGGACCCACCCAGGAGTGCGCCTCTCCTGTGCAAACAACCAATCCAGAGTAGGGACTCCATACTGCCTCTTCTTTCTGGCTCTTGTACTGTAATCGGCAATGGTGCTCTGCTCTAATAACCCCAGGGCCAGGTACCCATCGACTAAGGACAGTGCCTATGCCCAGAGCTGGCTGAAATTATTCAAACTAACCAACCCTACACCTGCTTACCTCCACTTAACTTTCTTTCAAAACCACAGTAAGGCTGTTGCCTCTGCTTTCCCCTCACCTGTGTCTCCTGACCAAGCTTGGTGTTTTCCCATGTGGCCCTGTGTAGGACAGCATGCCCCCTCCTGCTGCTAGGGACCTGTGGGCCTTATTTTAAAATGGGAAAATGGTTACGTGACTTCTCTGGCTGATGGGCTTGGAGAGGGGCCAGCCAGTGAAAGCTGTGTGGCTCTTTTCAGGTGCAGCTACAGCTTGGTAAAGCATCCCAGTACTTTCTCTTTTTTGTGAATTTTCCTCTTGGGAGTTATCCTGAAAGAGTCGTGTGCTCTCTTTTTGGTGAGGTTATTTTTTGTTGAAGTTTATGAGTCTTTTTAACCACAGTGCACCCAGAATGGGATAGCTGGTGCTCATAGTCTAAACTCTAGTGCAAAATAAATTATTACTCCTTTCAGTGCACTTAAGCTATGTCATTTCTTTTTTTTTTAACTTTTATTTAATGAATATACGTTTCCAAAGTACGAATAATGGATTACTATGGCTTCCCCCCCATACCGTCCCTCCCACCCACAACCCTCCCCTTTCCCACTCCCTCTCCCCTTCCATTCACATCAAGATTCATTTTCGATTATCTTAATATACAGAAGATCAGCTTAGTATACATTAAGTAAGGATTTCAACAGTTTGCTCCCACACAGAAACATAAAGTGAAAAATAATAGATGATTTTTTTTTAATGATGATGAAATCAGATCAGACCTATTGTCATGTTTAATCCCAGTGAGAGTCAAGTTGGGAGTTGATAGTTTCTTTTCTTTTTTTTTTTTTTTTTACAGAGGATCAGTTTAGTATGCATTAAGTAAAGATTTCAACAGTTTGCACCCCCATAGAAACACAAAGTGAAATATATTATTTGAGTACTCATTATAGCATTAAATCTCAATGCACAGCACATTAAGGACAGAGATCCTACATGAGGAGTAAGTGCACAGTGACTCCTGTTGTTGACTTTACCAATTGACACTCCTGTCTATGGCATCAGTAATCTCCCTATGCTTCAGTCATGAGTTTCCAAGGCTATGGAAGCCCTCTGAGTTCTCCGACTCTTATGTTGTTTAGACAAGGTCATAGTCAAAGTGGAGGTTCTCTCCTCCCTTCAGAGAAAGGTACCTCCTTCTTTGAAGACCTGTTCTTTCCACTGAGATCTCACTCACAGAGATCTTTTGCCAGAGTGTCTTGGCTTTCCATGCCTGAAATACTCTCATGGGCTTTTCAGCCAGATCTGAATGCCTTTAGGGCTGATTCTGAGGCCAGAGTGCTATTTAGGACATCTGCCATTCTATGAGTCTGCTGAGTATCTCACTTCCCATGTTGGATCACTCTCCCCTTTATTTATTCTATCGGTTAGTGTTAGCAGGTACTAGACTTGCTTATGTGCTCCCTTTGACTCTTAGTCCTTTCATTATGATCAATTGTGAACTGAAATTGATCACTTGGACTAGTGAGATGGCATTGGTACATGCCACCTTGATGGAATTAAATTGGAGTCCCCTGGTATGTTTCTAACTCTACCATTTGGGGCAAGTCAGCTTGAGCATGTCCCAAATTGTACATCTCTTCCCTCTCTTATTCCCACACTTATATTTAACAGCAATCACTTTTTTTTTTTAAAGCTATATCAATTCTAATGCTCCCAACACTCTCTGCAAGTAGGTATTGTCTTCATGTTGTAGATGAGGAAACAAAAGCTGAGGAATGTGAAGAACTCTTCTACAGCAGGGATTTGAACCCAGGTCCTTCTGGTTCCAAGGCCCATAGCCTTTCCAGTGGAGCCTGTGGCTTACACTGCACTCACCATGACTTGCACTGTAGCACCGTTGTCGTCAGTGCGTCAGCATACCCATGAGGACTTAGTTCTTTTTTTTTTTTTTTGACAGGCAGAGTGGACAGTGAGAGAGAGAGAGACAGAGAGAAAGGTCTTCCTTTTTGCCGTTGGTTCACCCTCCAATGGCTGCCGTGGCCGGCGCACCACGCTGATCGGATGGCAGGAGCCAGGTGCTTCTCCTGGTCTCCCATGGGGTGCAGGGTCCAAGTACTCAGGCCATCCTCCACTGCACTCCCTGGCCACAGCAGAGAGCTGGCCTGGAAGAGGGGCAACCGGGACAGAATCCGGCGCCCCGACCGGGACTAGAACCTGGTGTGCCGGCGCTGTAAGGCGGAGGATTAGCCTAGTGAGCCGCGGCGCTGGCCGAGGACTTAGTTCTAATACTTCAGAATATATTGGCTTTATTTTTATACATTTTATATATTGCATCACCTCTGGTAGCACATACATTTGGCAGGAAATAGCAAACAGAAAAACAAAGACCAAAATCTTCTTTCCATATCTGTCACCACCTAATCAGAACATTTCTGATGTGTATGCCATGTTGCACAATGCATCTTTGACTGTCATTTTGTCTGCATCTCGGTGCTAAGTGAGCTATGCAAATTACCATTATATATAATTTATCACTAATTTTATTCATAATTTATTGTGACTTTCTCACTATAGCAAACACATCCAAATTTTAGGACAGTTTTAGATATTATACATCCTTGCATATTCACTTGGGAAAAATCTGTTGCAGGCACTAAGTGTTCATTTTCCTATTCCTAATTTCTCTTCATGGGTCACTTCTGGTGAATTCTCTGTTTTTCACTTCTCAAGTTAAATACGTTGTTTTCCTGGAGTGGTAACACAAAGCTCTTTAGCTCTAATCCGCTTTCTAGCAGGCACAATTGCTTAGTACTTGTTGGATCAGGTACCACTGATACTGTGATTCCGTGGGTCGTTATTGTGTTTTGAAACACAGTATGGCTGTGCTTTCTTTAATTTCAGATTTTCCACCACTTCCCTTTCTAGGTCTTACAATGTGAACAACCTAACTGACGACTTAAAGTTTTTGTACTCAGTTGCCGGTGCTGATGGCAAAGGCATCACCTTTATCTTCACAGACAATGAGATAAAGGACGAGGCCTTTCTGGAATACCTTAACAACTTGCTGTCTTCGGGAGAGGTAGGTCTTACAAGTAGACAAAAAGCTCGTCTTGTGAACATGTAAATTTTATGTGAATAGAAAAAGCAGCAACGCTTCAGAAATGAGACCACTGAGCACACATTTTTGATTTTAGGGCGATTTAGCATGTGAGGTTTAGAAGGTTCTCTGTGTGTTTTCAGCAAAATAAATGCTGCCCACCTCTAGATTTTATTATTTCCCTTTGCTCCATTTTCATTGTGACTCCTTGTTTGTCTCTTCAGTCTTAAATTTGATCCTGTGATTTGCTTTAGGAAATGCAGAATGTCTGTCTGTCTGCCTGTCTCTCTGGCAGAAGTATGGAGTGGGTGAAAGAGTTCTCATCATTCGATGTGGACGTTTGCATCACCCCCATCACCTTCACCTGTATTTGCCCTTCCATGAGAGAGAGACAGATCTTCCATCCACTAGTTCACTCCCCAAATGCTGCAATGGCTGGGGCTGGGCCAGGCCCAAACCAAGAGCCTGGAACTCCATTTGGGTGGAGGGGGCCCAAGCACTTGGGCCACCTTCTGCTGCTTTCTCAGGTGCATTAACAGGGAGCTGTATTGGAAGTGGAGCAGCCAGGACTCGAATTGGCACTCTGATACAGTATGGTGGCATTGTGGGCAACAGTTTAGCTTGTTGTGCTATAACACGGGCCCCAAAATAACTGTTTAAATTCCATTTTTCTATGCACTTAAAAATATTCTAGCTGTACTCAGAACTAAGGTTTATTATAACAACACAGTAAGGATACACAGCTGGATTGGTAAAGAAAAAGACGGGCAGGCGCTGTGGCACAGTGGGTTAGGCTGCCACTTGTGATTCTGGCATCCCATATTGGAGTGCCAGATTGAGTCCTGCTCCTCTGCTTCCAACCCAGCGCCCTGCTAATGTGCCTGGGAAGGCAGTGGAGGGTGATCCAAGTGCATAGCCTCCTGCCACCGACAAGGGAGACCTGGATGGAGTTCCTGGCTCCTGGCTTTGGCCTGGCCCAGCCCAGACCAGTGTGGCCAATTGAGGAGTGAACCGGCAGATGGAAGATCAATTTCTCTCTCTCTCTCTCTCTTTCTTTCTCTCTGAAACTCTGCCTTTCAAGCAAACAGAATAAATTAGAAAAAGAAAAATACACACCACACGGAGTCTGGAGGAATCCACAGGCAGGCTTCCCATGCTCTCTGTAAGGGGCCCCACAGAACGTGCTGTCCTGCCAGTGTGAGGTACACTAACATGCACCGTGTTTCTGTTTAGGGAAGTCCATTTAGAATTTAGAGTCCAGCGTTTTTGTTTAGGACTGGTCGTGTAGTCACTCCCTGCCTAGCCACACTGCCAAAATTCCAGACTCCCAGCAGGAAAGGGGGTGTTCAGCTTGTTATCACAGTGTTTGTATAAGCAGTCTAGGCACAGCAGAGCAATCTTATTAGCAATGGGGGAGACATCCAAAAACTGAGTTTACAGATGGCAGTTGAGGGCTAGGCTTGCAAACACACTCTCCTGAAGGTCAGACCTGCTATATTAACTCTTGCCTGCACAGTGGTGTGTACTGATGCTTAAGGGTACGCAAGCTGGTTAAGTATCTTGGAGCCAGAATTAAGACTGACCATGAGTTAAAGGACAGAGGTTATCACTTGACATTTTATTTTTAAATTGTATTTACTTGAGAAGCAGAGAGAGCATGAGAGCGAGAGAGCAAGAGAGAGCTTCCATCCACTGGTGCACTCCTCAAATGCCTGCAACAACTGGGCCTGGGCTGGGGCTGAAGCCAGGAGCTAGGAACACAAAGTCAGCAGGGATGCCATTACTTGACTTATCACCACTGCTTCCCAGGATCTGCACTGGCAGGAAGTAGGAGTCGAGAGCTGGAGCTGGTTATCAGATCCAGGTACTCCCAGGTGGGACACAGGCACCCCAGCCACTAGGCCAGACACTTGCCCCCAACTGGACATTTTAAAGAAATGATGGAGCTCAGGGAAATATAATTTGCTCTTGATTATACTGCTCAATAAATAAGTTACACTCCCATGAATCCCCTGAAAACCAAGGATCTGACTGCAGAGATGGCATGTAGGGCAAAGAAAGACATGTGACTTTGCTAGTGCATTAGAACAGCTTCTCGTCTGTTTCTCAAAGATCTCCAATTTGTTTGCACGGGATGAGATGGATGAAATCACCCAAGGTCTGATTTCAGTGATGAAGAAGGAGCTGCCTCGCCACCCGCCTACCTTTGATAATCTATATGAGTACTTCATTTCAAGGTCAAGGAAGAACTTGCATGTTGTTCTCTGCTTTTCTCCAGTGAGCTTTCATTTTTTCATTTGTATCTATTTAAGGGGAGTTACTTATTTAAATATGCTTAGTTTGCCTTCTCTGATGAGAAGGTACATGTTTACATTGAATTAAAACTAATACTTTACCACCACTAATCTCCATTGGTCAATATCTCATTACCAGTGTGTTAATTTAAAATTTTCATATTATTTGGAATTATTGCACAGCCTGCAATTTTCATTCATTACCTAGAGGCATAGATTATTTGAATTGTGTGGAATTTGGTGATGCAATCCCTCCCAAACCCCACCTCCATCACAGATTTACTCTCTAGAATGTCTGTGATTGTAGCTTTGGACTGAACACCATGCTGTTCAGTAGAGTAGCCATCAGCCCTAAGTGGTTATTTAAGTTTTGATTAATCAGAATTAAGTAAAATAAAAACTCAATTCCTCAGTCTCATTAGGCTGATTTCCAGTGCTCACACATGCACTGTGTCATTAGTGGCTGCTCTACTGGAAAGCACATTTCTAGAACAATCCTATCATCACAGAAAGTTCTGTCGCACAGCTCTGCTCTGCTTGAGGGAGATCTCTGTAATACTCAAGGGAGCCTGCTTGATGGTGGGAAATCTCTCTGTATTAGCAATTGAAAACTCTCTGTATTAGCAATTGAGTTTTGTTGTTTCCTTTTTAGACCAAACATCTGTTTCTTCTGCTGTTCACACTTGTCCTACCTTCCATGCCTTTCACTGTCCTTGTCCTTTCTTTCTACACTTGATCTTTGCCAAAAGGCCTAGAAGCACCCCAAGTCCTTCATCTCTAAGAGTTCTAGTTCTCCAGTTTTCCCTAAAAGATGGTTCCTGGAATCAAATCCAACATTGCATATGTCTCAAGACAAGGAGTGTGAGGTATATTTCCTCCCTTCATCAGAACCCTCGATGTGTATACTACTGCATCCCAAGAATATTTTTTAAAATAACCTTGTGATGACACACTGTTGGCTCAGCATGCACAAACCCTTCTGTGTTTCTAACGCTTTTTGGCTTTGCTGTCCATAGGTTGGTGAGAAGTTCCGAGCCCGTTCTTTGAAATTCCCTGGCTTGATCTCCGGCTGCACTATGGACTGGTTCAGTCGCTGGCCCAAGGAGGCTCTGATCGCCGTGGCCTCCTATTTCCTCTCAGGCTATGACATTGTGTGCTCCAGTGAAACTAAAAGACAGGTTGTGGAAACAATGGGCCTCTTTCATGACATGGTTTCAGAGAGCTGTGAAAGCTATTTCCAAAGGTAGGTGATATTATAGAAAGGGACCCAACCACGGAGTTCCCTCCAAAGAGGAATTCACTGTAGCATCTGATGAAAGGGTCTTCTTTCTGATTGAGCATGAAGTCCCAGCCACGTTCAGATTTTTCTTGCTTTGATTTTCTAGGGACTGTGCATTGAAAAGATGGCAAATACAAGAGATTTAAAAATTAACTAATGTCCATTCTTAAATACCTCTTTACCACCCAGGCTCCAAGTAACAGATGCTTAATGAGTCGTTCTATTTCATTTGCTTAATTTTGTTTTGAAAATGACTTAACTAATTCATTATAAACTGCTTAAAATTGGTTTCTTATTCCAATGCATTATTTATTTTGATTAAAGAAGTGCACAGTTTGAAAGTTTCCTTATTGCCTTATGTTAAGGGGAAATTTAGGTTGTGTATTCGCATGACTCAGTCTTATCAATGTTCTTCTGCCAAGTAATTGTGAAATGCCATTTTAACTGACTGTGGAAAACCACTCCCTAAAAGTGGTGATTGTGAGTTCCTTTTTGGGAAAGCTGATGTCTGCCATAGTTTTCTCCTGAAGCATAATAGTTACTGTGTCAAATTGACAAATATGAATGCAGTTGGGCCAACTTGGGTCTCTGGGATAGCAAGCTCCTCCCCTAGGGTTGCTCAATGTGCTTCAGGGGGTGCAGAATCTTCTAGAAAAGCTATGCCTACCTAGGCCATCCTTCTTAGTAATTGTGGATACTCTCTCATAGTCTCTTGGTAACTCAATATGTATTAATTCTTACCATAGGAAGATTTCCTCTCCATTAAACTCAAACTCCTCTTAACTACTGTTACCTGTGATGATAAATTTCTATCTTCTTACAGTTATTAAAACTTGTTGTTTTTATAAATTTGGAGTATTTCCCAAATTTTTCATATCATCTCAAGTTGTAGAAGGTTATTCTGGATGTAATATGTGACTCTCTAATAGTGTTGAAGGTTATTCTGGATGTATTTATATAACACTAGAATAGTTCCATAGATACGAAATTTTCCAAAAAAAACCTTAAAGTATTAAAAGAGAAATTAATTTTGTAGTATATTAAGAGCTCTTCTTTGACTTCTCTATAAAATTGTTACTTCTACGTATTTCCATCTTGAAATACAATGACTAAGAAACCCCATTGTGGGATGAATATTTGAATCATATATGGCCGCTTTGATTCCTAGGCTGATCCGGTAACTAAGGGAAAAGATTGGTTTCCACTTTCGTAAATTCATCTACTTGGGATCCAGCAGTGAAGAAGTGTATAGCAAATGCCAGTTGAATAGAAACAAATTGCAGTACAAATGCATTTCAACCACTTATCCCTAATACTTGCCCAGACCCTTAAAGTTTGTAAAGTGTGTTCAAGAATGCAATTTTATTTGATCTTCACGAGATTCCGGGAGGAGGGCAGACCTTATTCTCTCAGGCTTCCAGAGGTACAAACCGAGGCTCACAGTGGGAGTGAGGGTCACATGAAGGACCTAGCTGTCTTTCAGCCTCACCTCTGGGAAACCACGTGCACTTGCCGCCCGCCCACTGCTGGATCAGCCTGTGCAGCCGCCCCTATTTCACGGCAGGAAGAGTGTATGTAGATGTTTTCTGGAAGCACTCCCGAATGACAGAGGTGGCTGTTTTTATACTCTGCTTTCAGATATCGCCGAAGAGCACACGTGACTCCTAAGTCTTATCTCTCGTTTATAAATGGTTACAAAAACATTTATACTGAGAAGCTGAAATATATCCATGAACAAGCCGAACGTATGAATATTGGTAAGAGGAGTGGGATCTTACCTTTTCAGACGTGTTTGATAGTGATCCACTTGGGGTGGGTGGAAACTGTGCTTGAAAACGAAATACTCTCTTGATTGTTACTCACAGGCCATGTTGAGGGATGCCCTGAGGGATCTTTTGACTTGCCCAGAAGCTCCAGTTAGAACAAAATCGAGGTGGAAGTGCCCTGTTTTCCCCAGCTCTTTCAACTCTAGGTCCACTGTGTTGGGTGTGAGTCACTGTAGTTTCTGGACCACTGCTTGCAGGTGGGGAGGAGCCAGCTCTTGGGAACTGATGAGCATTTCAGTTTTTGCTTTCATTATGGTTTACCTTGATTTGTATAAACTTTGCTGTGTGAACGCTTCCTGAAATTCTAACAAAGGAAAAGCCAAAAGAGAAGCAAAAACAAATAAAACCAAAAATAGATGCTCTCCTGGCCGTGGTTTCCTAATGGTCTGGGATATGCAGTGTATGCAGGTAAAGAATGCATTGGGACAAATTACGTCTACAGATAATAGGGCCCAAACAAACCAACATGCCTTCGTTCCTGCTTTTCATTTCCTCTAAACAAAACCTAGTCACGTGGTGTTATTGAGCTCCCTGGGCTGTGACATTGTGGCGATGGCAGAAACACCCTGAAAGGGAAGGTTCTCCTGTGGTTTTGCTCAGGACTCACCCACCTTCTTGCAGCCTTTCTGTCTCATGCACTAGAATAGATGCTGGTTTCTCCTGGCTTGTGAGAGAGCCAAGTGCTAAATTTTTAAACAGTTTTCTGGTCTGGTTCTTAAATATGCTGTTTTTTTGTTGTTGTTGTTGTTTTTTTTTTTTTTTTTTTTTTTTTTTTTTTTTTTTTTTACAGGCAGAGTGGACAGTGAGAGAGAGAGACAGAGAGAAAGGTCTTCCTTTGCCATTGGTTCACCCTCCAATGGCCACCGCGGCTGGCGCGCTGCGGCCGGCGCACCGTGCTGATCCGATGGCAGGAGCCAGGTACTTCTCCTGGTCTCCCATGGGGTGCAGGGCCCAAGCACCTGGGCCATCCTCCACTACACTCCCTGGCCACAGCAGAGAGCTGGCCTGGAAGAGGGGCAGCCGGGACTAGAACCCGGTGTGCCGGCGCCACAAGGCAGAGGATTTAGCCTAGTAAATATGCTGTTTATTGAAACTCAAGTCATATATTTATAATTAATTATATTAAATACAAAGACATACATATTTTTAAATCATCACTGCTTTGTTATTTTTACTCTATTTTACTATTATTAATGTTCTTGAGGTTATTTTTGCACCACGTGTTTGGTGGAAATAGAATATACTGGTGTGCCACTGAGAAGCTCCTGGTAGGTTGAGTCACTATGGTGGGAACATTTGTAGATGGATAGAAATTGGAGAACACACAAATGAATGCTTCTCTACCCCTGTTCCCCACACCAGAGTCCTAGGACATATGTTTCACATTTACCAATATTCCACTATCTGGAACATAATTGGAATGTGAGAAATTCAGTTTACCAGTTAATTTGCCCTATGGTGTTAAAAATCTCAGAATCAGTTATATACATTTTAGCAGTCATTTTCATTTTTGTGGCAAAGTTACCCACATTTGTGCCAATGTATCTTCCATCTCGTTTGCCACGTCTGCTGCAGTATGATTTAAAGGCAGAGCAATGGTCGCTACACACTGTTTACAAAGTCGAGGAGAGCATGAGTTTGTCAAATAAATGTTCTGGGTAACTTAACCTCATTCAGTACAACGTTATGACTTTCCCTTAAGGGTGACTAGGTGGTATTTTTGAATCAGAGCTATTTTCTTTGAGCTCCCCGATTGCTGGTGGAGCTCTCTCTCTGGAGTAGGGTTGATGTTGATCCTAAGACAGGTGTGTATTTAAGGGCTTTGGGTCCATGGGTCCTTGTCTCGTGTTGGTTACTTTCCATATCCAGTGCTGCCCACAGAGTCAGTATGAGTTGGGGGTTGATGAAGGGGTTACGTGCATGTCAACAGGAGCATCTGTGTGTGTCTTTGTGAAGGTCTGGACAAGCTCATGGAGGCCAGCGAGTCTGTGGCGAAACTCTCTCAGGATCTCGCGGTAAAGGAGAAGGAACTGGCAGTGGCTTCCGTGAAAGCAGATGAAGTGAGCTGGCATTTATTTCGTCACTACTGATAAAGAATCTTTTTTTCCGTATGAAAAATTATTAATTTAAAGTGTCATTAAAAATAAATAGGATCTCACATGATTATTTCTGGTACAGTAATGTTCACAAGCACCATCAGGTATTTTTGTTCAGCTTTTACCGAGATGTAGGCAAACAGTCCGTCCTCTACCTGGTCTAAGACTATTCTTTCTTCTCCTGTTCTGTCTCTCTTCTTCTCCCTCAACTCTTTCTGAAAGTCCTGCCTCACTGTGAGTCATAGTTGGCCTTCTTTCCAAGGCTCCTGCACGCTCTGTGTTTCTAGGATGGCCCGAGTCCCATCTAAAGTTTGTGTTGAGGAGGGAAAGGATAAGAGGAAGAGTTAGTGGAGTTAAAAAACGAACCAAAACACAGCACTCCTCTGGAGGAGACGGTGATAATGTGTGGTGTTCTTCTGTCTGCACCCCACTTGTCTCCAACTGCTTTCAGCTTCGCCTGTGAGTCAGTTAAGAGGAGATACTTAAACCTTGACCCTTAGCCAGTTACCAGAATGAATGAGATACCTTAGGGGAGGCACTTAGCAAAGTCCTGGCATATGATAAGCACTCAACAAATATTTACTATGTTTCTTATTACATGAGACTTAATATGGGTTTCTGACCATACTCCATTATACTTACTTCAATTGTTTTAATTTTCTAGAATCTTAGATAGTAGAGAGCTTAAATATTTATATATGAAAACTTAGAAAATAGAAGAGTATAGGAACTGCTCTGAGGAATTGCTTTTGTACACCTTAAAATATAGACGACTTAGATGGGGGATAAATTTGCTTTTATTAATGTTTCATATTATACTGAATAACTGTTCGGCTGCTCAAATCTATAAATTTTGCTTGAAAGGTGTTTCTTTGCTTTCACGTGTTTCCTCAATTCTACAGGTATTAGCAGAAGTTACAATAAGTGCCCAGGCTGCAGCCAAAGTAAAAAATGATGTACAGGAAGTAAAAGACAAAGCGCAAAAAATAGTGGATGAAATTGACCGTGAGAAAGTGAAAGCTGAGACCAAACTGGAGGCTGCTAAACCTGCACTGGAGGAAGCGGAAGCGGCCCTGAACGTGAGCAGTGCACCGTTACCCCTCCCCACACCAGTGCTCACGGGCGCCGCGTCTCATTCCACGCAGTTAACTTGGAATTGAGTGATCAGAAGATGGAATTGAGTTCTTAAAGTGTTTTATAATCTCTAAATCGGAAAACAAATGTTTCCATGGCTTCAGTTTTCTAAGTTCTAGTTTTTTTAAAATCTCACTTATTATAACCTATTAGTTTCATTCCATAAATCAACCCTATGTGAGAACCAAGAAATAATGCTGGTGATTAACAGCCCAAGTTTTAGCATAAGGGATTAAGATCACATAGAGAGTAGTCTTGGTTCCTCCAGCATCCAGTCCACATTGTGTCACTCTCCCGTGTTAAATCTGCTTGTGGCTCTCGGTGCTCTTTAGATAATGTCTAAGATGGGCATCTACAGCTGTGAGGTGAGAGGGACACAGCTTTGGAGGAAGGTGGATATGCCTTTACCTTTCATGATCACCACTTCTTAGATGATCTAGAGTGCATTTACTTAGCTTTCCTGGGTCTCCATTGGTATCCCAGTTCCTCACTGGTGCTTGAAGGATCCATGTGTGCATTAAAAGTGATTGATACAGTTGCCTGGGCACATGGAACATGCCCCATAAATATCAGTGCTTCTGCCACTGCTGGTAACCTGGGTCCTGTCTTCCTCTTGAACTTTGTCTCTTGTTCTCGCCTTGCATACAACATAATCCAGCCATGCAGAGGCAATTGTAGGCTCCTGGAAGAATCATGGTCTGTTACCTTAAATGTGCCTCTGTTTCTGCTAGGAATGCTTCTCCTAACCTTTATTCTTTTTTTTTTTTTTTTTTTTTTTTGACAGGCAGAATTAGACAGTGAGAGAGAAACAGACAGAAAGCTCCTCCCTTTTTCCGTTGGTTCACCCCCAAGTGGCCGCCATGGCCGGCTTGGTCTCCCATGCAGGTGCAGGGCCCAAGCACCTGGGCCATCCTCTACTGCACTCCCGGGCCACAGCAGAGAGCTGGACTGGAAGAGGAGCAACCGGGATAGAATCTGGCACCCCAACCAGGACCAGAACCCAGGGTGCCGGTGCCGCAGGCGGAGGATTAGCCCAGTGGTGCCGGCCAACCTTTATTCTTGATATCCCCCTCCCCCAAATGTGTAGGAATGAAACGGACGTCTTAAGATTCAATTGTTATCTGTAGCCTTTGTTTATCATCCTGTGAAACAGTGGTCTATTTTTTTTACTTGTTAAATATTATGGCTAGTGGTGCATTAAGACTCTGATTATAAGAGTGGACTAAAATTATGTTTTTACAAGAATTGAGGAAAAGGAAGGAAGGAAGGAGGGGGATTGAGGGAGAAAAAGAGGAAGGGAAGGAATGGTTATCTTCTTACAATTGTATCTATGAAATATAAGAACTTTGTTCTCTTAATATTAATAAAGGTTAAAACTGAATTGAGATCCAGATTAAGATAAAAGGAAAACAGATAGAAAGAGTCATTCTCCAAATCTTGGCTCAGACCTTGCTCCACCTCGTTCCTTCCAGAAGTTCTGGGTTCTTCTGGACCCTCCTCTGGTTCCCTTTTAGCCCTGTGTTCTCATCATGGTAGAAGTCCTTAGGTCAGGTACTTTTGTTTTCACTGCCTTTATTGGGAGATCATGGAAGCAAAGTTATTTTTGTTGGTTTTGTTTTATATGGGAAAATGCCTGTTGTTGTTAAACGAATGAATAACTCTATAATAATCATTTAATAACATTTTCATGATGACCAGGACACGTTCTCTACTCCCACTCTCTTTATTGGTCATCCTACAATAACATACAAAAGAAAGGGAGTGATGACTGAACCAAATGAGTTTTCAGACATTTTATTGATCATATGTTCTCCCAGTCCTTCTTGCCTTGAGTATCAGGCAATGTCTTTATCTAAACCCAACTCAAGGGATCAATATTGTGGTACAATGGATTAAGCTGCTGCTATTCCATATCAGAGCACTGGTTCGAGTCCTGGCTCATCCATTTCCTATACAGCTTCTTTCTAATGTGCCTGATAAGGCAACAGAAGATGGCCCTAACATTCAGGCCCCTGCCACCCATTTAGGAAACTAGGATGGAGTTCCTGGTTCTTGTCAAAGGCCTGGCCCAGACTTGGCTGTGATATCCATTGGGGAGTGAACCAGTGGGGGGAACATCTCTCTTTCTCTCTCTCTCTCTCTCTCTCTCTCTCTTTTAAAGATGTATTTATTTACTTGAGAGGCATAATAGCAGACAGACAGAAAGAGAGACAGAGAGAGAGGTCTTCCATTCACTTACTCACTTGGCTTACTCCCCAAGTGACAACAGTTGGAGCTGAGCTGATCCGAAACCAGGAGCCAGGAGCTTCTTCCGGGTCTCCCATGCCAGTGCAGGGGCCTAAGCAGTTGTCCTGCTTTCCCAGGCTATAGCAGAGAGCGGGATTGGAAGAGAAATAGCCGGGACTAGAACCGGCACCCATCAGGGATGCCAGTGCCACAGGCGGATACTTAACCTACTACACCACAGCGCTGGCCCCTCTCTCCCTCTCTTCCTGTCACTCTGCCTTTCAGATAAATAAATCTTTTGTTAAAAAAAATTCTGGGGTTGGTGCTGTGGCGCAGCAGGTTAACGCCTTGGCCTGAAATGCCAGCATCCCTATGGGCGCCGGTTTGAGTCCCAGCTGCTCCACTTCCGATCTGGCTCTCTGCTGTGGTCTGGGAAGGCAGTGGAAGATGGCCCAAGTCCTTAGGCCCCTGCACCCATGTACGGGACCTGGAGGAAGCTCCTGGCTCCTGGCTTCGGATCAGCGCAGCTCCAGCCGTTTCGGCCAATTGAGGAAGACACACTCTCTCTCTCTCTCTCTCTCTCTCTCTCTCTCTGCCTCCATCTCTCTCAGTGTAACTCTGACTTTCAAATAAATAAATAAATCTTTAAAAAAATATAAAACTTTAAAAAATATCTTTAGAAACCATACATTTGCAATAACTTCTCTCATCTCCCGGCTCCTCCCCCTTCTGTAGACAGGGCAGCCCTCAGCATGGAGGCTGAAGATGAGGTTTCTGAGATTCAGGGTTCTGTCTGCTCTCATATCTGTGTATGGGATGAACCATGCTTCACAGGTGCAAGTCGTCTTTAGAGGGACTTGTAACTGATGGGTCTGGGGAGGTGGATAATGTGTGGTAGCGATCCTGCAAACCGATTAATTGGGGGAAACGGGAAGAAAAGAATAAAAGCAAATGAATATCCTAAAATAATCAAGGAGCCATGATGCAAAAATCTTGGCATGCAAACCCCTGAGGAGATAATGTTGGAAATTGGGGAGAAAATATATTTTAAGGTTTTCTACCTTAATTATTTAAAAATGAGATGATTAATACTACTCCACAAAAAAAGTAAATTGATTCCTCATCTCAAATACAGACTATCAAGCCAAATGATATTGCCACAGTCAGGAAACTTGCAAAACCACCGCATCTTATTATGAGAATCATGGACTGTGTGCTGTTACTGTTCCAGAAGAAAATTGACCCTGTTACTATGGATCCAGAAAAACCTTGCTGTAAGCCATCATGGGCCGAGTCACTAAAGGTAAGTAGTGACATCTGTCTTTGTCAGTCTTCTCGGGGCATCAAGTGTCCCCAGCCGAGGACACACATTAAAGACTCAACAACGTGGGTCCCTGTGTATTGCAGAGTTAAACTCCATCACACAGCATGTAAGCAGGGAGAGATTTTAAAGACGAATGCCTTAATTAATTGATTGATTTGAAAGGCAGGGAGAAGAAGGAGAGGGAGATAAACTAGCTTCTATCCACTGGTTTAGTCCCCCAGTGCTCATAACAGTTGAGCCTAGCTGATTCTAAGAACTTAATCCAGATCTCCTACATGGGTAGCAGGGACTCAAGTACTTGAACCATCATCTGCTACCTCCTAGAATACGCAATAACAGGGAGCTGGATTGGAAGTGAAGGCAGGACTCGATTCCAGCACTCCAGTGATCCCAGCACTCCAGTCTGGATGTGGACATCACAAACAGTGGCCTAATCTGCTGTGCCACACCACCACCCCAAATGTATTTCTTTTATGAAATCTGTCTGGAACCAGTGGTTAGCAGTGGTGTAGCTTTGGTGTCAACCCAGTCGAGTATCCAAAAAGAAACCTATGTGGTTGGTGGTATTTAGATGTACTTATCAGACAAGGAACTTCCGTATTTTTCTTTGTTTCCATTTTCACCATGGAAACCAGAAGACAATTAGCAATTTACAAATTTAGGTTGACTTTGTGTGTTTAGACCAAATCAACTGTTACCTTTTTGAAAAACTTCAACTGGGAAGAACACATTAACTCAGGAAGGCAGGGTGTCTTTTCTCCCAGAACTAACAAGTTGCGCTACTATTTTTCAGTTGATGAGTGCAACAGGATTCCTGTTTAGCCTTCAGCAGTTCCCCAAGGACACTATAAATGAAGAGACTATTGAGTTACTGCAGCCATATTTTAATATGGATGATTACACTTTTGAAAGTGCCAAAAAAGTCTGTGGGAACGTGGCTGGTCTGCTGTCTTGGACACTTGCTATGGCAACGTTTTATGGCATCAATAGGGAAGTGCTCCCTCTGAAGGTAACAGCTTCCCTCCTTCTCCCAGAAATCAATGTCGAATCAAATAGCTCGTTGGTATTACTGCCATTAAAAGATAGGCATAATTTAGCCCACTAAAGGTAGGTATCCTGTTAGCAAGTTTTCCTTTTTCCCTATGTCCTCTTAACATTTCTCTTCCCTTTGTGCATTTGTTACATACTTTGTTTCTTGGCAATGCAGACGAGTAGCTTAAACCAACTTGGTAGCTTCAGCAGGAAATTAATTTATTGGGAATAATAATCAAGCTGTCATAAAAGAGAACTTGCCATTTCATTAAAGTTTGGATATGAAAGTTTGGATATGGGGTTTGTATTCCAAACAAGACATAAAAGCTAGGATCAACACCTAGAATGTATTTTAAATTTCAAAGATAGAAAGAGGACATTATATGTAATCCAAGAAACAATTTAAAAGGTTTCTTTAAAAAAAGAAAGAAAATGGAATGTTAATAGACTTTCTGCAGTTCTAAATGCTTGAAAATGGAAAAACACATGCAGTTTTCAGGAGGAAATTGCTGTGGTCCAAGAATTCAATCATGGGCTGCTCTCCACATATGAGGATGCTACTTAAGTATTGGGTGGTGTGCACAGACACACACACACACACACACCATCTGTACCCTGCCAGGCTGTCCTTCACATCTGAAGAAACACATTCTTAGGAGTACAAGGATTCATAAAATACCACCTCCATACACACTACCTCTAGGGCCCCACCTACTGGCCCTCCCCACCTCCAGAGCTAAAGAAGTTATAAGTGCTTGTCCTATAGAACAGAAGATAAGTAGGTAGGCAGAGGCCTGCTGTTTTTCATAACAAGCCTTTTAGAAAGGACCACTTCTTTAAACTCTGTTAGAAAAGAAACTTTGAGAATAAAAATAGAAGCTAAATGTAAAATACACGAGTTTTCACAAAGGGAAATGATGGGGAAAGATGGTAAATACACCTAAACACAAAAATACTGCGAGAGAAATGTTACTGTGAATGTAGAACTCAAGAAAACAAGCACATGAGAGTTATTTTTTATTGATAAAAATTGTGATCTACAGTGAAAAATTTAATTATAATAATGCTTTATGCAATAAATATAATACTATCAAATTACATCAAGCGAAGCCCATTAGTCTTTTAAGTGGAAATGAAAACTAACATTGTAATCTGAGATTGTTACACTTGCTATCAGTCTTGGATAGGACTGGTAGAAAGCAGGCCAGCTTGCAGGTATGCACACAGGAACCTCCCTTGCTTTAATGCTCTGTGGTTGCACGGGCACCCACCTTTTAATTTTGTACTGGGGCCTACAGATTATAGAGCCAGTCCTGAGTAGGCATAAATGGATACTTATATAGTGATCTTATACAATATTATTTTTAAAGTTGAATTGCTTTGTTAAACTTTCTTCAGTATAAGCAAATAATATGAAGTCCTTTCTAGTGTCCCAGAAACATTTACAAAAGTTGATTCTAGTCAATTCCAAGAAAAAAAAAAGTTTGATTAAATTTTTCCAAACAAAATTCCTAGGGCCTTATCATTAGATAAGCAATAAAATTAGAAGGTTGAATTTTTAAAAAGGTTATCACTTCTGTTTAGGAAATGATGAGAATAAGCTAGTTATCAAAGCTTTTGTGATGTGTGTGTGACCAAAATTGTACATTGTTTGCCCTTAAATGTATGGAAGACATTAAGATACTGCTTAAGAGTTAAATAGAGTTTGTCCTCACTCATAAGCACACATACACACAAAATTTAAGGAAAACAGAACAGAGCTAATAAAAATGACATTAAGAGTTACAGAAAAACAGCAGAATTAATGAATAAATCTCTGAGCTGATATTTTGCAACAATGAACTATAAAAATATGTTCCTGGAGAATCTAATAATCTTACGGAGAAGAAAAAACATAAAACCAAATGAAAAGAGAAAGATAAATCCATAAAATTGTAAGTATGTGTATTTAACTAATTAAAAAGCAAATTTTACAGTTATATCTAAATACATTAGAAAATCTAAATGAAATAACATTTTCTGGGGAAAAGAGCTAAGTTCAAATAAGTCAAATATTGAGATAGAAAACAAAAAAAAACTTTCCCAGAAGACTCAGCATAGATTACTTCAGTGATTAATTATTTTAAATATAAAAGAAATAGATAATTACTGTGCTGTAGGACATAAAAAAAAAACAAACAAAAAACTATTGTAGTAATTTCATTTTAATGAATCTTTACCAAAGAAATAATTTAGAATTCTATCAATGCAATACACAAAATCTGTTCTCTGTATACTAATAAAAATAAAAAAGAAATTATTCAAGTTGTTTACACATCCAATAGTATTTATCACAGAATTATTTTCAATAATTAAAAAATGGAAGGGAGGAAGAATGTATAAAAGTTGGAAAAGGGTTAAGTAAGTAAAATATTCAAATTATAGAGTGTTGTGCAGCTGTATAATTAATGTTCATGAAAATAGTTTAAGGATGTGAAAAATAATTATACCACATTAAATGAAAAAATCAAAATATAAATTATCTACTTCTTCACATAGTACAGATTATATCTGGGTAAAATCAAGGATAACTTTTGTTCTCTTTTCTATATATTGCTGTACTCCCCATGTTTTCTACATTGAACATTAATAATTAAAAGGAAAAAAATAATGAAATATCCCCCAAACTCTGCTTCCTTAACTGGGAGCGCTGAAACAAATGACTGCCAAAGTACCGTCTACTGCAAAAATCCTGTAATTTACGTTACGGTTTACCAGTTGGAATCATGAATGTTTCATAGCAGGAACATGGCTCTGCACAGACCACCTCTTCTTCCTTTTAAGGCGAACCTGGCCAAGCAGGAAGGCCGGCTAGCAAATGCTAATGGTGATTTGGCGAAGGCGCAAGTACAGCTGGATGAGAAACAAGCTGAGCTGGATAAAGTACAAGCGAAATTTGATAGCGCAATGAATGAGAAAATGGTGAGATGAAAGTCACAAAATTATCAAAATGACAAACTGAGACTTCACTCAGCTATGTGTTACATTTAGAAACTGGGCAATTAGATGATGGAAAAAATACTTAGCAGAAAATGCCCATGTTCATGGCCTGTGGCTACATACTTAGGGTCAAAATTTGTTTGTGTGCTCTTAACAATACTGAATCTGTAAAAGAAAACTGTGATGTCCTATAAAGAGTACTGTTTTTGGAGTTAGAAACCTGGGTTCAAGACACAGCCCAGGCGCTTTACTGATTGTGCAATTTAAGGCAGCTGACCTCAGGTTACCTGTAACACTGGGACCTAATGTGACCTGTTGGGATAGGTTGATGTCAGTGTGTGTGTGTGTGGGGGGGGTCTGATAGATATCCAACAGTCAGCTCTGGAAGATGGCAGGTGGTAGGGTGGGAGGAGGAAAGCCCTGATTTCTAGTACTTCTAGTATTCCAGTGGTGTTGATACTCCCATGACTGCTGATTTTAAACCACCAGCGTGAGGATGGAGTTTGTTTGGTACAGTGGATAAAACGCTGCTTGGGACATCCACATCCAGTATCAGAGTGCCCAGTTCTAGTCCTGGCTCTGCTTCCAGTTCTCTCCCTCTTTCTTCCTTTCTCTCTCTCTCTCTGTCCCTGTCTCTATCTTGATCTCTGGTGTCCTGCCTTTCAAAAAAATTTTAAAAATAAATAAAACTTAAAAAAACCCATCAGCGTGAGCTGGCTGGGCACAGATGGTGCAGACTTGAGAGCAGATATGCAGCAGTGCGCCACTGTACGCTGTTCCACCAAGAACGGACAGTGCACTTAACTAACCTCAGGAGAATAGATAACACTAAAATGCAAGCAATCCAGAGGGATGAGTTTCTATTATTTATTACCTTTGTTTTTAATATAACTTGTTAAGTTGTAAGCTTATATAATTTAATTTTTAATAAGAGCTGTATTTAACCCCAGTTCACAAATTTTTTGAAAAAAATTAACAATTGGTTCTTATGAGCTGATGGGGATAAGCTGACTACAGCACATTCCTGCTGTGTGTTTCTCTGGGAGACAGTATTTTGTAAATGACAAAGAACTCAGGATAATTATTAAATCCAAAACTGTAAGACAGTATATTTTGCTTATGTGATCCTGTCTTGAAAATATTTAATAGTAATACTATTTTAATTTATGTGCCTTTCATTCTATCTCACAAAATTGCTTTTCTTGAACTTCATGAAGTAAAAGCCATATTCGATGAATGAATCAGAATTTAATATGCATGGTTTTGTTCACATTTTATTTTTAGGTTATACTTATTTTTGCAAATTAAGAAATATCTCCATATATTATTAAAATAAAAAATAGCTATATTTCTCCCAAACAAACATAAAGTATAGCATTGTTTTATATTTGTGATGTGTAGTTTAATGGAAGAAGCTGTATTCTCAAATCTTCTTCTCAGTTTAATCTGTTGTTTTCTTTGACAATGTAAAGAAAATCCAGACCTACAGAGAACTCTAAGTGTTTTATATATCAACATAATAGATTTTTAGAAGTATTTATTTATTTAGAAAGGCATAATGACAAAGTCTGGGTTGGGGGTGGGAGACAGAAAAAGAGAAAGAGATTGATCTTCCATTTGCTGGTTCACTCCCTAAATGCCTGCAATAGCCAGAGCTGGTCCAGGCTGAAACCAGGAGCCCAGAACTCTATCTGGGCCACCTACGTGGGAGGCAGGGACCAACTACTTGGCTATCTTCCACTGTTTTCCCAGGCACATTAGCAGGTAGCTTGATTGGAAGTAGAGCAGCCATATGGAGCTCCATAGGGAATGCCGGAATCACAAGCAGTGGCATAACCCCCTGCATCACAACGCCAGCCCCTGCAGCGGATGTTTGACCAAGCATTTTGGTGCAGTGGTGAAAATGCCTGCATCTCATATTGGAATACCTGGGTTTGGGTCCTTGTTTTTCCACTTCTGATCCAGCTTCCTGCAAATGGCACCCTGGGAAGCAGCAGATGATGGCTTAAGTCATTGGGTTCCTGCCACCACCTGGACTGAGTTCTAGGCTCTTAGCTTCAGCTTGGGCCAACTCTGACTGCTGCACCCATGTTGGGTGTGAATCAGCAGATGGAAGACCTACGTCTGTCTCTGTCTCCCTGCCTTTCAAATTAATGGGGGGAAGCAAACCAGTTCTTGAGACATCGCCGCTTTCTGAATGCAGGATTTGCTCAATGATGCTGACATGTGCCGGAAAAAGATGCAGGCAGCTTCCACTCTCATTGATGGACTGAGTGGAGAGAAAGTCAGGTGGACGCAGCAAAGTAAAGAGTTCAAAGCCCAGATCAATAGGTATGAACTTCGGTTTCTGTTAAAATCCTCCTCCTCCTTCGTTTAGTCGTTACCCCACATGCCACCTCTTGGTGACATTAGAGAATGTATCAGCCACTCCCGTGGCGAAGCCCATGCTCCCTTCTTTGCCAACTTGCTGTCCCTTGCTGAATCTCATTACCTGGGAAAGTGCATACAGCATACACCAGTCACTCACTCAGACACGGAGTGGAAACGATTTGTGAAACTGAAATCTTGGGTGTGTTTCAGTGGTGTGGGTTTTCAGGATTGGCCAGAACAATCCAGATGCCCTCCGCAGGTCGCTGCCCTTCTCCTCAGTGGCTCTGGAAGCGTGCAGCAGTGGCTGGTCCTATGTGCAAAGTGTGTTGTGCTGGTGTCTGTGGGAATGGGAGAGGCGTAGGAGAGAGAGGGAGGGGATAGGTTAACACAAGACCAAATCTGAACAGGGCTAGGGTGCCTGGGGTGGGAAGACATTTTCCTCCAGGCACTAAGGCTCTGGGCCTGTGAGGTTCGGGAGAGGGTCTTTCTTGCTTGCTGACACTCCCCAAATGTGGCCACACTTATTCCTTTTCGAGTGTGGGGTTCCTTTTTACATAATCTCTTCATGCCTTTGACTCCTTCGTAGGAGAGCTTAAAATGTGTTCCATGGGTGCCGGCGCTGGCGCTGTGGCTCACTTGGTTAATCCTCCGCCTGCGGCACTGGCATCCCATATGGGCACCAGGTTCTAGTCCCGGTTGCTCCTCTTCCAGTCTAGCTCTCTGCTGTGGCCCGGGAAGGCAGTGGAGGATGGCCCAAGTACTTGGGCCCTGCACCTGCATGGGAGACCAGGAGGAAGCACCTGGCTCCTGGCTTAGGATTGGTGCAGCGCCGGCTGTAGCAGCCATTTGGGGGGTGAACTAACGGAAGGAAGACCTTTCTCTCTGTCTCTCTCTCTGTGTATAAATCTATCTGTCAAAATAAAAAAAAAAAATGTGTTCCATGGCTCACTGTGGGGAGGGGGCCGTGTGTTTTCCCTTCACAGACTGGTAGGCGATATCCTGCTGTGCACGGGCTTCCTCTCCTACCTCGGGCCTTTCAATCAGATATTTAGGAACTATTTGCTGAAAGATCAATGGGAGATTGAATTGAAAGCAAGGAAAATTCCTTTCACGGAAAACCTGAACCTGATTTCAATGCTGGTGGATTCGCCAACCGTAAGTTTTTCCTGTCCCACTACTATTGGAAAATTTGGTCCTATTTTATTTCTCACTGGTGAAAAAAATCAAAGTACACCTATTTTTTCCCTTTTTATATAATTGAAAAGATTGCTTTGAAACTGCTAGAGAGCTAAGAAAAAAAGAGAATTTTCTCTGTGGTATAGAGTTGCCTTTGCATTTTAAGAAATCTTGCTTTAAGGTTAATCCAATGGCACTACTATGAGCTAAAAACCATTCGTGAGTTAGGGGCTTGCCAATTTGAGATCTTCTTATAACTCTCCATTATTCATACCACTCTTGTGAAATCATAATCTCTCTCAAGTGTTTTAGACAAATGTAAGCATTATTAGACCATAAGTGCTGGTATTAAATTTATTTTAGTCATTAGCCATCTTTAAACATTTATTATTATTATTTTGTTTTAAAAGATGTGAAATTCATTTTTTTTTTGTATTTGAGTGATGGTGGTGGTGGTGGGGGAGACACCTGCCATCCACTGCTTCACTACCCCAGGAACTGGGAGCTTAATCCACCACGTGGGTGGCAGGTACCCAAGTACTTGAGTCATTATCTGCTGCTCCCAGAGTGTGTTTTATTAGGAAGTTGGAATCGAGAATAGAGCTGGAAACTGAAACCCAGACACCATGATTATGGGATATTGGCAGCCCAAGTGGCGGCTTCACTGCGCACCAAATGCCTGCCTCCCTCCTGCCAACTTTTATCTTTAATTGACATATAAAAATTGTACATGTCTGCTATGGGGTGCACTGTGATATTTTGATTCTTATACAGTATATAATTCTTCTAGGGAGTATTAGTACATCTATCACCTCAAACATTTATTGTTTTGTTAACTATTTTGAAATATGCAATAAAGTATTGTTAGTTAGTCTGCATGCTGCAGAAAGCTAGAACCCTGTTATCTAAATGTGTTTTTGTACTTGAAAACGAATCTCTCTCTAATCTCCCCTCCTCGTTCTCCTTCCTAGCCTTGGTAACTACTGTTCTCCTCTCTATTTCAATGAGATCAACTTATTTAGCTTGCACATACGAGTGAGATCATGTGGTGCTTCTGTCTGTGCCTAGCTCATTTCACTGAACATAACATCTTCCTTGGCTCATCCATGTTGCTGCAAATGATAGGACTTCACTCTGTTTATGGCAGTACAATATTCCACCATGGATGTATACATTTCTTTTATCCATTCATCTATCAATGGGTACCTGGGATGATGCCTTATCTTAGCTGCTGTAATAGGGCTACAGTGAATACAGGAGCATAGTTATCTCTTGATTACTGGTTTTCTTTCCTTTGGATATTTACCAGAAGTGGGATTACTGGATCATATGGTAGTTTTGCTTTTAGTTTTTTGAAACCTTCATACAATTTCCCCTAATGGCTGTTACTAATTTATAGTCCCACTGCATGCTCACCAGTGTTTGTTATTTGTTGTCTTTCTGATAATAGTCATTCTGATTAGGGTAGGATGATATCTCATTGTGATTCTGATTTGCATTTGCCTGATGACTAGTTCTCAGCGTCTTTTTTAGTGTCCAACAGGATGCTGGCATGTGTGGTATCACTGAGTAACAATAGTGTCTCCTATCACACTAACCTTGCTTGCTGAGAATTTGGTGCCGCCGTCAATTTTCAGTATGTCTTGCAGAGCTCCCATGGTAATAAATGCTTTCTAGGCAATTTATATTCATGAGTTGCTTTTCTGATTTGTAAATATGCTCTCCAGTTGCTGCTTCCTTGGGGGATGTCATGTTATCTGTACTTAAAAGTTAAAAAAGAATCCTTTCTAATTCAAACAATGTTAAACTCACCCTTACAGGGAACATGCTTTGCACTGGAGATGTGCTGGATGCTGACAAAGCAAAGGGGACAAGATGCTCCGTATTAATCATGGCCTTTGGAGCTCCTGGGATAATTGAGCAAAGGTGGGAGGCGGTTGCTCACTGGGGCTCTGGTGATTTCATTGACCACGTCATGGAGGGAGGCTGGCAGTCCCTTCTAAATGTGGCGAAGGGAATATTCACAACAGCACCATTGATGAGCTCCTGGTAATATAATATCCCTTCTCATCTCTTTTCATCCAGTGTCTCTGCAGCTCTGCAATCACCCAGACTCCCTGTGGGCGGAACCATGGGGCAGGACTGGAGAGCATCCAGGGCATTTCCTTAGGGGCTTATCTTCTCTGACATCTCATTATATGCACTATCTCCACTAACCACAGATCAGGCTTAAAATGCAATCAATTCACAATGTTTCCCTAAATATGAAAATGCATGCTTGTTAGGGGTCTTCAGAAAGTTTACATGGAATCCATGTTATAAAAAATTGCATATGGATTTAAAATTATTTTCCTCCAAATAAACTTGTCTTTCAATTGTGTTTTCCCATGAACTTTTTAAAGTCCCTTGTACAACATGAAGGGATACACTAGTTTGGGGTTATTAAAGAAAGAAATCAGCAGTTATAAATTTCTTTTTTAAAGTTATTATTATTTGGTTCACATTTACCAGTCTGTTTTTTTCTGAGTGCCAATGGTATTTAAAAGGATAAATGTAACCAAATTTTAAATTGTGGAACTTTTAATTATTAATGAGCACTCTCTTGTTCTCTTTTGAACAACCATATCCATTTCCTGTCCTCTAGATTGGCGAGTGGGGGCTGCAGGGGCTACCCGGGGACGATCTCTCAATTCAGAATGGCATTATTGTGACAAAGGCCACCAGATACCCACTCCTCATAGACCCACAAACTCAAGGCAAAACTTGGATTAAATCAAAAGAGAAAGAAAATGATTTGCAGGTATGTATCATTTGGTGCAAGTGAAAGTAATCTTAAAATCATGGAATTTGCCCACAATTTCAGTTCAATCTATTAGTCATAAAATTGTCTTCTCTATGATAAATATGTGCCAATGTACATTATTGATTTTTGTATCCATAATTTGGGGCAACATTGATGATTTTCTGTCTTTCGTACTCTCTCTTGATCTCATCCCCACCCCCCACCCCCACCCCCCACGTCTGTGCCGTCCATTTCTCTGGCTCTGTTGTTTTTGCCAGTGTTGAATGTGGCTTTTGTTCTGAGCTTTGGGTTTATACATATGAGAAAGCAACAAAATTAGCAATCCCACAGCTTAAGGCCATGCATACCAACCTAACATACCAGAGTACAGTGTTGCTGTTGGAGACTAATAAGGCATTAAGTTTAAGGTGAGGTAGTAAGGGCAGGATTTCCATATGCCTGGCTTCCTTGGGGATCTTGTTATTGATTTTCTCAGTGCCACTACCTATATGGACGATTCGGTATTTCCTAGACATCGTGCTCAGAGTTCTAAGCCTCCTGTCTCCAAATTTTTGCTCATATTATCTCATTTCTTTTTTTCAAAGATTTATTTTATTTGAAAGGCAGAGTGATGGAGACAGAGGGAGAGACACACAGATAGAGATCTTCCATTCACCAAATGCCCACAATAGGCAGGGTTGGACCAGGCTGAACAGGAGGCAGAAACTCCATCTGGGTTTCCTACAGAGGTGGCAGGAACCCAAGTATTTGGGCCATTATCTATTGCCTCCCAAGTGCATTAGCAGGAAGCTAGATCAGAAGCTTGGACTAGCTGGGACCCAACTGACATTCCAGTATGGGATGCTGGTGTCGTAAGAGGCAGCTCAACACACTGGGTTACAACTCCTATTTCTTACATTATGTCTACTAGCCAAGATGTCTTTCTCTACCCTACTGCCCTCCCCCCACATATATCCCAGATAAAAATCTGAACTAATCTTCAAAGTCCACGTCCAACTCGACCTTCAACAAGACCTTTTGGCATCCCGACTTTAATCCCAGACATCACACTTCTGTTGTGGACTTAGAGTCTGTCTTGAATTACTGTTCTCTGCACATTTGGCTTTTATCTTTATTGCCCTATAAACTTCTTGCTGGCCATCTTTGTATTCCCTGCATGGCTATTTCAATAAAGTAGGAATTCCACTATTTATTGAATTTAAATAAATTAGTCACAGTGTCATCATTACAGGGGAAAAATTGCAAAAAAATTATGTGGTCATCTTGATAGATAGTAAAAAATAAATAAATAAATAAATAAATAAGAAACCCATATGGTAAAAGTTAATCATTGTTCATGAAGCTCTCAGCAAATTTAGACTAGGTGGGATCGTCCTTAATCAGATAAATATTGTTTATGAAAAGCCTCCAATAACCCTCATTTAGTGGTGAAATATTGAAAGAGTTCCTCCTGAGGTCAGGGCTGCCCAGGCAAGGGGACGTGGCCTCGTTCTTGGTGCAGACCTAAGCTGACCTCGAGAATAATCCAGAACTCAGTATGAGGGTACTTCATAAAATTCACAGAATATGGCTTTAAAAGATAAGTTTATCCTGATGTGACAAAATTTTGAAAACCACACATATGAATTCACGGAAAATGCTTATGCTGAAAAAAACTGCATGGATTTCAGCTTTTTTTTTTTTGCAGAGAAATAAATTTACCTTTTTGTTCCATTTTCCGTGAACATTTTGAATTACTTGTATATTTCAGATCTATAAAAGATATTGAAAGATCTGCTGTGGCACAATGGGTTAAGTTACTGCCTGCAGCACCAGCATCCCATATGGGCACAAGTTTGAGTCCACTTCTGATCCAGCTCCCTGCTAATGGAACTGGGAAGGCAGTGGAAAATGGCCCAAGTGCTTGGTTTGTCTTATTAGGACCTTGCTTCATTTTGTTGAATAAGCTGGTCGAAACTTGTTTTTAGATTAATTTTCCTGAATACCTAATGGAAGATGTTTACAGCATATTCTTTGTATAGAGAAAGCCAGGGAGCCAATGACAGACACAACTTCCTACAGGTGCAGGATTTTTTATTTTTGTTATTTCCTTTTTAATCAAGCAAGGACAAAGAAGACTTGTTTAAGTTTTCAATCTACATTCTTTTTTCATAGCAATTGTATATATTTGCACACATGGGTACTTGAAAAACATTTGTGGAAAAGTGGGATTAAAGGATCAAATTGGGCAGGCACTTGGAACACCCACATTCCAAATCAGAGTGCTGTGGGTTCGAGTCCTGACTCTTATTTCAATTCCCACTTCCTCTAATGTATATACCTTGGGAGGCAGCAGGTGATGACTCAAGGAGTTATTTTCCTGCCATCTGCTAGGATTGAGTTCTTGGCTCTTGTCTTTGGCTCTGGCCCTGCCCTAGCTACTGCAGGCATTTGGGGAGTGAAAAAGTAGACGGGAGATCTGTCTGTGCACCTCTCTTTTTGCCTCTGCCTTTCAAATAAGTTAAACAAAAATCTAAAATAAAAGATGTTCATTTTGGTGCAAAAAAATTTGAAATTCATGCGCTTTTTTCATAATACTTATTTCTATGAAATTTTTGGAGACTTTTCATATGCATGAATTTCAAAAACTTTGCACTAAAATAAAATTTTAAAATTTCATTTCCCAAGAACTTTTTGTAGATCCTGTGTGTGTACGTGTATTTTTAATTCTATTCTAGTAATCACCCATTGTCTCAGTGGCCTGGGTTGGGCCAGACTGAAGCCAGGAGCCTGGAACTCCATCCAGGCCTCCCATGTGGGTGGCAGGGGCCCAGGCACTTGGGCCATCTTCTGCTGCTTTCCTAGGCAAATTAGCAAGGAGCTAGACTGGAAGCAGAGCAGCTGGAACTTGAACTAGCACTCTGAGGGAATGCTAGCATTATAGGTGGCGGCTTAACTTACTATATCACAGTGCCAGCCCCCTTCCTTGTGTTTCAATGTCCACACCCACAGTGATGTAAGGGCAACAGTTACATTCAGAGAAGAGGACAAAAGGAGATTGAGAGCTGAGGACTGAGCCCTTGGGAATCCATATAGTTAGGCCAGGGAAGGTATCATTGGAGAATAAAAGTTCAAAGCCAATTGGCTCATGAAAAGCTCAACTAACCTGGTGGGTCTATTTTAACTAATAACAAATGGCAATCTAAAAATAGAGGGACCCCTGCCAGGCATTCAGCTTGAATTTTTTTTAACGTGCAAGAATATATGAAGTAATTTTATAATGTTTTGAATTGACTTTATGGGAAGTATCTATCATATTCTTCTATTGTGTCACTAAGGTTCAGAATACATGAATTAATTTTCGGTTTGACTCCATCTCTATTTTCTGACATTCTTATAGTTATTTTATAACTTATTCATCTTATCAGTGTCCTGAGAAGATAAAGAAATATCACAAATATGCCAGTTACTTTGCTGTCTCTGACTACAGCTGTGTAAGTGTGAAAGGCTTAACCCCAAACTTCTTCTCTCCCATCTGTCAGGAGCAGAACCCAGATATTTCTTCCATCTGAGGATCAGAGACCTCATTGCATGTCCAGAACTACAACAAAGGCATGACTCACCATGTATTGAAAATCAGTTTTTGTTTGTTACTTTTTTTTTTATACACAAGGCTTCTCATATTACATTTAAAATGTGTAGTCAGCTGTCCAACAAATCTCTTGATGTCCACTTGGGAGTGGGCAGGTTCTTTGCAATATGGGTAGACTAATGAGTTCTTTATATTTAGGTGACGTCTCTGAACCATAAATACTTCCGAACGCACTTGGAGGACTGCCTCTCCTTGGGCCGACCCCTTCTCATAGAGGACATTCGGGAAGAGCTGGATCCAGCCTTGGATAATGTATTGGAAAAGAATTTCATTAAATCAGGCACCACTTACAAGGTGAGCTGTGTGGAAAAGAAAGAAAGAAAGAACAATGGTGACATCTACTTACCTTTTTGAGCATAGCAGCGAAGGCACTTTCCTTCAGGTGATAGTATTTCCAGTACACTGGATAAAATGATTTCCAAACTGACATCAATGTTCCCATTTATTTTTATATACTAATAAAAAATAGGAAGAGAGCAGTATCTTGGTAAGAGCAGTCATTTAGCAGGAACTAAATAACATATTAGGGAAACACATAGTCTGTTCTTAATGTTTGTGTTACACACATAAAATAGATACATGTTTTAGCAACTCTAAGAAAACTGGTTTTACAAGCCATACATACATTTTTACAAGAAAAATCTAGATTTCCTCACTGGAGAAATAGCATCTTAATAAAGTCTGTAGACATTGATTTGTTATTTCTGTCTTTATTAACTTTCCATCTAAACTCATCGACTTGGCTGGAAGCTATGGGATACCATTCCCAATGGTGAATGAGAACATGAATTATTTCCAATCTAAGTGTTTCTTTTTTAAACCAGCATCACTTCTCTATTTTTAGCCTTCTTTGGTTTCATTTCTTGATGAATGACAGCATTGCTCATGAGTTTTTTTCACTTTGGACAGCTTAATTTCCCAAATATCAATGAGTAAGTGAAGAATGCAGATGTTTCTCATTAAAGAAAGATAGATGTATTTAGAAAAAAAAATTTCTCCATAATGTGAATCCTTTCATATGCCATGTTAAAGAATTCATTCAACAAAGGTTTATGGAGCATCCAATATATGTTTAAGCTTATATGAGTTTACAGGGAGAAAAACAAATATAAGTCAGTGTTCTGAAGACTTAGCACCATTCTCCTGTGAGATTATCTTTTTCAGATAAGGAAGTAAAAAACAAAAACAAGATGTTTGTGATTTGTTTCGCTATTATGGACTCATCCACAATTTTGAACTACATTTTTAAGATGTTTAATTGACAAATGAAGATTGCATATATGTATGCAAAGTGTACATTGTGATGATTTGATATGCATATATAAATTGTGTGAAGACTACCACAATCAAATTAAATGACACATGTGCTACAGTTTGGATAGGATATGACCCCTGAACTTATGCAGACATTTGATCCCCAAAGTCATAAGTTAATGGTATTGAAAGGATAGAAACTTAACCCGATTGTGGTGTCTCAGAGGAGGGCCTAGAGGGCCTTTTTTTTTTTTTCTTTTTTGGTAAGATTTATTTATTTGAAACAGCAACAGAGCTGGTTCTCTCCCCAAATGGCTGCAATGGCTAGAGCTGGGCCAATCCAAAGCCAGGAGCCAGGAGCTTCTTCCAGGTCTCTCACATAGGTACAGGGGCCCACATACTTGGGTCATCTTCTACTGCTTTCCCAGTTGCATTAGCAGGGAAATGGAGTAGCCATGACTTGAACTGGCACCCATATGGGATGCTAGCACTGCAGGCAGTGCCTTTACCCACTGTGCCACCGCACTAGTCCCAGTGAGAGGTCTCTAAGTCACTGAGGCTTGACCTCCCACCCTCTCCCCTGCAGAAGGCATTTCCTCTGAGAGGGTTGGTTATAAAAGCTGAGTTGGGCCCTGCTTCTCCCTCTGTTTCCTCGTTCACCATGTGATCTTTCCTCTGCACACACACCATCATTGCCATCTCCTGGCCTTACCAGATGGCTGAGCCACTGGGGCCACCCTGTCTTGCACCGTGACCCTCCAAAACCAGGAGCCAACATAAACCTCTTCTGTAAGTAGCTTCTCTGAGGTATTTGTTGCAGTGTTGAAAAGGTGACTAATACATGCTCCATCACCACCACACTGTACCTTGGATACCTGGAACTTGTTCATCTTAACCTAAAAGTTTGTGCCATTTGGCCAATTTCCTCCTGTTACTCCCACCCCCGGTACCTGGTTACTATGTTCAATTCTCGGTTTCCACGAGTTCAGCTTTTTAAGATTCCCAATATAAGTGAGACCGTGCAGTTTTGTTTTTCTGTCTGGATTATGTTATATGTTATACTTAACATGTCAAAGGGGATTTCAGAATCTCTACTTCTGAAGATCTTTAAAAGACCCTGGATTCTTTAAAAAAAAAAAAAAAGATTTATTTGTTTATTTGAAAGGCAGAGTTACAGAAAGAGAGGAAGAGACACACAGGGACAGAGAGATCTTTCATCTGCTGGTTCACTCCCCAGATGGCCGCAATGGTCAGAGCTGGGCTGGGCCAAAGCCAGAAGCCAGGAGCTTCATCCAGGTCTATCACGTGGCTACAGGGGCCCAAGAACTTGGGCCAACCTCCGTTGCTTTCCCAGGCACGTTAGCAGGGAGCTGGATCGGAAGTGGAGCAGCAGGGACATAAACCAGGGCCCACATGAGATGCTCACTATGCCACAATGCTTGCCCCAGAAGATCCTGGATTCTTGTCTGCAATGTGAAGGCATGGTGCCTGAGAATGTGGTAGTGGTCTTTGTCATTTTTTTATCACATGTGCATTAATTAAAATTTTAAGCTATTAAAAACTTCTATGATTTCCACCTGCCTTTAAATAACCAGAACTAGTTGTTTTCTGACATATGCAAGTGATAATGTGTAAGGTAAATGTTATCTTTCCAAAAAAAAATTGGCATTTTTCTTTGGAAATTAAATGAACTATTTCTGTTGTCAAGCAAATAGCCATAGCAGAAAATAATTTCCTTTACTGAAAAAACAAGATAGTAACTCCTGAACTACAAACAACTATGAGAAGTATGAAGGTACTGCTAAGAGTTTCTGGAAATGGAATTAAAAGATAAGCTTATTTTCGTGCAAAACAATTCTGAAATCCATGCTTACAAAGGGTCTTCAAAAAGTTCACAAAAATGTATATTATGAAAAATCTATGTGTGGATTTCAAACATTTTTGTACCAAGGTAAAGTTATCTTTTAATTCCATTTTCCCAAGAACTTTTTGAAGTACTCTCACACTTATTGGAATTTTAAAGTCAAATCTTGGGTTCACCTGAGTTTTCTTTTATTGAACATTTATTTTGCACAAATTTCTCATTTTATTTTCTTGGTATCGTGGCTAAAAACATCTTGGGACAGGACCACAAATCTAAATTATTCTAAATCAAATAACCTTTATTATCAGTGGTGAAAATTTTACAGCTTTCCTTCCCAGCACATTTAAGTTTCACAGCACTGACCTTTGGTAAATTCTTTCCTAAATTGAACCAAAATTCCTTTTCCTGTTCTTTAATCTGTTTTTAATTTTATGCCCGAATTTATGTAGGTGAAAGTCGGTGATAAGGAATGTGATATCATGGATACATTTAAACTGTATATTACTACGAAGTTACCAAACCCTGCTTTTACCCCTGAGATCAATGCTAAAACGTCAGTCATTGATTTTACAGTTACAATGAAAGGCCTTGAGAATCAGTTACTAAGGAGAGTCATTCTAACAGAGAAGCAGGTAATCCCTCTCTCCACTTACAGGAATTCTGCTTGTGATAGGTTATAGCGTGTGTTTAAAAACGTCTTCAGAAATTTCTGAGCACATGGAAAAGAAAAAATTGAAGCAAATCATATGTACCTTTGTTAACATAAGGACGTGTTTCTTTTGCCATCTTGATTCTGGTAAAGAAATGTAACCCATCCCTTCTCTAACCCTGAACACACACACACACACACACACACACACACACACACATACACACACACTCTTTCTGCTTTTGTCTGTAAACCTCTCAGTATATTGATTCTTATGTCTATAGTCCTGTGGATTGTCATAGGGACACCTCAGAAATTCAATAAAACAATGATCCCAGAGAAAAAGGAAATTCTCTAATGGCTGTTATTACCGCTGTAGTAGTTTCAACCCCAATAGTCTAATAATCTAATGATATAGGGAGCCAGGCCTTTATTTTAATTATAAGAAATTTGTGCTAAAGCCGAGAAATTAATTAAGCAAAACTGAGGGTTCTGATGAAACAAAGAACATTTCAACATTGAAAGCTTTTAGGAGACTGATACAAGATAAAACTAATTTTTGAGATAATAGAAAGCTTTAAATTATGCATAAAATATATTTGTATAAAATATAATTACATATTTGCATGTATGAGTACATTTTTATAAAGTATGATAAAATTTATACTTTGCTTAAGTAGAACTAATTTTAGTATTAGGGATTCGGGACAAAGGCAAAGTTAGAAATCAGAGCAGCGAGGCCTAACATGGGAGGGTGGGAAAAAAGCATGGCCAGGCAGACAAGGACAGGAGAGAGCTACAAATGCAGGGCTACAGACCCAGAGCAGACACAGGCAACGAGGGAAAGAGAAGTGCTACAGACACCCAAGAAAGAGTAAAACGGAAAGCAGAGTTGCACCTGGTTAGTAGAGGTGGCTCGTGCTGGGGACAGCCCTTGAAAGGCGGCCAGTCTGGTGCAGTGGAAGACGCACCGTCTGGCTTGTTTGGTGCTGGCTTCCCGGAAACCGGGGCTTATGCAATTGAGAAGGGGACTCTGCTCCACTTCCACAGGCAGGCAGAGAGGCTCTGCCTCTGCCCCTCCCTGCTTTCCTCACCTCTCACGACTGCGTGGTGTCTGTCCACTGTTGAAAATGTGAGTCCTCGTTGGTTTCACTGGCCTTGCCTGCTGCTCTACTGTGAGATGGCTCTCCCCTGGGCCAGCTCCTTCACGCAGGCTGCTCTGACTTCGGAAGGTGGGACACTCCACTGCCTAAAGGGCTCCAGAGCGCCCCAGACCCACGCTCTGCTCAAATGCTTGTACCAACCCTGCTGGAGGAAACAGAATGCACTCTTCATGTTGCAGGGGGCTTCCTGAATATTAAGATTACCCCTCCTAACAATCCTTCTGTTACTCTCCCGCTCCCCTTTTTCACAGATGAACAGATGGGGACCAGAGAGAGAAAAAGGGTCTTACCCTCTAACAGCACATGGGCCTCCCATCCTGCTAGGCCTCCTACATAAGCCTTGCAGTCAGGCTGTGAAACTGAGTCCATGGCCACTGCACCTTCAGGCCTACTTTCCCCTGTCATACTGTAAAGGAAGCCCCTGGGATTTCGTGTTGTCTGTGCATTCCTATATTACCACACACACGAGAGTATTTTAACGAACATGATTCATTAGCCATTTCCCAGCAAATACAGCCACACTTTTCATCACCCCACCAAACATGAGAAAGCTGCTAGTTCAATGGCAAGAATGCTAGTCTTGGAGTTGGATATCAAGGGTACCAGGTCTGTCTCAGCCAGTAACTAGCTGTGTGTGTGTGTGTGTGTGCGTGTGTGTGTTATATTTTGGATACGATGTGGAGTACACATTACTGGCTTCCCAGCTTCCCCAAATATATGATAAAGGCACTCATCCAAATTCAGTTTGACAAATATTTTTTGGTTTGAGTTCCTTTTCTTCAATGCCTCAAGACAAGGGCTGTCAGGAATACAAAAATGAACAGGACAGGGCTTGAGTTAGAAACAAGGTACAGGCAGACTGTGATACAAACCATGGTAGATGGTTGGATAGATATTGTGCTGTGGCTTTTGATTGACTACCTGGTTTGGGAAGACTCTGAAAGTAGTAGAATTTCTGGAGCAATTTTTCAGGAAACTTTCTCAAATAAGTTTTAAAGCACCCATTGATCAAATTCTTTATGCCATGCGTGATTCTCTTAGGGCCAGAAAACAGTTGCTGTAAGGGATGTGATTGAGATTATTGCAGTCAAGACTCTTCTTTAGGAAGAGTATTGTATTGGTGTGAAACGTCCTGGACCTGAATATCGGGCTCTGGTTATGTAAGACAATATCCTGGTTCTTAGGAGATTTCCTAACGTGTTTAGAGGTAAAGGTCATGGCATCTGCAAGTAGGTCAGCAATAATAACACTGACCATAATGAGTGTTACTTACGGAGACAGTGATAAAGCAAAATGCTCTTCGGTGAATGTAGGTGAAGGCTCCATGAGAGCTCATTGCATTGGTGTTGCAGCCGTTTTCAAATTATAATTTCTAAAATATATTTAGATAGAAAACATACCTTCCAAACATTCAGTTTATACCCTCTGGTGGAATTGGATGCAAATACAGTGGAATATGGATTTGCATTGGCAGCTATTTTGGGTTCTCATGGTTAGTCCTAAGCCCTGAGCTGACATCTGGCCAGGGGAACCCCTTGATTTCTTGGTGTTAATGACTCTTCATTTCTACCACTTCCTACTGCAAGTAAAGCATTGTCTCAGGCATGCTTTGAAACCTCAGTGCTAGTGGGTGTAATTTTCTAATTTGTCCAGAGAAAAAAAAATACAGATAGATTTGACTAATGATAGTAATTTCTCCTGTCATTGGAAAGGCACTTTGGTTTAAACGTTTTAAAGTGATAATAAACACCTGTAAATTGAATTTGCCATGATAACTGTCATTTATAATTCTGATGTTATTATTACTTTTTTTTAATAACAGGAGTTAGAGTCTGAGAGGGTTAAGCTTTTGGAGGATGTAACTTTTAATAAGCGGAAGATGAAAGAGCTTGAGGATAACCTCCTCTACAAGCTGAGTGCTACGAAAGGTACTGTGTTGTTAGGAAGCAGTGGAACGATGGAGTCAGAACCAGGATCCCTACCACACTGTTAGGACCTGTCAGGGAGAGTCAGATTTCCAGTGCAAAAACAATCAAAGCAATTTCCACTTAGACATTAAAGAGGCAGTGCAGAGAGTCTGATTTTTGAATTAGCACATACACACTGAGAATCTGAGAATAGCACAGTTTTCTTGATATAATTGCTCTCTCCTGAGAAAAATAAGGGCTCCCAACAGAGTTAGGTAACTCATAATGGGCTGATTTGCTAGCCCAAAGGAAACTGGTGTGCACAATCTGTGATTTTTTTTCTTCTTTTATTAAGATTGACTCATTTTTTTTAAATGAGATTTTTATTTTATCCTATCCATTTGGAAGAGCAGAGTTACAGAGAGAGAGAGGGAGAGACAGAGAGAGACAGAAAGAGATTTTCCATTCATTGGTTCACTTCTCCAAATGGTTGCAAAGGCTAGGGCTGGGCCAGATCAAAGCAGGAACCAGAAGCTTCTTCTTAGTCTCCCACATGGGTACAGGGGCCCAAGCACTTGGAAAAATTCTGCTGCTTTCTCAGGTGCATAAGCAGAGAGTTGGGTCAGAAGTGAAGCAGCTGGGACTTGAGCCAGCACCCATATGGGATGGTGGTGTCACAGGCTGTTGCTTTACCCACTAGACCACAGTGCAACTCAGGTTGACTCTTTGATTTGGCATTGAAATGCAGCTACTGCAGTGGCTTATGATGTGTGTGATCTGTGTCACAGGAGCTTGGGTACCAAAGGCCCAGCTCACTTCCCTCTTGGCTTGCCTCCCATTTGGAAGTCAGGGGTAGGCTCCCCTCTGCACAGTCCAATGATCAGATCATACTCCACTAGGAGGATCTACTCTCTTTGCAGTATATAAAAGGAAAGTTTCATCCAAAGAAAATAAAAGCAACAAACATCATACTGTTCTGTTGTAGGCAAGTTACAGCCAGCTAAATTCCACTATTTTTGGTCAGTCTAGTAAGGAATTTTTCCCAGCAACATTTAAAAAAATCCTTATTTAAAAAAAAAAACTTTACCTTTAAGATGAGCTCAGTGAAAAGTCCATCTGTCTGCCTTACTTGCACTGCTTCTGTTGGGAGGTTTTCTGTCTCTCAGTCCAGTGACTTCTCCAGACACCTGAGATGTCTCTGGGAATTCTAAATATGAGGATTAGCAAGGAGAGCCGAGGGCTGTTCCCCTGCTCCAGCCAGGAAAGAGCCAGCTCACGACATCCTTCCCCAGGCGATCAATCACAAGTTGGATGTAGCATGCCCACCAGAGAACCTCAACACTTCCTGTGGTGCTCGCCCACGATCCTGCACTCTAGGATAAACCAAAGCATGGCCATGTGTGTGTCCAAAGTGTCTTTTTTTTTTTGTATCTTAACACTGAGTTTCTTCTCATAGACTTGCTAAAGTTTACTTGTGCCAAAACCAATAATGAAAGGTAAAACTGAAAATAAAGTTAGGGTTTCTCTTTCTGGTGAGACACTGGTGCTGTCCCCGGGTGTACTCTGGTTAGAGACACGGAGGGACCAGGGCTCTCCATGACAAGGACTACCTCACTCAAGCCGTGGGAGGGGAGAGTCCCATTCGGCTGCCAGCCAGTCAGCCATGCACGTACAGTGTTCAGGTCAGCTTACCCCCTCAGATAAGCGGGATGGCAAGCAGGGCACACGTGGAGATGAAGGTGATGATGGGTGTAAGCGCGTATGCCCTGAGCAAGGGCTGCAAGATCCGAGGACATGATCATTGTCTTCAGAGGTTTGAAGACTCATCAGTCCCGTGGGCTACCCTCAGGATTCTCAGGCAGACTGGGGGATAATCCCTTGGTAGAAATGTTTGGAAGGCTTCAGGCGTTGGCTGGCAGGTAGAAGCTTTTTTGCTATCTCAAGATTTTAGTCTTCTGATGCCCTGTGGATTTTGGGGAAGTCGAGTTGAAAAGTAGCAGTATCCTTTCCGAAGTCGTGCGTCTTGTGTGTTCCATCTGGGGTTCTCCAGTTTTCCTGTTTGGGGATTTTAGGTTCCTTGGTGGATGACGAGTCTCTCATCGGCGTTCTCCGAACCACCAAGCAGACAGCAGCTGAAGTAAGCGAAAAGCTACACGTGGCGGCAGAAACGGAGATCAAGATCAACACAGCCCAGGAGGAGTTCCGGCCGGCAGCCACGCGTGGGAGCATCTTGTACTTCCTCATCACCGAGATGAGCATGGTCAACATCATGTACCAGACGTCGCTGGCCCAGTTCTTGAAGCTGTTTGACCAGTCCATGGCCAGGTTAGTCCGCACTGCCTCCATCCCAGCCACCTCAGAGCAGTAACTGAAAATGCTTGTGTCTGTTTCTACTCTTGCAGCAATTAATTTCTTTTACTTTGATTTGATTGCAGATCTGAAAAGTCTCCATTACCTCAGAAGAGAATTACAAATATTATCGAGTATCTGACATACGAGGTTTTTACATACTCGGTCAGAGGCCTGTATGAAAACCACAAATTCCTCTTTGTACTGCTCATGACCTTGAAGATTGATCTCCAGAGAGGGACGGTTAAGCACAAGGAGTTTCAGGCTCTCATTAAAGGTAAAGTCTTTGGAGTCCGGCCGTTTTGCGTAAAGGACGTTGCTCTTGGTGTGCTCTTTGATACACGAAGCGACTTCACTGCATTCTTAGAAAATGGAATGGAAAGAGTAGCTTCATTGGGTGCAAAATGTTTTGAAATCCGTGCCTAGTTTTTCTGTAATATACATTTTCCATGAGCTTTTTTTTTGCACAAAAATAAATGTATCTTTTAATTTCATTCCTCATGAACTTTAAACAAATTATTTATTTTTATTTATTTGAAAGGCAGAAAGAGAGACGGAGAGACACAGAGAGAAAACAAGAGAGAGTGAGCGAGCTCTCATCTGCTGGTTCACTATCCAAATACCCACAACAACCAGGGCTGGGCTAGGCAGAAGCCAGGAGCCCAGAACTCAATCCAGGTCTCCCACAGGGTGGCAGGGACCCAAGCTCTTTGAGCCATCACCTGCTGCCTCCCAGGATACACATTTGCAGGAAGCTGGAATCGAGAGTGGAGGTGGACCTTGAACCCAGGCACTCCAGCATGGGATGCGGGTGTCCCAAGCAGCATCTCAGCCACTCTGCTGTTGCCCGTCACCCGTGGACTTTGTGAAGTGCCCTCCTCACGTGGTGAATCCACTTCTGTGATACACCAGGGCAATTGTGTCCTAATAAAAATTCAGATGACAAGGTGCTAAGACATGATGCGCTTTTAACAGGCAGTCATCTATACCTTTTTATTATCCTTTCTCTACTTCATTCATTCTTGAGATGCAGGTTCAATTATCATTGTAGAAACTTTGCAAGCAATTTTTTATGATCTCCAAATTTTTTTTCTTTGCCTCTGTCTTCTTGACAGCACAGATGTTAGTTCTTGTAGTTCACACACAATGGGAATACACCATCTGATTTTTCTCAGGTCTCAGACACCTTGAGGACATTGGTATCTTAAGGTCATGTAAGGGGGAAGCAGTATGGTGCAGTACGATGTGCACTGTGTGCCGGGAGCCAGGGGAAGGAGTGCACACTGGCTGGCTGTGTGAGCTCAGGGACAGATTGCTAAAGGCTGTGGGGGACCAAAGAGGAAACAAAGGTACCACCCCAGAGAGAGGGGACAGGTGCGACAGAGAAGGGCCCAAGCAAATGGGGCTTCGGTCTTGGTTGACATTTAAATCAACTAAGCATCAATTTGCCAAATCTAGAGGGCCCTTTGGACTCATTTCAGTCATCTTTTAAACACTTTCTTGGACTTCAATTTACATCTACTGTGTTAAAGGCCACTGGGCTGTGTGGTATGACAACACTGGAGCACGCGAGAATCGAGCAGGGGGAGCAAAATGGCCCTTGGAGCTTGGGAAAGCCTCTGCCTGTGTGCTGCGGTCTGGAAGTTTGTGTCGTCCCAAATGTGTACGTTGGAATCCTAACCCCAAGGTGAAGGCTTTAGGAGGTAGGGCCTCTGGAGATGACCAGGTCATGGTCATGAGGCACAGCCCTTGTGAATGGGGCTAGTGATGAGAGGAAGCTTGTTCACGTCTACCGTGTAGGGATGTAGAGAGAGCCTGCGGTGAGCCCTGGCCAGGCACCAAATCTGCTGGGTTCTTGATCTTGGACTTCACTGTTTCTGGCTTTCAGAACTGTGAAAAGTAATTTCCTGTTGTTTCAAAGCTACCCACCGAATAGTATCTTATTGTATCAGCCCAAATGGACTGGGCCTCTGTGGAATGGAAGTGGATTGGAAGTGGAATGGGGAGCCTGCTTTTAAGTCTTTGCTTATCAGCAAGCTAGCTCTGCTTCCTGAATCCGTCTGCAGTATGGCCCCTGGGAAGGAGGCAGACAGTGGGAAAGCTGGCGCTTTGATCTGCAGTGGGTGGTAGAAGGGAAAAGGGAGCTGGAGGTCTAAGGAAGAGAGCAGATGCAAAGATCTTTCTCTCTCTCTCTTTTTTTTTTTTTTTTTTTTTTTTTTGCAGAGTTAGAGAGAGACAGAGAGAAAGGTCTTCCTTCCATTGATTCACCCCCCCCCAAATGGCCGCTACGGCTGGCACACCGCGCTGATCTGAAGCCAGAAGCCAGGTGTTTCTCCTGGTCTCCCATGTGCGTGCAGGGCCCAAGCACTTGGGCCATCCTCCACTGTCGCTCCCCTTCTTCATGGAGGAACGACACTAAACCCTGCCTAGGCTTCCTATCCGAGTCACGGCACCATTATGTTGCTCCCCGTCTTCGTGGGGGAACGACACAGGACCCCGCGCTGTTCTTTTGTCTGCTCGGCCCTCCCCGGGTTTGCTGCTGGTTCTTCCCGGGTTGGCTACCGTCCCTTCCACCTCCGTGGAAGGGCGGTTCCCCCTGCCACCTTCCCCACTTCCGCGGGGGAGCGGCACACCGCCGGCCGGCTCTCTCGGGGGCTGCACAGGTGTTCCTTCAGATAGATGTTCCCCAGATGTTCCTGGTGCATGTTGTCTCTCTCCTCCTTTATAGTCCTCTTCACCAATCCCAACTCTGCTACCCACACGCCTAGCGCGCTGCTCTCCTCCAATCAGGAGCAGCTCCTACAGTTTATTGGTTGAACTGGAGGCAGCTGTGTAGAAGCTGTTACTCCCTTCTCAGCACCATATTGTGGGAGAGCAGATGCATAGAATAAGTCTTAATTCCAGTAACTTAGTCTAGTCCGAGTTGCTCCCCACACTCCACTGCCTTCCTGGGCCTCAGCAGAGAGCTGTACTGAAAGAGGAGCAACCGGGACAGAATCTGGCGCCCCAACCAGGACTAGAACCTGGGGTGCCGGCGCCGCAGGCGGAGGATTAGCCAAGTGAGCTGTGGCGCCGGCTAAAGATCTTTATCTCTTCCCTGCTTCCTGAAGCTGAGCGCCAGGTGATTAGAGGAGGGTGCTGGGGAGACTCGGGGATGGGGGCTAGGGGATGTCCCCGTGCTCTACCCGATGCCACACCCACCGGGGAAGCAACCTTGCAGAGCTGGTGGAGGAGGGTGGTTCCGCAGAGGAACCAGAGGTTTGTCAAGCAGGAGTATGGGAATATGGAAGAACTGAGAGGGCTGGGATGCGGTGGAGATCCGGGGTTCAAAGCCAGGAGCTGCAGAGCAGAGGAACTTTGTAATTGCAGGAAAGGACCCAGGTGAGGGGCTGGGGCTGTGGGTGTCGGCCCTGCGTCCCTACAGGTCCGATAAGGTTTGCTGTAGCCCAGAGGATACAGTACCAGGACCCAGTCTGCGTGTGAGACTTGTGCGGGTAGGTCTCAGGCACCCACCCCATCAAGACATAGCCCCATCCGCCCTCCCCTTGCCTAGCAAGGCCAGAGACGCTGGAGCTGTTACCGGGATGAGTCTGGCTGCTGGGAAAGAGGGCGTGTAAGTCAGAGGGGACTGAGAAATGCAGCCACACGGTAGGGATGGAATCGTCGGGGACGATTGGATTTGTTACAGAAATATCCGAAGTCCGCACACCTGGGCTGTGATGTGAGCACATTTGTGACCCCGTTTCATAAAACTGGAGAGCCAGAGAGAACCAGAAAGAAGAATTTCGATTCCATTTGGCTGACTACAGGGAGCCATCCACTGTTTTATTAGCAGGGATGTGGCACGAACAGAGCAGTGCTTCCGGCAGATTAATTTGGGATTATATGACAGGTTGATTGACAGAAGCACAAACAGCTCGGGAGTAAAAATGTCTGTTCTTTAAACGTTCTTTTTAAAAAACTGGTTTATTGTACAGCTTGTTTTCACTTTCCTCTGGCTTACATTTTGATTGAATTATTTTTAAAAGATAGTATGATTTATCTTTAATTTTTTTTACAAAGTTGACAAATATGGCTCTTGAGTCATAGATGCTTTTCTAAGAAATGATTTTGAACTCAATACTTAAGGGGGAAAGGAGTTATTTGTCATAGAGGAAGCGTTTGATTTCCCGAGTGTGATAGTCCTTTCATTTCAATTACTGTTTGTGTTCCACAATATTTGCAAGGTGACTGACTTTCTTCTTCAGCTGAGAATGTCAGAACACTTTGAAAAGTGAAGTGAATACTGGGGGAATCCTGCCTCATGGAACAAGCGATCTACCTGTTTACCCTGCTTGGTTGTTTAAGAAAGGCATTATCTTTCTTTTGTCTTGGACACATAGACAAGAAGACACCTTGTTGTGGGGGGAGTCTGCTCTCGGCTTTCCAGGTTGGGCTGCACTTAAGCCTTCCAAAGGGGACAGAGAGGAGAGAGAGAGAATAAATTTAACATTAAAATAACCACTAATGATTGCATATGTCTTACTGTGGGCCAAGATCATTCTAAACTTTCTAAATACGTTATTTTTTGTTGTTGTTTTGACAGGCAGAGTTAGACAGTGAGAGAGAGAGACAGAGAGGAAGGTCTTCATTCCTTTGGTTCACCCCCCAAATGGCCGTTACGGCTGGCGCACTGCGCCGATCCGAAGCCAGGAGCCAGGTGCTTCCTCCTGGTCTCCCATGGGGGTGCAGGGCCCAAGCACTTGGGCCATCCTCCACTGCCTTCCCAGGCCACAGCAGAGAGCTAGACTGGAAGAGGAGCAACTGGGACAGAATCTGGTGCCACAACCGGGACTAGAACCCGGTGTGCTGGTGCTGCAGGCAGAGGATTAGCCTATTGAGCTACGGCACCAGCCAATACATTAATTTTTAAAAGGTTTAAAAAAAAAAAAAAGAAAAAGAAAAAAAACTTAATACTTTACCCTTTTAGTATTTTTTATGTTCTACTTAAAACTATTGGTTGAACTCTGTAATTAATACACAATTACTCTTAGGTGTTTAATTAATGCTATAACTAGTACTCAAGTAGTATTTTACACTTTGTGTTTCTGTGTGGGTGCAAACTGTGAAATCTTTACTTAATATATGCTAAATTGATCTTCTGTATATAAAGATAATTGAAAATGAATCCTGATGTGAATGGAAGGGGAGAGGGAGTGGGAGAGGGGAGTGTTGTGGTGGGAGGGAAATTATGGGGGGGAAGCTATTGTAATCCATAAGCTGTACTTTGGAAATTTATGTTCATTAAATAAAATAAAATATATATTAAAAAAGGTCTATTAATTAATTTGAAAGGCAGGGAGAGAGAGGGACACACAGAGAGAAAAGAGTTAAAGAGAGATGTCTTCATCTGCTGGTCCACTCTCCGAATGCTTACAGTAAGCATGGCTGAAGCCAGGAGCCAGGAACTCCATTCGGGTCTCCTAGTTGGGTGGCAGGGACTCCGATACTTGAGCCATCATCTGCTGCTTTCCAGGTGTGTTAATAGGCAGCTGGATTGGAAGTGGAGCAGCCAAAATTAGAACTGGCTACTTTTAATTTGGGTGGTGGGCATCGCAAGGAGGAGATTAACCTTGCCACAATGCCAGCATTCACATACATTAATTTATTTAACCTTCATAGCAATCAATCTGGTTGATTCTAATATCATACCCATTTGACAGAGAGGAAGCTAAGCAAGATTGGCAGTTAGTAAGTGGCAGAGCCAGGTGTTTAGGGGAATTTGGTGCGCTGTACTTGCTCTGGGTTAGTTGTCTTCTCCTGGTGTCTCCAAAGGCGCGTTGTGTGGCAGCAGGCCCACCCGCTCACACCCATACTACTCTTCTTAGAAAAACACCTAATGCAGCTGCATTAGGGAAGATTGATTTTCAAAGGCCTGGAAGGTGATGGGAGAAATAAGAACAACAAAATCCAAATTCATCTCCTCATTCAGGAGGCATCTGGGGTTAGGGTAAATGGGAAGTGGTCAAAACTCAGTGACGGAACACGGTAGGCGCAGAGCATGCCCCTTAACAAATCAGGCCTTTACATGCAAGGCGTGTTCATTTTTTTATTTTTATTTTTTTTAATTTTTTTAAATTTTTGACAGAGTGGACAGTGAGAGAGAGAGACAGAGAGAAAGGTCTTCCTTTGCTGTTGGTTCACCCTCCAATGGCCGCCGCGGCCAGCGCGCTGCGGCCAGCGCACCGCGCTGATCCAATGGCAGGAGCCAGGAGCCAGGTGCTTTTCCTGGTCTCCCATGGGGTGCAGGGCCCAAGCACCCGGGCCATCCTCCACTGCACTCCCTGGCCACAGCAGAGAGCTGGCCTGGAAGAGGGGCAACTGGGACAGAATCTGACGCCCCGACCGGGACTAGAACCCGGTGTGCCGGCGCCGCTAGGCGGAGGATTAGCCTAGTGAGCCACGGCGCCGGCCCCGGCAAGGCGTGTTCAAATACGACTGCTGAGACGTCCTGGGGTGCGTCATTTCACAAGGTTGGGAACCGGGAGCTAACTGTCAGTCAGGCCAGGCTCCAGTTACAGTTCTGGCTGCAGCCAGCTCTGTCCAGTTTTAGTAGAAACCCTAAAAGGACAGCTCAGGTGACTTTTAGCAAAGACAACTCTTACAGGATAGCAAGCAACTATGCAAGGGGCAGGGGAATGACTATTATGGGCTAGTAATATGTTAGGCCGTGAAGGAAAGCCTGCCAGTAACCAAGGGGAGAGGAAGCCGTTATTGTCCAGTCTCTGCCACATGAAGACATTTCTTTGGGATCAAGAGGAAAAGGCATGGATTTGTTTCTGCCTTAGAGAAACACAGTTTTTTTTTTTTTTGTTTGTTTTTTTTTTGACAGGCAGAGTGGACAGTGAGAGAGAGAGACAGAGAGAAAGGTCTTCCTTTGCCATTGGGTCACCCCCAAAGTGGCCGCTAGGGCCGGCGTGTTGCGTCCTGCGTGCTGTGCTGATCCAAAGCCAGCAGCAAGGTGCTTCCTCCTGGTCTCCCATGGGGTGCAGGGCCCAAGCACTTGGGCCATCCTCCACTGCACTCCCTGGCCACAGCAGAGAGCTGGCCTGGAAGAGGGGCAACCGGGACAGAATCCGGCGCCCCAACTGGGACTAGAACCTGGTGTGCCGGCGCCGCAAGGCGGAGGATTAGCCTAGTGCGGCCGAGAAACACAGTCTTTAAGACCACAGGTGGCTCTCCCTAGTGGCTGCTTCTCCAACAGAGAGTCTTCCATTAGCCATGATGGTGTGAGATAGAGGGCAGGTGGGCAGAGTAGAGAGCAGAGGGTTGGCTGTTGTGGTGGAAGTGCTCTGGGCTCTCACAGCTGCTGATCCCTGAGGCCCCTGTGGCACAGCAGCGGGGTTTACAGGGTTTACGTGGGGACAGCACTTGAGTTCACACATCTTCTCAGGAAGAGCAAACGGCTGTAGTCCCCACAGCTGCTTTTACTGACCAACGACTGGGGTGCAAAGTGGGAGGATGTAAGTTCAAGAAGCACTGTTTTGCATACATCTGAGTTAGATAATGGTGGAGCTAGAATTAAGATTCACCAAGAGAGAGGGGAAAGCTGAAATTGTGAATGTAATCACATGGTTTGTTGGGAAGTGGCCACGCTCGGTGCGCTCGTTTGACTTGTGATCTGCTTGCACACATGATACTGTCCACCAGCCTACAAGCTCCACAGAGCCAGGGCTTGGGCTTTCTCCACCGTATCCCCAGTGCCTCAGGCACACCAGATGCATACAGGATTCTCAGTAGATATTTGTTGAATAGATGACCACCATCACCCTGTAAGAAATCTCACAGGTGTGCTATATCCTCCCTTATTTACTCCCCCCTCCTTGCCTCCCTCCTTTTCTCCCTTCCTCCCCATCCACTTGTTTGGCTATCAATTTATTTGATCTAGTAACTGTCGCTCCCCCTCTTCGTGGAGGAACGACACAGGACCCTGCATTGTTCTTTCGTCTGCTCGGCCCTCCCCGGGTTTGCTGCTGGTTCTTCCCAGGTTGGCTACCGACCCTTCCACCTCCGTGGAAGGACGGTTCCCCCTGCCACATTCCCCACTTCCGCGGGGGAGCGGCACACCGCCGACTGGCTCTCTCGGGGGCTGCACAGGTGTTCCTCAGGTGTTCCCCTTAGATGTTCCTGGTGCATGCCATCTCTCTCCTCCTTTATAGTCCTCTTCCACCAATCCCAACTCTGCTACCCACACGCCGAGTACGCTGCTCTCCTCCAATCAGGAGCAGGTCCCACAGTTTATTGGTTGAACTGGAGGCAGCTGTGTAGAAGCTGTTTCCCTTCTCAGCGCCATATTGTGGGAAAGCAGATGCATAGAATAAGTCTTAATTCCAGTAACTTAGTCTAGTCCGAGTTGCTCCCAGTTGCTCCCCACAGTAACAAATAGTGTTAGATGTGACTGACTCAGAAGTGATTTTTTTAAAATCACATGTGAAAACCTATTCATTGATATAAAAATTGTAAATTTCGGATTGTTAAAAAAATAGAGGCCAGTGTTGTGGTGTAACAGGTAAAGCCACCACTGGCATTGTAAATGGGTCCTAGTTTGTGTCCTGGCTGCTCCACTTTCAATCCAGTTCCCTGCTAATGGCCTGGTAAAAGCAGTGGAAGATGGTCTGAGTACTTGGATCCCTGATACCTGCATGGGAGACCTGGAAGAAGCTCCTGGCTCCTGGTTTTGGCCTGGCCCAGCCCTGGCCATTGCAGCCATCTGGGGGAATGAACTAGCAAAAGGAAGATCTCTCTCTCTCTTACTCTCTCTCCTTCTATGTCTCTCCTTCTCCCTCTCTGTCTCTCCCTTTCTGTAATTCTGACTTTCAAATAAATAAATCTTCAAGATAAATAAATAAAGGCAAACGACCATAACCACCTGAGGAAAAATTATTTGTAGGACCAAATGGCAAAGGATTGCTGCTGTATTTCATAAGATAGTATAAGTCAGTGAGTAAAACACCAAGACTTGTAGGAGATGCACCAAAAAAAAGAATAGGAACATCTTCTATAATTTGATTATTTTCCAATTTTTGCATATTTTATTTGGTCTGGTTATCTCACTTATATTATTTGGAGAATACATTTCTGAAATGGAAGTCTAAGCAGCCCTGACTCATGCTGTCTGATATGTTTCCCAGGGGGAGCAGCTCTGGATCTGAAAGCCTGCCCCCCCAAGCCGTTTCGCTGGATCCTCGACATGACGTGGCTGAATCTCGTGGAGCTGAGTAAACTTCCACAATTTGCAGAAATCATGAACCAGGTAATCAAGGGCTGGTGCGAAGGAGAGAACGCCTGGGCCATTGTAGTGGGAGCCTCCTGCCAACAGTCCCTTCACCCCAAGGAGCCAGCGCAACAGTGTGGGTTTCAGGTGCTACGGCTGTCTGGGGAGATTCTGGACAGGTGGGCCTGGGAGGTAGCCATCTTTTCCTGCTGTGTGGCATAGGTCTTCTTGATGGTGCCTACTTGCGTTGCTGTCAGATTCGGAACCTATGGGTGGTTCCTTTTTACTTATATTTTTACATTTTTGTTTCTGCCTATGATGAAATAACTTGTATAAATTTGAGTTTTTTTTTCCCAAGATTCATTTATTTATTTGAAAGGAAAAGTGTCAGAAAGAGAGGTGGGTAGATATCTTTCATGTACCGGTTCACTTCCCAAATGACCATAACAGCCATGGCTAGGCTGAGCCAAAGCCAGGAGCTTGGAACTCCATCTGGATCTCCCATGTGGGTGACAGCGGCTCAAGCAGTTGGGCTATCTCTTGCTGCTTTCCAGGCACATTAGCAGGAAGCTGGGTAGGAAGCAGAGCTGCTGGGATTTGAACTGCTGCTCTCATAAGAGCTGCTGCAAGCAGTGGCTTAAGCTGCTACAACACAACACCAGCCCCAATAAATATCTTCAAATATCCTCAACAGCCAAAGTTGGGCCAGGCCATAGCCAGGAGCCCAGAACTCCATCTGGGTCTCCAGTGGAGGTACTTGGACCTGCCTTCCAGGTGCATTTTCAAGTAACTGGATTGGAAGAAGAGCAGCCAGGATTTGAACTGGCACTCCAGTTTGGGATATGGGCATCCTAAGCAGTGGCTTAACCTGCTACACCACAATGCCTGCCCCTATTTTCTCTTGTTTGATGATGAAATTGGATATTTCCAATTGAATTGGAAATTTAATTGTGGATTTCACTGCCATGGGAAAAAATTGCATAACTCAGAATAAAGATATTACAACTGCCTGTCACTGACGTCGCCTAGAGTTTCCTACTGTCAGATGCTGACAATCACCTCTTATGGTTGCTGGTGACTGACAAATGAGGTCATGCTAGATTGCAGGTTGACAGGAGCCTCATGCTACAATCATAGATGCCCTGCCTAGTGCACTACACTAGCTGTGTCTGCTTGGCGTGTTTCTGAAATGTTATATAGCTGCTACCTATGCAGCCACATTGGGGGGGCCAGAATCAACTGGGTGAAGTCCCTAGGTTCCATGTGTGGGTGAACAGTAAACTTTGTTTTATTGTACGGTCACATGTGAGCCCTCCTAGCTCAGATCATTTGGGGGAAAAGTGATAAAGGTCTGGTTGAAGAATGGGTGATAAAAGTCTCCAAGCACTCCTTGAAAAATCTCTCAAAGCCTGTGCCCTTCGCTGATGGGTTAAATTGATTTAAGGATATTTGTTCTTTGTCTCTGCCACTTAGAAGTTAAGTACCATGGTGCAGAATCTGGTAGCTACTACTGCTTACTAGGAGAGAAGTACTTTGCAACAATGAGCCTGCCACGGAAAGTGTTGTTGACCCCACTTTACAGATGAGGAAACTGAGATTCAGAGTCCGCACAGCCAGTGAGTAGCAAGCTGTAGTGAGACCTCATTTCTCTCCCACTCCTTGTACTCTTTTAGGTGTCTCGCAATGAGAAGGGGTGGAAAAACTGGTTTGATCGAGACGCTCCAGAGGAAGAAATCATCCCTGATGGATACAACGATTCGCTAGACACCTGCCGCAAGCTCTTACTCATCAGGTGAGAATGGGTATTACCAAATCCCAGAAGCACCAATGTTGTGGCATTAAATTACAGACCTCACCCTGGTGAACTGTATGTGCTTCCAAACTGTGGCTTGTGGGTGGCAATTCTTCAGTTCCTGGACAGGCAAAAGAAGAGGGTGAGGGTGGCAGAGAGTGATGTATTCGGATAATATATGAATGATAGTGCATTTAACAAAATACAAAAGGAATGGGCCTTTATTATTCACTTTGTTCATCACTTATTGTTGAGTGAATCATTTATTGTTGAATTTACTTCTTTTAATAAATAGGCCTCACAAAAGTTACAAGGCAACTAATTTATATGCTAAAAATCATTTTCATTTGAGAAAGAAAGCCAAAGATGTTGCACTATTGGAATGTAGAAATGGTATTTTAGGCTATTAAAATGAAAGCCAAAGTTTGAAATTGATATTAAAGAGGAATATTCCTCTCTCTTCTCGCTTTCCGCATTTTATCAAAGGCTCAAAGAGGCCTCTGTATTGGAAAATGTGTGTGTGTGTGTGTGATTGGTAGGTAAGGTGGGAGGGGTAAAGTTGGGGGAAGATGAAACCACAAAAAGAATAACAAGAAGATGGGTTATTTTGGAACAGTTTTTTTTTATTTTTATTTTATTTATTTTTTAAATTTTTTTGACAGGCAGAGTGGACAGTGAGAGAGAAAGGTCTTCCTTTTGCCGTTGGTTCACCCTCCAATGGCCGCCGCAGCCGGCGCACTGCGGCCGGCGCACCACGCTGATGCGATGGCAGGAGCCAGGTACTTCTCCTGGTCTCCCATGGGGTGCAGGGCCCAAGCACTTGGGCCATCCTCCACTGCACTCCCGGGCCACAGCAGAGAGCTGGCCTGGAAGAGGGGCAACCGGGACAGAATCCGGCGCCCAGACTGGGACTAGAACCTGGTGTGCTGACGCTGCAAGGCAGAGGATTAGCCTAGTGAGCCGTGGCGCCGGCTTATTTTGGAACAGTTTTTTCTCTTCTAAGGTTATACAGCTAAGCTTGCACTTCTTAGAAAAAGTTTTTTCCTGGACATTGTCACTCTCAAGAGTGCTCAGAATGGCAGCAACGGTGACCTCATAGTTTATAGAGTATGTGAAGTCTGCTTGTTTTTATTAGAACAAATGCATCCATTTTTTAAAAAATCTCTCATTTAAAACTTGACTCCATGTTAAATGAATGGTATAATCTCTTAGCAAAGAAAAATCTACGGTGCTTGTCTGGTCTAAAATATCAAATGTCAAATGACATTTATTTAATGTGCCTATGTATGTACTACTGTGATGTGCAGTATGTGAAAGGCATGATAGAAGTGCTTGCTGATCAACTTGCTTGAGGCATCTTTGACACACTGATTCTCCCCCCGAAAACTGCAGAGCGTCAAACCATGCAGCAGGTGGGCCACTGTCATGTGCCACAATGGGCAAGGACTGTGGCTTGTTACTGGCCCTGCCTTACTCCTTGCCAGTGCCTGGCACCAAAGCCACATGATTAAAATTGTGCTCCTTCAGGGATGGAGAACCTTACTGTCTCTCTTAGACAGACCTATATCAGCGACAGTCAGCTTGTTGTCCTTTTGCCAATTAAAAATGAATTCTTTACATGCTCAGAATTAGAATAATAAAATGAACATGCTGAATTTATTTCCTCTAAATTGCATTCATTTTTAGGTCTTGGTGCCCAGATCGTACTGTTTTTCAAGCAAGAAAGTATATTGCAGATTCCTTGGAAGAGAAGTACACAGAGCCAGTTATCTTGAATCTGGAGAAAACTTGGGAAGAAAGCGACACACGAACACCTCTGATTTGTTTCCTGTCCATGGGATCGGATCCCACCATTCAGATAGATGCCTTGGCCAAGAAACTGAAGCTAGGTATGACTAGTGATCAGTGAAATTTAGCAAAGCCTCTATATTCTTGTTTCAAATTTTGCCTTTCATAATTTCGTAACTGGTTCTTAGAACTACACCTGTAACGTTGAGTGAGAAAAAAGTATTAAACTTCTTCCTCTGTCATCCCTTACTTACCTGCTAGAGTGAGGTGGCAATACAGGTGTCTTTGTGCAGAGAGAGACACTCTAGTCCACCATAAACTGATTCTGTTTGTTTCTTTAAGTTGTAAACAGACGGCCATCTGCATGGATAGCAGCCTAACATGAACACAGGAGCAAAGGCGTGCTATTGCTGTGTCTTTATAAAATTAAAGCAAAACTTACTCTGTCACAAATTGAAGCACTATTGAATAATCGTTACTGTGATGCAGAGGAGTAAGAGATTCATCCATTCATGCTTTTACTCAATAACCATGGACTACAAGCAGTGTGGTGGGTTCCTGGAGCGCAGAGAATACAGAGATGTAAACATGTAATTGGAGACAACGTGCCAATTGCTGCAATAGAGTTTCCTAGAAGTGGCTGACTGCAGGATTCAGAGTCACTCAGATTGCCTGGGGTGTAGAAGAAAGCATCACACCACTGATATTTTGGGTTAGGATCTTTAAAAATAGATAACAATTTACCAGATGGGAGGCTGAGAGATAGAGGGAAAGTTACTCAGGGGAAGGAAGCAGAGCAGGGAGTTAGAAACATGTAAGTTAGGGCAAGCAGTGAGTGAGTCATCAGGACTGAAGGACGGGGTGCAGAGTGCATCTGGATAGGGCTGAGCCGTCCTCTAACGTGGACAGCAAGGAGTGTGTCCTGTCCTCCTACCCTGCCATCGCAGTGTTGTTTGGCAGTTCCATTTGGGGTCTTCTAGATTCAGATTTCTGTATCAGTATCTGTAGGGTTGATTCATTCAGGTCTTTAAAAAGTGATTGATTATGAATCACTAAACCTACCTATGAAATAAAACTTGGATTGAATTTATCATCATGTTAATGTGCACATGCTACAAAGTCGATTTGGTCATGTCCAGGTACCAACCACGTGTCCCTTCATGCTGACAATCCAGCTTATGGTCGCACGGTCTGTGTTCATTTCCTCTTTTCTCCTCTTGTCTCTGCTCTGGTCCTTGTCACCACACCTTTGCATGTCCCACATGGGATCTGGGTTCAAATGGTTGCTTTCTCTCTCTGAATGATGATACCCAGTACAGAGTGTGCCCAGGTTTTACTGGCAGTTACTCATGGTTAAGTCTCCTCAGCCATGCTTAATGTAGGCTGTTTCACTCCGGGATTTACTGCAGCACACTAGCCATCCGAGTTGGCCCACAAGTGGTGCCTCTCATAGTCTTAGAGTTTGCGCAGCTCTCACAGATATACTCCTCTCCAGGTCTTCACCCAGCTGCTCCTATGTCCCACTTCTCTCTCCACATCTGTGCCTTTGCTTCTGTCTTGCCACAAACCATTCTTCTGCATGTGGCAGAACTCAAGGCCTTGGTGACTTACATCCTCAGCATGTTCAATACTTTCAGGAAAACTCTCCTCACTTTCCCTTTCTGGGGAAGAAGCTCATTGGCTTAACTTTGTTGACATGCTCCCTCTGTGCCAATCAGTGGACTGTTGCTGTGAAGCAGGCTCATGGCAAGAGGCATATAGGGAGTGGAGGTGGGAAGTATTTCTTAGAAGGGGATAGGTAACTAGAAGAAAAGGTGTTCCCAAAAGCTGTTAAGAGGGACAAAGAGGGGCACTATATAATGATTAAGGGTTCAATTCAACAGGAATATGTAACTATTATAAATGCATATGCACCTAATTACAGGGCACCGGTTTATTTAAAAGATATGTTAAGGGACCTAAAGGGAGACTTAGATTCCACTACAATAGTAATGGGGAACTTCAATACTCCGCTCTCAGAAATAGACAGATTATCCGGACAGAAGATCAACAAGGAAACTGCAGATTTAATTGACACTATTGCCCAAATGGATCTGACAGATATCTACAGAACTTTCAATCCTACTTCTAAAGACTTTACATTCTTCTCAGCAGTGCATGGAACCTTCTCTAGGATTGACCACATACTAGGCCATAAAGCAAGTCTCAGCAAATTGAAAAGAATTAGAATCATACCATGCAGCTTCTCAGACCACAGTGGAATGAAGGTGGAAATTAGCAACTCAGGAAACCCTAGAGAGTATGCAACCACATGGAGACTGAACAACATGCTCCTGAATGAACACTGGGTCATAGAAGAAATCAAAAGAGAAATCAAAAACTTTCTGGAAGTAAATGAGGATAACAACACAACATATCAAAACTTATGGGATATAGCAAAAGCAGTATTGAGAGGAAAGTTTATAGCAATAGGTGCCTACATCAAGAAATTGGAAAGGCAACAAATAAATGAACTTTCAGCACATCTCAAGGACCTAGAAAAACTGCAGCAAATCAGACCCAAATCTAGTAGGAGAAGATAAATAATTAAAATCAGAGAAGAAATCAACAGGATTGAATCCAAAAAAAAAAAAATTACAAAAAATCAGCCAAGCGAAGAGCTGGTTTTTTGAAAAAATAAACAAAATTGACACCCCATTGGCCCAACTAACTAAAAAAAGAAGAGAAAAGACCCAAATCAATAAAATCAGAGATGAAAAAGGAAATGTAACAACAGACACCACAGAAATTAAAAGAATCATCAGAAATTACTACAAAGAGTTGTGTGCCAGCAAACAAGAAAATCTATCAGAAATGGATAGATTCCTGGACACATGCAATCTACCTAAATTGAACCATGAAGACATAGAAAACCTAAATAGAAAATCCATAACTGAGACAGAAATCGAAACAGTAATAAAGGCCCTCCCAACAAAGAAAAGCCCAGGACCAGATGGATTCACTGCTGAATTCTACCAGACATTTAAAGAAGAACTAATTCCATTTCTTCTCAAACTATTCAGAACAATCGAAAAAGATGGAATCCTCCCAAATTCTTTCTATGAAGCCAGCATCACCTTAATCCCTAAGCCAGAAAAAGATGCAGCATTGAAAGAAAATTATAGACCAATATCCCTGATGAACATAGACGCAAAAATCCTCAATAAAATTCTCACCAATAGAATACAACAACACATCAGAAAAATCGTCCACCCAGACCAAGTGGGATTTATCCCTGGTATGCAGGGATGGTTCAATATTCGCAAATCAATCAATGTGATACACCACATTAACAAACTGCAAAAGAAAAACCATATGATTATCTCAATAGATGCAGAGAAAGCATTCAATAAAATTCAACACCCTTTCATGATGAAAAAATCTAAGCAAATTGGGTATAGAAGGAACATTCCTCAATATAATCAAAGCAATTTATGAAAAACCATGGCCAGCATCCTATTGAATGGGGAAAAGTTGGAAGCATTTCCACTGAGATCTGGTACCAGACAGGGATGCCCACTCTCACCACTGCTATTTAACATAGTTCTGGAAGTTTTAGCCAGAGCCATCAAGCAAGAAAAAGAAATTAAAGGGATACAAATTGGGAAGGAAGAAGTCAAACTCTTTGCCGATGATATGATCCTTTATTTAGGGGATCCAAAGAACTCTACTAAGAGACTATTGGAACTCATAGAAGAGTTTGGAAAAGTGTCAGGATATAAAATCAATGCACAAAAATCAACAGCCTTTGTATACACAAGCAATGCCACGGCTGAGAAAGAACTGCTAAGATCAATCCCATTCACAATAGCTACAAAAACAATCAAATACCTTGGAATAAACTTAACCAAGGATGTTAAAGATCTCTATGATGAGAATTACAAAATCTTAAAGAAAGAAGTAGAAGAGGATACCAAAAAATGGAAAAATCTTCCATGCTCATGGATTGGAAGAATCAACATCATCAAAATGTTCATTCTCCCAAAAGCAGTTTATAGATTCAATGTGATGCCAATCAAGATACCAAAGATATTCTCAGATCTAGAAAAAATGATGCTGAAATTCATATGGAGATGCAGGAGACCTTGAATAGCTAAAGCAATTTTGTACAACAAAAACAAAGCCAGAGGCATCACAATACCAGGTTTCAGGACATACTAGAAGGCAGTTGTTATCAAAACAGCATGGTACTGGTACAGAAACAGATGGATAGACCAATGGAACAGAATAGCAACACCAGAAATCAATCCAAACATCTACAGCCAACTTATATTTGATCAAGGATCTAAAACTAATTCCTGGAGCAAGGACAGTCTATTCAATAAATGGTGCTGGGAAAACTGGATTTCCACGTGCAGAAGCATGAAGCAAGACCCCTACCTTACACCTTACACAAAAATCCACTCAACATGGATTAAAGACCTAAATCTGTGACCTGACACCATCAAATTATTAGAGAACATTGGAGAAACCCTTCAAGATATTGGCACTGGCAAAGACTTCCTGGAAAAGACCTGTGAGGCACAGGCAGTCAAAGCCAAAATCAACTATTGGGATTGCATCAAATTGAGAAGTTTCTGTACTGCAAAAGAAACAGTCAGGAGAGTGAAGAGACAACCGACAGAATGGGAAAAAATATTTGCAAACTATGCAACAGATAAAGGGTTAATAACCAGAATCTACAAAGAGATCAAGAAACTCCACAAAAACAAAACCAACAACCCACTTAAGAGATGGGCCAAGGACCTCAACAGATATTTTTCAAAAGAGGAAATCCAAATGGCCAACAGACACATGAAAAAATGTTCAAGATCACTAGCAATCAGGGAAATGCAAATCAAATCCACAATGAGGTTTCACCTCACTCCGGTTAGAATGGCTCACATTCAGAAATCTACCAACAACAGATGCTGGCGAGGATGTGGGGAAAAAGGGACACTAACCCACTGTTGGTGGGAATGCAAACTGGTTAAGCCACTATGGAAGTCAGTCTGGAGATTCCTCAGAAACCTGAATATAACCCTACCATACAACCCAGTTATCCCACTCCTTGGAATTTACCCAAAGGAGTTTGTTAGGCAAACAAAAAAGCGGTCTGCACCTTAATGTTTTTTGCAGCTCAATTCACAATAGCTAAGACCTGGAATCAACCTAAATGCCCATCAACAGTAGACTGGATAAACAAATTATGGGATATGTACTCTATAGATACTATACAGCAGTAAAAAACAATGAAATCCAGTCATTTGCAACAAAATGGAGGAAGCTGGAACACATCATGCTGAGTGAAATAAGCCAGTCCCAAAGGGACAAATATCATATGTTCTCCCTGATCGGTGACAACTGACTGAGCACCAAAAAGGAAACCTGTTGAAGTGAAATGGACACTATGAGAAACGGTGACTTGATCAGCCCTTGCCCTGACTGTTGATGAACAACTTAATACGTTATCCCTCTTAGTATTTTTTTTTGTCTGTTCTACTTAATACTATTGGTTTAATTCTGTAATTAATACACAGTTATTCTTAAGTGTTGAAACTTAACTGAAAAGTGATCCCTGTTAAATATAAGAATGGGAATAAGAGAGGGAAGGGATGTACAATTTGGGACATGCTCAAGCTGACTTGCCCCAAACGGTAGAGTTAGAAACATACCAGGGGATTCCAATTCAATTCCATCAAGGTGGCATGTACCAATGCCATCTCACTAATCCAAGTAATTAATTTCCGTTCACAATTGATCATAATGATAGGACTAAGAATCAAAGAGATCACATAATCAAGACTAGCGTCTGAGAATACTAACTGATAGAACAAAAAAGGGAGAGAACGATCCAACATGGGAAGTTGGATACATAGCAGACTCATAGAATGGCAGATGTCCTAAACAGCACTCTGGTCTCAGAATCAGCCCTAAAGGCATTCGGATCTGGCTGAAAAGCCCATGAGAGTATTTCAGGCATGGAAAGCCAAGACACTCTGGAAAAAACAAACAAACAAACAAACAAAACCAAAAACAAAACCTAAATGAAAGATCTCTGTGAGTGAGATCCCAGTGGAAAGAACAGGTCATCAAAGAAGGAGGTACCATTCTCTGAAGGGAGGAGAGAATTTCCACTTTGACTATGACCTTGTCTAAATAAGATAAGAGTCGGTGAACTCAAAAGGCTTCCATAGCCTTGGAAACTCATGACTAGAGCTTAGGGAGATTACTGATGCCATAAACAGGAGTGTCAATTTGTAAAGTCAACAACAGGAGTCACTATGCACTTACTCCTCATGTAGGATCTCTGTCCTTAATGTGCTGTACATTGTGATTTAATGCTATAACTAGTACTCAAACAGTATTTTTCACTTTGTGTTTCTATGTGGGTGCAAACTGTTGAAATCTTTACTTAATATATACTCAACTGATCTTCTGTATATAAAGAGAATTGAAAATGAATCTTGATGTGAAGGGAAGGGGAGAGGGAGTGGGAAAGGGGAGGGTTGTGGGTGGGAGGGAAGTTATGGGGGGGAAAGCCAATGTAATCCATAAGCTGTACTTTGGAAATTTATATTCATTAAATAAAAGTTAAAAAAAAGAGAAGAGGGTGTTCCACTAGACTTAGTGTTTCACATATTACCTCGAATAACACCATTGTCTAGGACTGTGGTTAAGAACACAAATAAGGAAATCCAGAGTCTTTTTTGGGAGAAATTATATTAAATTAACATTAAACAAATATAAAAGGTAAGATATAACCAATGGAAGGAAGACCTTTCTCTCTGTCTCTCTCTCTCACTGTCTAACTCTGCCTGTCAAAAAAAAAAAAAGAAGAAGAAGAAGAAGAAAAGAAAAGAAAACAAAATCCAATGGCCAGCATTGTGGCATAGAGAGTTAAGCCTCTGTCTGTTGACACTGGTATCCCATATGGGCACCAGTGCTGCTCCACTTCCCGTCCAGCTCCCTGCTAATGCACCTGGGAAAGCTCCAGAAGATGGCCCAAGTGCTTGGGCCCCTGTACCCAAGTGGGAGACCTGGATGAAGCTCCAGGCTTCAGTCTGGCACAGCCCTGGCTGTTGCAGCCATTTGGAGAGTGGATGGATGATATATATATATAATATATATAATATATATTATTATCATATGATATTATTACATATTATTATATATTTGTTATATTAATATTTATTTATATATTATATATAATTAATATAAATTAATATTATATAATTATACATAATTGATATAATTTATTATTAATATTAATGTATTTATTATAAATATTCGTTATATATTATATAATATATATTATATATATCTCCTTCTCTCCCTCCCTCCCTCCCTGTCCCTCTTTCTCTCTCTCTATCTCTGCCTTTCAAATACATAAATAAACCTTTAGAAAAGAAAAGAAAACAGAATCCAAGGACCAGTGAAAGAGAACACATAAATACAGAACCACAAATATACAAAAGAAGAGAGGAGAAAAATGGGTGTACCAACATGTACAGATGAAACATTTTAAATGATTAGAGTGTCAGTGCATCAGAAAATCTCATGAAAATTATCAACTTTTTCAGAAAATACAAATTCATAAAGTTGTCTCACAAAAGGTAGAAAGCCCTGAATAGACCAGTAATCCATGTGAGAAAAACTAGGAGTTTTAAAATTATGCCCTTAGCAAAGGCTTTGGGCTTAGATGATTTTGATGGGTCCTGTAGAACTTGCTATTGTATAATCTGTTTTGTTCCAGAACATGGGAAAAGAGGATCCATTTTCCTCTTCATTAGCATTGATTATCCTGAAATCACAAAATGAACAAGAGAGTAACTGCATAAAGAAAGTAACTCACAGATTGATCCTACTTATCAATATAAACATAAGGATCTTCACTAAAACACAAGCAAGAAGGATTTGGTGGGGAGATAGAAAATTAGCATTCAAATGATAATGTGTGCATGGGAGACTATAAGGACAATGACTTACTAAGAAATTTCCCCTCAACAATAACTGGAAATTATTTTCCTTAAGCTATAACACTATTATCTTGGTTGATACTTAAAAAGCATTTCATAAAAGTTGAACATTTACATTTGATTTTTAAAAGTAGCAACAGAAGAGTATTTTATGAGTGTTAACTTTGAACATCGACATCATCCTTATTGGTGAACAACTAGAGACACAGCCATTAAAGTCTGGAATAAGATGAAAGTGTCTGCTATTGCCACTATTATCTAGCATTGCTGAGCAAGATACAGCCAATGTATTGCAAGAATCATAAATATAACTACTGGAAAGGAGGTACAAAAATCATCATGGCTCTCAGACAATATAATTGTCTAACCAAAAAACACAAATGAATCCACAGAACTATTAGACTTAATAGGATGGTTCAGTAAGGTGACTGGATGCAAAATATATGTATAAAAAAGATCAGTGGTGCTTTCTTATAAAATAAAATGTAAACACCCTATTCACTATAGCAATAAAAATAAAACTGAGAAATAATTTTGAAATTACCTACTTGAAGAAAACTCTAAAAATTTCTTAGAGATATAAAAGGTAGAATAAATGGAGAGTTAAACCACATTCTCATGATAAAGATTCAGTATTGTAAAGATGTCAATATTTTCTAAATTATTCTATAAATTGAATGCAAGTCCAGTGGAAACTCAAATGGCATTTTTTTTCCTAATTGGAAAGTAAAAGGATCTTAGATCATCTAGAATTATAAATGGACAAGAATAGCCAAGAAAGGAACCAGCAATACCATTTTTTAAAAAATGTCTATGAAATGGTGATCATTTAATCAGCATGTAACTGCTCAAAACAGATCAATGGAGCAAAAATGAAAGTCCTCAAATTAGGCTGTAGGATTAATGGCTTAGTATCTAAGATTCACATTTCAAGTCAGTGAAGGAAACATGGATTAGCCAACAGCCCTGAGATGCAAGTTGACTTGAAAGAAAAGCTAAGAGTTTACCTCACACTAAGCTCAGGAGTAAATTCTTGGTTGGTTGCAGTATTAAGTGCTTTAATTAAGCTATACAGGGCAGTGAGGGGAGTATGGTTGTCTTCTTGGAACTGTACCTATGGAATGCATAAAATCTGTTCCCTTTCTATTAAAAAATTAAGCTATAAAGAAGAAAAAATATATTAAATTATTTATGGACTGTTGATTGGCTGATTTTTTTAAATCAAACAGTCTAAAAACAGAGGGGCAATACAGATAATGTGACTGGATGACGCTTTAGAACATCCGCATGTCAAAAACAACATAGATAAAACAAACACAAGCAGAGAGTGGCTCGTGAGCTGGGAACTACAGCGTCCCATTCCAGGGGAGACACTGCAGCACTTTTTAACATATGTTATCAATCTCTAAAATTTGTATGCTTTGTCCAAACTATTCCATGTGTGCAAATTCCTCCTCAGACAAATAGTGAGAGGTGTAGGTGAAGGTTTGTGTAAAAGGATGTTTAATGCAATCCTATTGTTAATGCTGAAAAATCGGAATTATCTTAAGTTTATAAAAGAATAGTAGGGGGGACCAGCACTGTAATACAGCGGGTTAAAGCCCCAGCCTGAAGCGCCGGCATTCCATATGGGTGCCGATTCGTGTCCCGGCTGCTCCTCTTCTGATCTAGCTTTCTGCTATGCCCTGGGAAAGCAGTGGAAGATGGCCCAAGTACTTGGGCCCCTGCTCCCATGTGGGAGACCTGGAAGAAGCTCCTGGCTCCTGGCTTTGGATCAGTTCAGCTCTGGCCATTGTGGTCATTTGGGGAGTGAACCAACGGAATGGAAGACCCCCCTCTCTCTTGTTCTATCTCTCTCTGTAATTCAGTCTTTCAAATAAATAAAATAATTCTTTAAAAAAAAAAAAGGATAGTGGGAGAATGAGTCAGGATGCATCAGCATGATGGAGCATTATGCTGCTGTTAAGAAGTGATTTCCAGTAATATTTAATGACAGTAAAATATTCACAACATACTGCTAAAACATAGAGATATAAAATAGCAATATGAATCTATGTAATCTTTAATATGGATAATAGGTCTGCAAGGCCAATGCTTGGAGCCAAATCTATTATAGAAATCAGAATTTTCCAGTTTTTAGGAAGGCAATATTCCAAATAGTATGTGATACACTGCAGATAACAGTGTAAATATTATGAAAAGTAGGAATAAATACTACAAGTAGCCTCACACCTATTTGGACAAGCTTTTGCCATCAAGATGATTTTGTGGTAAAACTTTGTTTTCAGAACTTTTAACTTTTATTTATTTATTTGAAAGGCAAGGTGATGGAGACAGAAAGGGGGAAACAGGGAGAGACAGAAGGGGAGACAGAGAGAGAGAGAGAGAGAGATCTTCTGTCTGCTAGTTCACTCCGCAAATGGCCACAACTGCTGGAGCTGGGTCAAACTGAAAACCAGGAGCTCAGGCACTCCATCCAGGTCTCTCTCATGGGTGGCAGGGGCCCAAGTACTTGGACCATCATCTGCTGTGTTCCTGAGTGCATTAGCAGGAAGCTGGATGGGAAGTGGAGCAGCCCGGACTCAAACTGGCACTCCAACATGGATGAAAGCATTTCAAGTGGTGGTTAAACTGCTGCACCACAACACCATCCCCAGTTTTCAGAACTTTTTGAATTTTGAAGATTCATTTTATTCGAAAGGCAGAATTACAGAGAGAGGTAGAGCCAGAGAGAGAGAAGTCTTCCATCCGATGGTTCACACCCCAGATGGCCACAATGGCCAGAGCTGAGCTGATCCAAAGCCAGGAACCAGGAGCTTCTTCCAGGTCTCCCACATGGATGCAGGGGCCCAAGGACTTGGGCCATCTTCCACTGCTTTCCTAGGCCATGGCAGAGAGCTGGATTGGAACTGGAGTAGCTGGGAATTGAAGCAGCATCCATATGGGATGCTGGCACTGCAGATGGCAGCTTTACCCACTACACCACAGCACAGGCCCCCAACTTTTTGAATTTTGAAATGAGCATAAGGGACTGTGGATTGTGCACATTAAAGTGATTACAATGAAGATTTCTAGGGAGGAATATTAGTGATTTTTATTTCCTTTATGCTTTCCTGTGTTTTCCAAACCTTTTACTATGAAAGCACATTACTTAATTAGAAAAAAAGTTAGGAAGATAGGGAGGAAGGAAATGTGGAAGAGACAGAAGCCTAATTTTGGAAATGAATGGAAAAGCAATCAAAAGCCTCACTAGAGGCTGGCGCTGTGGCATAGCGGGTAAAGCCACCGCCTGCAGTGCTGACATCCCATATGGGCACTGGTTCTAGTCCTGGCTGCTCCTCTTCTGATCCTGCTCTCTGCTATGGCCTGGGAAAGCAGTAGAAGATGGCCCAAGGTCTTGGGCTCCTGCACCCACATGGGACACCTGGAGGAAGTTCCTGGCTCCTGGCTCCTGGCTTCGGATCAACGCAGCTCCAGCCGTTGCAGCCATGTGGGGAGTGAACCAGCAGATGGAAGACTTCTCTCTCTCTCTTTCAGCCCAGGTCTAGTTGTCAGTGACCATTTGGGGAGTGAAATAGCATATGGAAGACCTCTCTTTCTCTTTCACCCTCTGCCTCTCTGTAACTCTGCCTTTTAAGTAAATAAATAAATAAATCTTAAAAAAAAAAAACTGGGAAAAAACAGCAAAGGAAGCCCAGAGAAAACAGAAGGAAAGAAATAACAAATATTGAAGGAAAAAAATGAAGTGAAGCGTTGATAAAGGGGATGGGGTTTCTTTTTGGGTTGATTGAAGTGATGCAGAATTAGACAGTAGCCATGGTTGTGCATTTAAAACACATGAATACATTTAAAACTATGAATACATTTAGAACAATTATACACATTAAAAGGACAAATTGTAAGTATGTGAATTCTCTCTCAATTTAAAAGGTTTAAGGGAAATTTACTGAGCCCCTAAGTCACTGTTTTCTAAGTCCCTTCTCCAGTGGAGCTGACATTCTAGTTTGGTGCTAAAATGGAAAATAATTAATTTTAAAAGTGATCATATGCTATGCTAAGAAGAAAAACACAGAACTCGGTAAGAAGAAGTAAGGTGGTGAAGGGCAGAGTGTTGGGGCAGCTGTGCTGTTTTGGTGAGGTTGGTACGGGAAGGCCCTGTGACAAGGTGAGAAAGACCAGAAATATGAAGGGAGTGAGTCCATGACACCCTCAAGGAAAAGCATTTCATGCAGAGGGCACAGCGATGAGGAGAAGGCCAGTGTGGCAGAAGGAAAGTCAATCTTTGAGTGAGTCAGAAACGGGGTGTGTATGTATACACGTACCCTCACACGTGTGTGTATATGGGTATAGAGTGGGGCCACAGTAGGGACTGATTGTGTAGGGCCATGCAGGCTGTCAGCACTAACTTCAGACTGGATTTGGCATTTTACTTGGAATGCAATGGGAAGCCATTGGATGGCGCTGAGCAGAGGATGGACGTACTCTGAATCGACGTGCGACACACTCCCTGTGGCTGCGGTAGGCGGAAGAGCTGCTAAGGGACAAGAATGAGAGTGTCACCAGTTAGGAAGCTGTTGCCAGAATCCAGGCAAGAGCTGGCAGTAACTTGGCTCAGGGGGAATAAAAATGGAGATGTGGAGATGTGGTGAGATTCTGGGTATGTTCTAAAGGGGTGCTTTTAAACCCCATTTCCTCCATCAACATAACAACTCAGGCTCACAGCAGCCTGAACACAAAAGGTAATCCCTCAGTTTCGAAGGTGTGTTTCATAAGAGTTAGAAGAAGAGAGCAAGACTTCGCTCTTGCTCATGTGTTAATACTTCTCAAGTCTATCAAACCTTCCCCCATTGGCCTACGGAACATTTATGATTCTTGCAAGATTGGAGGGGCTCAGTATCTCTTTATATGACCCAGAAATTGCTCCCGTTCAAGTCCCACCTTCCTTCCTTCCCCTTTTATAGGGTGAGTGGAATTCTTCTCAGTGTAGAATGAGCTTCACAGGGGCTATGGTGGGAAAATGCAGCTTGGCTCAGGAACCCTCAGTCTGTTGCAATTCCTCATCCTCCAGGCGCCCACGGCAGTTTTTCCCTGTGACCCTGAGTCCATGACTAATCCCTGAAGTTGCACCTTGCAGACCCATTCTTAAATCTGGCTGTTGGCTGCATGGTGCCATTTACATGGTGCGTCTGGCATCTTCCCTGGTTCCTGACCTACTTCCCTCTAGTCCCTTGTAGCCTCTACCAGCAATTCCCAAAGTCATACACTGGCTCACAATGTCTCTGCTGACAGAGATGGTGCCTCTGAAACTCGAGAAAAACCCAGTGCCACAAGACCTTGCTTAAAAGTTAACTTCCTGGGGCCGGTGCCGTGGCTCACTTGGTTAATCCCCTGCCCGCGGCGCCGGCATCCCATATGGGCACCGGGTTCTAGTCCCAGTGGCTCCTCTTCCAGTTCAGCTCTCTGCAGTGGCCTGGGAAGGCAGTGGAGGATGGCCCAAGTGCTTGGGCTCCTGCACTTGTGTGGGAGACCGGGAAGAAACACCTGGCTCCTGGCTTCAGATCGGCGTAGCTCCGGCCATGGCAGCCATTTGGAGGGTGAACCAACAGAAGGAAGACCTTTCTCTCTCTCTCTCTTACTGTCTAACTCTAACACTGTCAAAAAAAAGTTAACTTCCAATCACAGTTTTCTAAGCATGATTCCCAAAATCGTTCAGTTTAGTGAATTCACATAGCAGAGCACAAATGCTGTTCTTTGTCTGGGACATCTGTTCCTCTGAACTGTGACTTTTTCTTCACATTCAATTCCAAGGTGGTGATCTTAATTCTCAGCAACAGCTGAAGGGCACAGGCTCTTGGACAGGTAGCCTGAATGTAGCCCTTGATGGAACATGGAGCTACCTCCAGTTCCATTTCATAAAAATGGACACACACACAAACAGAACCAAAACACAGACAGAAAACAGTGCCAGCCTGATGTCTAATAGGAACGAACAGAAAATTAAGTCTTTGCCAAGTCATCTGCTAAATTCACCATCAAAGGGGACTCCCAAACAAAACGAACAGCAGAGCCCAAATCTTCTTTTCTTCCAAATATGGGGGACTTCAAAAAGCTCTTGGAAAAATAGAATTTAAAAAATCAGTTTATTTTTGGTGTAAAATACTTTGAAATCCATGCATATGAGGAGTCTTAGTTTATGTAAAAAACTAAGTTGTTTTGAAAAAAACTATGCATTGATTTCTATTTTTTGCAACGAAACAAACATCCTTTAATTTCATTTCCCATGGACTTTCTGGAATACCATTGTACCAATGAAAGCATTGTAACTGTGTTTCCAGCTACCAGTTCTGCTCCTTGTTATGCTCAAAGAACACCAAGCTCTCTAAAAGCCCGAACTTGTGCCTTTTGCCCGCTCTCTCTACCGTCCTACCTCTCCAGGTGGTACCTCCAGTTCCCTGAGCCAAGCATTTCTCTGATCAAGGCCAGGCCTATTTGAACAGTGAAAAGTCCTTCTTAGCAGCAACAGATGAAGGGAAACTGTGACCATTTAGAAATTAATTTTTCATCCCAACCCTGTTATGAAAGTTATATTTTGTCATTATACACCGCTTCTTCTGTTACAGAATGTAGAACTATCTCGATGGGGCAAGGACAAGAAGTACATGCCCGAAAGCTGATTCAGATGTCCATGCAGCAGGTAGGTGACAAGGGACCACTACTCCTATTGCAGCATTTTTGTCATTATGCTTCTGTCCGTCAGGTCTACCTAGGAACACCCACAGGGGTGGGCAATGAAAACGCTCCTCCTGAGATCCTCATTCCTTATTTTCCCTGTGTGTGCTTGTTGTCAAGTTTCGATGTGTTAGTGAGCTTTTTCATTACTACAACAAAATGCCTGAGGCAACTAACTAATAAAAAGGAAAGATTTATTTGGCTCACAATTTTGGAGGTTCAGAGTCCAAACAGCATGTTGCAATCTTTGGTAATGGCCCTATTGGGTAGGTGATCTGCCAATGGATAAAGGACCCATAGTGGACCCCAGGAAGCAGACAGACAGAGGGAGAGAGAGTTTAGGCCCAAATGCAGCCTTTTATAGCAATCTTGTGAGAATTGCCTTCCAAGGGCATGCCCCGCTGATCTAAAGGCCTCCTGCCTGGCCCTACCTCCTAAAGCTTCTACCACCTCCCAACAGCACCACCCAGGGGACCAAGCCTTTAATAGATGGGCCTTTTTTTAAAAAATAAAAAAGATTTATTTATTTATTTGAAAGGCAGAATTACAGAGATGTAGAGGCAGAGAGAGAGAGAGAGAGAGAGAGAGAGAGAGAGAGTCTTCCATCTGCTGGTTCACTCCCCAGATGGCCACAATGGCTGGAGTTGTGCCGATTGTAGCCAGGAGCCTGGAGCTTCTTCTGGGTCTCCCACATGGGTGCAGGGGCCCAAGGGTTTGAGCTATCTTCTCCTGCTTTCCCAGGCCATAGTAGAAAGCTGGATTGGAAGTGGAGCAGCTGGGACTCGAATCAGCATGCCCATGTGGGATGGCGGCACTGCAGGCAGTGGCTTTACCCGCCATGCCACAGTGCCAGCCCCAATAGATGGGTCTTTGAGAGACGTTTAACATTGCAATCATAGCACTTGAGAATTTTCAACTTTAACAGGTTTCCCTCTGACATCTGCATAGAAAACATATTCCATTTTCTATAGTATAGGCTCTATTTTATTTTCACTTTTATTTATTTATTTTTTATAATTTATATACATCCTCTGGTTCCTAAAGATGCAATTCTAAGAGTTCTGAAATTTCAGGATCCGTATTAATAGACAGTATGACAGATTGAGACAGCTGAGTTTCAATTTTTGGTTAAAAGCAGGTTTTCATTTTTTTTAATGCATAGTTTCAGGCAAATTAGAAATATTTGAGGACGTTATGTTTAAATATTGATAGTGGTTTTTATTGAAAATTGCAAGCTGAATGGAAGGTTGAGAAATATTTCCCATCACACCTAGTAAATACACAGGACATTAATTTTCTAGAAATGCTCTGTATAGCCATTCTAGCTGTAAGAAGAAATTGCACCATTAATACAAATAAAATAAGACCTTGGTTTATTTTTAAGCCTTTTGTCTCAATGTCCATAGCAACTTTGGCGTAGCTTTTCCCTGGGAATTAATAACTAGAGAGGGTTAATGAGCTAAAACTCTGCTTGGGTCATCAAATTTTCAAGCTAGTCATTAAGTCTCAAAGGCCCTAAGCCTTAATCTTTATCACTTAATTAAATTCAATAATATATTATATTTAATTTATAGCTATCAAAGCAATTATATATAATTATTTTTACTTGGATCAAGTGTTTCACTCTGTTGATTGATTTGACACTTTCACTTTGGCCCTTAAATAATTTCTTTAATTTTAATGAGCGATAAACTTTTAAATACTGCATCCACTCTAGCCTTTTTTGGAATACTAGTTTTAATAGTTTCCATGTTCTGTTTCTCAAGGTGGGAGAAGTATTAATAATAATAGCATTATCAGGAGAAAAATAAAGAACAGCTGCAACCACAGTAGCACCTTGAGGGCCACTAGGTTTAGGATAAAGTCGATATTGTGGAATTTAGAGTGCAGAGGCAGGCATTAAGCCCCTTCTTGGGACATCTGCAGCCCATATCAGAGTGCCTGAGATCAAGTCCTGCCTCTGCTTCTGATCCAGCTTCCTACTAATGCACATCCTGGGAGGCAGAAGATGATGGCTCCAGCACTTGGGTTCTTGTCACCAACACGGGAGACCCAGGTGGAGGTCAGCCTGGCCCCAGCTCTGGTTACTGCAGGTGTTTGGGGAGTGAACCAGCAAACAGAAGATTCATTCTCTCTCTCTCTCTCTCTCTCTCTCTCTCTCTCTCTCTCTGTGTGTGTGTGTGTTTCTCTGCTTTTCAAATTTTTAAGAAATTCTGCAACAAGCCTTTCTTAGGATGGACCCAACAGGGGGATGAGAAGCAGGGTCTGTGCATGCATGGGGCAGAGTGGATAGGGAGGAGGCCAGTGCAGAACTCTAAGACAGAGTGGGGAACCAGAAAGTGACAAGGCCTCAGGCAACATGACACAAACTCATATTGAATCCTGTCCTCCTCTGGACACCCTAGTTACGTGGACCAACACAGCCACTTTGCTATTTAAGGCACTCTGAGTAGTGTGTTCTCTCCAGTGGATGACACAGTAAATAAACCTTAGCATGTATTTATTGCACTCAATATAATTTAGTTATGTTTATCTGATTAGTTATATCAGGGTATAAAGTGTTTTCTGGTTAATTGTGTTTTCAGAGCAATGATGGTTCTGTGACATATTATTAAACTTAGTTTTATGAAGTACTTATTTAGATTGTGCTTAGTAACTCCTGTGGTTTCAGGAGTGTGTGGCAAGTGTGATGTCAAAGAAGTCTGAGTATTATGGCAGCAAATGTCGCTGAGTGTATTATCTCCAGCTCTCATGAGATAATGTATCTCTTTCTTTGTAACTGTGCGTCACTATGAACCAGAGTTCTTGGTCTGGGATGAGTCAGTCCTAATTCACCTTAGGCAGATCAATTTAAGTTAGCATTCCCACCATTAGATGGTGCACACACTGTACTTACACAAGTCTGCTTCAGATTTTGATTTCTGTTCTTTTCTGAACCAGCAGTGGCAGACTAGTCATTCTGAACTCTTGATTCTAAGGAAACAGCTTGTACCAGTAACAGAAGAAATGACTGTATTGACCTATAGTATTTTTAGGCATACGTGCTGAAAACAGGGTATTCACATGCTGCAAGCAAATGGGTCTTTTAAATGTATGCATTTTGCTTTATTAAAATCATGGCAGAGGGAGTTACAAGAAATAAATATAACTCATTTTCTGGATACAGGGTGGTTGGGTATTGCTGCAAAATTGTCACCTCGGCCTGGAATTCATGGAAGAGCTACTGGAGACACTAACGACCACCGAAGCCAATGATGATACTTTCCGAGTGTGGATAACTACTGAGCCCCATGATCGATTTCCAATTACGTTGCTACAGGTGTGTTCCTATGAGATAAATGTCTTTTCATTGAGAGTTACACAAGTACAGATAGCGTAACTGACATTATTGAAATAAGGAGGCCCAAGCAGGGCTTTTTGGTCCTGGAGAGTCTGCATGGGAGAATTTTATAACATAATCATCAAAATCTCGACTGCAATTGTCAAGGTCATATGAGTTTGGCAAACATCTCCATGGAACAGTTCTAAGACTGAGAACTAATTTACTGGGTTTCAACCCTGATCAATATAATTAGTTTGTGCAGCACTGAATTCCAGCCCACATTTTATGTGCCATGAGCATATTGTTATTGACATATTATAATATCTATTTCATCCTTGGCAGTAATTTATAGAAACAAACAACTGTTTTTTTTTTCTTTGGCAGACATCTCTCAAATTCACAAATGAGCCGCCCCAGGGGGTACGTGCAGGGTTGAAAAGAACGTTTGCTGGAATTAATCAAGACCTTCTGGACATCAGTAACTTACCCATGTGGAAGCCGATGCTCTACACGGTGGCATTTTTACACTCCACTGTGCAGGTAACTGTGGAATGCAGTTTTCACATTTGGAGGTTGCTGTGATGGCACGTGGCCTCCTGGAGGAGCCTGCAGTGGCGGTGCTGTTGGCTGCCATGCTCGTCCTCCTCGTGTCTGGTTTCTTCCATGACACTTTCTTCCACCCAGTATAATTCAGAAGAATACTTGAAAAAGTTTGCGTATGGGGGCCAGCATTGTGGCATAGAAGTTTCAGCTACCGCCTGCAATGCTGGCATCCCACCTGGATACTGGTTATGGTCCTGGCTGCTCTGCTTCTATCCAGACCCCTGATAATGGCCAGGGAAAAGCAGTGGAGGATGAGCTGAGTGCTTGGGCCCCTGCTACCCACATGGGAGACCCAGATGAAGCTGGCCTGGCCCAGGCTTCACTTGTGGGGCTATTTGGGGAGTGAAGCAGCAGATGGAAGATCTCTCTCTCTCTCCCTCTTCTCTCTCTGTAACTCTGCCTTTCAAATAAATAAATAAATCTGTTTTTTTTTAAAAAAGTTTTCATGGATGATAAAATAGAATTAAAAGGTAAGTTTATGTATTTTGGAGCAAAACATTTTAAAATCTATGTGTAGTTTGTTCATAATATATATATCCGTGAAATTTTCTCAGATCCTGTGTATTTCAAATTTTTTTGTTTCATAATAAACTTAACACTCTTTTTTTTGAGAAGCGGTGAGAGAGAAAAAAATGGAGAGAGAGACACAGACAGAAAGAACGGCCATTTCTGGGGCGGGCGCCCTGGCACACTAAGTTAATCCCCCGCTTGCGGTGCCGGCATCCCACGTGGGTGCCAGTTCTAGTCCCGGTTGCTCTTCTTCCAGTCCAGCTCTCTGCTATGGCTTGGGAAAGCAGTGGAGGAAGGCCCAAGTCCTTGGGCCCCTGTGCCCACATTGGAGACCAGGAGGAGGCTCCTGGCTCCTGGCTTTGGATAGGCACAGCTCTGGCCGTTGCAGCCATTTGGGGGACGAACCAACAGAGGGAAGACCTTTCTCTCTGTCTCTCTCTCTCTCTCACTATCTGTAACTCTACCTGTCAAATAAATAAAATCTTAAAAAAAAAAAAGAACTGTCATGACTGGTTCACTCTCCCAAGTGCCTACAATGGTCCTGGGATGGACCATGCAGAGGCAGGAGCCAGGAACTCAATCCAGGACTCCCACATGGGTGGCAGGCAAGGAACCGACTATTGCAGCCATCAGCTTCTGCCTCCCATGGTGGACTTTAGCAGGAAGCTGAAGTCAGAAGCCAGAGTTGGGTATCAAACCCAGGTGCTCCCATATAGGATACAGGGCATCCCAACTGATGGCTTAATCACTGGATCAAATGTATCTTTTAATCCATTTTCTATGAACTTTTTGAAGTGTCCTCATAGCTTTTTTTTAATGTATCTTATGTGCCCCTTCCTCCATCCCTCCCCAACCACTGGCCATGAGAATAGAAAACTCTCGAGGTTGCAACTGATCTTTTTGTAACTGCTGATTCTCCTACTGCCACAGCAGCATCTGGGGCATTGTCTGCACTCAATAAATATTTGTCAGATGAACAAGCTGATTATTAAGATAGGAGTTGGGATTTGACAGTGCCTGTGCTCGCCAAGAGTTTTATGTTCACTTTCTCATGTAATACTAACAACCGCATTTCAAGGTAGGATTATCACCGTCTTAAAAACCAGGAAGTGGGGACTCAAAGAGATTAAGTATGCTTGGTGTGCAGTAGGATCTGGGAATGCTTGGCTCTGATTTATTTCTATTTTGACTGTATTTATTACCTGATAGTAAAAGCGGTGGTGGAGTTGGGAGGAGGGGAGGTAACAGCAGTGCCCCATCTTTCTCAAGTTGTTTGTTTTTACAGTCTAATTAGATAATTTAATAATTCTGTGGTTACCAAGCAACTTGCCTGTAGGCTTTTTAACAATTTTATTATTGTTTTTTCTATATTTGAATTGTTCTTTATTTTAAAGCTGTGTGATTTTTTTTGAAATTTATTTTATTTATTTGAAAGCTAGAGTTACAGAGACAGAGGGAGAGAGAAATCTTCCATCTGCTAGTTCACTCCCCAAATGGTCCCAATGGCCAGGTCTGGGAGCCAGGCTGAAGCTAGGAGCTGGGAGCTTCATCCGAGTCTCCTGTGTGGGTACAGGGGCCCAAGTACTTGGGCCATCCTCCGCTGCTTCCCAGGCTCATTAGCAGGGAGCTGGATCAGAAGTGGAGCTACCAGGACCCGAGCTGGTGCCTATATGAGAGTCCAGCATCGCAGGCGGCAGCTTAACCTGATCCATCACAGCGCCAGTGCCTAAGTACCTGATTCATTCCCTGATTCCACAGAAGGGTGAAGAGGCTCCTTGAAGCCCTCCCACATTTCTTCCTTCCCTGTGGCTGGAGTAAAGGACAAAAGGAATCTACTGGCTTGTCTCAGGGACGTGCAAAACTTGCCCTCATCACTCCCTGCTTGCCTAAGAATGGAGAATTTAATGTTCACCCCAGAAAATACCGGGTGTGTTCACCCTCAGGCTGCCACCCTCCCAGTCCCATGGTGCTCAGCAGAGAGGGCTGTGGCATTCGTCCGTCTCCCAGCCCAAGAGAGGTAAAATCCAGGGAAATGCTTTCTTGGTGGTTATTCCACTGTGGCCTTTGGATTGTAAATTACAGCTTTCAAGTCAACTGAAACGGATTTCATGCATTCTTATCTGGGAATTGCTCGCTTTGCTAGACCTTATCACACTCTAATACAAATATTGCTTTAACACTGTTATTTAATTCCTGCTTCACAAATAATATATTTTATGATTCTGTTCCCAGTAGCCATGATTCAACTCTTCCACCATGCTTATCGTGGAGAGATGACTGGGGGTATTTTCCATATGGGCAGTGCAGCGACCTGTGTTGTTAGTGGCCATTAGCCAAGTGCTAAATGGAAGAAGAGCAGCAGGACCATGGTATACCTGTACTTAGACCATCATGTGTTTAGTTAGAAGAGAGGAAAGAATTATCTCCACCACTAGGGCTGTGAAACTAACATTGGAGTGTGTATGACCAAAAAAATGAATATCTCTTAAAATCAAATAGCAGTGTGCCAAAAAGAGTGTTTGACTGAGAACCAGAAATTCTGGACCCCAGTTCTTGGCTGTGGAATCTGCTGGGTGAGGTTGGTCAAGTTCTGTCTCTCCTTCAGGGCCCCTGTTTCTCCCTCTGTGCAGTTAGAGGCAAAAGAGATTTCTCGTTTCTAAAAGGCTGTCCCCGGTGCTGTGACTACACAGTGAGAGCAGGTGACCCAGGCATGGTTCCCCTCTGTTGTTTTCTCATTGCTTTCAGAAATGTTTACTGTGATAGTGCCTAAATCTCTTCTTTTCCTTGGTGTCCTGAAATTTCCATCCTAGTGTATTTTGTAACAATCTATTAATAGTAAGGAACCAGAAATGGAGAGCTATTCCTAATATGAACAGACTGTAAAACAGTTTAAAAAAAAAAAAACCTACCAAAGGAGCAATCAAACTAAAACCAAAACAGACAACAGCAGCAAGCAGACTCCAGAAATTTTGTTGCTGGAGATATAAGCTCAGCCTCTGGGAGTTGGACATTGCACAAGTTTTCTTCCTCTGTCAGACCGTAAGCTTTAGTTCACAATTTGCAAGATGGGGCTAGGAGTGTTTGAATGGCTCACCGGGCCATGATGGGAGCACACAGTGTCAGAGATCCCTTTAAAGGAGGGGGGTCCTTATTGTGCAGTGTTTACGTATGAGCATTTTTGTTAACGTGCTCAGTTGCTTCCAGGATGCATGATTCTCACTGAATTCCTAGCCAAGTACATGTATGCTCTCTGACTCAATGCCAGGCCCTCCATTAGGCACTGAGGATTTGCAGGTTAGTGACAGGGTCCTGTCCCTAAAGATCTTGGAATCAGAGGGAGCAAAGGGTCAAAATGCTGGAGTCTTGTCTTTTCCTAGGTTAGGGGAGAGCCGGCTTGATAGAAAAGTCCAGAATTCTTTAGGGCCTTGCTCTCCCAGGCCAGCAGTGTCAGCATCACTTGGGAGCTTATTTGAGGTAAGTCTCAGCCCCACCCCACCCAAGCCCATGGAATCAGCATCCACGCTGTGATCAGAAGCCCAAGGATCTGTGAGCGCAGGATGCCGCCGCCCCGGGGAAAGAGTGCTGTGGATGAGACGGACTGTGACTTGGGTCTCTTTGATCTCTCTAGTGTTGGACATAAGAGCCAACTATCTGACTTGCTAATCGATTGAATCCTCCAAATGAATGCAGGTATCTCGTGCTTTCTACATACACGGCATATATACTTTCATCTTTGGCAGAGACTAAGAACAAGAACAGGGAATTGGTTCCTGTCACAGAAACGGCAGCTTCAGAGCTGGGGCGGGGGGGCTTGTGCTGGAGTCCCTCCCCCATAGAAAGCAGAACCTAGTAGCAAAATAGCCAAACACATCCCTGCCCCACCTGCTCCCCAGTGCAATCTCTCTTTTTTTATTATTTTTTAAATTTTTAATTAGTTTTTGACAGATTCAATATGGTTTGTAGATACAGTTCTAAGAACATAATGATACTGTCTTCCTCCCTCGCCCTCCTTTCCTCTCCCCTTCTGTCTTTAGTTTTTGTGATGACATATTTTAAATTCAGATTACAGTAAAAAGGCTTAATACTTCACTGAATAAGAAGTTCAAAAAGTAAAAAGCAAAAAGATCCTAGTTTAGTGGGAATATAGACAACAGCTATAAATAATAATTGGGTGGGAAAATTACCATTTCATCCATATACAGTAGATTTTAAAGGAATCACAGACCATTAAAACTATGGCAGTATAGCATTCTTAACCATTAGTTTGACAAACGTATAAAACAAAGTTTCTTTAAAAAAAAAAGATTTATTTTATGTATTTGAAAGAGTTACAGAGAGAGGTAGAGACACAGAGAGAGAGGTCTTCCATCCACTAGTTCACTCCCCAGATGGCTGCAACGGCTGGAGCTGCGCCAATCCAAAGGCAGGAGCCAGGAGCTTCTTCTGGGTCTCCCACATGGATGCAGGGGCCCAAGGACTTGGGCCATCTTCTACTGCTTTCCCAAGCCATAGCAGAGAGTAGGATCAGCAGAGGAGCAGCCGGGACTAGAACTGGCGTCCATATGTGATGCCAGCACTTCAGGTCAGGGCTTTAACCTGCTGCGCCACAGCGCTGGCCCCAACAAAGTTTCATAAAACTATATTTGCAGCAATACTGATACACATAGACCTTTCTTTTTTGTTTATTTTTCAAATTTTAGCTCCAACACATAAAGGAGAACATGTGGTATTTGTCTTTCTGTGTCCGGCTTATTTCACTCAACATCACGTCCTCCAGCTGCATCCATTATGCTGCAAATGGTAGAATTTCATTCTTTTTTTTATAACTGAATAATATTCCATTATGTATATATATCACGTTTTCTTTACTCATTCATCTAATGATGGATGGCTTGATCAGTTCCAAATCTTGGCTATTGTGAACAGTGCTGCTATAAACATGGTGGCGCAGGTTTGTCTTTGTTACAACGTGTTCATGTCTTTTGGGTATACCCAGTAGTAGGATTGCTGAGTCATATGGCAAGTCTAATTCTAGTTTTTCTAAGAAATCTCCACAGTGGCTGCACTAGTTTACATTCCCACCAACAGTGCATCAATGTTCCCCTTTTCCCACATGCTCGCCAGCATTTGTTACTCCCTGTCTTTTGGATTTTAGCCACTCTGACAGGGATGAATGATATTTCATTGTGGTTTTGATTTACATTTCCCTGATGGCTAGAGATGTTGAGTACTTTTTCATATATTTGTTGGCCATTTGTATTTCTTTTGAGAACTGTCTATTGAGGCCCTTTGCTGGTTTTTTGACTGGATTTTTTTGTTGTTGTTGTTTTATAAGTTGCTGATATATTCAGGATGTTAACCCTTTATTGGATAGGTAGCTTGCAAATATTTTTCTCATTCTGTTGGATGGTTTTCTTTGCTATGCAAAACCTTGAGGTTGATATAATCCTATTTGTTTAGCTTTGCTTTTGTTACCTGTGCCTTTTGGGGGTTGGGGGTTCTTGTCCAAGGAGTTGTTTCCTATGCTAATGTCTTGGAGTGTTTCCCCTATGTTTTCTTCCAGAAACTTTATAGTCTCAGATCTTAAATTTAGGTCTTAAATTTAGGAATGGATTTTTGTATATGGTGTATATGGATCTAATTTCATTCATACACACACACACACACTTATATACACACACATACATATATACGTATGTCCAGTTTTGCCAGCACCATTTGTTGAAGAGATTATCCTTACTCTATTGTATGATCTGAGCACTTCTTTCAAAAATCAGTTGGCGCTATATACATAGATTAATTTCTGGGCTCTCTATTCTGTTCCATTGATCTATGTATTGGCTTTTATACCAGTACCAAGCTGTTTCATTACTATAGCTTTGTAGTATGCTTTGAAGTCAGGTATTGTGATGCCTCAAGCTTGGTTTTTCCTGCTCCGGATTGCTTTGGCTATTCTGGGTCATTTGTGATTCCGTATGAATTTTAGGGTTGTTTCTTCTAATTCTGGAAAGAATGTCATTGGTATTTTGATAGGGATTACATTGAATCTGTAGATTGGTTTAGGTAGTATAGACATTTTGATGATACTGATTTTTCCAGACCATGAGCAAGGGATATCTTTCTGGTTTCTTTTGTATATGTGTGTATGTCCTTGATGATTTCTTTTATCAATGTTTGATAATTTTCGTTGTAGAGATCTTTCACTTCTTTCGTATTTGATTTTTGTGTGTATGGCTATTGTAAGGAGGATTTCTCAGTTCTAACAGCTTTTTGGTAGAGTGTCTAGGTTTTCCATGTACAGCATCATATCATCTACAAGTATGGATAATTTGACTTCTTTTCCCCAGCACAACTCTCTTACGCCACCAACCCAGCTCAAGAGCATGGAGCCTATTCCTGTTGCAGAGAACACAAGGACTTCGTCTCCTTTCTTAGTGGTGACTTTGGCTGGTTAAGAGCAATCCTTGGGTAGAAGAGTAGGGGGAGTGCGGTTTGTTTTTTTTGGTGAGGTGAGAGCAGCTTTACCCAGTACAAAGCAGGTATCCTGGGTTCTACCATCTGCTTGTTGCGCCCTGCCCTCTCTCCTCTTCTCCCCAGCCCCACTGCTCTCCCTAGCTCTCCAGGAACTCACTTTCCATGTAGGGTGGCCAGTAGCTACCCTGAGAAGGGAAGTTCCTGTGGCAGCAGCCGCTCTTGCTGCAGTCTGGTGACGCCTCTGCCTCTGCCAGCCAGCCCTCATGCCCTCCCCATGGGAGCCTTTCATTTCCTGAATGCTGGCATGCACTGGGCTCAGTTTGGCCACCACTCCCTCTCTGAGAACATTCCAGCTTCCTCTTTTTTTTTTTTTTTTTTTTTTTTTTTGACAGGCAGAGTGGACAGTGAGAGAGAGAGACAGAGAGAAAGGTCTTCCTTTTGCCGTTGGTTCACCCTCCAATGGCCGGTGCACCGCGCTGATCCGATGGCAGGAGCCAGGTACTTATCCTGGTCTCCCATGGGGTGCAGGGCCCAAGCACCTGGGCCATCCTCCACTGCACTCCCTGGCCACAGCAGAGAGCTGGCCTGGAAGAGGGACAGAATCTGACGCCCCGACCGGGACTAGAACCTGGTGTGCCGGCGCTGCAAGGCGGAGGATTAGCCTAGTGAGCCGCGGTGCGGGCCCCAGCTTCCTCTTGAAGATGACCTAGGAGGAAAGCTTCTCTCTGGCGTCAGTATGATCCCTATATGATTTCCCAAGAACTCCAGTGTAGCATCATTCTGAGTGTCAGACCACATTCACTCTTTGGGATTTTAATTTTAAATACATCTCCCTCCCAAGTTTTGGTCTTCTGAAACCCAGTCATAATGTTCATAGTCTCCTTCTAACATCTCCTACAGAACGTTGGGTTTACCCATCTTTGAACAACATATTGGATCAACTAAACATCATGTCTTAAGTGATAGTTCTCAGCGTGTGCCTAGGCCCGAGACTAGGCCACTTAAGTTAGAATCTGGGAGGAAGGAAGGGGAGCTCAGTCTTTTTAAGAACTTCCCAAGTGATCCAGTAGGCAAGGAAAATTGAGAATGGCCAAATGGCCGCAGCTCTTAAGGGAGGAATCTTCAGTCATTTTTGCATCTTTTTCAAAATTTAGAATTTGTTCCTTATGACTGCAGTTTGCCCACATTGAATGCCACATTTGGGACTTTTATAACAGCTTATGTACAACCTGCTGAGTTGGTTTTTGTTTTTGGCTAAAGTCATTGATTAGGTTCTCTAAGGGCCTGCTGTGGCAGGTACAAATGGAAATTTTATCATGGCTCTTTAAGTTCTATATTAAATAAAAGTGGCTATGTCAACAGTATCCAGGGGGATTCTACTATTAACAGTTCTTCATTTAAAAAAGTGTTTATGGGTCCAGCATTGTGGTGTAGCAGGTAAAACTGCCGCCTGGGGTACTGGCATCCCATATAGGTGCCAGTGCAAGCCCCAGCTATTCTCACTTCTGATCCGGCTCTATGCTAGTGTGCCTGGGAAACCAGCAGAAAATAGCTCAAATCCTTGGGCCCCTGCAACCACATGGGAGACTTGGAAGAAGCTCCTGGCTCCTGATTTCAGACCAGCCCAGTTCCAGCCATTGCAGCCATTTGGAGAGACAATAAAAGATTCTCTCTCTCTCTCTCTCTCTCTCTCTCTCTCTCTCTCTCCTCATCCTCCTCCTCCCCCTCCTTCTCCCTCTTTTCCCTCTCTCTCTTCCTCTCCTTCTCCATAAACTCTGCCTTTTAAATAAATCTTTTTTAAAAAGTGTTTATTTCCCCTAACCTTTCTCCTCTTTCTTAAGTTTGGGCCTTGATAAGCACTCCTTTTAAATTTAATAGTGTAGCTAAAGCTCTTGCTTTGGGGAGGCATGATGATAAAATTCTAGTTTAAATGTCTTTTCATAATTAGCAATAACATGATATAGTCTTAACTTTTACACTCTGCCCTATAGTGTTTCTTGGTGGTTCTGGCTCATTATTTTACCTACTAATGTTTTCTTTTATTGTCTAGCAAGGACTATATTTTTCATTTTATATTATAAACAATAAATCAATAGGGTATGATGCTCCAGAGGAGTCTCTGTTGGAGATAGATCCTTAGCTCCTTTGAGCCTGAAGATGCAAGGGAAATGATTCTGCACTGGCCTGTGAGAACTGCTGAGGTAGAATCTCTTAAAATTGGAAATAGCCTTGACATCATTAAAATGAAGACCTCAGTGAGCAGCTCTTCATCAGTGTTGTGAGGAACTTTCCGTATCTCACTGAGAGTTCTGTGCTCTGTGTATTCTCTGGAAGTAAAAAGAAGCAGTGAGTTGGGAGTAGACCAGTCCCCCTGATGTCAGCACTCTCACTTTCCCGAGGTATAAAAGTGCCCTCCTGTCGAAAGAAGTTTCCGCGGTAAGTCTGTCTACATTCCTCCCCGAAGCCCATGAACGCTCAGCCCCTGCTGAGGTCACCCTCTCCTGCAGTAGAATCTTCCATCGACCACAGCCTTTATGTTCCTGTCCTTCCTCTTGGCCTTTGTCAAGCTCGGCAATCCTTCTCTCTTTTCAAAGAATGGCTTCATTTAATGCTGAACCAAAAACCTCTGATTAAGCATCTTCCTCAGGCTTATCGTCTACTAAAATTCAGCAGTTAATCATGTTCACTATCACTTTGTTCCTTTCTTGTCTCCAAGTTTTATTTTCTCAACTGCATGAAGACTCTTTGAAAGTGTATCTATTTTGGCCGGCACCGCGGCTCACTAGGCTAATCCTCCACCTGCGGCGCCAGCACACCGGGTTCTAGTCCCGGTTGGGGCGCTGGATTCTGTCCCGGTTGCCCCTCTTCCAGGCCAGCTCTCTGCTGTGGCCCGGGAGTGCAGTGGAGGATGGCCCAGGTGCTTGGGCCCTGCACCCCATGGGAGACCAGGAAAAGCACCTGGCTCCTGCCTCCGGATAGGCGCAGTGCGCCGGCCACAGCGCGCCCGCCGCGACGGCCATTGGAGGGTGAACCAACGGCAAAGGAAGACCTTTCTCTCTGTTTCTCTCTCTCACTGTCCACTCTGCCTGTCAAAAAAAAAAAAGTGTATCTATTTTAATATTTTTCTATTTTACCACATACAACTTGTCCCGTGACTTCAGAAATACTAATTGGACTGAAGATAATCAAAAATTCCAAATAAATCTAGAAAATTTTCTGCTTTTGAGCTTCCAAATGAATTCATAGGTCTTGGTGAGTTTAGTCTATCGTAATAGTATTCCAAGATGATAATTTGAGTTTTTTCTTTCTATTTTCATTTAGAGAGGTCAATGGATATAAAAAATTACAAGAACATGAAATGACTTTATTTGTGAAAGAAGAGACACTCATCAAAATTTTGTCTTTTTTTAATCTTAAGAGAAACTAAACATTCTATGACTTTAGTGACCCAACTTAAAAAACGTGAATGCTTTAAATGAAAATTAATAGTAAGTAACATAAATGTGAAGCAAATCTCAGCTTTGGGGCAATTTTCAAAATCACATTTAAGGAGCAACTAAATTGCAGTTGCTTAGTGCATATAAATGGGAGTGTTTCCATAGAGCCAATTTAAATGGCTTCAGTAATTGGAAAGAAAGAATTATTTTTCATTCAGTCCTCTGTCTAATTGAACATTAAATTTAAAAAATTAAGTCAAACACAGAGGTAAAACAGTGTACATTCTGATTCTCTTTTCCAAGAATGGGAAAACATTCGCATTTTATCAAGTGGTGAGCAGTCTTCTCTCCAGCAGTTCTCAAATCCCAGAAACTGAAGCGTTAACTGCGCACATTTTCACGTCAGTATCTCCTAAGCCCTCTCAGCTCATCCCTGTTCCTGCAGTAACCCGGAAGAGACTTGCCTTAATGTTTCTGAAGTCTACGCAAGAAACTCAGAACCCTGGGTCAGCTTTGGAATTGGCCTCGCGGAAGAGAAGAGAGTCCTTTGTGTTCTGAAAATAAGCAACCAATGTTTATTAGGCAACCATGATTCTTTCCTCAAGGTGTGGGTGCAAAAGGGAGACAAAAATAGAAGCATGTCTTTGACTGTCAAGGCTCCAATCTGATCCAGAGCCAACTATTTCAATGTGGAACAAACAAGAAAAACAAACCGAGGCAACATGAATACCAGAAATAGGAGAAAGCCATCATGAGAAGCAGACAGTTTTAAGGGCTCAGGCTCCTTTAGCTCCTGGGAGCACATAAGCTGTCCTCTTGTCAAGGCTGTGCCCTCTGCTCCTTGCTACCTGCTCTAGGCACAAGGTGGAAGATGGCACTTCCTAGCATCTGGGGTTACGAGTCTTCCTGGTACACTCTCCAGATAGCAATTCTGACCTGTAAATCCAGATTCTTGGGGGAAGGAGTCTAGTTGGCTCTTCGTGGGCTGGTTGTCTACCTTTGGTCAAATCATCTGATGGATGGGGGTAGGAGTCCCATCATACAAATCTCTAATACCTGAAAACCCAACCTCAAGAAGTACAGGTCTAGGGGCCAGAGCTGTGGCATAGAGGGCAAAGCCGTGGCCTGCAGTGCCAGAATCCCATATGGGCACTTGCTCCAGACCCGGCTGCTCCACTTCCAATCCAGTTCTCCGCTAATGGCCTAGGAAAGCAGTAGAGGATGGCCTAACTTGGACCGCTGCACCCTTGTGAGAGACCCGAGGGAAGCTCCTGGCTCCTGCCTTCGGATCAGTGCAGCTATGGCCGTTGCAGCCATCTGGGGAGTAAACTAGTGGATGCAAGGTCTCTGTCTCTATCTCTCTCTCTGCCTCTCTCTAACTCTGCTTTTCAAATAAATAAATAAATAAATAAAGCTTAAAAAATAAGTATAGGTATAGAAGTAACAATGGTATTTTACATTTTTAAGAGTTGGGTTTTTTCTTTGCTCTTAATCTGATCTCATGGTAATATCCCAGAGGGATCTCTCTAGGACTAGAATATCTGGACCCAGATTAATGTTAATGGTTTATTTAATATTTTAAAAGCATACCCTGAAGTCAGTGATTAAAACCTTGGTGCGTTCTACGTTTCTTGTCATGGTCTTGTCCAAGCTAAAATTTATTCAGCTTCCTTTAAATGCTAAAATTACTCAGGATCTGATGCATGGGGCAGCTGCAATAGGGATTGGAATGGCTTGTGAAAACCACAGTGTGTGTGTGTGTGTGTGTGTGTGTGTGTGTTGGGGAAGCCAGAAAAAAGAAAAATTCTTATGTATTGAGAGGTAGAAAAGTAGAATTAAGTCTTTCCATAGATATGTGGAGATTCTCCACTCCACAGGGGTCCTTGTCGTGGGCACAAGGATAGGTGGACCTAGACACCAAACCAAATAAAGCAGTAGACCTTCCTTAGAGGTTGCTTACGCTCCTGGGCAGGCAAGCTGCAAGCTGATGACACAGAACATTTGGATTCGTCTGTGTGGCTTGCTGGGTGATCAGAGTCTAGAGATTTTAAGTTTAATTCTAACACTTACATACCTTTCAAATGGTCTTCTGAACACCAAAGCAATTGAATCATGGGGTCTGAGTCCAATTTTGATTATGTATGCATAATTTGGCAATTCTAAACAACTACCGAGTATTTCATAGGCCTGATGCGATTAAGTAGAGAGAACCAAATAAGGGTAGTATGAAAGTTTGAAGACAGATGTCTCATGTGTACAGCAGAAAATTTTAGTTGTCAAGATCTGAAACAGCAAGATTACAAAGTGAAACTAGCAGGGAGTCCAAAAGCTCCTCAATGATTAAGTTATTCATCTTGGAAAAATTGTCACTCAGGTTTAACATCTCCAAGTTTGAGAAGTTTAATTTAGAATAACAATTCATTCAACAACGTACCTACTGCACATTTTTGAGTTGTCAGTGGAGACCAAGGGTTTTTTTTTTTTTAACTCAAGAACAACCTAGCAAATATTTGGAGACTCATTTTTGTAAGCCATTGAGCTATGAGGCCATGAAATAACTTTCTTGTGGTTAGTATTTCCAAAATATTATACTTTCCTTGTAGGGGAGTGGCAGCTTATTTTGGCAACATGACCTTAATTTTACTATACTTTCTTTTAATAATAGAGAAGGGATCACCTGCATATAGTTTTTAAAAAGCCACTCAGGACTCAACTTCTCTTTGGTGTTTTTAAGGAGCGACGAAAGTTTGGTCCCTTAGGATGGAACATTCCTTATGAATTCAATTCTGCAGACTTTTCAGCCAGTGTTCAGTTTATTCAGAATCACCTTGATGAATGTGATATTAAAAAAGTGAGTAAAATTGTTTTTTTAAATTTTTATTGCTGTCCTTAAATCAAGATTTTTAGTCTGTGATGCAGAGGGAACATGCCCTTCAGAGCGACGGACGGGTCATTCTAATCAGCTGCTTACTGGTCCAGCCTCTCCCTACCTCCCCCACTTGCTACCCCTCATACAAAAGCGACTGACCATCAAGGATGAAAGTTAGTGTGTACAAAGCACCACCACCTTCTTCCTGTCACTTCCAAGTGCCGCAGTGCACCTTAAGAGAAGGCATGCACCACGTCAGGTTTCTCTCCACTGGTCTGACTCTTGCCTCCTTAAAAGGACAGCATTGTCAACCCACAAGAAATGTTTGCATCTTAAGTCACTTCTAAGCTCGCTCAAGTTGATGCATAGACAGAGCAATCATTCCTAATCATGATAGCTAGCCATCACATGGCATGTTGTGCTTTCAGAGTTCCCGCTTATATGCAGGGTCTCATTCCTGCCTTCACAACTCTGCCATGTAGGGTAGAGTTGTATTAGGTAGAGAAGGTATTATTACTAGTATCCCACATTTTTTTTTTCGACAGGCAGAGTTAGACAGAGAGAGAGAGACAGAGAGAAAGGTCTTCACTTTTTCCGCTGGTTCTCTCCCCAAATGGCCGCTACTGCTGGCGCGCTGTGCCGACCCAAAGCCAGGAGCCAGGCGCCTCCTCCTGGTCTCCCAGGGCCCAAGCACTTGGGCCATCCTCCACTGCCTTCCCAGGCCACAGCAAAGAGCTGGCCTGGAAGAGGAGCAACCGGGACAGAACCGGCGCCCCAACCGGGACTAGAACCCGGTGTGCCAGCGCCGCAGGCGGAGGATTAGCCAAGTGAGCTGCGGTGTCGGCCCCTGTATCCCACATTTTTATCATGGGGAACAGACAAGCAAGACCAAGAGAATTCCTCAAGGTCACAGAGCCAAGGATGCAAGCCCAGTTGTACTTCCAGACATATAAAGGGTTGGAAATCTGGGTTTTCCATGGTCTTGGGCAAGTCAATGAGATGCAGAGCCTGTTGCCTCATCCATAAAGTGAGCAGTGTTTCAGTGAGGAATTAAATGAGTTAGTGTTTGTGAAAGCACAGTATGTGGTGTTTAGGAAGAGCTCAGTAAATCCTGCATTCTGTCGTCCATGCCTCTCTTCCTCCCCATAGCAGCACTTCAAAGTAGCTGTAGAGACTGCAGTATCGGGACAGTGATAGTGAGCCATGAGGAATGTTGACTCAGGCAGGAAGGAATTCTAGAACTAACCATCATTTTTCCTTGAATGATAAAAGGATATTAAAAGTATGGCAATTTGGGGCCAACGCCGCGGCTCTCTAGGCTAATCTTGCGGCGCCGGCACACCGGGTTCTAGTCCCGGTTGGGACGCCGGATTCTGTCCCGGTTGCCCCTCTTCCAGGCCAGCTCTCTGCTGTGGCCCGGGAGTGCAGTGGAGGATGGCCCAAGTGCTTGGGCCCTGCACCTGCATGGGAGACCAGGGTAAGTACCTGGCTCCTGCCTTCGGATAGGCGTGGTGCGCCGGCCGCAGCATGCTGGCCGCGGCAGCCATTGGAGGGTGAACCAACGGCAAAGGAAGACCTTTCTCTCTGTCTCCCTCTCTCACTGTCCATTCTGCCTGCCAAAAAAAAAAAAAGTATGGCAATTTGATGAAAAATTGTGTGGGTTCATATTCTGTGATTATTTATCATTTTGGTTTGTACAAATAATAGCTGCTGTGAAAGGCAACCAAGCTAAAGAATAAAAGTTAACCAAGAAGTAAATAAAAATCAAACATCCTCACTTATCCTACTCCAAATGTATTGAGGATCTTTTAACTTAAAAATTATAATATCTGAAATACATCACTAGCGTAAGGTTGCTATAGAAATTAATAAATACTTAGATGTAGTTTTAGCTCCCTGAATGAGGTGGCAAAATATTGCATTGTAGCAAAAAACCTTCTGAATAAATGCTTTGCTAGTTGTTCTCATATTGATTCCACAAAATATGAGAAAGCATATTAAAGCGTTGATTACTTGATTTTCCTCCTTTATTCACTAAACACCACTTTTCCCTTCGGTAACAGTGTGGCATTGCTGTAATGAGCATGATAGGTGATTACATCCACGGAGTGAAAAATAGTCTCTTTTCCTGTTTTAAATAATCAATGGGCAATATATCCACTAGTGTTTAGTATTGTGGGTTTTTCTTTGATGAACAAATCATAGCCATTCCAGCCACGTAACAGTGAAAGTTGTTAATGTAAGATAATGAATGATTTTAAATGCAGTCTAGCTACAGCTCCCTTTTCAAGACCTTTCCTCTAGGAAGATATCTGAAATGTTTAGTTACAGGTAATTCTTTTTTTTTATTTTCCATAAAGGGTGTATCGTGGAGTACGGTTCGGTACATGATCGGAGAAGTACAATATGGAGGCAGAGTGACAGATGACTTTGATAAGCGTCTACTTAATTGCTTTGCTAGAGTAAGTCAATTTAGAAAAAAAAAAGACATTGCATTGCATTATCCTTTTCAAGAAGAGTATTTTTTTTAATAAGTATACCAAACTTAGGAGGGGGAGCATAGAGTGGAGGTGCTGAAAAGAATTAGCCAAGAAACGCACACCCATGCCCTGTAGCTAGCGCTCTCCTTGGGGCTTGAGCAGAACAGTCAATTCTCCATGGTCCATGAATCCTCTCTCACTCAGAGGAGCTGCTCATGCCCAGGCTCTCTCACCTCTGCCCCTCGTCTTTGTTCCCCATTCTGTGGTGTCTCCCCGTGAAGACAACACTGCACAGGATTTCTTCCTCTGAGTGCCCATCTCACGATGATTTTAAGATCCAACATAAGGGACTGAAAAATTCAGCCAAATTTAAATTTTCTCATTTCTTCTATTAGGATAGCCCACTGGAAACTGATACAAAGTGTTCATTTGTTTTGTCTGTGCCCAATACAATCTACATTTTGGTAAACATTTTCTAGAGAAAATTATTCCTTAGCAATCATGGCTTTCACATCAAGGTTGAACACTGTCAACCAGACTCAAACTCCTCTTAAAATTTCTTACATGCTAGGGAGGCAAAATATATTAGCTAAGTAGAAAAAACAGGTATGTCTGTATTTTATGGTTATCAGATTCTTTATATTAGTGTCATTGATAATTCTTTGTTTCAGTCATTTTCTTTCTTGATGAACAAAACTAAAGCCTCAACAAATTTGGTAAGCTGAGGGTTGGCCCAAAATCTGATATTTCTTTTAACTCTTACATATTTTCCCAAGTTTTTCTTGCAGCCATATGTTGAGAAAAGTGGAAACTCACAAGTAATGGTGGGGCTGTGCAGAGGCAAGAGCCCTGCTGCTCTGGCTTAAATTGGGACAGACCACATGGGAAGAGTCTAGAAATAATGAAATTACTAAGTATCCCAAGTAGAGATTTCCCAGGACATTTCTAGAAAAAAAAAATCCACAAAGGGGCTTGTCTAAAATGTTCATGGCTGCACTGGCTATGGGGTTGAAGGCAACCCTCATAGCTTGGTTTCCCTGGAAACAAACTCTGGGATAGTGACTTGTTATAGGGGCTCCCTCCCTCTGCCCTTCCCCCAGGGCATGACCTTGGCCGAGGCAGCTCCCTTTGGCTAGGGCACTTCCTGGGGACGGGCAATGCTGTGAGCCCACAGTAGCCCGGGTCCTGAAGGAGGACGGGGTGGCCCCTCCCAGCCTTCCTGGGGGGATAGATCAGAGACAGCGGATGAGCATGGTGGGGTATCGCTGCTCACCCTCTAATGTCTCTTGTGAACCAGAATCCTACGCCTGAGGCCGTGTCCCAGAGAAATCCTCAGACATTAAAGCAACAATATAATATATAATAATGTACCACAACATTATTCACAGCGTTGTTTGTGGTGGTGGGAAGTGGAAGGCAAGGTGCGTATCTATCATGAGGAAACAGACAAGTTGAATGTTGTAGGTGCCTTTGTGGTATACAATGCAGGCTTGGAAGAAATTATCTATATGACATCATACATAGATCTCAAAAAAATCTTTTTTAAGGACAGAGCCTAAAAAAATAAAATTAGATCTATAAAATAATACAGTCTGTGTGTATTTCACAAGAATTAATACATATTCAAGGACATCTATGAAGGACATTTAAATAGATGCCCTAGAAGGAAGCAGACTGAAGGTAGAGAGCAGGACTCAATGAGGAAAACCTAAAGTGAAAGGGGCTATGGATTTTATGATAATAAATTGAGGAATATGAGAAACTCTACCTGAGGTTCAAAGGAGGAAAAATAAATGGTGTCTTGGTAAAGTACACTTTGTTAGAACGATTGTGAAAGTACCTTCAGTTGGGGTTTAGCAGTGGAGACCAGGAGAAGTGGTTAGCTTCAGGGTCGGTTTACAGAGCGTACCCAGCAGCATGATGAGGGTACCAAGTGTTGGGGCAAAAAAAGAGGGAGATCCAAGATCTGACCAAAACAATTGGAGAGAGATCTGACCAAAGCAATTGGAGAGAGAAGGGAACTATTTTCAGAGAGGGGAGGGCTGCAGACGGAATGAGTTTTATTGGCTGAGGCTAGACCCTAGGAGTTTTTGGATCATGTGACATTTGTGATATCTATCAGACATGCAATGCAGTTGTTTAAGACTGTAAGCTCCATGAGGGCAGGGACTTGGTCTGCTTAATGCCACATTCCTAGCACCTGAAACACATCCTGGTGCATAGTAGGTGTTCAATAGATATTTGCTGAGTGGGATCTATTGTGGTACAACATGTTAAGCTGCTGCTTGAGATGCCCATGTGCCATATTGTCGCTCCCCGTCTTCGTGGAGGAACGACACAGGACCCTGCGCTGTTCTTTCGTCTGCTCGGCCCTCCCCGGGTTTGCTGCTGGTTCTTCCCGGGTTGGCTACTATCCCTTCCACCTCCGTGGAAGGGCAGTTCCCCCTGGCCACATTCCCCACTTCCGCAGGGGAGCGGCACACCGCCGGCCGGCTCTCTCGGGGGCTGCACAGGTGTTCCTTCAGATGTTCCCCTTAGATGTTCCTGGTGCATGCCGTCTCTCTCCTCCTTTATAGTCCTCCTCCGCCAATCCCAACTCGGCTGCCCACACGCCGAGTACGCTGCTCTCCTCCAATCAGGAGCAAGTCCTACAGTTTATTGGTTGAACTGGAGGCAGCTGTGCAGAAGCTGTTTTCTCCTCTCCCAGCGCCATATTGTGGGAGAGCAGATGCATAGAATAAGTCTTAATTCCAGTAACTTAGTCTAGTCCGAGTTGCTCCCCACAGATCCCCCTTTCTTTTTATTTTTTGGCGTTGATACGCGCCTGTCTTCGGTGCCCCGCGGCACACACTCTGCTCTGCTTGCTAGAGTTGCCACAGGTTCTTACAAGTCCTATCAATCAGGCAAACCGAATCCGGGTCCTCTCTTTGCCATGTTGTGAGGAGGTTTTTAGGCGCTGATGCGTGCCTGAGTTCGGTGCCCCGCAGCGCATGCTCTGCTCTGCCTGCAGGTGCTTACAAGCCCTATTAGGCAAACCGAATCCAAGCCTTCTCATTGCCATATTGTGGGGAGGCTTATTGGTGTTGATTCGTGCCTATCTTCGGTGACCTGCAGCTCATACTCTGGTCGAGCTGCCTGCTGGTGCTTATCGCCCTAATCAGGCAGACCGAATCCAAGCCTTCTCATTGCGGTATTGTGGGGAGGCCTTATTGATGTTAATTCATGCCTGTCTTCGGTGACCTGCGGCGCATAAGCTGCTAGCCGCCCGCAGGTGCTCACCACCTCCCTAATCAGGCAGACCGAATCCAAGCTCTCTCATTGCCATGTTGAGGGGAGGCCTCACCTCTCTCCATTTCTCTATCTCCAGGCATTCCTATCTCTCCTATTTTACTTCTATCTTCCAGCATTCCTATTTCTCTCACTTTACTTCTAAAACTTCTGTTTCTCTTATCCCCGCGGTTTCCCGGCGCCCGCCCGAGGCTGCTTCTCGGCACCTCGCCCCGCGGCAGCTTCACGGCTCTGCGCGGCTTCCCGGCGCCTCGCCACGCCGGCGCCCGCCCCGCGGCGGCTTCACAGCTCTGCGCGGCTTCCTGGCGCCTCGCCCCGCCGGCGCCCGCCCCGCGGCGGCTTCACAGCTCTGCGCGGCTTCCTGGCGCCTCGCCCCACCGGCGGGTTCCCGGCTCTGCGCGCACGCTCTGCGGTCTCCACGCACTTCGCGCCTGCACCACGGCCTTGCGCCAGCCCCGCGTTTCCTATCTGTTCACGCCCCATGCTCTCTCTGCACGCGGCGGCTTCCGCGAATGTTTCCGCCACTACCGGCATTCAGTCCAAGTTCCCCGGACTAACCTGGCGAATCCTGGCGGCCCACGTCTCTGCCTCTGGTTCCAGATCTTCGCCTCTTGCTCCCCGGGGTGACTTGAAGAATTCCAAGATGGCTTGGCCTGCACTCGCGGCTTCATCCTCCCTAACATTTTTCTCTACCCGGTATGTTTCCCTAAGTTTTCTTCCAACAATATTCCTCCCTCATTTCTCCTGGCCTCTCCCCACAGTCCGTATCCAAGTCTAAGTTTCTTATAGGTTTCACTTTCACTTTCAACCTGCAGTCCGTATCTGAGTCTAAGTTTCTTCTTGCTTTCACTTTAAATCCTAACTTCTTTCCCACAGTCCGTATCCGAGTCCAAGCCTCCTCCAGGTTTCACTTTCGCTTTCAATCTCCTAGCTTCCCCGCCATAGTCCGCATCCGAGTCTATGAAAGCTTTCACTTTCGCTTTAAATCCTAACTTCTTTCCCACAGTCCATATCCGAGTCTATGCCTAGGCTTTCAATAGCTTCTTCCGGCACCTTTCTCGTCCGGCTTTCCCCCAGGCTCTTCGCTAGTCTCTCTCTCCGGTATTTTCCTGCTTCCTCCCTCCTAGGTTTCCTATCCGAGTCACGGCACCATTATGTCGCTCCCCCTCTTCATGGAGGAACGACACTAAGCCCTGCCTAGGCTTCATATCCGAGTCACGGCACCATTATGTCACTCCCCCTCTTCGTGGAGGAGCAACACTGAACCCTGCCTAGGCTTCATATCCGAGTCACGGCACCACTTGCTGCTCCTCCGCACGCGGAGGAGCCGCACCGGACCGGGCGCTTGTTGTTCCCTTTTTTTACAAGTCCTTTCTATAGTAAAGTAAGAATAAGTAAACAGCAAAACTCCCAAAGCAAGAATGAGTAGAGAGAAATGAGAAAGAACGAAGTAACGAACTTCCCCGCGAACTCTCCAACGCACTCTCCAACCAACCCACACCACTATGCCGTCTCTCTCCTCCTATATAGTCCTCCTCCGCCAATCCCAACTCGGCTGCCCACACGTCGAGCACGCCGCTCTCCTCCAATCAGGAGCAGCTCCTGCAGCTTGTCAAGTTGGTGAGAGGCAGCTGGGTAGAAGCTGTTTACTCCTCTCCCAGTGCCATATTGTGGGAGAGCAGATGCATAGAATAAGTCTTAATTCCAGTAACAGTCTAGTCCGAGTTGCTCCCCACACCATATTGCCTGGTTTGAGTCCTGACTCCTCTGCACTTCTGATCTGATTTCCTGCTAATATGCCCAGGAGGCAGTGCATGGTGGCCCAGATGCTTGGGCTCCAGCCACACACATGGGAGACCCAGATGGAGTTCCTGGCTCTTGGTTTCAGCCTGGCCCAACCCTGGCTCCTGTGGGCATGTGTGGAGTGAACCAGTAGATAGAAGACCATCTGTGTGTGTGTGTGTGTGTGTGTGACTCTGCCTTTCAACTAAATAGACCTTTAAAAATATATTTGTTAAGTAAGAGAATGAATGAAGATTATTAGATTTGTAGATCTGGAACTTAAGGGAGAGCTCGGGGTAAGGGACAAAAACCTGGAGTTTGTCAGCATGCAATGGTCTTCATGGGCTTTATTTATTTTTTTATAATTATGTTTTTATATGACTCCATATTAGCCCACTTACTTTTTTTAAAGATTTATTTATTTATTTGAAAGGCAGAGTTACAGAGAGGAAGAGGCAGAGAGAGAGAGAACTTCCATTTGCTAGTTCATCGCCCAAGTGGCCACAATGGCTGGAACTGGGCTGATCCAAAGCCAGGAGCCAGGAGCTTCCTCTGGTCTCCCACACGGGTGCAGAGGCTCAAACACTTAGGCCATCTTCCACTGCTTTCCCAGGCAATAGCAGAGAGCTAGATTGGAAGTAGAGCAGCTGGGTCTCGAACCGGCACCCATATGGGAGGCCAGTGTTGCAGGCAGCAGCCTTACCCACTATGCCACAGCGCCAGCCCCTTTATTTTTTTAAAAAGCTTTATTTATCCACCTGAAAGAATTACGGGGGAGGGGGTGTCCTCCATCCAATGGTTCACTTCCCATGTGGCGGCAATGGCCAGGGCTGAGCCAGGCAGAAGCCAGGAGCCAGGAGCCTCATCCAGTCTCCCATGTGAGTGGCAAGAGCCCAAGCACCTGAGCCATCCTCCACTGCTTTTCCCAGGCCATCAGCAAGGAGCTGGATCAGAAGTGGAGCAGCTGGGAGGCAAACCAGTGCCCTTATGTGATGCCCGCATCACAGGTGGAGGCTTTACCTGTTACTCAGCGATGCCGGCCCCTTCTCAGGGCCTTTAACTCCTCCATGCCATATTAGCAGGTATTCAGGTTCCACCTCGGTTTTATCCCCCACCTCTGTTACTCATGATAATCTTCACAAACAGTGCTGATCTCGATTTGCAGTGTGTATGCTGGCAACTTTGCACAGCACTCTCATAGTCCCTTCCTCCCCTCTGAGGAGATGGGAAGCCCCCTCCTTATGGCGGAGGAAGACCATGGGCAAGGATACAGGGGCCACTGGGTTTGATGGGAGGAGAAGGCCATTTTCTTCTGATAAGAAGCAAGGTCACGGGCTCAGAGGTGGGGAGAGGCAGTTTGGGACTTCGGAAGAGAGGATGAAATTGTGTAAACAGTTGCATTGGAGGGGAGAGGACTGTGTGATCCTAATACATGTCCTCTGCCTTCCCACTGTACCGAACGTCCCTTGAAATGAGTGAGATCTGTGGCTCCTGAGTCTCTGTGTGCCTTCTCTCGGGCACCTAGAGTACAGTCAGTGCGTGTCTGTTGATGGCGATAAGCATCATTGAATCTCAACAGATGAGAATTCTCTGTGCCCAGGGTTATAGCCATCTAAGAGTAGATTGGATTGGGTTTTTACTGACACCAGAGCACACCCTGACAATTAGGAGTTTTTTTTAACAACACATTACATTTTTTTTTAAAGCTATTTGATGATTTTTCTAGAAAGCCAAGTGTGGGGAGCAACTGGGAGCAACTCGGACTAGACTAAGTTATTGGAATTAAGACTTATTCTATGCATCTGCTCTCCCACAATATGGCTCTGGGAGAGGAGGAAACAGCTTCTACACAGCTGCCTCCAGTTCAACCAATAAACTGTAGGACCTGCTCCTGATTGGAGGAGAGCAGCGTGCTCGGCGTGTGGGTAGCAGAGTTGGGATTGGTGGAAGAGGACTATATAGGAGGAGAGAGACGGCATGCACCAGGAACATCTATCTGAATAACACCTGTGCAGCCCCCGAGAGAGCCGGCCGGCGGTGTGCCGCTCCCCCGCGGAAGTGGGGAAAGTGGCAGGGGGAACCGCCCTTCCACGGAGGTGGAAGGACGGTAGCCAACCCGGGAAGAACCAGCAGCAAACCCGGGAAGGGCCGAGCAGACAAAAGAACAGCGCAGGGTCCTGTGTCGTTCCTCCACGAAGAGGGGGAGCGACAGCCAAGTTCATATAGAGTCCCAATTAACTAACCAACTGCCTCAGTTGCCTTATCATTGCTTTATGGAAACTCCTTACTCAGCGGTGACTGGCAAAGCAGAGGGGATTTGTGAACCCTGCTCTGGGCACAGTGGAAAGCTGCTGCGTTAACACCCCTCCAGGACAGTGGCTGAGCCAGGTGCGTAGGGTGGCAGAGAAAGTGGCCGCACCCACTCAGCTCAGTGCCCAGCTCCACCTTCAAGATCTCAGGCTGACCCCTCTCACGCTAACTTGCTGCCTTTCCTTGTCCTCCACTTGGGATCTGTACGCTGACATTTGGGTTGACATCTGGGGCAACAGAGAACTAGTACTTGCCCTGACCCCCTCCCGGAAGCCCCAGAGTCTCCATCCTCTGGCCTGGACGGCCCCGGGGGGAGGCACATCTGGGACAGCATCTGTGTCTAGAACACAGTGCAGCTCCTCCAGTTCCTTGTGGCTGCTCCTGAGTGACAGCAGCTCCCTCCCCACCCAGGTTGTGTCTGTGTCTCCTGACGTCATCTGCTTCTGGCCTCTCAGAACTCTGCCGGACCCTCTTCCTCCTGAGTGCCTTCTGCAGGCTCATTCCACCCCCCCTCAGGACCCCTCGGGGTTCTACTCCTCTGACCCTGATCTGACTGGCCCCATGCCCCGTCTCCAACCTCCTGTCTCACCTCCTCCTTCCCTGCCCGTCTCCTCTGCCTGGCTCAGACCTGTTTCAGATGGCCCCTCAGTAACCAGAGCTTGGTCTCTGCTCTGAAGTCATGAGGTTGTCACATGACCCTGCAGCAGAAACCCTTAAGGAAGGCTGCAGGTTAGCCCCGTGGAGTCCACACCCTGCCTTCCCCATCTCACCTCATTCTCAGCCTCACTCTCGCCATCCTACCAGCTGCCTGGCCCAGCCTGCTGCCACTTTACCCCACCTGTGTGCTCCAGAGTCGCCCTTGCCCTCGCCCTCGTGTGAAGCAGCTCCCTCGTAAATCAGTGCCTTCAAACCGGATCCTCTCTTTAACTTTCAACTTGGGGCTGAACGTTGGACCTCAGTTTGTTTTCTCTACCTCATGTGGAGGGGCGTCTCCCCTAAAACTAAGAATCATGGAACCTCCTTCACTGTTCTTGGAGGACGGCTGCCTACCTTTGTAGGCACGTGCTAGGGTCTCGCCAAGTAATTCCAGGTTGACTTTTTATTGTGTATCGCAATTACATCCCCAAATAACCTTCAAATTTGGTGAAACTCAGCTACTACTGTGTGTGTGTGTGTGTGAATCCAGCTATTTGTTTATAAATAAAGGGAAAAGAGGAAGAAGTTTCCTTTTGCTTTTATAGCAACAAAGAATTCAGTGTGGTCATCTGTGTGCTGAAGATTCAAGGCTCTTGTCTCCCTAGGATGTCTTCCTGCAATTTAAGTTATCCACATCACTGAAAATCTAATCTCTCTAAATGATGACTATGCCCACAGCACTGTTGTCTTTAATAACTTTCAACTGCTCCCCAATTCTTAAATTTAGCACCAGTCCTCGCTCTGGCATCTACAGTCATCCACAAGGTGACCTCACCTCACCTCTCCTAGCCTATCTCTTCCTATTCTGTTTACCCCACATATCATTATTTGCCCAGTCCGCCTCACGTTTTTGCTATTCTGTACCTTTGCTGGTGTGTCCTTCCCAGTCCCAGGTTCTCCTGTGGAAATCCTCTTCCTCAGGACCTAGCTCCGAAATCACCTACTTGATAAAACCTTATGAAGCCTCAACCTGGCTATTCTTTCTTCCTGCCGGAAGTCCCCTTAGTAATTTGCTTATTTTTATTTCCTCGTGGCTCTTACTTGACTGCACTTTGTTTTGTGGTTGATAGGTAATTGGCTTATCCCTCTTCTGGGTCACAGGCTCCTTGAAGGAAAGAACCTCGTGTCTCTCATCTTTGCATTCTGTTCTGGTTCTAAGCTCAATGCCTTGTGCACAGGAGCTGAAAAAGAACAGAACTGAAGCAAATAAAGCAGCAGAACTGGTACACAGGGTTTTTCAGAGCAATCATTGGACTTTTAGAGAGCTAGAAGAAGGATCTGGAGGGAGGAGACCAGAGCAAGTGCTGCTGACTGGAGAAAAGCACAGCCCCTGTTTCTTTCCCAAGCCCTCGGAGTGATTCAGGCACCATGCCTGCAGTGTGCTTTCTCCTGTCCATCTATTATTTCCCTCCGTACCAGGAGAATCACTGTTAGATGCTGAGGTCACTGCCTCAAGTCTAGTTCATAAGCATTCCGCATCATTTTTTTTCCCTCTTCAGAATACATCCGTTAACATCAAGCATACATGTGTTTTCTCGCTGTTTGGTTACAGATAATCAGTCAGTTAGTATGGAATGAGAAAGGATGTCTTAAGGGGAACAGCAAGGCAGTTGGACCCATTTCCTTCTCACGGACAGGGACATAGCTTAGTTAACAAAGGAGATTCTTGGGCTCAGGGTGGGAGGGGAGACGTTTCTAAGAAGTTTTCCCAGCCCTGTGCTAATGCTTAGGGCTGTTGTGAGTGAAGCCATGCAGACACCGTCCCTTGACGCAAGCCCTGTGATGCAGCGGAAATGCCCAGATTGTCTCGTTTGTGGGCGGGTATTGGCAGCACGCTCCCACTGCTCCTCAAAAGTGCAGCTGAAGGTTGTCAACCACTCATTGCATCTCTCTTCTTTGGGGTTAGACAGAGGCTAGACCCGGTCGTTTTTGTGGTATGTCCTCTCTCTTTTCTTCACATATGTGCTAATTATTCTATCAGTGGTTTTGCTAAGGTGCTTTCAAAACCAATATAAGAAAAAAAAGCACTATTGTGGAAACAAAACGACCCATCCTCTTTGATAGCCCCTGTTTTCTTTGTGGTGCTCATCAATTTTATTTCCTTTATTTTCCCTTGCGTACAGGTCTGGTTCAGTGAGAAGATGTTTGAGCCATCATTCTGTTTTTATACTGGATATAAAATCCCCGTGTGCAAAACCTTGGACCAATATTTTGAATACATCCAGTCGCTGCCAACCCTAGATAACCCTGAAGTCTTTGGGCTTCACCCTAATGCTGATATCACGTAAGTTCTTGGCATTTTGTCATTTGAAGGGGTCATTTGTAACTCAGCCTGGCAACAACTGTGCATTTCATTTTCTCTCTTAATATCTCTCCTTTCCCCTGTTTTTACTTACCTATGAAAAATAGAGTTGCTTCTTGTCTCCCAATTACAACTTTATCATATCTTGGCCTGCCCTCCTCTCACTAAATCTGATGCTCCGGTGTTTATGACATTAGAGCTATAATTTATGCATTGCTCATTTCTCCTCTGTTGTGACATAGCACCAGTTGGTGTTGATGCTCTCCATCAACAGGACTATAGACTCCCAGCTCCTCATCCCCTCCGCAAACCTGTTAAAAATCGGACGCTCATCGACAGGATCTGAAAGGGCCAGGATAGCACAATGAGGAGAATCGTGTTCTAGCCCCGGCCTCTCTTTTACAGTCACTGCTCCCTGCTTGCTCACCTGCATCCTTGCATCACGAACTACCCATGGTGGGCATGGGGCAGTGAGCACATGACGCAGAGGCAGAGCCCTGGAGGAAAGTATGGGGCTTGCTGTGGTCACGAAGGTTAGAGGAGCTGAATGAGGAGCTAGGACGTGCTTCCCAGGCCCTTGCCCCTTCTCCGACCCACCCTTTGAGTGGGGTCTTCCTTGTCCTCTCTTCAGAGATCCCTACCTAGAGGCAGGATGGCCCAGCTCCACAGCCCTGGCTGAGATGCTCCTCTGGGGATGGGCACTGCCTCTGCGGGCCGTGGATGAAAGAGCACAAGGTTTGCCTCCAGGAGAAAGGTACGGGAGGTGGAGGAAACAGGCCTCCTCTGGTGTATCCTGAGCTGTCCTTACTGGTCTCTCACCGCTGTTGCTGTTTGACTAATTCTCCCCAATCAGACATGGGTGGTTCCCACCTTCTGGTTCCCGGCCCTTGCCAGGCATCTCAGAAGTCACCTCAGTTTGCTGCCAATTGCATTCTTTCTACCCCCAAACACCCACTGTGCCCCCTGCTTGAGGCACACCCTGTTGGTCTCTTTATACCCACATTGATTCTACCTTGTTCATATCCAAAAGGACCCACAAATAGGAGAGTGGGCATTTGGTCTAGCAGTACCTGGACTTAGTACCAGCTCTGGCTGCAGCTCCTGACTCCAGCTCCTTGCCAAAGCAAACCCTGGGAGGCAGCAGTGATGGCTCAAGTAATTGGGTCCCTCCCATCCACGCAGGAGATTTGAATGGCATTCTTGGCTTCTGGCTCTGGCCTTAGGCCATCCCTGGTTATTGTGAGCATTTGAGAATTGAATCAGTAGATGGGATCATCTCTCTCTCTCTCTCTCTTCCTCTCAAATAAGCAAATGAATAAAAATGAATAAATAAGATCCATGAATGGCTAATGTACTTTCACACCCTGTGATAGCTCTTTGGTGTTGGCTGTGTTACAGAAGGAGGCAGGTTTGCTGCCTGTTGGTCACAGTCACACACTGTAATTCTGTCTTGAGAAGAGAAAGGCTTCATTGTTGGCCAGCCAGGAAGCAGGAGACTATGACTCAAAGCTGCCTCCTCGATCATGGGTCTGGGGAAAGGTGTATGGATTAAGTAGGAGAAAGATCTGTGTGTGGAAATGCCCAGTGAGGCAAGTTCTAATTGGAGGGGCTGGACTCAGGCCAGCGTGGCAAGATGGACTTCTAATTCTGGGTGTTGTCGCACTTTCTTTGGTTTTGTTGGTTAGATCTTCCTTCTTCCACACCTGCTCAATTGGAAAGATGGGGCACAGTAAGGTAGTTTTTGCTTTAGCTGAGACTTTAAAAATATGAGTCAGGGTACATCACTGCTCTCCCAGAACCCTCCTAGGTCCTGTCTCATTCTTGAGTCAAGGTCAAAGATGATCTGCTAGGCCTTGTTCTACTACCTGCTTTCTCAGTTCCTCACTCTCACCCAGCTCCAGCTCCCCTAGCTTCCTGTCACTCAGACAGGCCACAGGGCTCACCCTGCAGGACGACTGCCCTTCCTGGAACATCTCCCCACCCCTCCACATATCACCGTGGCTCACCCCTTCACTTCTTCTGTTCTTTGTTTAGACATCACCTTTTCAACAATGCCTTCCCTGGCTACCCTATTTGAAAATTGCCATTCACTCTCCCGTGCTTACCTGAGACCCTGTTCACCTGGCCTGCTCTTTTCTATAATTTGGGTTATCAATGGACATGCTCCGTGTTTTAGCTATTTGGTATTGTCTGTCAACCATCACTAAAACATAAGCTCTATTGCATCTGAAATGTTTGTCTATTTCCACTGCTGAATCCCCACTGCTACAACAATGCCTGGTGCTCAGAAAATATTTGTGGACTGAATCATTGATACTAAATTCTTCTTTAAAATTTTGGGGGAGGTGCTGCTTGTGGTGCAGGTATCCTGTATGAGTGCCGGTTTGTGTCCCAGCTGCTTCACTTGCAGCTCCCTGCTCATGGGAATAGCAATAGGAGATAGCCTAAGTGCTTGGACCCCTGCACCCATATGGGAGACCCAGAAGAAGCTCCTGGCTCCTAACTTCTGCCTGGCCCAGCCCTGGCCATTGTAGCTATCTGGGGGAGTGAACCAGCGGATAGAAGGCTCTCTCTCTCTCTCTCTCTCTCTCTCTCCCTCTCTCCCTCTCTCTCTCTCTCTCCTCTCTCTATAACTCTGCTTTTCAAATAAATAAATAAATCTTTTAAAATACGTTTATGGAGATTTCTGCATTATCTCCCACATTTATTTATTTGAAAAGTAGAGAGACAGAGACAGACAGACAGCCCCCATCCACAATTCACTCCCCAAATGCCCACAATAACTAGAGCTTGGCCTGGCAGAAGCCAGGAGCCCTGAACTCAATCTAGGTCTCTCACATGTATACAGGAACCCAAGTACCTGAGTCATGGCTGCTGCCTCCCAGGGTGTACATCAGTAGGCAGCTGGAGTGGAAATAGCCAAACGCCTGCCCTTTATATCCTTTAGGTTGTAAAGAATCTGGTCAGCCAGGGTAGTCTGTAGAGAGACCTCAGGAGGACAAGTGAGGGAGCAGACACAGGCAGTGAGTCTCAATGCACTTGTGAGTCTGTAATTGAAAGTGTTCACATAGCAGGTCTCTGAACCTTAGTTTCGTATTTGGTAAGAGCGCAAGGAGTCTGACGGCTGGTCCCTCAGGAATCACATCCTGTGGGCTTCTGCAGGTGCTTACCAAGGATTGTGTAACAAACAGCAGCGAGACCGCCTCACCCCGACTCCCAGTGATGGCCTTCCTTTGCCTTGGTTGCATGGGAAGTTTACATCACTGGCTCTCAAGAAAGGGGAACCAGACCTAGAGAAAGTTCAGAGAAATATAACAAAAATGTTAATGGGATTGTAGGCAATGATAGAGACAAACTGTTATGCCCTTACCTTTTTATCGTGAACTGTTAAAAACCCTCAGAAAAGTTGTAAGTACAGTGAACATCCATATACCCTCCTCATGGACTCACAGATTCATAATGTTTGGCTTAATTTGCTTTTTTGCTTCCTGTATTTATATACCTACAGCTAGATCTATGTGTAACCACATCTATTTTTGTGTGGTTGTGTGTGTGTATGTGTACTCTTGTAGGCCTCTCAGAGAATAGAGATAGGAAGTGTGTATTTTATAAAACATTTTGAGCTAATACTAATAGCCCTGATTCCCAATGCCCATTCTGGTTCCCTTTATCTTCTTCCTGTCCATACTTATAGCTCCATTTTCCCACAGTGAGAAATCTCGTTCCCAACAATTTCAATACATATATTCACTCACTTGGAGTTAATACATCAATACCATTACCAACAACAAATCTACTAATTAGAGGTCAAGATTTTTTTGTAGTTTTTTTTAAATTTTTTATTTTTTATTTATTTATTTTTGACAGGCAGAGTGGACAGAGAGAGAGAGACAGAGAGAAAGGTCTTCCTTTGCCGTTGGTTCACCCTCCAATGGCTGCCGTGGCTGGCACGTTGCAGCCGGCGCACCGCGCTGATCCGATGGCAGGAGCCAGGTACTTATCCTGGTCTCCCATGGGGTGCAGGGCCCAAGTACTTGGGCCATCCTCCACTGCACTCCCTGGCCACAGCAGAGAGCTGGCCTGGAAGAGGGGCAACCGGGACAGTATCCGGAGCCCGACCGGGACTAGAACCCGGTGTGCCGGCACCGCAAGGCGGAGGATTAGCCTAGTGAGCCACGGTGCCGGCCTGTAGTTTTGTTTTTTTTTTTAATTTATTTATTTGAAAAGGCAGAGGGATGGGGCATGGGGCTGGTGGAGAGAGACAGAGAGATCTTCCTTCTATGGGTTCACTTCTCAAATGCCCAAGGCCAGGACTGGGCCAGGCCAAACCCAGGAGTCAGGAATTCCATCCTGGCCTCCCACATGGGTGATAGGGTCCAAGTACCTGGGCCATCTTACTCTGCCCTCACAGGTGCATTAGAAGGGAGCTGGATTGGAAGCAGAGCAGCTGAGACCCAAACCAGTGCTCTGATATGGGTTGCTGGTGTGGCAGGCAGCAGCCTAACCTGCTGCACTCCAGTGCTGGCACCTCTTTGCAGTCCTTTTGTCGTCAGAATACATCCGAGGCTGTTCAAAAGTCACTCAGATTAGCTGTTTATGTTTTCTTTCTTTGTAATTTTGTTATCATTTATTTCTGTTTGTATTACATTTTATTCTTCCTCTTACTTTGTTATTGTTTGGAATATGTAAAACATGAACATGATTGTGAACAAAACATGAACAAAAGTTGTTAGGAAAGTATCCTGTGTATCACAGTTTATGCAATGATTTTCCTATGGATAGGTAATGTTTCTGATTATTTATTGGGTTGCTTCTAATATGTTGTGATCTCAAATAACTCCTCAATCAATAACCTGTGCCTGTGGTTTCTCGAATGGTTGGTGATGCATTTCCAAGGTGAACTGCTGTGGCTGGGATTGGTAGATCCAGTTTCAGTGATGATTGCCAAGTTCCTTTGCGTAGAGTTATTTTGCGTTGTCGCTTGTGATATATGAGGGCACCTGTTTCTTCAGAATCTCATCAACAGAGCGCTAGTTAAACAGTTGAATTTTCACCAGTGTGACAGTGAGAAATGATATCTCTGCCTAGTTTTAATTTACTTTCACTCATTTGGAGGGAAATTGAGTACATTTTAATATACTTAAGAGCTATTTATCTAGTTTATCATTTTTTTGCTAGACTTTTTATTTTTCTTTGGTTTTTAAGTGATATGACACTTTATTTGTGATATACTTTGCAGATATTTTTCTCAGTCTATCATTTGCTTTTAACTTTGCTTGTGATTCCTCCCATTGACCAGGTAGAATTGTTTTGTTTTACTTTTATGTCATCAGATTTATGAACTCCTGTGTTGTTATTGTCATTAAATTTGGATTTTAGTCATAGCAGGAAAACATTTTTCCACATCAGCTTATAAAGGAGTAATCTATAGTTCTAGCATACATGTAGTTTCTTCATTTATATTTAATTCTTGTACTCATTTGGAATTTACTGTGGAATAACGATGGGTGAAATCTTATCTTTTCCCAAGCAGCAGAGCAGTCATCCCTTCACCAGTGATTTGAGATGCTTTCTTTAACATTGACAGAATTTCCGTACGTCCTTGGGTCCCATTTCTGTGCTTTCTACTCCATAACAGATTCTTCAAAACTTAGTAATTCAACAGTAGCTTTACTATTGGGCAGGGCTAGTCTCCTCTCATTGCTCCCCAACCCAGGCATTTCCAAGCTATTGCTGCGTATTTATTTTTCCATTTTTATCAGAAACAGGTGTTCAGTTTTATTGGGTGACTTTCAACATGCATGGAGATAATCATATGATTTTCCCTGAATGTCTAAAACTTTGGTGAGCTATATTAAAGAATGTCTAATACAAGTTACCCATGTATTCCTGCAATTAATACCACATGGTCTTGATGTATTATTTTCCCAATGTGGTCATAGGCACTATTAATAGTTCATTGGGTATTTTTGCATTGATATCCATAAATGAAATCAGTGTAGAGTTCTTTTGTGGTACCTTTGTCAGGTTTAATGATTAATCAATGTTATATTTGCTTTGTAAAAACTAGCAAGCTTTCCTGAGCTCTGGGGTACTTTGTTAGCAATGGGTGCTTGAAGATCTGGCAGAATTTTCCTATGAAACTCTATGGGCCTGGTGCTTTTTGGTGGAGCCGGTTCTTTGATTTCTTTTAGGTTCTTCTGGCACTACTGCAGTCAATGCTTATAAATTGTGTTCTCCGAGGGAATGTTCTGTTTCATCTAGGTTTACATATCTGTTTGCATAGAGGGATGCAAAGCAGCCTGTAAACAACTTGAGTGAGCTGGACTCAGTGCAGTGTGGGGAAGAATGAAGCTGCCTTTGTCTTACACTATACTAAGTCTAGCTCATTCAGCAAACCTGCTGTGGAAGTGTAGGTCCAAACTAACTTGGTCCAAAATGTGATGACAGCCAAAGCCACTGCAGCCTCTCTCCAAAGGCATGTGCTGGTTCTCTTAATGAAAGGGATCAGGGCAGCTCCATTCCACCACATTGCCATGGTGCGCCCATGCAGCCCAGCAAAACTACTGAGAAATAGGAAGGGGGAGCTTCCTACTTGACACAGACAGAGCACCACACTGGGAGCCAGAGGCTCCTCTCAAGAGGGGCTCCTGCTGTGCAGCTCAGCGGGCCCTCAGTCACCAGAGGCAAAGCATGACTAAGAGACCCCTCCTCGGGTGTTGTCCAGACAGCATGCCTCTCCGTCTACTCCACTCCCATTCTGGCTGCTCTAGGAGCCAGTTCCATCCTGAGTCCTTAGTGGAGCTCATCCATTCCGATGGCCTTTAAGACATCTGTACACCACGTATGTTGTGACTGGACCTCTCCTCTGTGCTCCACGGTCATTTATAAGATTGCTCTATTATAGCCACTTGGGTATCTCTCAAGCATCTCAACCTTAAAAGGCTCCAAACTGAACCCTTGATGCTCCATGTCTCTTCATATCAGTGGCTTCCCACAGCACCTAGAATGAAAGGAAAGTCTTTTCCGCCAACACAAGGCCCATCTCCCCAACCCTGAAGTGACTGGTGGACCATCTGAGAGCCCTGTGGGTAAATCCAGGTGCGTGAGGATGCAGGCCGAGGTTAGCAATGATGACAGTGGGGGAGTGAAGCTGCAGGACGAGTCTCCAAACAGAGGATGATGGGGTCCATAGTGAATATACAAACATACAAACCAGGGCTGAGAACCTTCTGTGGTTGTTATCCACTTGTTGCTGCCAACTGATGGGTAGAGAGCACCACAAGCCTACTGTGGCTTGGCAAGTCTCTCTTCACACCATTGGTATGCATGCTGAAGGATGACGTAATCTGCCTTCTCTCAGAATAGAGCTTCAGGGTTTGCAGTCTTTCACCACACTGAGGCCAAGTAGAAAACCCAGGACCTCTGCCTCCAATGGAAGATTATTTCCACGAGCAACACCGGCTGGCCCGTTAGACCCCGTGGCCTTCCTCTACTAATTGGTCTGCACCTCTAACTTCCCATCTGGTCTGTCCTAGCATCTTCCCTGCCAATGCCTGGTTTCCTCTCCCCAGCATGTCTGGGCCCATTTCTGGCTCCTACTCAGGCAGTAAGCTCTGTTCTGCAGCTCCATGTTTGGCAATTTTCTTGGTCTTTGGGTGACCTTTGTCCTAGGTTTTGGTTTTCTTTTCCGTGGGCCCTGAAATATCTGCTGAATGGAATTTTACCCCCACTCAATATTGTCAAGTAAGCCCACCCCTTGGAAGCCTTCACCCCAACCCCTCGCTGTGCCCCCATCAGCCACCAGGAGGCAGTAAGCAACAGCAGACTAAGCTTCCCTGCTACAACCTACCCATCTTGGCTTCTCCAAAATTTATGCTCCCCACTCCAGCAGGCTGTGAGCCTCCACATTCTATGTGAAATGAAGGAAGTAATCAAAGATGCCCCTGACATTTCTGGAGCTGGAACTGGGGTGATTAAGGAGTTGAGAGCAGGGAGTGTGTTAGAGGGGAGATTACGGAAGTGTTGAGTTGAGAAAGAACATAGGTTGTCTCTGAGTGGGTGAGAAGTGTGGACGGGAGCCTGGTGAGAGATGTGAGTGCATTTGTGCAGAGATAGCAGCTGAATGAACGAGAGGGAGGACCCTCTGGGACACACTGGCTTGGTCCCTGCGAATGTCTCCAGCCAAAAGAATCATCAATTTATCTGACTGTCCATGTGTTTCACAATCTTGCTTCTGTAATCAGCCATGGTGGAGAGCTCTGTGTGCTCTATTCCTCAGGCTCTACCCTTCTGAGATAGTATCCCTAAGCTTGACAGAGGAGAGAGATTTGGGGAAGGGGACCACGAGTCCCTCTTCTCCGTCTTTGCTTAAGAATGCAGAACCTCTGAAGAAGAGAGGAGAGAGTCATCAAGTGGAACAAATACGTTAAGTGCAGTCTCTCCCACGAGGTTAGCTATCTTGGTGACAGGAACCATAAAAATGCATAGTGTATTCATATTTTATTATCTAGATTTACAAGGTACCAAAGACTCTGCAAATTCAACTATCTTAGCGTCAAAAACAGTTTATTTATTTTGTCTCTTTTTCTCATTAGTGGTTATGCATATTTTTTCCACCCTCTGAAATTTATCAAATGCCTTATTACAACTTTTATATTCATTTCTATACAGGACAAATTTAAATGTGTTCCTTTTTAGTATTAGCTAGCACTTTTGGGTTTTAAATTTTGTTTTTATTTCATTATTTTTAAAGATTTATTTATTCAGGGCTGGCGCTGTGGCGTAGCGGTTGAGCTGCTTGCTGCCTGCAGTGCTGACAATCCCATATGGGTGCTGGTTCAAGACCTGGCTGCTTCACTTCCGATTTTTTTTCTCTGCTATGGCCTGGGAACGCAGTAAAAGATGGCCCTGCACCTGCATGGGAGACTGGAGGAGGCTCCTGGCTCCTGGCTTCGGATTGGTACAGCTCCACCCGTTGCAGCCAATTGGGGAGTGAACCAGCAGATGGAAGATATCTCTCTCCCTCTCTCTCTCTCTTTCCCTCTCTGACTTGAAAGTCAGAGTTACACAGAGAGAGAAGGAGAGGGAGAGAGAGCGAGAGAGCAAGAGAGAGAGAGAGGGAGAGAGAGAAAGAGAGGGAGAGAGAGAGGTCCTCCAACTGCTGGATGACTTCCCAACTGGCTGCAACAGGCAGAGCTGGCCACAGCAGAGAGCGAGATGGGAAGTGAAGCAGGCGGGACTCCAACCGGCACCCATATGGATGCCGGCACTGCAGGCAGCGGCTTTACCTGCTACGCCACAGCATCAACTCCTAAATTTTGTTTTTAAAAATATGCTCATTAATATGTGCTGTGCAAAGGTGTATATGAATCCGGGCTGATTTAGATATGATAGTGCACTTCATCTCACTAGACAGTTAATTGTTTATTTTATAGACAGTTCTGTTTTTCAGTTGCTTCGCATATTTATTGCCCACAACCTGAACCTCCTCCCACCCCCACTGCCAGCACCATTGAGTAGCAAGGGTGATGTGAGCCCCTGTCCATGTTTACTCCAAAGAGAAATTCTCTTCCAGGAGTAACTCAGAACCAAAGCACGTGGAACATTCTAGCTCCTGTTCTTCATTTCGGAGCATTTATGGAGACTGTTTTCCTGAAAGCCCTTGGGGTTGGAGGCATAGAGAGATATTTGCAACTCTCTATTGCAGCCAGCTGACAAGGCTTCGGACTTTCACATCTTTACAGATGTAAAATCACACTGTGGAAAGAGAAACGTACTTGGTACAGCCCTGGAATACATCTGGTGCCTAATAAAATGTGTGGCAGGGACAGGGTCTGGCTGGCTTGTCCATTTCTTGTACAAAGATGAATCACCTTTTCAGGTCTTCTTCTCAAAGTCCATGTTTTGAGGACTGTTCTCAGATTACCTTATAAAAGAATGAAATCACCCACCATGAAAGGCATTTCTTAGGTGACGTCTAGCAGCGGCATTGTCTCTCTCAGTCTCTCCCTGGAGCACCAGTGAACTTGGCCAGAGCTGGCAGACAGCAAGATGGTCATGGCACAGTGCTATTGCTGGTGGCACCTGATCACTGAGGCTGTGCATGGCACCAGGTGGGGACGTAAGCTGGAGATGAACCAAATCTAGAAAGTGCCTGAGAATCCCACACAAAGGGTTTTTCCCTTTTCTGTTTGTAACTAGAACCGGCAGGAAGGATGAACTCTGATTTACTTAGCATGAATGGAAATTTACTGTGGCTTTCTTCTCCTTAACCTTTACAGATCTGCACTTATGAAACTATATTTATAAAAATAATTTTCCTTTGCCCTGAAATTAATGTTTGTATGTTTTCTATGAAAATCACCAAATGAAGTTATCAAGTCAAGTATAATCATACACTAAACTTTTACCATAAGTTAGAACAAATAACTAAATTTTCATGTCCTTTACGTAATAGAGAATTGCTTGCCTTTATATTTGAGGTTTAATACCATTGCAGCCAGCTGGCCTCAATCCAGCAAACAAGGATTTATTGAGAACTTAATGTCTGGCCAACCTGGGGATGCAAAGATGAGTAAGATGCAGGCCCTGCCCTTGGAAGCCACCGTCTCTTAGGGGAAATGGATGAATGGAAAACACTTATGTAACACAATGTGGCCAGTGCTAAAATCAGGTTGTACCTACACTGCTGTGAGAACACAAGCAAAGAAGCCGTGAATTCCAACTTGGGGATCACAGAAGGCTCACCACAGGGGCCACATCTGTGTTGTGCCTTAAAGGTTGTACGGGATTCTCAGGTTAGAGGTGGGGTGGGGTGGGGAGGAAGTGCCTGCAGCATGAGGGCCCAGAAGCACAGTATGCAAGGAAGATCCCAAAATGAGGAGCTAAGACCGAGACAGAGACTGGGGCATGCACACCAAGGAATAATCCAAGAAGGAGCATAGAGACACGCAGGTGCGTGGGATGATCCTGAGTCAAGTCCAGTGCTCTTGGCACATGGGTGAATGGCAGATGCCGAGTGTGGTTTCTGAAGGTTTTTGGCATTGTACCGAGGAGCTTGGGACAGTTGTGAAGGTAGTGAGGATGGCAGTGAGGAACCGTTGCTGGGAGAGATGTGGAAATAGGCTGTGAAGTCATGTAGTCTGGGGAGTGACCTCAAGGGGGAGGGCTGTAGCCCTTGATGTTGATGTAGGTTGGGACAAGGAGCAGTTCAGATCTGGATTGTTTTGATAAAAGGAACAGCAAGCTTGAGGAGTCTGGGGAAACATGGGCCTGTGGTGTTCATGATCGAGACAGAGACTTCATGTCACCCAGCCTTGCTTGCCATTTCCTGGCTCACTGTAAGCTGTCGGCGATGGTGACACCTCCGGCTTCTCTGCACAGCAGCTCTTCCACATAGTCTATCATCTTTGCTTATTTTTTTTTTAAGATTTTATTTATTTATTTGAGAGAGCTACAGTGAGGGAGAGGGAAAGACAGAAAGAAAGGTCTTTCTTCCGCTGGTTCACTCCCAAAATGGCAACAACAGCCAGAGCTGGGCTGATCTGAAGCCAGGAACCAGGAGCTTCTTCTGGGTCCCCCACATGGGTTCAGGGGTCCAAGACCTTGGGCCATCTTCTACTGCTTTCCCAGGCCATAGCAGAAAGCTGGATCAGAAGAGGAGCAGCCAGGACTTGAACTGGCCTACTATGCCACGGTGCCAGCCCCCTTTTTGGTATCTAATGTTGGAAGGAGACAGCAGAGTGATACACTTGCACAACTAAATCCTCTGGAAAAGTTTAGAATCATATGTACCTCCTTGACTTCCAATATCTCCATTTTGTTGTCTCATCTGCCATGTTCACGGGATTTCTGCCTTCAGGGTTATTTGTATTTTTCCTATATTTTATATGACCTTTCAAAACTAGGATTGTACCATACTTTGAAAATTAGGAATGAATTGTGAATACCTTTGGTGCCATTTTACCAGAATGTTTTGTTTTCTAATCATGTTAACTGTGTGTTTTGATATACCCATCCTTCAACTTTTAAAATAAGTGTCTTTGGGGATACTCTAAAACCTCAACATCTGAACAGAGTTGGCTCACAAACAATTACTTTGAAAATCTTTTTGTTATAGGTTATATTTATAATACAAAATTTATTATAATACAAAATCAATTTATTAAAAAATCAACTTTCACTTTATTGGTCCTTATTGTGAAACACATGTGTTTAAAGGTCATATGGAGTTAATAACCCAACTGTACACAAGGTTGTGGACGTGTGCGGGGTCTGGCCGCTGTAGGACACTCATGATCAGTGTATGTCACCGAGCCCAATGTGGAAGGCAGGGGGCCATGTGCATTTACTATGGCCACGTCTTCCAGAAAGGCTGCAGGTGTCCACATGTGGTATTCTACCTGCTGATCAAATAAAAATGCTGAAGCCAGAAACCTCTCCTCCATTCCTTACCTTTGTTCTTACATGAATCCAAAGGTCAACTGAATAGTGTTCCCTCTCTTCCCATAATGTGCAGCTTTCTTACAAGGAAGAAGCCCAGATAACTTTCACAGTAATGCTTTAGGATCCTATCAGTTAGTGCAGCAATTTTCACAACAGACTGTTTAATTCACAACTGCTAATGAAGAGAGAAAATGGTGTAATTCTCCCTTCCCATATGCTGTTGATAAATGGCAGAAGGGGCCTTCCTGGTGTGGCTTGAAGAGTAAAGGTTTGTCAGATGCATTCCAGTGAACCTAAAACCTAAAACACGTGTCACTGTGTCACCGAGCAGAGGTCTTGACACTTGACGTCGGCCTGGCCTATGGATGGTTGATTTTTTCCCTCCATTTTTCAAAATCAAAATGGTTTTAATAGGTTTTATTAGAAAATCAAAACTTTACTTTTGAAAGGAATAGAATATAGAAAAACATAAAGCAAGAAGTAATAAATACAGAAAAAGCCTATCATACAAAATTCTCACTGTCAAAATATCCCTCTAGACCTTTTCTCTGCCTATGTGTACAATATTATCAACAGAATTATGCCATAATTGGTTTTAGTACCATTGCTATTCTATTCTGCAGTCTCCCAATACACATCACCATATCAATGAATATAGAGCTACATCATCATTTTTATTGGCTGTATAGATTCTATAGAGGTTTACCAGGATTTATTATTACAAATACTGTTATAAAACAGACATCCTTATACACTTGTTGCAAATGTCTTTTAAAAACTGCTTTATTAACTATTGGGAAAATACAGAAGAAGGCTTAAAATGTGCATAAATATAATGTGTTGCCTTGTTCATGCCACTGTTTCCATGTTCTGTTTCATGTCTTCTTTTTGGTCTTTTGCAGAGTAAGACTTATCCCGTTCCATTTTTCACTTGCTGCTGTTTAGAAGTTAGGCACTGTGTTTCTGTTCTGTTACTAGTTACCCTAGCACTCTCAACATCCATTCTTAGTCTAAAATTAATATATTGACACTACGCTCCTTCAAAAGCCTTTGGATAACTTTAGCTTCAGTCACTCTCTTCCAACACTGCTGTATTTAACTTCATCTTGGTTTTCTGTAACCCACAGTTAGACATGGACTCAGTATTCGATACTACGATCCTTGTCTGGATTTATCTGTGTGCTCACTCATTCTCTTCAACACGTGAACCTTTCCTCGGAGTCACTTCTCTCCTTTCTAGTATACGTCCTTCAGAATTCCCTTGTGTGAGGGCCTCTTCATGGTACGCTATTTTGTGCTTTTCTGAAAATGTCTTGTTTTTCCTTCCTTTTCTGGAAAATCACTTAAAAAGGTGCCATCTAGGCCGGCGCCGCGGCTCACTAGGCTAATCCTCCGCCTAGCGGCGCCGGCACACCGGGTTCTAGTCCCGGTCAGGGCGCCGGATTCTGTCCCGGTTGCCCCTCTTCCAGGCCAGCTCTCTGCTGTGGCCAGGGAGTGCAGTGGAGGATGGCCCAGGGGCTTGGGCCCTGCACCCCATGGGAGACCAGGAAAAGCACCTGGATCCTGGCTCCTGCCATCGGATCAGCGTGGTGCGCCAGCTGCAGCGGCGGCCATTGGAGGGTGAACCAACGGCAAAGGAAGACCTTTCTCTCTGTCTCTCTCTCTCACTGTCCACTCTGCCTGTCAAAAATTAAAAAAAAAAAAAAAGGTGCCATCTGCCTTCTTTAACCCTGCTCATTTTAAGTGGACAATTAAAATGGTTTTTAGGGAGTTTGCAGAGTTGCGCAGCCATCAGTGCCATCTAACTTTAGAACATTTCTATCAGCCCCAAAAGAAAATCCTGTGCCCAGTGGCAGTCCGTACCCACTCCTACACACGGCCTCACCAATCTCTATTCTGTGTATCAGTTTGCTTTTCTGGACATCTCCTATAAGTGGAACCATACACTGCGTGGTCATCTGCGTCCGGCTTCTTTTTTCTTTGCATAGTTTTTTTTTTAACTTTTATTTAATGAATATAAATTTCCAAAGTACAGCTTATGGATTACAATGGCTTCCCCCCCCCATAACTTCCCTCCCACCCACAACCCTCCCCTTTCCCGTTCCCTCTCCCCTTCCATTCACATCACGATTCATTTTCAATTCTCTTTATATACAGAAGATCAGTTTAGCATATATTTAGTAAAGATTTCAACAATTTTCACCCACATAGAAACACAAAGTGAAAAATACTGTTTGAGTACTAGTTATAGCATTAAATCACAACGTACAGCACATTAAGGACAGAGATCCTACATGAGGAGTAAGTGCACAGTGACTCCTGTTGTTGACTTAATAAATTGACACTCTTGTTTATGGCATCAGTAATCACCCTAGGCTCTAGTCATGAGCTGCCAAGGCTATGGAAGCCTTTTGGGTTCACCGACTCTGATCATATTCAGACAAAGTTGTAGTCAGAGTGGAAGTTCTATCCTCCCTTCAGAGAAAAGTACCTCCTTCTTTGATGTCCTGTTCTTTCCACTGGGATCTCACTCGCGGAGATCTTTCATTTAGGTGTTGTTTTTTTTTTTTTTTTTTTTGCCAGAGTATCTTGGCTTTCCATGCCTGAAATACTCTTATGGGCTTTTCAGCCGGATCCGCATGTCTTAAGGGTTGATTCTGAGGTGCATAGTTTTTTGAAATTCATCCTGCTTTAGGACTTCACTACCTCTTATTTCCAGATAATATTCAAATGCATAAGTACATCACATTTTCTTTAGTCATCTACCCGTTGATGGACATCTGGGTAGTTTCCCCACTGAGGCTGCTATGAATAATCTTGCTGTGAACATTCTCAACTAAATCTCTGTGTGGACATGCCTTTCCATGTCTCTTGAGTCGATGGTGAAGAATGTAATTACTGGGTCGTGTGATCGATCTCTTAACGATTTAAGAAGCTGCCAAACTTTTTCCAAAGGGACTGCATCATGTTATGTTTCCCTCCCCAGTTAGGAAAAACTCAGGTTTCTCTACATCCTTACCAACAGTGCTGTCCGTATTTGACTATAATCTTTCTTCTAAGTGTGAGGTGGTTTTAATGTGCATTTGCCTAATAATGCAATTGAGCCTTTTTTTTTTTTCAGGAGCTTATTGGCCATTCATATGGCGGTTTTTGTGTAAGATATCCATTCCAATCCTTTCTTGAAAGGGGATTTTGCCTGGCATACAATTCCAAGTCTGTACCTGGCAGATGCTAGTCTGTTTTCTTATTGGAGTCCATTGCCTCTGTTGAGGAAATAGCTGTTGGTCTGATCATCATTTCTTTCTAGATAACCTGTTTTTTCTCCCTGTCTGCTATTCAGAATTCCTCTTTGTTTTTGGTGTTTTAGTTTCCTTCTGATGCGGCTAAATATTAATTTCTATTGATCTTGGGGCCGGTGCTGTGGCTCAGTGAGTTAAAACCCTGGCCTGAAGCGCCAGCATCCCATATGGGTGCCGGTTCTAGTCCTGGCTGCTCCTCTTCTGATCTTGCTCTCTGCTATGGCCTGGGAGAGCAGTTGAGGATGGCCCAAGTCCTTGGGCCCCTGCACCCACATGGGAGACCCGGAAGAAGCTCCTGGTTCCTGGCTTTGGATCAGAGCAGCTCCAGCTATTGTGGCCATCTGGGGAGTGAACCAGCAAATGGAAGACCTCTCTCTCTGTCTCTGCCTCTCTCTGTAACTCTGTCTTTCAAATAAATAAAATAAATATTTTAAAAAATTTCTATGGATCTATGTATTTGTTTGCTTATCCTATTTAGGGTTTCTTAGTTTTCTGAACTTGAGAAAACAAGTCTTCCATCCATTCTCAGTCATTATTTCATCACTCACTTTCTTTTTTCACTCTCCTCTCTTCTTTCTAAAAATGTGCTGAGATGTCTTATATCTGAACACTCTAACCTACATGTCACTCAACATTTCTTTCATATTTTCCTCTGTAGCTTTCTTTTTTTTTAATTTTTTTTTATTTTTTTATTTTTTTGACAGGCAGAGTGGACAGTGAGAGAGAGAGACAGAGAGAAAGGTCTTCCTTTGCCGTTGGTTCACCCTCCAATGGCCGCCGCGGCTGGCGCGCTGCGGCCGGCGCACCGCGCTGATCCCATGGCAGGAGCCAGGAGCCAGGTGCTTTTCCTGGTCTCCCATGGGGTGCAGGGCCCAAGCACCTGGGCCATCCTCCACTGCACTCCCTGGCCACAGCAGAGAGCTGGCCTGGAAGAGGGGCAACCGGGACAGAATCTGGCGCCCCAACCGGGACTAGAACCCGGTGTGCCGGCGCCGCTAGGCGGAGGATTAGCCTAGTGAGCCGCGGCGCCGGCCTCCTCTGTAGCTTTCCATATAATATCATATCTATTTTCCAGCTTGCTAATTCTCTGTTTGGCTGTATAACCTGCCATTTACCCCACTATTAGCTGTTAGAGTAGGTGAAAAACAGACCTCTAAGGGTGTTCTCATTCTAATCTCCCGAATCTGTGAGTCTGTTGCCTTACATGGCACAAAGGAACCGCATGGGTATGACTGGAGTTAAGGACCCTGACATGGGAGTATTGGCCTGAATTATCCAGGTGGGAACAGCCTAACCAAAAGAGCTTTGAAGTGAAAGAGAGAGACACAGGAATGGATAGAGAGATGAAATCGAAGGAGGAGCAGTTCAGAGTGTGAGAGGGATGGGACTTGACCTGCATCGCTGGCTTTGCAGATGTAGGAACGGAGATGGCCACAAGCCTGGGGATACAGGTGGCCTCTGGGAGCGGAGACAGACCCTCAGCTAGCAGGCAGCAAGGAATGGGGGACCTCAGTCATACAACCACAAAGAAGTGAATTCCTCCAACAACCCCAGTGAACAAGGAAATGGATCTCTCCCTACAGCCTGTAGAAAGGACCCTAGCCTCGCCAACACCTTGATTTTAGCCTCGGGAGACCTGTGTTGTACTTGACCTGAAGAACACTTGGGTAATAAATGTGTATTGTTTTAAGCTGCTATGGTAATTTATTACAGCAACAATAACAAAATGAATGCAGCTTTTAAATTTTAGCTATTTTTTATATCCAGGAGTTCCGTTTGGCTCTTTTTCAAATGTGCTATTCCTGTTTATAGTTTCCTGTTTAATATATTTTCAGTCATTAAAAAAAAAAAAAAAACCTTCACTGCTTGTGAACACTTGTATCCCATATGGGCACTGCTTTGAGCCCTGGCTGCTCCACCTCCCATCCAGCTCCTGGGAAAGCAGCAGATGGTCCAAGTGCTTTGGCTCCTGCACACACGTGGGAGACCCGGAAGAAGCTCCTGGCTCCTGGCTTCAGCCTGGCCCAGACTTGACTGTTGTGACCATTTGAGAAGTGAGTCAATGAATGGAAGATTCATTCTCTCGCTCTCACTCTCACTCTCGCTTTGCTCCTCCTCTTTCTCCTCCTCCTTTTTCTGTACCTCTGACCTTCAAATTAATAAATAAATCCTTCAATACAGTAAAAACATTTTATGATATGCATCTGAAAATTCACTCTCTGGGATCTTTGCTGGTCTCGTTCTGTGTTTTTTTTGTTTCTGCTGGCTTTTGCTCACAGAGCTTTAAAAAAATTTATTTATTTACTTGAGAGAGTTACAGACAGAGAGAGAAAGGTCTTCCATCTGCTGGTTCACTCCCCAAATGGCCACAACAGCCAGAGCCGGGCAGGTCCGAAGGCAGGTGCCAGGAGCTTCCTCTGGGTCTCCCACATGGGTGCAGGAGTCCAAGCACTTGGGCCATCTTCTGCTGATTTCCCAGGTGCATTAGCAGGGATCTGGATAGGAAGTGGAGCAGCCAGGACTGAAGTGGCACCCATTTGGGTTGCTGGCACCACAGGCCTTGGCTTTACCCACTATGCCACAACAGCAGCCCCTTTTTTCCACTTCTGAGTGTGAGCTTGTGTATACTGGAAGTTCATTGTTGTGTTCTGTAAGAACTAAGTGGAAGACTTGTGAGTCTAGATTTGTGTTTGGAAAATAAGCATTTGCTTCCATCAGGTGCCACCTGGGACTTCCTGGGACCACCTAAAAATATATTTTCCACTTGAGGCTTTTTCAAATTGCATGATGTGGCCTGTAATGTGAGTGAATATTAACTAGTAATATAAACTTGGTGAATTAAGAATTTTGGAAAAAAGGCTATTTTCCCTATTCAGGGCCAAGCTGGATAGAACAAATTAGCTACTTTGACAGGTTATCTCTTGTTTTTCTGTACACGGAGGGTAGCCCTATGGCCTCCCAGATGTGTGTAGGAACTTCCTGTTGTCCTTTCTACCTTGGGAGTGTGGGCTTCCCCCGCTCAGTGCACCATCCAAACAGAAGCTCAGGAATACCAACTCAGTCCATTGGTGCCTCTCGTTAAGATCCGGATTCTAATTTTCACTCTACATTTTGTTTGACCCTGAGGATTTTCTAGAGTCTTTCTGGTCCAGTCATGTCTTTTAAAATGTTTTTTTGTACTCTCAAAAGCAGAAATGCCTGATTCTTTCTATTGGAGGAATTCTTTTTTTGTAGATTAAAAGTATGCAAATGTAAAAGGCTGATGCACGTACCCATATACAAAAGTTTATTTTCCATTCAATGACATAAAACAGGAAAACATTCCATGAATCCCAAGCATTTGCTGAATTACTTTTAGACTTGTCTCTAACACCCATGAAAGGAGTTGCAAATGTGGTCTGTCTAGACATAGACGAAATTTACAAAGGGAACAATAATCTCCCCAAATCAAATCACATCATGTTTGCAAGTGGTAAATTAGGAGTTCAGGAAAGGCAGAGCAACTTAAATCTGGGTATGCCACACTCTGGCTTCGAGAGTGTCTGAGGCTGGTCCATTGCCTATAAAATCCTTAAAGTAGCCCACGTGAGCCTGCAGGCTCTGGCCCCACCTCTTCTGCACACTCTCCTCCTAGTTCACTAGCCTGGTCTCTGCTCCCCACATGCACTGAAATCCTGCCCTTATTCATTTATTTGACAGGCAGAGAGACAAGGCGAGAGAGAGGTCTTCCATCTACTGGTTCACTTCCTTAAATGCCCACAATGGCAAGGGCTGGGCCAGGCTGAAGTCAGGAGCTTGGAACTCCATCCAGGCTTACCATATGGGTGGCAGGGCCCCAAGGACTTGGGCCATCTTCTGCTGCTTTGCTTGGCACATTAGCAAGGTGCTTGATCTAAAATGCAGCAGCCGGGACTCCAATCAACGCTGATATGTGGGATGCAGGCATTGCAGATGGCAGCGTAACACATTGCTCCATAATGCTGGCCCCTCACATGTGACTTTAAAAATTTTTTTTAATTTTTATTTGAAGGGCAGAGTTATAGAAAGAGAGGGAGAGACAGAAAAAGAGATCTTTCATCTGATGATTCACTCCCCAGATGGCTGCAACAGCCAGAGCTGGGCCAGGCCAGAGCCAGGAGCCAGGAGCTTCTTCATCCAGGTCTCCCACAGAGGAGAATTTGAGCCACCTTCCACTAATATTCTCAGGCCATTCGCAGGGAGCCGAATCAGAAGCAGAGCAGCTGGGACAGAAACCAGTGCCCATGTGAGATGCCAGTGTGGCAAGCAGCAGCTTTACCCGATACACCACAATGCAGGCCACATCATGGGACTTTTTAAGAGAGGTTTTGTTTTTTTTTTTTTTAAAATAAGATTTTATTTATTTATTTGAGAAGTAGAGTTACAGACAGTAAGAGGGAGAGACAGAGAAAAAGGTCTTCCATCCACTGGTTCACTCCCCAAAAGGCTGTCAATCCGAAGCCAGGAGCCAGGAGCTTCTTCTGGGTCTTCCATGTGGGTGCAGGGGCCCAAGAACTTGGGCCATCTTCTACCGCTATCCCAGGGCACAGCAGAGAGCTGGATTGGAAGAGGAGCAGCCGGGACTAGAACCGGTGCCCATATGGGATGCCAGCACTGCAGGTGGAGGATTAAGCTACTGCGCCATGGCTTCAGCCCCAAGAGAGGTTTTCAATCTTCCCTCTCCCTCCCCCTCCTCCTCTTCCCCCCTCCCCCACTTCCCCCTCACCCTCTTTCTCTCCCTCTCTTTCTCTCTCTCTCTCTCTCTCTCTCTCTCACACACACACACACATACATACACACACACAGAGAGAGAGAGAGAGAGACCCACTCAGCATCTAGGGACAAGGACTAAGTACCTATACCTGAGTGTATATGGCCTACCCTAAAGAAAGCTGGAGAATAAGGAGAGAATGCACACAAACTGTTTTAAGAAAACATTCTAGGGACCAGCTCTGTGGTCCAGCAGGTTAAAGCCACAGCCTGCATCCCATAGGAGTGCCAGTTTGAGTCCTGACTGCTCCACTGCCAGTCCAGCTACCTGCTAGTGCACCTGGGAAAGCAACAGAAGATGGCCCAAGTGCTTGAACCCCTGTACCCATGGGGGAGACCCAGAAGAAGCTCCTGGCTCCTGGCTTCAGCCTGGCCCAGCCCTGGCCATTGTGGCCATTTGGGGAGTGAACCAGCAGATGAAAGATATCTCTCTCTCTCCCACCTTCTCTTTGTAACTCTGCCTTTCAAATAAATAAATAAATCTTAAAAAAAAAAGAGTAAAAAAAATTCCATTCTTTTTCACCATGGCACTTTTCACAATGGTACCATCTCATGTCTGCCTCCTCCACCATCCCTAGAACTGCGTTCTCTCACTGCCATGTGCAGGCTCCTAGCTTGGTATCTGGCCCCTTGTCAGTCTGTATTGACTATTGCCAGTCAATAACCTTAGAAATCGCAAGTGGGGAAACAAGAAAACAAAACAGGAAAGACCAAAGAAGTTTGAATGACTTATAATTCAATTATTATTGAGGAAATACAGAGGTTTTCTTTATTCTGCGCAAGTGTCATGAGATGATAAATTCTTAGGAGGAGCCCACGCTGGGGGAGATGGGAGACGTGCTCCTTGTCCAGCCCACCTGTTTAAGTTGGCTGCCATCTTGGTTAGAGAGCCGTGGTTGGGACCACCAAGGACGTTTGTGGAATCTCTTTTCACTTGGGCGAGGTTCTTGATGTCCCACCAGGAGGCAGTAGGGAGGAACTCTGGTTTTTCCCTTCCTGCAGGTTGATGGGAAGCTTTGCCCCCACACCCTGCATTTTGGGCTGGCTTTGACTTAGTGATCTATCAGTTCACTCTGGGTTTGATAATGATCCCCGGGGGTGTGCTTCCCTGCTGCATTCTAAACAGTCCCCTCTTCTCCCATCAGCTATCAGAGCAACACCGCTTCTGCCGTCCTTGAGACAATTACCAACATTCAACCCAAAGAGAGTGGCGGCGGAGTGGGGGAGACACGGGAAGCCATTGTGTACAGGCTCTCCGAGGACATGCTGAGCAAGCTGCCTCCCGATTACGTTCCCCACGAGGTAAGCCAGCGATGCCCTGCGTGCCCAGCCTCCAGGGCAGCTCCGGGGTTCTCGTGGCTGCACACCACCCTGGGGCAGCGCGTCCCAGGCCCGCCCTCCCCTTGTCAGGTCTTCTGTTCCTTACTGCTTCCCAAGCATCAGCACAGTATGATTCCCCCTTCCTCTGTCCCCTCCGCATTCCCTTCCTTCTCTACTTCCCTCCCATCACCTTCTCCTGTGCTTTCTTGCACCTTTGGACTCCTCAGAGTGTCCTTGGATACCCAGATGTCTTGACCTTCGAGGCCAGAAACCTCTCCCTGCTTCTCTGACCCCAGCCCGCTCTGGCCAAGCTGCTGACTTACATTTTGTTTTCGTCTCCTCTCCACTGCCACACTTTTCATTCCCTTGGCCTCTTAGTCGGGTAATAGGAAAGCAAGCCACTTAAATGACTCCATAGGCCAGAATGAATGGCAATTCTTTCCTATCTGTTTAACCTCCTAGGTGTTAGCTTGTCTACTAAATCAGCTTTTCTTATTTTTTTTTTATCCCAAGATCCCTTTACAAAATGATTGGGGATGCTGGGTACTTGAGGCAGTGATTAAGACACTGCTTGGGACCCTTACATGCCCTATCAGAGTATCTGGGTTCAAGTCCTGGTTCTGCTTCTGATTGCAGCTTCCTGCTAATTCACACTCTGGAAACTTGGGCACCTGTCACCCATGTGGGAGACTTAGATTTAGTTTTGGGGTCCTATCTTTGACATGGCCCAGCTCTAGCTGTTGTGAGCACTTGGAGAGTGAACCAACAGAATCTCTCTCTCTCTCTCTCTCTCTCTGTCTTTGTCTCTGTCTCTCTGCCTTTCAAGTAAAAATAAATAAATAGAAATTTTAAAATGGTTGAGTATCCCAAATGACTTTTGTTTATATCTGTTGATTTGATATTTAGTATATTATAAATTTAAACAGATATTTTAATTTAAAACATTTAAAAATAATTATCAATTTATTTAAAAAAACAGTAATAAACCTTTGACATATTAACATAAATGACATTTTTATTTCTTAAAGAAATATATTTTTCAAGACAAAATATTCATTGAAAAGAATGGGATTGTTTTACATTTTTGCAGGTCTCTTTAGTGTCTGGCTTATTGAAGTCAGCTGTATTCTCATATCTGCTTCTGCATTCAGTCTGTTAGAATGTCACAGGCTGTGATCTGTGATAACTAATGGAGCACCTAAAAGGAGATCTGTAGAAGTGAAATGGACACTTTGAGGAGCAATGGCTTGAACAGCCCTTGTTTTGACTGTCAAGGACAGTTGTTTGTTTTTCTGTTTTTTTCTTAGTGGAGAATGGGACTGGGAATGGGAGAGAGAGGAGGGAGTGGGGTGTGAGCAGGGGTGGGAGGGTGAGTATGACGGGAAGAATCACTGCATTCCTAAAGCGGCACTTACGAAATTTGTACTCGTTAAGTAAACAGTTTCTTTGGGGATCAAAAATGATATCACAGGTTGTGTAGCCCCTGGGAAAGCTCATTCCATGTTCCTGGGAGACTAGGAGCAAGAAGCCAGATAGTGCCTTAGTGTTCCTCTGAGAGAGTCAACCTTGCGGCCCACACCTGCGAGCCTCCCGAGGTTCCAGGCCACACTGTGAGAAGCGCTGCTCCAAGTGCATTTTCCACCGCGGTAAAATGTCTGAATTGTCCCGAAGGCTCTGTGGAGCGGCCCTCAACTTTGTCTTCTTCTTCTTCACAAAAAAAGACGGGTTACATCTTCTCGCCATCCCAGGCCTCCCCCTCCTGCTCTCCAGCCTGGTGGTCAGAGCTTCACCCGAGTCCTGGGGACAGAGAGGCCGAGTCAAGTTTAGCTCTTCCACACAAAAATCAGAGGCTGGCGCCCTCATGCAGGTGCAGCCGGCCCTGTGTCCACCCTGTTCTGCATCCCCAAGCCTCAGCTAGCAGCTCAAGCTATCGGACCACAGGCCTGCCTCCTGCAGCTGGAACAGGGAGAGGTCTGTTTTGCGACCTGGGGGTTCTAGCTCCCCTGCTCCTTACTTCTCTAGGGGACCACAGAAACGCTGTATTTGGCTGGGTAAAAGAAACGCTAGTCTAATCATTCATTAGTACATTTCAACACCTTGCTGTGATCACTATGAAAAACAGTGAAGTGTCTGTTGTTGATTATGGGGTAGATTAACCTGTGTAGGAAATTTTGTTTGAGTATGTTAGTAAACTGTTTCTCATCGCTGAAGTAACCTATTCACCACTTAAAAACATCAGAGAAAACATAATTTTCTATGATGCTTCTCTGTTGCTTCCTTTTAAAAACTTGTTCACAAGTTAATTCTCCCTCAAAGCTTCCATGCTGACCGGTTGTATACCAGTTTCTACAATTTTCAACCAGCAGTGTTGGTGATAGGGTGTCCTTTAATGAAGATGCTGAAAGTAGATAGGCGACCTGTTTACTCAGTCGATTTGGAACTGACTGAAAGGAGTAGAACAGTTATCAGAGAAGGTGTTTATCAATGCTTGTCTACCAGTCTGGAGTTTCCCAAGCACTACACTAAGAATGGGGTTGCCATCAGATAGTAGCTGGTTGGTGATTTTGAGCACTTGGTGCATGCTGCGCTCTGCCCTAAGGGCCTGCACACATTATGTCGCTAAAGTCTTTAGGACAGTACCAATAGAAATCAGCCTAAGCAAGAGGACAAGAATTTGCACACTAAGTGATCCAATTCTAGAACTTGCAATGTGCTGTTTGAACTGTGGGTGCCTCCAGCAATAAAAATGTGTCCTTGCCTCTGAAACAATTTTTTTTATATATTTGACAGGTAGATTTATTTGACAGATATAGATAGTGTGAGAGAGAGAGAGAGATAAAGGTCTTCCTTCCAATGGTTCACCCCCCAAATGGCTGTTCCGAAGCCGGGAGCCAGGTGCTTCTTTCTGGTCTCCCATGGGGTGCAGGAGCCCAAGCACCTGGGTTATCCTCCACTGCACTCCTGGGCCACAGCAGAGAGCTGGACTGGAGGAGGAGCAACCGGGTCTAGAACCTGGTGCCCATATGGGATGCCAGCACCGCAGGCGGAGGATTAACCAAGGGAGCCACAGCACTGGCCCCGGCCCCCAATTTTTTTTTTTTTTTTTTTTTTTTTTTTTGTGACAGGCAGAGTGGACAGTGAGAGAGAGAGACACAGAGAGAAAGGTCTTCCTTTACCGTTGGTTCGCCCTCCAATGGCCGCTGCGGCCGGCGCGCTGCAGCTGGCGCACTGTGCTGATCCGATGGCAGGAGCCAGGTGCTTCTCCTGGTCTCCCATGCGGGTGCAGGGCCCAAGCACTTGGGCCATCCTCCACTGCACTCCCTGGCCACAGCAGAGAGCTGGCCTGGAAGAGGGGCAACTGGGACAGAATCCGGTGCCCCAACCGGGACTAGAACCCGGTGTGCTGGCGCTGCAAGGCGGAGGATTAGCCTATTGAGCCGCGGCGCCGGCTCCAATTTTCGTTTTTATTGTGTACATAGGTAACAGGATCTTTGGTCAAGATGTTGAGGCCTGTGGCTGCATGTAGGAACAGTTATAGTAGGAGGAAGAAATACATTTTATATTAATAAAATACTATACTTTGTACTATACTATACTATACTATCTATGTGTCTACTTTCAATGGCTAATTGTGTGTGCTCTTCAGAAGACAGATGAGGCAGGATACCAGTCTTGAGAGAATTTAAAAAGCTAGCACATGGAAGTGAGATAAGACTTACTGCAGGTGACTGGAGCCCTGGGTTGGTATTACCAAAGGGAAGTGTTAAGACCTGTTGATAGTTTGAACTCCCCAGGCTTGGTCGGGGCCAATTCACTGAGAAGACCTTCGTTGTGGCAATAATCCAGCAGACACTGAGTGCCAGGGATGTCCCTAACTGCATTCCCGTGAAGGGAGGAGTTTGTACTAAGAAGCATGTAAAACGTCTTCCTGTTCCCAAGTTGCTTACTGTGCACTGTCCTTTATTTTATGCAAGAGATGCGCTACTTAAAAAGTGGCAATAAAGTGAATTTTGTAAGTCAAAATATAATTATGCCATGGACTTCCATGGTAAAAATGAATCTACATTACTGAAGAAGAGGTTATGTGGTCTGAGAAATATAATGAAAGTCTATACAAGCCATAATATTATTAATAAAAGGACAATTTTAGGTTAGAACAATAATCCTACTCAAAATAAAATCAGTACTAAAATTACATTTTCTAGAGTCTAAGTTTCTCAGAAGCATGTCTCTCTCTCAAGTAAAGTTGTCTTTTAAAACTCTGTTGCTTAGACAAGGCACTTTGTGTGGGCCTGCTAGCAATCTAAGGTACCTGGGTCATTGACTGGACACTGTGGTCAATGCCAGGGCTTAATTTCCCACTCATGGGGTCGCCACAGTATTTCCATAATTTCGCTTTCCCTTGTGGATGAATTTCCACAGAGTAGTCATGCTTTAAAATAAAAATGCAGATTGTTCAGCCCCAGGAGGTTGAAGGGATTGGCAGAGAAATGAGAGCAAGGCAAAACTGTAGGCTGCAGAAATGTGGGCTGCAGAAATGTGGGCTGTGGATCCCAGGGTTCAAGGAGAGCACCTGCGGGTTGCGTCGTTTGTGTGGCTGGGTGAGGGACCTCCACTGGCATGTCTGGCTGTGATGTTGATACTGTTTGCTCCACCTGCTTGGGTCGTCCCATGGAAGGGCCTGTTCCCTTCCATGTCCCTGCTGCCTTGGAGTTCCTCACCCTTCATCTCTCATTCACTGGAAATGACCCAGCTGCCACAAAACAGAGGTGTATGTTGGGGAGAGGAAATCTCTGTGCCATGCTGGAGGCCAGTTCTGTAAAATGAGGATTGCCCAGATACCCCTGAAGCCGTCTCTGACACCTGTCCCTCAGGTTGGCACAATGAGTGTGTTGGGAGGAGAGCCCTGTAGCTGCTGGCTTCCTGGGGACTCTGTACTGCCACATCACCCTATGTTCACCTCCACTCACGCATCTGCCCCCACCACTCCTCTTCTTTCTTTTTCTTAAAGATTTATTTATTTATTTGAAAGGCAGAATTACAGAGGGAGAGAGAGAGAGACAGACAGACAGACAGAGAGATCTTCCATTCACTGGTTTCATTCCCCAGATGGCTGCAATGGCCAGAGCTGGGCTGATCCAAAGCCAGGAGCCCAGAGCTTCCTCCAGGTCTCCCACATGGGTGCCGGGGCCAAAGCACTTGGGCCATCTTTCATTGCTTTCCCAAGTGTGTTAGCAGGGAGCTGGATCAGAAGTGGAGCAGCCAGGACTCAAACTGGCACCCATATGGGTTGCTGGTGCTTCAAGCAGTGGCTTTACCCACTAGGCCACAGCGCTGGTCCAATCCCTCTTCTAATGCCTCTTCCATCTTGGCCAGCAAAAAGTTCAAAGCCCTTTCGTAGTCCCTGCTGGGCTGTGTAGTCAGTCTTTGCTTGGACACATGCCACTAAATTGATATGTCGATGTGTATTGGCTTATTTTCCAATAATTGTTATAAATTTTTCATTCCCACAAGCAGAGTCTTTTATATTGATCTCTACAGAATGCTCAGTAAGTGACACACCAAAGGGGCAAATGACATGTGCTTGCTGGCTCTCCCATGGAGTCAGACATTTTCGTTGATTAGATTAGAGAAAGCTCTCTTTAGCCAGCATAGCCAAGGCCACAATGATCTTAGGAAACCAGAGTTAATCATATTCACTGGTAACTGCTCTGTAAAGATTTTGGCTGTATTAACTTTTTGTAACATTTCTAATAACAACTCTGTGAACATAATGAAAAACTATATTCCACTGTACTCTTATGAAAGGTAGATTGCAAAAGAATATTTAACTGACATTTAGTACTTAATCATTTGAAAGAGGAAAAAAAGGTACAATTTTATTTCAGCTTTTTAAAGCACATTTCCAATTATCGACTAAGTACAATCAGTAGGAAATAAAAATCATTTTAGTTGAACAGTAGTTTTTGAAGCCCAGAAAATGGGGAATTTAATGGCAAGTTTGGTTCTGCAAGAGATATTTTAGAGTTCATTTGGGCTGGCAGAGATACATCCAGAGGAAGTAAAAGAACTTAGAATGGAGAGGTTACTGGAAGAGAAAGGACAGCCAATTAAAAAAAAAAAAGTGTCTCTCCTCTCTCTCTCTCTCTCTTTCTTTTTCTCTCTCTGCCTTTCAGATAAAGAAGTATTTTTCAGAAGTCCCTTTGCTGTATTGTATGTTTTAGGTGAAAGCTCGTTTGATAAAGATGGGGCACCTAAACTCAATGAACATATTCCTTAGACAAGAAATCGACAGAATGCAAAAAGTCATCTCCATCCTTCGCAATAGCCTGAGTGACCTGAAATTGGCCATCGAAGGGACGATCATCATGAGCGAGGTGAGCTGTTGTGACCCCAGCAGTCCAGTTCTGCTTTTGTTGATGTTTCCGGGTCCCATATTTTACCCTCGTCCTCCTCAGAACCTGCGAGACGCACTGGACAACATGTACGACGCACGCATACCCCAGCTCTGGAAGAGAGTGTCCTGGGATTCGTCCACCCTGGGCTTCTGGTTTACGGAACTCTTGGAGAGAAACGCCCAGTTTTCTACTTGGATATTTGAGGGGAGGCCGAACGTGTTTTGGATGACTGGTTTCTTTAATCCCCAAGGTACGTGCTCATGGGAGAGGGACGCAGGCAAAGTCCATGGCTAGTGGATGGCAGTTTTGCGTGCTTGATGGACACTGTATGGGGCAGCTGGCAAGTGCAGGAAGTAACCTCTCAGAGGCTGCATTTATTTTACCAATTCCATCTGAATGTGTCCTATCTTATTCCCTCAGTAATAGGGTGGCAGACCCCTCCCTCTTTCTTGTCACCCACTTTTGCAAACCATCAGTCTGAGTTATGAAAAGAGGGGGAAAAAGATTTCCCTCAAAGTTTGGTATTTAAATGTTTGTTAAAATAGCAGCAATGAAGCATTGAAAGTTGCAGAAATGGTTTCTTAGAGTTGGGAAATGAGACCATTTTGAAAAACTATAAGGTAGCAACAAAAAAATAGTGAGCTTTGAGTGTCCCCCCCTTTTTTTTAAATTTTAAAATGTATTTTATTTATTTGAAAGGCAGAGAAACAGAGAGACAGAAGGATCTTCCATCTGCTGATTCACTCCTTAAATTCCTTCAACAGCCATGGTTGGGCCAAGCTGAAGCTTGCAACTGCCAGGTCTCCCATGTGGGTGGCAGGGACCCAAACCGGAGCCATTACCTGCTGCCTTCCAGGGTGCACATTAGCAGGAAGCTGGAGACAGGAGCATAGAGCCAAGACTCAAACTCAGGTGCTCCCAAGCACCCCCTTAACTACTAGGACAAATGCCCACCATACACACAGATTTTTTTTTTTTTTTTGCCTTGAATGAGTGCTTTCTAATTCTGCTTCATGTATTGTTTCATTTTAGAAATGTTTACTGAGAAAATTACTGGCTCAACATCATAGAGTTCATAAGGTTCAGAAACATGATGCTTTTTTTTCTTACTATCATACGGATAGTTTTGTTTCAAATAATTCTTAGTCAAAATGAAGAGATGTTGGATTTCTTACAGTTCAGCACCTCATAGCTCCATTGGTAATACAATTTGAGGAATGTCCACGCTTACATTTAGGTCATGCATCATCCCATTTAGGGTGAATTATTGCTGATCACAGCCATATGGTTGGATCTCCAAAAATAATGCTTAATAAAGGGAGCCATAGACCTGTGGTGTTAGAAGTCAGGACGGTGCCTACCCTTAGGGGAAGGGTAGGGATTAGGACTTGTGGGGCCTGGAATGGTCTACCTGCTGACCCAGCTACTGGGTACAAGGCTATATTCTCTTGGTGAACATTCACAGAGCCATGTGCTTATGGTTTGTGTGGTTTTCTTTTATAAACAATAACTCCGTAAATACTATAATTTAAAAGCATACATTTAACTGTACTCTGTGCAGTCTTTCACTTCATGAATTTTCCAATGCTTTAATTTCTTTTTTTAAAGATTTATTTTGGCCTGCGCCGCGGCTCACTAGGCTAATCCTCCGCCTAGCAGCGCCGGCACACCGGGTTCTAGTCCTGGTTGGGGTGCCGGATTCTGTCCCGGTTGCCCCTCTTCCAGGCCAGCCCTCTGCTGTGGCCAGGGAGTGCAGTGGAGGATGGCCCAGGTGCTTGGGCCCTGCACCCCATGGGAGACCAGGAAAAGCACCTGGCTCCTGGCTCCTGCCATCGGATCAGCACGGTGCGCCAGCCGCTGCGCGCCAGCCGCGGCGGCCATTGGAGGGTGAACCAACGGCAAAGGAAGACCTTTCTCTCTGTCTCTCTCTCTCTCACTGTCCACTCTGCCTGTCAAAAAAAAAAAAAAAAAGATTTATTTTATTTATTTGAAAAACAGAGTTACAGAGAGAAGTAGAGCCAGAGAGAGAGAGAGAGAGAGAGAGAGAGAGAGAGAGAGAAAGGTCTTTCATCTGCTGGTTCACTCCCCAAATGACAGCAACGGCCAGAGCTGAGCTGATCTGAAGCCAAGAGCCAGGAGCTTCTTCCAGGTCTCCCATGTGGGCACAAGGGCCCAAGGACTTGAGCTATCTTCTACTGCTTTCCCAGGCCATGGCAGAGAGCTGGATCGGAAATGGAGCAGCTGGGACCCGAACCAGTATGGGATGCCAGCACTACAGGCAGCAGCTTTAACCCACTGCGCCACAGAGCCAGCCCCCAATGCTTTAATTTCTTAATGGTGGTTTCTGCAAGCATATCAAATCATCCACAATATACCACTATGTCAGAAGCCTGTAGATTTGTGAAAGGCAGCCCCTAAATATCACTTCTCTGTTTTTCCCCAATAATTTCTATCAAATTTGGGGAGAAAAAAATTTTACTGTGGTTCTCAGATTTCACTGACAATTCTCTTTTCCTCCTTGTGAGTGCCCGACTTGAGTACATTGTCACCGGGTAATTCCTCGATGGGGAGCCTGAAGACCGAGCATCCACCTTAATAAGGGTTGCTTGGCCACCTTCCATTTGCCAGCCGCTGGGCTAGAGCTTTCAGTAGAGACGTTTGAGGCCTGACTGCTGCCCGGAAGGAGCCCATGATCTGGTTGGAAGGAAAGAAGCAGCAGTAACCTTAACAGGACGTGACCAGTGCCCACCTGTGAGAACCACCTGCCTCTGCAGGACAGGTCAGGGCTTGGGGCTTGGGAAGAGCTCCACACGGAGGCAGTAGGAAAGGTTGCAAAGGCTGGGCTACAAAAAGAGGGCATTCCAGGCAGAGGTCTGAGCCTACACAAGGTGCGTCCAGGGGGGGGGGGTGGTCAGAGCTGAGGAAGCCAGGGTGAGGAAGGTCTTCCAGCAGAGCTTACAGAAGCAATGGGGACTCCTCAGAGGTCAGATGATAATCCCAGGAGGAGGAGGTGGAGGGTAGACTAGAACAAGGAGACTCTTACCAGGTCCAGGGAGGGGACCTTGGGCTCTTCACCAGGTGCAGAGGAGGGGGTATATTTGATTGAGAAAGCCAGGAGAGGCAGTGGTGTAGGCTGAAGACCAAGGAGCATTGAAGAGGGACAGGTGGGCAGAAAGGCAGGGAGTGCTGGCTGTGTCAGACAGCTTAGGACACATGCAGGTGTAGAGATGCGCTGGCAGATGGAGTTCAGGACAGTTGCAAGGACCAGTGGTTTTAAAATCTAGGAGGTTGTTGAGTGCATTTTTGATATTGAGAAACCAAGGGTGTGGGCGGTTCATCCTTGGCTTCCCACAGACACAAATGACTAAGTCGTCTCACACATCACAACACACAGTTTTGTTCAGTGATTTTTTTTTTCCATTAAAAATAGAAAGCCAAGACACTGTAGCAAAAAGAATGTCCTCCATGAAGGATCTCTGTGAGAGAGACCCCAGTGGAAAGAAGGGGCCACCAAAGAAGGATGTACTTTTCTCTGAAGGGAGAAGAGAATTTCCACTTCGCTTATGGCCTTGGCTAAATACTGACAGAGATTGTGGATTCAAAAGGCTTCCATAGCCTAGGGAGCTCATGATAAGAGCCTTGGGTGATGACTAACATCATACATAAGAGTGTTAATTGTTAAATCAACAACAGGAGTCACTATGCACTTACTCCCCATGCAGGACCTCTGTCCTCAATGAATTGTATTATGAGAATTAACTGTAAAACTTGTTCTCAAACAGTTGTGTGTGTGTGTGTGTGTGTGTGTACAAATTGTTGAAATCTTTACCTAGTATAGAGTTGGTCTCTGTGTATAAAGCTAATTGAAGATGAATCTTAATGGAGAATGGAAAAGGGAGGAGGTGGGATGAGAGCGGGGGTGGGAGGGTGGGTATGGTGGGAAGACTCACTATATTCCTAAAGTTGTACTTATAAAATTTGTACTCTTTAAATAAAAGGTTTCTTTGGGAGAAAAAAAAATGTAACTCAAATCGTGCAGTGTTAACGCTTTGAACTAATCTCTGTTAACGAGGTGATCTTTGATTGTTAGTATTTGAATTAATATGAGCTAATATTTTATTGTTATGAACAACTCTGTATTTGCTAATATTTGTTAAGAAATGTTACCGGAAGTGGGCATTTGGCACAACAGCTAAGAAACTACTTGGGATGCCCACATTCTGTATCAGAGTGCAAGGTTTCAGGTCCCCCCTCCCCTTGCAGTTCCAGCCTCCTGCTGATGTGCACCCTGAGAGGCGGTGATGAGGCGTGGTTGCCATCCACATGGGAGACCAGACTGAGTTCTCAGTTTCCGGATCGGTCCTGACCCAACCCTGGCTGTTGCAAGCTCTTGGGGGAGTGAACCGGTGGGAGATCTCTCTTTCCCTATTTCTGCTATTTCTGCCTTTAAAATAAAATACATAAATAAAAGTCTTAAAAATATAAACACAGATGTAAAAACAAAAAGAAATGTCACCAACCAGAATAATATGGAAATACATACACATGCATGCCTGCATTTCAGCTGAATTTTCCTCACCTCACTGGTTAATAATGTCGATCCCTTCTCTTCTTCATTTGTCTTCAAGTCCAATTTTGCTTCTTTCTCTCGTGACTCTCTAGGTCTTGGAAAGCCCAGAGCCATTCAAGCATCTTTCCTTTTACACACACATGTGTGCACATGCACACACTCCCTTATCGATGGTCGCTTTCTCGTGGTTGCATAGAAAACTGGAAGTCAACTCTTCTTGCACACTAATGACGTCTCTCTTGCTTCTCCTTCTCTTGACATGAGGGAAAGATTCCTTCCTGGTCCACATCATTCAGCCAAACCTGGAAAACTTGAAGATCACAGCAACCTATGCACAATCGCAGGCAGTGCACAAACAGGTGAAGTCCCTGCCGGCTGGAAGCCTGCTCAGCCGCTCTTTCACATCAACAATCAGGAATGTCCCTCCTGAGTCTTATGTCCCATCTAGATCCCTTCAGTGATTTTCCTTTTGGTCCAAAACACTTAAGTAACTGATTTAAACACACACACACACACACACACAGGAAAACATAATGCAGATTGTAAAAAGGCCCACAGTCTCATCACGAATATGCTTAGTCAGAATCGCTAAGCAGACTGTAAGAGAGTGTTTTCTTCATCTGTGACTTAATTGCTGGCATCTTGCAGTGTAATATGGCATCTGATTCTGTTTGGCGTGTTTCCCATCATGCCTCGGATGACTGCTCCCTGGCCTTTGTGACTTTGAGGCCCATGCTACGGCAGTGTCCAGCTCCTGCTGTTTGCAGCGCTGCTCATTTGCATCATGGGTGGCCTGCTATTTTCTGTCATATTTGAAGAGGCTGAGTCAGTCGCCATGGAGCTCATCTGGTATTTTCAGGCCCCTTCACGATCATTTCTGCAGCAGTTGACGAGCTCAACGAGGGGGCGATTAGATCTGATTATTGAAATGGTCGAGCTTCCTGCATCCATGACCCTGTAACATTTGTTCAATGGCACAGCTTTTCTTGGAGCATGGACTTGCCTCCCAGTGGAATCCTCAGGCCAGGAGAACCTGTGTGCTCTCCTGAGTTTTCCCAGCAGTCATTGCTGTACATATTCACCCACGGTTTAAGGCTGTGCTTTTCAGGATTCTCAAGAAATTGTTGGGGTCGCTTTTGCCTACATGTGAACCTTTTCAGGGCGTTATGGACACATGATTTATATACTGGTGCATGAGCTTGTGTGTGTGTGTGTGTGTGTGTGTAGATGTGTTTAAACCCAATGAATATGGGTTGTAATGGGCCTGACTTAAGCCAGGGTGTTGACTGCCTTTGGGAACTTTTTTTTAACCTAGAATAATTTTATTTAAGGTACACAAATTTCATGCATTTCATATATACAAATTTAAGAATTTAATAATTCTTCCTACCCTACCCCCCATCCATATTCCCACCTTTCTTTCTCCTCTCTCTCCTATTCTCATTCTTATTTTTTTACTAAGATCTATTTTCAATCAACTTTATATGCATAAGATTAACCCTACACTAAGTAAAGAGTTCAACAAATACTATATTAAAAAAACTATTCAACAGTCCAAACAAGGGCTATTCAAAATCATTACATCTCAATGTATCAATTTCACTTCTATAGATTACCTTTTAGCATAGATTACTTGCCACAGATCAGAGAGAACATATGGTATTTGTTTTTAGGGGACTAGCTTATTTCACTAAGTATAGTGTTTTCCAGTTGCAACCATTTTTTTGTAAATGACATGATTTCATGTTTTTTTTTACCACTGTGTAGTATTCCATGGTGTACATACACCATAATTTCTTTATCCAGTCTTCAGTTAATAGACATCTGAGTTGATTCCATATGTTAACTATTGTGCATTGAGTTGCAATAAACATGGGGATACAGACAACTCTTTAATAGCCTGATTTTATTTCCCTTGGGTAAATCCCCAGGAATGGGGTGGCTGGTTCAATATGGCAGGTCTGTATCCAGGTTTCTGAGGTCTCTCCATGCTGTCTTCCACTGTGGCTGTACCAGTTTACATTCCCCCCAACAGTGGATTAGGGTACCTTTTTTCCCCCACATCCTCCCCAACATTTTTGTTTGTTGATTTCTGTATGAAAGTCATTCTAACTGGGGTGGGCCGAAACCGCTTTGTGGTTTTGATTTGCATTTCCCTGGTGGCTACTGATCTGGGAACCCCTTAATTGATGGCCAGGCTTTGCCATCTGATGCTGGGCATGCCTCACAGGTGCTGCTAATGACACGGAAGCAAAGCTTGAGTGTGCTCCCTAGGTCTCACACCTCTGCGTTAGATTGAACCATGCTACAGCATCATTTAGTTAACTCAATCTTGAACTTAATGCCATTTACCAGCCAAGCTTCCCTAGTTTTTTTTTCCTGTTCTTTTTCTCTCAGCGTCTTGACAAGCCATGCTGGTCTGTTGCAGCAGCTATCAATGACGACTAATGACTCCCTCACATAAATCAGGATTGTTCTGTTGGAGGGGATATGGCTGAATCAAGGAGATGGATAATTTTTGCCCTGTTCTCTTGTGTCTCTGTGAAATCATCTTGCCCTGTGTTTGTTTTCAGGGCAGAATCATCAACTGGCTGCAGGTTCTGAGCTTGTTCTGAGGGTGGATCTAAAAGCCTGCCATTTGTTGAGGTGGAAAAATGCACCTAGGGTTAACAGAATTTCAGCGTTGGAAGGGACTGAGTGATATCTTATAATCCAGTAGCTACTCTAAACATGCCCCAGTGCAAGTGTTTGCCAAACCAGAGCTGCCCCTAATGTCTACAGGAGTCTCAGTTTGAGTAATAGCTCTAACCTGCCCTGTCCCCAAATCACAGAACTGTGGAGGGCTGTGGACAGCTTAGTCACACCTCTGAGTAAATCACAACCCACCATGCCTGCCTTGTGTGTGAAGGATTTTATGCCCTGGCCTTAGTCATAGCCATGCCTCTTGTAATTCTAGTCTCTGCACATGGATGCCTTGCTTGCCAACCACCCAGTCCCTTGCAGTCTGGCCAGCCTCCATCGCTGTACTGAAACTGTTCTCTACAGGGCTGCCATACCTAATAGCCCCTTTCCTTTGACTCCCTTCCCTTTGACTATAGCCAGGATGCCATTCCTGGAAACTCTTTCATACTTTGGCTTCCATCCATGCCCTTTCTTGGTTCTCTTCCTGCCTCTGGGCACACATTGTGGGCTCTTCTCAGGCAAGTTCTATTCTTGTTCTCGGCGCCATCATTGATGACCTCAGTCATTCTCACAGATGCGGCCATTCATCTCTACCCATGAAGGAGCAGTGGAGAATTCTGGTTCCTCACTTCCAACTGCCAGCGTGGGATACTCCCTCCTTCTGTGAATCTCACCAATGCCATGATCTAGTCCTTCTCCTCCCAAACTGTCCTCATCGTGATTCTGCTGTACTCATATTTGCCTGTGCACCATTCTCCAGATCACCCAAACTCTTACGATTAGTTTCCTCGTGACCTAAGAGCTTGGAAGAAGCAAACCAGGAAAGTATAGGTCATGGAAGACAAAGAAAATAGAGGAGAGTAAATAGGGTCAGGTGCTGTGGGGGTCAGGTAAGATGGGCCCCGAGTGGTCAGGTGGATTTATCAAGAGGGAGACTGTGGGCAAGAGAAGTCTCAGTGGGGCAGGTGGGGAGGTGGAGGAGGCAGAGTTCAGAGTCAGTGAGAAAAACAAGGAAATGAAGACACAAAGTGAGTATGGACAATGTGAATCATTCCCTCCAGAAATTTGACTTTGAAGAGGAGAAGAAATTAGAGGAGGAAAAGTAAGAAGAAACTGTTTTCTTTCTTTCTCTTTTAATGATAAAAGAGGCTTGAGCCTGCTCCAGTATTGGTGAGAAGGACCATCAGAGAGGGGGTTAAAGAGGTAGGAGGTGACCAAGTTGGCACTCACAAGTGGAGAGGTGTGCTCCAGGGAGGAGGGGGAGCACTTCACCTGTTGTACTGAGAGTTAATAAGGAAGAGGACAGATGATAAGGATGAGCAGAGATGCTCAGAGCAGAAGGCGGCAGTGGTGCACTGGTGGTGCTGAGAAGTTAAGGGCGATTGCAGTTGATGCTTCTACTGTCTGTTAGATTGGGTTGATGCACAGGAATAATATTTAGGGTTTTGGAATTTAAAAGAATCCTGATTGTTAGCTTGAAATGTTTCACCTACGTGTACAAATAAACATAAGCAATGTTTACACCAAAGCATTGTGACAATTATTAAGCAGAAATAAATTGATTGAACTTTATACCCTCCAGCTTTGCCAGAAGTATTATGAGATTGCACAATTAAAAATAAGAGAAATTGCTTTATTTAAAAAACATGAGAAAACATGGAAAGAGAGAATTTAAAAATTGAAAACCCTTTAATCTCTGTAAATAGATTTCTCTTCCTCATCTTTATCATGAAATCCTAAATTTGGAAATCATTTAAACACAACATAACAACAGGTAAATTTTAAAGGTTTATTTATTTGAAAGGCAGAGTTACAGAGAGAGGTGGGGAGAGACAGAGATCTTCGTCTGCTGTTTCACTTCCCAAATGGCCACAATGAAACTAGGGCCGTGGAACCCCATCCAGGTCTCCCACATGGGTGGAAGGAGCGCAAGTACCTGGGGCATCTTCTGCTGCTTTCCCAGGCACATTGGCGGAGAGTTGGATTGGAAGTGGAACTGCTAGGCTGGAACCGGCACCGTATAGGATGCTGGCATGGCAAACAGCGACTTAAACTGCTATGCCACAATGTTGGCCCCAACAGGTAACTTTCAATATAGGTAATAAAGACAGATGTTTGGGGTGGGGAGGGAGGGTGGGAGGGAGGTCATCATGAGAGCATGAAGATGTTAGAGGGAGTGTTTCCAGGAGGCTGCTGGTGGTGGTGGACAGGGAAAGACTGCTAAGCATCTTTGAGAAGCTCATTAAGGCTCCTGCTGGTGAACTGAAGTGATGGCAGCTGTGTGATAGTTGTTGGTACTGCTTATCAGCCTGGTATTGGTGTACCAAGGAGGACATTTGAACTCATCCAGGACTGGGGTTTTGCTGGGCAAGTGATGAAGAGGATGGGTTTAAATAGGAAAGGAAGTGAAGAAAAGGAGTGGAGTGGATGAGTTAAAAAAGATGAAGCCAAAGACCAGAGCATTCAGAAGAGAGCCAGATGTTGGCAGGGTGCTTAGTGCCCAGGGGCAGATGGCTGCAGTGAGGAGGGGGCTGTGTGGCCAGAGGTGGTGGTTGTCAGCACAGCAGAGATTCCCACAACCTGTGGAGGAACAACAGGGAAGGACAAGGTCCCCAGGGTTGCACTTGGTTCCAGGAAGAGTGAGAATGGCCAACCACAGCCCCACACCAGAAGCAATAGTGGGAGGTCCGGGAGCAGGAATAGTGGGAGGTCTGGGAGGGAGGGGACAGGTGGGAGATTAGGTCAAGAGGAAGAAAGCATAAACTAGCCGAAGGAGAAGATGGGCCAGTGCAGGAAGTTGACATTTCAGAGACTGGGACGTGGTGGGCTTAGCTGACCCTAACCTTGCCACGAGGATTAGTCCCACTTCTTCAATGTGCACCCAGGCTTTGCTGGAGCAACCACATCCTGGATGCAATGACAGTTCAGAAAACACGTGTGTCTCGGGGGTTCCCGGAAGGAGTTGACACATCCAAATATTCCCCTTGTGCTCCAAGGCATTTTCCTTCCTACTTGTCAAACTTGTTCGTAAAATCCTGTGGGCCAGTGACTGTCAGTGATCTCGCTGACATAGCCTGGTGCACCGTAGAATCACCCGGGCGGCTTTCAGTACCCACCACTTCCTGGGCCCCAGCCTAATTATATCAGAATGCTTGGGGCCTCTAGAATGTACAATCCATTTTCCTAACAACTTCTCGTGTGTGAAGAACCTGCGCCTCACATCTCTGCTGCGTATTATGTGGTTAGCCAGCCGGCAGCATCAGCCTGATGGAAATGCAGAACGCCAGGCCCTACTTTGCTCACGTACTGAGTCAGAACCTGCGTTCTTTTTTAAAGTTTTATTTATTTATTTGAAATTCAGAGTTACACAGAGAGAGGAGAGAGAGAGAGAGAGAGGGAGAGAGAGAATCTTCTATCTGCTGGTTCACTCCCTAGTTGGCCACAATGGCTGGAGCTGTGCCGATCCAAAGCCAGCAGGGGCCCAAGCACTTGGGCCATCTTCTACTGCTTTCCCAGGCCACAGCAGAGAGCTGCATTGGAAGAGGAGCAGCCAGGACTCAAATTGGCACCCATACGGGATGCCGGCACTGCAGGCAGTAGCTTTACTTGCTACACCACAGCGCTGGCCCCAGAACCTGCATTCTAATAAGAGCTCCTTCTGCCAGGTGATTCCCATGAGCACTGATGTTTGAGAAGTACTGCCTTAAAACAATGCGGGTGCTTGGGTCTCTCCTCCAGAGATTCTGAGTTTATTAACCTGGATTCTGGCCTGGGAATTGGGAGGGTTTGGGGCTTTTTTTTTTTTTTTTCATGTATATATTTGAGAGGCAGAGGGAGAGAGAGGGAAAGAGAAAGCTCCCACTGTCTGGTTCACTCCCTGAAATGTCCACAACAGCCAGGATTGGACTGGACCAAAGGCAGGAGTAGGGAACTCAATCCAGGTCTCCCATGTGGGTGGCGAGGACCCCACTACTCAAGCTGTCACTTGCTGCCTCCCTGGACCTGCATTAGCAGGAAGCCGGAGTCAGAAGCACATCCAGGAATAGAACTTAGACACTCCAGTGTGGGATGTGGGAGTATTTTTGTGTTTTTGGTTTTTTTGAAGATACTTCTTCTAAAAGAAAAAAATGTATTTATTTGAAAGAAGTTTATGGAGAGAGAAAGACAGATCTTCCATCTGCTGGTTCACTCCCCAAATGGATGCAATGGCCAGAGCTGGGCCTGTTGGAAGCCAAGAGCTTCATCCAGGTCTTCCATGTGGGTGGCAGGGACCCACACACTTGGGTCATTTTCTGCTGCTTCCGTAGGCACATTAGCAGGGAGCGGGATTGAAAGTGGAGCAGCAGGGAGTCGAATTGGCACCCATATGGGTTGCTGGTGTCACAGGCAGCGGCTTTACCTGCTATGCCACTGCACTGGCCCTGGGATGTGAGAGTCTTAACCTTCAGGCCAAATGCCTGCCCCAGTTGGAGTTTTAAAAGCTTTCTAGGTAGTTCTTGTTTTCAGCAGTTTAAGGTCCCTGCCTTACAGCATCTAGCAAAGAATCAGGAAAGGTGCCTGAGGTATTTTAATTCAACTGGGTTGATCAACCTCATCTTTGTTTAATGATTTCTGACCTTTTATTTAACTCACTAATGAACTACATTTGCTTCCCATTTGGGGGAAAAACTGCCTGTCAGAAACTCATGGCAGGAACATCATTTCTCCTCATCTTCGAAAATGCTACTGGGACGCTTAGTAACTGATTAGACAGGAAATACTGCACAACCCAAGGCCTATTACGTAAGGACCGGTTCATTTATTAATGGAAAAAATTGGGGGCCTATTTTTGGTGTAGGACTCATTACAGAATACTAACCAACTGCTTATAAACGTGAGAAGAGCAACCTTCCTGATTAGCTATTTCTTTCATCTTCCCTAAGACCTTGTATGAAATGATATTTAAAGCACTCTTTGGTTTTTTTAAGCCAACTGATTGCACAAGTCAAACAACAGTAATTGGCTTGCTGAAATGTTGGATTACTACTATTATAGGAATTAACATGTAACAAGTATTACTTTAGACATGAGTTTCTAAAGTATAATCCCAGATTAAAAGTGAATATTTTTAAAGAAAAGAATAAGTTTGACAAGTGTTTTAAGAATTCATTATGCTTTATGAGCTTGAAGGGAAAAACATTTTTTAAGCATCTCATTTAGACCACCTGTAACTCTGAAGTTAAATAGTCAAATCAGCCATTCCTATGTGGGTGGTTAAGTCTTGTGAAGATTAGAAGGTTATTATTGACTTTCCCCAAGTTTTTATTTCCCCTTTCAGAGTCAAACAGCTGAATCACTTTCCCAACACTCTAAGAATTATGACAACTAAATTTGCAGCAAAGTAAAAGTACTGATTTTCAAGATTTTATAAGGAAAATGATATCAATCATCTTTTAAAATTCTACAAGCTTCAGAAAAAAAATTTATCCCATTAGACTTGATAAGATGGTCATTCGTTTTTTAAAAATCTGTAATGAACGATTCAGTGGATTCTCTGTCCTTTGAATGCTCTAAGTCATGTTCTTTGTAGGCAGCCAAAACAAAACTATCAAGGCTTGAAAAATATGTATCTTCCTCACACTGGCTGGCTGGAAATGACCCAGGCAATAGTTCTACCTTCCAGCCTCAGGCCTCAAATATAGTTCTTTAGCATTTTTCTTTCTTAAAAGCCCAAAATGACCTAAGTGTGTTTTAGATTCCACCTCCTGGCATATAATGAGTGCTTCCCATGTGCTAGAAGGCTTATTGTTGAATTCCAGTGGACAGCATCACACAAGATTCCCCAGTAGGGAGAAGCTAGGACATAGTCTCTCCTTGTCTGCATTTTCCAGTGCTCCCTCACTATGACTGGCATCTTTGAGGCAGGTGTCTTGCATAAGAGAGGGTTCAGCTCATTCTTCATCTGGCCCTAATGGCATTGTCCTGAGTGCCCTATGGAGGAAGGTTACATTTGCAATTTAGTTGGAATTCAAAATGTTATAGAAAAAAAATCACTGATTCAATGTGCCGTTGGGTGGTTAAGAGCAGGATTCATGCCTTGTTCATCATGACCCTGTAGATTCATAAATAGGTGATGAATTTGAAAATATCATAAAATAGGGTCAGTTTAATTCTGAGAACTCTACTTGGATATATAGTGTCTAATACACCACTTGGATGCACACTTAATGTTGAATGATGAAATGGCATTTCCATGAAGTGACTTAGACGGGAGAATTGGGTTCTAGCAGTGTGTTTACACACACACACACACACACACACACATTGACTGGCAGGTCCAAAATATGTTTTTTTACTAAAGCATAGGATACCCCAAATGGAAGTCAACATGATCATATACAGATCAAGTCGCCTCAAGGGACCTGACTTGGTGTACAGAGTGCAGTGACTGCCACCAGGCAACCCTCACTGTTTCCTGCCCCACCCTTTCCCCCTTAGCTAGCATCTTGTGACACCATCCTGTCCCACTATGTACTGTTGGGTTCATGAAACTAACTTTATGTGAGGATCTCCTTTAGGCATCCATCACTCAGCTACTCTGCTTGATTGAGTCACTTTTCTGTTGGATTAACACAAGGGCCCTTCTTCAGCACCCTGAATTCTGTTCTGTTGGGCATTCTGAGCAAGCTTCCATAGATGCAGATTCAACCATTCATTGTGCACTTGAAATACTTGTGACTTCCCACCTGCCACAGAATGCAGTCCAAACTCCGACCCAGAAAATTCTCTCCTCTACTTGTGTTCTAACCTCATGGGCCGTCGTTGCCTCCTCTCTGCCTAGCCCTCTGTGCCTGTGCACATGCTGTTCCTCTAACTGGAATTACCTCATTTGGCAACTTGGATGTATCTGTCAAGAGTCACCTTCAACTTCTTCTCAATGAAGTCTTGCCTGAACTCTTTTCCTGAGCGATAACCCTTTTCACACCTTTGTTCAGAACAGTACTGGGTTCATGTCCTGCCTCCCTGCACACTCCACTCTACAGAGCTCCTTGAATCCAGGTTCCATGGATGACATCTTTGTCTTTGTGGTCACCCCGCCCACAACCCCACCACAGCAGTGGCCAACACACTGTGGCTGGCACTCCAGAGAGACCTGACAAAGGAGTGAAAGGACAACCACGTGACTGCCTTCTCCAAGTGTCTAATCTAGTAATAGGGAGAACTTGAGAAGCCAGAAAAACAGCCAGGCCAGGGACTGGGATTTCCTTGGGGTCTTAGCTTGGTGCTTGTAATTATGCCTTGTAATTTCCCACTCCCAATCAAAAAGTACCACAGAGGTGTTGGTTGGTGAACGTGTTGATTCAGTGCTCAGAGTTCACTGATTGAGAAACAGCAGAGACACCCATGTCCCAAAGTTTGACTAGAGAGCCTCCTGATTTTCAGTGTTTGCATGGAGACCAAAACACAATGTACAGGTCACAGGTAAGTTTCCATAAGGTTCTGAAATCCATTTTGAGGGTTTTTTTCCTAACTTCAAATGCTACTCTCCAAGACTTCTCTTATTGAATTGGATGGCATCGTTTGCAAACATTAAGTTTAAAGAAAGGCCACAATATGCGGAACCACATATTATCTTAAATAACGATGTTATGCACATGAAAATATGTAGCTTTCCTTTCCGGGGTGATTGCTTTGTTTGATCAAATTGAAAGTCAAGTTTTCTATTTTGGCATTATGCCTTATTTCCTTAGACTAAATGAAATTGTTCCATTATAGCAAATAGAAGCTTGATAATGGTTTGATTCCAGTTTAATTGGAATGCTGTTCTTGGAATATTTCACCATTCCAGACTTATTCCTCAGTCCTGTGTTTTTAAATAGAGACCGAGCTGGGACTGGGTTCCAGCCCCTATGGGATTTGGAATCCCCAGAGAATTTCTAACCACGCCCAGTCTGGGGCAGGAAGGGTGCTGCTTGCCTGCTGTCAGTTAGTGAGAAGGGTTGGGTTCATCACAAGTCCCGGGAAATGAAACACTGAGAGAAAGATCCCCTCCTGGGGTTTGGTCTTAGCTCTTCTTGGGACCAGCCCAGGGTTTGGAGAGTGATGAGTGGGTCACACTTGAGATGGCTTCCTCCTTGTTTCAGAAGTGGACTGCACCAAGGCATTGAAACTGTTTCTCTCTTTTTGCTTAAGGCTTCCTCACGGCCATGAGGCAGGAAGTGACTCGTGCCCACAAAGGCTGGGCCCTGGACACTGTGACCATCAACAATGAAGTTCTGCGGCAGACCAAGGAGGAGATCACGTCACCCCCCGGGGTAGGTGCCACCGGGCAATAGCAGGGGCAGTTCTGGGGCCAGGGCGAAAGTTCAAAGTTCTGCTTAAAACTGATCTATGCATATCTTAGTGAAGCCCGTTTGTTTTGCATGGCTAACAGGAGCCCTCAATGCAGAGCCCCCTCCCTCTGCCATAGTAGGAGGCTAATGACAAAATCTGTGGTCCTAGGAACTCCCCCCAGTGCGTTTCTCTGTAATCACAAGTCACGCTTGTGTTTGCTAAAAAGGGTTTTCCACACATCCACAGCTACTGCTCTGGACTGCATACAGAATCAACCGTGGACAGCAGAGCAGGGCTGAAGGCAGCGGAGACTAACTGGGCCAGCAGCCTGGTTCCAGCGGCGCCCACCCTGGCCGTGGGAGTCTCAGTGGAAGGACACTGGGCCGGAGGAAGAGAGGGGTGCTGCCGGGAGTCACTGCTCAGCTCGGTGAGCTTGGGCAAGTTCTTTAACTTTCTTGAGACTCCACTTCTCCATCTATCAAAGGAGCGTGGTAGTTCAACCTCATAAAAGGAAGTTGTGACTATCTAAATGTGACCATGTAGGCTTGGTGCTGGACCCCACATGGACACTCATTAAATATTTTTTTAAAGATTTATTTATTTGAAAGGCAGAGTTAGAGGAACAGACAAGGACAGAGATCTTCCATCCACTGGTTCACTCCCCAGATGGCCACAACAGACAGGGCGGGGCCAGGCTGCGGTTAGGAGCCAGGAACTCCATCTTGGTCTCCCAGCTGGGTGGCAGGGGTGCAGGCGCCTGGACCATCCTCTGCAGCCTTCTCAGGTGCATTAGCAGGAAGCTGGATTGGAAGTGGAGCAGCCAGGACTTGAACCGGTGCTCTGAAATGGGATGCCAGTGATATGGCTTACCCCACTGTACTATGCCCTGACACTCAATAACTCTCAGTCCCCTTTCCCCTTTCTCTGTTTTCATCCCTTCATTTGTCACATATGAGGGCTGAATCGGATGACGTCCAAGTCCTGGCCAAGTTTCCTGCCACTTTATAACAAAGACCACCATTCCTTGAGTTCCCAGTCACGTGCTCCATTTCTGTCCAAGACCTCCCCAGGAGCTCCTTTAGCCTCCATATTTTCATCAATAATCTCTAAGGCACTTTGGGCCCTTTCTATCATACGCCTCACGATATGGAGTTCTACCCAGTGTGCAATTCCCAAGTCACTTCCCCATTCATAGCTATTCGTTACAGCAGCACCCTGCTTCCTGGTATCGGAATCTGTATTAGTTTCCTAAAGCTGTTGTAAGAGAATGTGGTGAAAACAGCAGAAACTTTCTCTCTCACAGTTGAGGAGGCTGAAAGTCAGAAATGACAGTCTTGGCAGGGCTCGCTTCCCCTGCAGGCTGAGGGAGAATCCTGCCCTGTGCCTCTCTCCTGGCTGCTGGTGCTCGCGGGCAGCTCTGGCACTGCGTGGTTCACAGACCCATCACTCTGTCCCTGCCTCCTTCTTCCCCATGTTAGCTCTGTGTGTCCGCTCCTCTTCTTACAAAAATAAGAGAGGGCTTCAACAACTTCATGAGCCATTCACAGTATCTTTTTTTTTTTTAAACTATTTTTGACTGAGAGGGAGCCAGAGAGCTCTCATCTTTTGGTTTGTTCCCCAAGTGCCCACAACGGCTGGGTATGGGAAAGGGCCAGAGCCAGGAGCCAGGAAGACAATCCAGGTCTCCCACTCCCAGGTGGTAGTGGCTCAGTTCCTGGAGCCATTGCTGCTGCCTCCCCAGGTCTGCACTGGCAGGAAGCCGGGGTAGGAGCTGGAGCTGGAATCAAACTTGGGCACGCCGATCTGGGACACAGGTGTCTTTACCACTAGGCTAAGCACCTGCTCCACATTATCTTCTAATCCTATTCCTTGGTGAACTCTCTGAAGGCCCCTCATATCAAACAAAGGGAACCACATGTCCTGGTTTCCTAAGACTGCCCGTGGTTTTATATCAAACCATGCGCCTCCATTTTTGGTTCAAAACCTTGTACTACTGGCTCACAGAGGGGATTCCAGAAAAACACTTGGCAACTAATGTCATTGTCTTTTATTAGAAGCTGCACTTCCTTCCCCTTAGCCAATCCTCATGGAAACGGAAAAATAGTCACCATCTTCTGCATATGTTTACGAGCTTGCATAGTTCATGGCGTCTCCCCAGTGGATCCTCCTCAGCCTTTCTCTTTTTTATTTCCAGAGAATGCATGTTCTGACTGCATGTTCTCCCCTCTGCCTGCGAGATAATGTCCAAACTCCCTGGTTTAGCATCCAGACTCTTCCATAGTCAAGTCCTGATTTACTTTATCACCACTGAAAGCTCTGCTAAATACAGTGGGTGGGCTCTCCCATCCCTAACTGCCTTTTAAAAAAAAAAAAAAAACAACCTTTTATTTAATAATTATAAATTTCAAAAGTACAGCTTTTGGATTACAGCGGCTTTTCCCCCCATAACCTCCCTCCCACCCGCAACCATCCCATCTCCCACTCCCTCTCCCATCCCATTCTTCATCAAGAATCATTTTCAGTTATCTTTATATACAGAAGATCAACTTACTATATACTTAGTAAAAATTCCAACAGTTTGCACCCACACAGATACACAAAGTATGAAGTACTGTTTGAGTACTAGTTTTACCATTAATTCTCACAGTACAACACATTAAGGACAGAGAGCCTACATGGGGAGCAAGTGCACAGTGATTCCTGTTGTTGATTTAACAACTGACACTCTTATTTATGACGTCAGTAATCACCCAAGGCTCTTGTCATGAGCTGCCAAGGCTATGGAAGCCTTTTGAGTCTACAAACTCCAACCTTATTTAGACAAGGCCAAAATCAAAGTGGAAGTTCTCTCCTCCCTTCAGTGAAAGGTACCTCCTTCTTTGAAAACCCATTCTTTCCACTGGGATCTCACACACATTTAGGTTGTTTGTTTGTTTGTTTATTTTTGCCACAGTGTCTTGGCTTTCCATGCCTGAGAAACTCTCATGGGCTTTTTAGCCAGATCCGAATGCCTTAAGGGCTGATTCTGAGGTCTGAGTGCTGTTTAGGGCATCTGCCATTCTGTGAGTCTGCTGTGTATCCCGATTCCCATGTTGGATCATTCTCTCCTTTTTAATTCTATCAATTAGTATTAGCAGACACTAGTCTTGTTTATGTGATCCCTTTGGCTCTTAATCCCATCATGATCAATTATGAACTGAAGCTGATCACTTGGACTAGTGAGATGGCATTGGTACATACCACCTTGATGGGATTGATTTGGAATCCCCTGGCACGTTTCTAGCTCTACCATTAGGGGTAAGTCCGAGTGCCAAACTGCCTTTCTTCATAGTATTGCTCCTGCCTGGCCATCCTGCCCTCTCCCCTCTGTCTTCCCAAACTCAGCCCAGCCTTCAGCATCCACTTCCAGGCACTCTCCTGCGCCCTGCAGCCCACTGTGACCATGCACCTGGGAAGTCATTGCATGTGTCCTCAGTTCTCCTGGGAACAGCCCCTGGAACACGGGTGGGCTGCCACTCAACTCAGTCTTCTTAAAACACTTCCCTGTGCATGCCAGGACCTTGGCAGCAGGGATGTGTTAGTCTCTTTGTGTTGCTGTGATGTCCAAGGAAAAAAGGTTTACTGGGCCCATGGTTCTCAAGGCTGGGGAGTTCCAGGGCAGGAGCCACTGTGATGAGGTCTCTGTTGCTGGGGGTCCCACAGCAGTGCAGTTGTCTGGGATTCCCACTAAGCCACCAACCCATTAACCTGTGCCCTCAGCGCCTCCTCCCACCTCACAGTGGGGTTAGAAGTTCAACGAGAATTTTGATGGGGATATCCAAACTGTAGCTGGTGGAGTGGGGTGCGGAATGGCCAGACCGCCCTTTCTTCTTCCCTCCCGAGTCCCCTTGCACTCGCTGCACCATTCCCGCCCCACCCCTGGGGTGGGGGAGGTGCTCTGACTCTCTGGCTGCAGCCAGCCTCACTTGTCCTGGTGACCGATGGAAAGCTGAGCCCCAGGCAGCCTGGCCAGTGCAGGCTGAGATCCCGCGTCACACCCACGCAAGCCCAACCTCTCCCAGGGTCTCCACCCCCACAGAGCAGACTGGGCACTGCGGCTACTTCTGCGCTTGCCCCAGCAGTCACCCGGCAGCCTCCTCCGGCACATTTCTGCAGGCTCAGAGCCCCGCCCCGCATGGCTGGGGAAGAGATGCCCAGGAGTGGGGGTGGTTGGAGAACAGGCGTATGCTCTCCTTCCCAACAGTCAGCCTTGACTACACGCTCGCTTTCCACGTGACTCTTCCAGGAAGGAGTATATATTTATGGGCTCTACCTGGACGGCGCAGCATGGGACCGACGGAACGGGAAGCTCACCGAGTCCACGCCCAAGGTGCTGTTCACGCAGCTGCCCGTGCTCCACATCTTCGCCATCATCCCCACGCAGCCCAGGGACGCCAAGCTGTATGTGTGTCCCATCTACAAGAAGCCCAGGCGGACGGATCTGACCTTCATCACCGTGGTGTATTTGCGAACTGTGTTGTCGCCAGATCACTGGATCCTGAGAGGAGTGGCCCTGCTGTGTGACATCAAGTAAGGTCATGTCCACGTGCAGAGGGTGCCCCCCACACTCGCAACTGCAGAGGCGGCCTGGGGTCGGCCACCCGCGGCTTTCCTCCCTGGTAATCACTCCCCCGCTCTTTGTAAATTAAAAAGCTGGCGTTCTACCATTGCTTGTGTGTTTCTTTCCCTCATATCAGTATTCCAAAAGATGATTTTAAATTAAAGCTTTTTATTCCAGAGAATCATCTTCCCTTATAATTACTTTAAAAAAAAAAGATGTATCTTCATGTTAGAACACTTTGTAAGGTTCTTTTTTTTTTTTAAAGATTTATTTAGGCAGAGTTACACTGTGTGTGTGTGTGTGTGTGTGAGAGAGAGAGAGAGAGAGAGAGAGAGAGAGAAAGAGAGAGAGAAGAGAGAGATCATTTAGACTCTGGTTCACTCCCCAAATGCCTGCAACAGCCAGCACTGGGCCAAGCTGAAGCCAGGAGCCAGGAACTTCTTCCAGGTCTCCCATGTGGGTGCAGGGGCTCAAGGACTTGGGCCATCTTCTGCTGCTTTCCCAGGCGCATTAGCAGGGAGCTGGAGTGGAAGTAGAGCAGCTGGGACTCCAATAGCACCCCTATGGGACACTATGCCACGCTGGCCCTGAAAGGTCTGAATTTTAAAACATCTAAAACATGGGTCCAGCGCTGTGGCATAGTAGGTTAAGCCTCCGCCTGTGGCACCTGCATCCCATATAAGCACCAGTTCTAGTCTGGGCTGCTCTTCTTCTGATCAGACTCTCTGCTATGGCCTGGGAAAGCAGAAGATGGCCCAAGTCCTTGGGCCCCTGAACCTATGTGGGAGACCCAGAAGAAGCTCCAGGTTCCTGGCTTCGGATCGGCACAGCTCTGGCTGTTGCGGCCATTTAAGGAGTGAACCAGCGGATGGAAGACCTTCCTCTCTGTCTCTCCTTCTCTCTGTCCGTAACTCTGTCTCTCAATAAGTAAAAACATTAAATAAAAAAGTTTAAAAAATCTAAAATAAAGTGTTTATATATTATATCCTTAAAGGAGCTCCGCAGGTGAAAACCTTTGCCTCAAACAGAAATCACTTTTCCCCTTGAATAAAATCCACCTGCGCATGCGTGCATGCTGATGCATGCTCGTGTACTAGAAAAATATATACTTGTGTGCTGGTGCGTGCTCTTTAGCCCCTTCCAAGTGGCTCACCCAGTGCTGGTGTGGTGCCCCTCTGCAGTCCAGCTGTGTGGTCTGCAGTTGTCTGAGACCGAAAGCCACCAGAAAGGCTGCTCCTGTCGTTTAAGTTGACTTACTGTTATTTCATTATGATTTTTCTCAGAGCTCTTGAGGCCCAAGGAACCCTGTCTCCAGCTCTTCCTCCTAACCCCAGCTCTACAGGAGAGAATGAAACACATTCCTAGGCAGCAAATGGAGAAGGAAAAACAAACTATCAAATGCAATTAGGTTCCATGCTGAATGTCTTCAAACGCAAAGTCTTTTAAAAGTGAAGCTATTTCTCACTCTGTAGCTTGTCTGAAACTCAGTATGAACCTTGATTTCCTGCTAAAGGAAATTGTCAATTTAACAAAAACAGATGAGGTCGTGCATTGAAGGCTCATGCAGCGACAGGATAGTGAAGAAGCGTCTCTCCTGGTCTTTTTTTTTTTTTTTTTTTTTTTTTTTTGTGACAGGCAGAGTGGACAGTGAGAGAGAGAGACAGAGAGAAAGGTCCTCCTTTGCCGTTGCTTCACCCTCCAATGGCCGCCGCGGCCTGCGTGCTGCAGCCTGAGCATCACGCTGATCCGATGGCAGGAGCCAGGTGCTTCTCCTGGTCTCCCATGGGGTGCAGGGCCCAAGCACTTGGGCCATCCTCCACTGCACTCCCTGGCCACAGCAGAGAGCTGGCCTGGAAGAGGGGCAACCGGGACAGAATCAGGCACCCTGACCGGGACTAGAACCCAGAGTACCGGCGCCGCAAGGCAGAGGATTAGCCTAGTGAGCCGCAGTGCTGGCCTCTCCTGGTCTTCTCATTTAGAATCCTTTGGCCTGCCCGTAGCTACGCTCAGTCCTCCCTGTCTATTCTGAAAGAAGGCACCATTGCGGGGTGCTTTGCTCCTCTGTCATCCACTGTCGCCCCGGTCAGAGATGCTCACAACCAACAAAGCAAGATGGTCAAGCAGTAGCCCCCAGGAGGGGTCCAGGGAAGACCCCAGAGGAAGTTCAGCCTCAAGCTGGTATACTTTCAAAGGGTAGGAAGCTATCATGACATGCAAATTGCAACTAAGTGGCCTCTGCATCACCCCTGATATCCCCTCAGTGTCAAAGCCATAGAACTTTTGGAAGAGAAGGGCAATTTAAAACAGAAAGCAGCAGAGCCCCTGGCCCAAGTGTGTGTGTGTGTGTGTGTGTGTGTGTGTTTTAAAGATTTATTTAGTTATTTGTAAGACAGAGTTACAGAGAGGCAGAGGCAGAGACAGAGAGAGAAAGAGAGAGAGAGAGGTCTTCCATCCGCTGGTTCACTCCCCAGATGGCCGCAACATCTGGAGCTTCTTCCGGGTCTCCAATGCAGATGCAGGGCCCAAGTCCTTGGTCCATCTTCCACTGCTCTCCCAGGTCACAGCAGAGAGTTGGATCGAAGTGGAGCAGCCGGGACTCGAACCGGTGCCCATATGGGATCCTGGCATTGCAGGTAGTGGCCTCATCTGCTACGCCACAGCGCTGGCCCCCTGAGTGTTTTGATACTTCCCATAGCCAATACACACACTAAGGCAAAGGTGGGCTTCTCCAGACAGAACGCCCTCCTGAACTGAAGCTAGAATTTGGAAGCACTTGGCAGTCTGGGTGGGCACAGGGCAAGCGAGGCATCCTGATGTTACAGCAAAGCAACCCGAAGGCTCCAGAGTAAAACCCACACCTTTTCTCCATACTCCCGTCCAGGTGCTAAAACAATGGAGGGCAAATGCGTGGTCTGAGCCTCTGACTATCACAGTAGGGCTTGGGAGGGGAACCCGGAGGCTGAATGTTCCCTGAGGACTTGACTGTTTTGTGGAATATGGGGGAAAGAAATGGAAAAGACGTGGATGTAGGAAGGGTCATTGCTCAGCCTGCGAGAGCCACGTGAGCACCACTTCCCAGGAGCTCTGTGCTGTGACGGATTCAACAAAAAGGGAGAGGTGGGCCCTGAAGCCCGGCCAGGATGGGTGCCTGGAGCCTGGGCAGTGCCTCAAAATGGTCCTCTCCGTGGCCAGTACGTCTCAGCTGTCCCTGCTTCTGCTGAGAGCTGGCTGGGGCCCAGCTCTGCTTACTTTTTCTAGACCCAGTAAATGGTTTCCTGAGACATTTTGAGCTATTGAACTTCCATAAACACATCACCATTTTCTCTGCAAAATTGTTGCTCTTTCACTAATTACCTAATTTGCCACACTTGAGTGGAGGCGACCTGGTGAGCACAAAGGAGCAAAGGACAGAGAGGAGCTGGTTAGGCTGGGAGGGAGGCACAGTGATGTTTTCCTGCCTTAGAGGCCGCCTGGTCTTAGCAAAATGAGCCAGGAGATGGACTTTCCGTTGATTTCAAATGTGATCTCAGTTTGGACTTGCCATAGAAGTCCGTCCAAAAGTGTTTGGAGATCCGTCTTCTAAAAGGGCTAGCCTTGTGAGTGACGCATGAGCGAGCCAATCTGCCGTCAGAGACCTCCGGTGAGCCGGGGACGTCCCTGTCATCGGAGGTGCAGTGTGGCTGCACCTGGGGAAAGCTCATAGGTGAAGTTTAAAGTGCAAGGCTTAGGGGAGAACTTGAAGACAAGGTAGCGTTTGGGTTGCGTCTTGATCTTCTCATAGATGCCATCAAGAAAGAGACTGGATGTTGTAGTGCAGGGAGTGGCACAGGGAGAGGGGAGGGTGGGATGAGAGACAGCACCCAAGGGAGACCCCAGACCAAGCCTGCACTGTGTTTCCCAATACGAAGGCCCTCCCCAGGCAGCCGAAATGAGAATTGGGCCAATGGAGATGACAACGGGAATGGGGGTAAAGAGACGCATTTGCAGCCAGCGCTGTGGCTCACTAGGCTAATCCTCCGCTTTGCGGTGCCGGCACACCGGGTTCTAGTCCCGGTCGGGGCGCCGGATTTTGTCCCGGTTGCCCCTCTTCCAGGCCAGCTCTCTGCTATGGCCAGGGAGTGCAGTGGAGGATGGCCCAGGTGCTTGGGCCCTGCACCCCATGGGAGACCAGGATAATACCTGGCTCCTGTCATCCGATCAGCGCGGTGCCCCGGCCATTGGAGGGTGAAGCAACGGCAAAGGAAGACCTTTCTCCCTGTCTCTCTCTCTCTCACTGTCCACTCTGCCTGTCAAAAAAATAAATAAATAAAATTAAAAAATTTAAAAAAAGAGATGCATTTGCAGTATGGGGGGAAGACTTGGGGGCTCAGGAAGCTGCATAGAAATGAAGAGTAATCAGGATGGTATAGCCTGGGGCGACTGGCTGGGTGTTTCTTCTGTTACTACCATTCGGGAAGCAGAGCTGTTTTGATAGCCAAGTGCTTAGAAATGACCATGGGCCAGGGGCTCTGAAGAGACTCGAAGGCCAGCGTGCCTGCAGCGGTTCACAGGGAGCTCCATGGCTGGTCGGTCTGAGCACCTGATGTGAGTCCATCTGAGTAATCCTCAGACCAGCCCTGTGGTGTCACGGCTGATAGCGCCAGCTCTGTGTTACAGAGCAAGGCACCAAGGCACCGAGAAGCTAAGTACCTCGTCCCGGTTCTGACGGCTGGTGAGGGACAGAGCTGAAGGCTCCTGGACATATTCTGCTGGACTTTGCTAGATGGTATTTGACTCTCTCAAACCGGCCTTGTGGTGCAGCGGGTTAAGCTGCCGCTTGTACCACAGGCAGCCCAGTCCCGCCCGCCCTGCCTCTGATCCAGCTCCCTGCTAATGCACCTGGGGAAGCAGCAAAAGATGGCCCAAGTACTTGTGGGAGACTAGGATGGAGTTGCCATCTCCTGGCTTCAGCCTGGCCCAGTCCTGGCTGTTACAGCCATTTGGGAATGGAAGCCATTTGAGAATGGAAGATCTCTTTCTCTCTCCGTGTTGCTCTGCCTTTCAAATGCATAAAATAAATCTTAAAAATAAATAATAAGAATCCACTGCTGATCAGTTTAAGTTCATAACTGATCATAAAGATAGGATTAAGTGTGAAAGGGATCACATAAATGAGACCAAATGTCTGTTAATAATAATTGATATAATTAAAAAGAAGAGATTGATCCAATAAGGGAAGCAGGCCATGCAGCTGACTCTTAGAATGACAAATGCCCTAAACAGCACTCAGACCTCAGAATCAGCCCTTAAGGCATTTGGATCTTGTTAAAAAGCCCATGAGAGCATTTCAAGCATGGAAAGCCAAGACACTGTGGCAAAAAATGACCTACATGAAAGATCTCTGCGAGTTATATCTCAGTGGAAAGAACAGGCCATCAAAGGTGTGGGGAGCAACCCGGACTGGACTGAGTTACTGGAATTAAGACTTATTCTATGCATCTGCTCTCCCACAATATGGCGCTGGGAGAGGAGAAAACAGCTTCTACGCAGCTGCCTCCAGTTCAACCAATAAACTGTAGGACCTACTCCTGATTAGAGGAGAGCAGCGTACTCGGCGTGTGGGCAGCCGAGTTAGGATTGGCGGAGGAGGACTATAAAGGAGGAGAGAGACGGCATGCACCAGGAACATCTAAGGGGAACATCTAGCTGAAGGAACACCTGTGCAGCCCCCCAGAGAGCCGGCCGGCGGTGTGCCGCTCCCCTGCGGAAGTGGGGAATGTGGCCAGGGGGAACTGCCCTTCCACGGAGGTGGAAGGGATAGTAGCCAACCCGGGAAGAACCAGCAGCAAACCCGGGGAGGGCCGAGCAGACGAAAGAACAGCGCAGGGTCCTGTGTTGCTCCTCCACGAAGAGGGGGAGCGACAAAAGGAGGTACCTTTCTCTGAAGGGAGGAGAGAACTTCCACTTTGCTTATGGCCTCGTCTAAATAAGGTTGGAGTTTATGAACTCAAGAGGCTTCCATAGCCTTGGCAGCTCATGACAAGAGCCTCAGGTGATTACTGATGTCATAAATAAGAGTGTCAGTTGTTAAATCAACAACAGGAATTACTGTGCACTTGCTCCCCATGTAGGCTCTCTGTCCTTAATGTGTTGTACTATGAGAATTAATGTTAAAACTAGTCATCAAACAGTACTTCATACTTTGTGTATCTGTGTGGGTGCAAACTGTTGAAATCTTAGAATAGAGTTGACCTTCTGTATATAAAGATAATTAAAAATGAATCTTAATGCAGAATGGGATGGGAGAAGGAGTAGGAGGTGGGATGGGAATGGGGGTGGGATGGTGGGTACAGGGGGAAGAACCGCTATAATGCAAAAGTTGTATTTATGAAATTGATATTTATCAAATAAAAGCTTTCTATATAAAAAAGAATCCACCGGCATGAACCTCAGATTTGAAATTGTACATAGCTGTGTTTTTTTGACTTGTTGATTCGAGCACCTTTCATTGTCTGAAAGGAAAGGAAGAGGACGCACAGAAGAGAGCTTATAAGGCAAATCTCAGCATCCGCAGGGTGCTGTGCGCTTCACATTCGGGTGGGGGGGGTTAGAGAAACTTAGGTTCGCTCTCACATGCTTTCTCTGGGTATTCGTGAGCATCTTCTGCCTGCAGGTGCATTGTATGCTAACTGGGAGAAGCATGACTGAAGAATTTAGCCCTCAACTCGAGGTGAGAGGACCCCTGGTGGAATCCAGGGACCCTGCCCCCTGCTGGGCTGCTTCCCATCCACGCCCAAGTGAAGAAAGCATAATCAAAAGGCTATTATAAAGAACAGGATCCAGCAAGGGGTAAAAGAAAGCAAAAATGTGGGAAAAGAATTTCCTATCCCCAGTGAAAATGAAATCAAGGCACAATGCGGCTGTTTCCACTTAAAGAGCCGCTGACAGTTACGGGAGCTCCATGACTTCATACTAGGTGTCTAACGGAATCTCCAATGTTGTTTTTTAAAGGGTTTTTAGAAACCTTGATCATTAGAATATCAGGAAGGGTAGAAAGATAGAGCAGCACAAAAGCTGCCACGCAGCTACCCTCTGGGAACAGTTAGGACACAGGGCATGAATCCAGAAGTAAGCACTGGTGGAGCATGGATAATGGATCCACTTGGGTTACCCAGGGCTACAGAGACATTGGCTTCTGTGCCTTTTCCATATTGGATAAAAATTGTCGGCCCATTAACGACACTGAACACCTTGCCCTGCCCTGTCTTCAGTGGGGTCCTCTGGAGACTGGCTCTGAGACGGAGGCTCATGGACAGGAGGTTTGCTGGGAAGAGGACAATGCCTATGGGGCCTTGGAGGCAGCAGGACTGGAGAGCTGTGGGGGGCGCTGATACCCTGTAGGCTGGGGCTAGGCAGCTGGATGCCAACTGAGGCCAAGGCGCTGGCCCCGGGGAGGGGAGCCTGGCCCTGAGTGATGCGGGCACTGCCTCTGTTCCCCCACACTCTTCCTGCCTCCCCCACACTCTTCCTGCCTCCCCCACCCCCACTTTGATTCCAAAACCAATCAGGAGCCTGTTCTCCCTTGCTTTCTCTTCCCCTCGGAGATCACAACAACTTCATCAAGAGTGTTGCTGACGTCTGCCCACGGGCACCTCATCCCTGAGAGGCAGAGAGCTTTCTGGAACATCTGCAGTGACTTCTGTCCCCCATCTGGGAGCTTGAGGTAGAAGGGGTCCCCACCTGAGGGAGCCCCCGGACCGAGTAGACTGACGGACTAGATTTTTGGAAAGAGCCCAAAACACGAAGACACCTGAAATCTGGAAACGTCCACGCTTGAGGGCTATTTTTCTCGGAGCCGTAAATCCCTCCAGACTGTTTGAAGCATAGAAAAGTCGCTTTGGTACCGTGAGCACGTGACCTGCAGTTCTCCTGCTCTGGCTTCTGCATCTTCCAGGGTCTGACCTTGATTGCAAAAAGGAAGCCCCACCTCGGAACACTCCCGCCAGTCGGCGTTTCCACACAACCTCCCGAGATGAAGAAAAATCCCTGGGGGTAACACACAAGCAACCAAAACATTCCAGGGTACCCTGGATCCATAGTGAGTCCTTCTGAAGACATTGGGAGAAGCCTGCAGCCCGTTCCATTCTCCCCTCCAGCAGCCGGGACTGTGGGATGTGGCCGGGTGGCCAAGCCACAGTCGTTTCTTTAGAAACATTTTTAACTGAACGGGTGTCCTCGGGCAGCGTGGAATTCCTCCCTCCGCTGCGTGCGGCACAAGCTGTGCAGGCAGCTCCCATCTCCCCGGCAGAAGCCGCCTCCCCCTTCTCACCCAGGACGTGACTGATTAGTGAAAACACCTCTTCTCCATCCCCAGGTAAAATCCCCGTTGGACCTGGTGGCAACCACTCCGGGCTTGAGCCTCGATTTCCTGGCACCTCCGCAGCCAGCTGCTGATGAATGTGGGTGGGGGTGGGGTCCTTCCCCCCTCAACCGCTGACAAATCCAGGGGCATCTCTGTCCCTGGAAGCCCAGCCCCCTCAACCATAGGGTCAGGGACTCCCCCTGTGTTGTCACCCCTGTCACCACCTGTCACCCGTGGGATCCCGGGTTCCTTCCTGATTATGCAACGCCCCCTCTTTCTATTGTCCCTTTTCTATTGTTCCCTTAAAGGACATCCAGTGTCCCATCCTGATAAGAACCTGAGAAAGCTTGCCAGAGGAATAGCTAATGCTCTTTTCTCTCTGGTTCCTTCTCTCTCTCTCTCTCTCTCTCTCTCTCCCTCTCCCTCCCTCCCCCGTCCCTGAGCTGTCTGGGGGCAGCTGGGCCCCCCACCGTGCTGGATGTCATCTCCTCTCCTGCAAAGAGCAGTCTCTTCTAGTTTCTCCCAGGTTTCCGGAGTTTCTGCTAGAGCCTACATTTGCTCTTTCTGCCTGCTCGGCTTTCTCAGCCAGCTGGGATGTACCCGGCTGAGCCCCAGAGCCCACAGCCTCCTCGGGTCCCTCCTCTGCCGGGAGCCGTGGGACAGCTGACCCAGGGCTGCAGCAGGTAAGCTTTGTCCTTGCCTCTCACGCCCACCTGCCCGCTGTGCCCTGGGGCTGCTGTGCGGGCAGGGGCTGGCGCCCTTCACGCTCCGCTTATTCGCATTACTCACTCCCTCACTCTGGGAGCCCTGCCAGGGGAGAGCAGGTGGCCCCCGCCTGCCCCAGAGGGCACTCTCGGGCTAGTCTGTGACTCTCTGGAGTCCATCCTGCGGGAGGGGCGTGCTCCCTGGGGGAAGGAGAGGCACAGGGGAAGGGACCAGGGGACTGCCCTTGTGACCTCCTTCTAAAGGCTCTGGAAGGACCCCAGGCCAGGGGCAACATGACACAGCTTCCTTGCCTCCTGCCCCTGTGGAGAGCGCGAGCTTCTCCCCTCTTCTGGGCAAGTCTGGGCCTTGTAGCCCTGAGCCAGGGTCTCTCTGGGAAACCGGACCTGACACCTAAGGAGCTGGTGTCCGCCCCCACGCTGGCCCCTCCTCGCTCTACGCTCATCATCCGCCCCACTCCTGTATATGTCTCGGGGTCAATTTATGTATTAATTTGTCACTTGGTGCATAATATTCAGCACTGCGATAAAAAACAAATAAGCCAATCCTATGAGGGATTGATTTTCCCTTCCACATCTGTTCGTGAAGACATAAATCCAAAATTTTGCTACTTTAAAAGCCTCCAATGCAAAAATCGCCTAAAATTGCCGGGCTTCGAGGCTGGGCTTCTCTGTCAGGAGATGTTTATAGACCTGGTCCCCGGAGCTGGCCACTCACTTCTGCCTCCAAGCCCCAGAGACATCCATCACCTCTTGAGGTCCTTTCCAAGTTATCCCAACCGGCACGGTTGTCGCCTGCCCTTTGCACACAGCAAGCTCTAGGCCAACCCTCCGGAGAACACAAGAGCAACCAAGGCAGGACTCTGCCCCCAGGCATGTGGTAGATAAGGGTACTCCAAAAAGCAGGTGGGAAAAAATGGACTTAAGTTTATTTTGATACAGACAAAAGTTTGAGATCGGTGCATAGCTGTTCTTAAGACACATTTCCCGGGGCCAATGCTGTGGCACAGTGGGTGAACACCCTGGCCTGAAGTGCCAGCATCCCATACGGGCGCCAGTTCAAGACCCGGCTGCTCCACTTCCAATCCAGCTCTCTGCTAATGGCCTGGAAAAGCAGTGGAAGATGGCCCAAGGCCTTGGGCCCCTGCACCCACATGGGAGACCTGGAAGAAACTCCTGGCTCCTGGCTGCGGATCCTGGCACAGCTCCTGCCATTATGGCCAATTGGGGAGTGAACCAATGGATGGAGGACCTCTCTCTCTCTCTCTCTCTCTCTGCCTCTCCTTCTCTCTGCGTAACTCTGACTTTCAAATAAATAAATAAATCTTTAAAAAAAGATGATGGCCCAAGTGTTTGAGCCCCTGCCACCCACATGGGAGACTCAGATGGAGCTTCTGGCTTCAGCCTGGCCTAACCCCAGCTGTTGGGGCCATTTGGGGAGTGAAATAGCAGATGATCTCTCTGTCTCTCCCTCTCTGTCACTCTGGCTTTCAAATAAATAAATAAATCTATAGGTGCCAGCACTGTGGCATAGCAGGTAAAGCTGCTGCCTGCCATGCCTGTACCCTATGTGGGCACTGGTTTGAGTCCCAGCTGTTCCACCTCCAATCCAGCTCTCTGCTGTGCCCTGGGAAAGCAGTAGAGGATGGCCCAGGTCCTTGGGTCCCAGCACCCACGTGGGAGACCCAGAAGAAGCTCCTGGTTCCTGGCTTTGAATCAGCCCAGCTCCAGCCATTTGTGGCCAGTTGTGGCCATTTGGGGAGTGAACCAGCAGATGGAAGACCTCTCTCTCTCAAATTCTGTCTTTCAAATACAATAAATATCTTAGAGAGAGAAAGAGAGAGAGAGAGAGCGAGCAATCAGTGCCCCAAGGATGAAGGAGTAGGAGATGCAGAAGAGAAAGACTTGGCTTTCCTCTAGGATGATCCAGGGAGGTCTTTGGAGGGGTGGATGATCCGGATCTGAACAAATGCAATGAGAGAGGAGAGCATTTTGGGAGGAAGGCAGTAGATGCAGAAGCCAGAGGCAGGCCACGTTTCACCTGGGCTGCAGCACAGGTGTTCTCAGGCGTCCACAGGTGAGGGGAAGCTGGGGGAAAGACTGCAGGGTGCAGGCACGGAGGCTCCTGGAGCTGGCAGCTACGCGCCTGACCATGTCCTTGTAGCAGAAGGCATTTCCCAGTCTCCGAAGCCCTTTTCCAGGCACCATCCCATTTGCTTCTGTAAGAAGGCAATAGTGGCAATACAGATGAGGAACCAGAGACTCAGAAAGTGAGGAGATCTGTCCTGGGGACAAAGGAAAGCCGCAGGAGAACCGAGTTGAGAACTCCAGTCTTCCGAAGCCCTGAGTCGGCCCTTTCTCCTAAACCCCGCGGTGCAGGGAGCCTGCAAAAGAGCCTGCTCTTATAGATCCTTGAGGCTTCTTTCGGCTTGTTGGTTTGTTTCAGGTTGAATACACTGGTGTCTTTTTCATGTGCGTGTGAGTTGGGGGGGGGGGAGACTTAGGGGACAATCTCTTTGTGGAGGTCAGAGCTGCAGTGGGTCTCAGACGTGGGATCAAAGGTGGCCTTGCAAAGCTGACAGAGGCGTGGCCGTCATCTGGGCACAGGAGCCAAGACACTGCCAGGGCACAGGCGTGAGCCTGCTAGCACAGGGCTGTTGTGTCGTGTCACGGTGAAAGCCACCTCGTGAGGCTTGCTGATCTTGTCCCCGGTGGTGCACCTGCGGCAACACAGCACACAGTGGATGGTGCCTCGGACTGCGTGACAATCAGACCAGCACCTGCTGTGATCCTCATGGGTGACTATCACCTTGAACCTGGTCCAGGGGCCAGCCGGTGGCTTCTGCGTGAAGGCTGGCTTCAGGAAAAAGGTCAGTGATCTCAAACTCTCTGAGAGACAGAGAGAAGGGAGCTCTTTATGTCCGTCACCTGGCAAGCTGGCTTGGTGATCGGGACCCCCCCCCTTGTCCTACATTTGCCTCCCCAGCCTCGGTGTGGACCCCAGCCAAGACTCCAGCCACAGCTGTGCTGCCCGAGCCCCTCCCCCAGACACCCCCTCCCAACCAGGACACCTGAGCCCTCCATTCCCTCCGGCAGCTTTATCACCGGCTTTTGCTGTCTTCTCAGAGAAGTGTTCCCTTCACATCCCAAAACTGCCATGTGTGGAATGAATTCTGAGCGCCCCCTCCCCTGGGGGCTCCCCTGGGAGCTCCTGGATGCGGAGGGGGTTGGGCTTCTGAGCTGTGAGGTGCTGGGCAGGCACAGCAGTTTTGTTTGCTGTCTGCTTTGGCAAATGAGCCGGAAGCCGGAGAATCACTGAATACATCCAGGTGAGGGATTTCAGGCAGGGCCGGAAGTGACTCTTGGGCCGGCCTTTCGAGGGGTCAGAGTGGGGGGGCAGTCCTCGGAAAATGGCACCTGCTGGGCTAATCCATGAGTCTACCTGAAGCCAGGTCTAGAGGTCTGACCAGAACAGCAGAGGGCGACTCTCGGCCTCCCCCAGCCACAGGCCTGCCTTAAACTGCGACACATGGCCATGTCGCCGGTCAGGTGGGCCTGAGATAAATGAGCCCAGGCTGCGACGGGAACTTCTGGGTGGGGACTCTTTGGAGGAGACGTTTGCAGGGTCGGGCCCAGCTGCCTCCACCAGCTCCCAGCCCAGGACCCCTGAGCCCACACTCAGAGATCCAAGCAGCAGCGGCGGCCGCCGAGAGGACCCAGCCCGGAAATAGATTTTCCGCTCTGTGTTTGCTCTCTTTTGCTTAGGAGAAGGGAGTGAGCTACCAAATACCTTTCATGCAGAATCACGGAAGGTGATTTTGCCCAGCCTAAGTGTGCTCAGTGAGATCTGGAAGGCTCAGAGACATTGGCGGTGTGTGTGTGTGTGTGTGTGTGTGTGTGCTTTTTCCGGGGGTCCTGCCTGCCCCAGGAGCACCTCTTTCCTTGCCCGGCGGGGAGACCCTGAGCACGCTGGACAGTGACCTTTTACTCAGCCCTGTAGTGACCCTGGCTCCTGAGAGCCCAGGCTCTGGCGCCAGTCTTCTCAGAGGGCGTTCTAGGGCCCCACTGGCCTAGGGGGCACCAGGATGAGGGCACGAGCTGGAAGTCTTTCTAAGAAGGAGGTGGTGGGGCAGTGGCGCTCAGAGGCTGCTCATCGTCCACACCGGGTGACGGTGAGGTCCCAGTTCTCATGCTGGTCACAGTGGGCTTCCCAGGCCTGACGGAGGTGCTAAACAGCTGGGACACTCGCATCCCATTTGATGCCCAGACGTGTGAAATGTGGCGCCTGTTACTCCTTTCCACAGGCTCTTTCAACCTGTGACAGGGCAGGGTGGATGCTGTCATAGCTGCCCCCTCCCCAGACACCAACCTTCATGCTAGCAGGTGAGGGATGGAGCGGCCGGCCAGGTGGACAGAAACCAGCAGCCCCAGCCACACTGACCCAGCATCACCAGCACGGTGACCTACGGATGCAGGAGAACCCCAAGTGAGTAGCTCCAGGCCATTCTCGGCAGCTGCAGGCCTGGGGTGCACCCCTATACCTCCACGCCTCCACGTGCCACAACGCAATGCAGGTCAATAGCAGGCCCTGCTGGCCCCCATCATGCAGGGACCCAGGCACCTTGTGTCATGCAGTTCCACTGTCCCCTGGGCTGTGGCATCCTCCTTGATTGTCTGTGTGCAACACAGCAGGTGCAGGAGGACAGGCAGTGGTGGATTACGCAGTGGGTTCCATGGTCCAAGCCTGGCCGTGGCCACTGGCTCTTTCCATCAGTCACATTAACATCATGCTTGTGGCGTTTCATGGTTTGAATTGTGTGCCCCCTCCCTCCAAAAGATAGCTGGAAATCCTAACTCCCATCACAGCGTGACCTGGTTTGGAATCAGGTTGACCTGATGTCACCGGGATGGACCTTCCTAGGTTAGGACCTAGCAAGACTTGCTTGTTGCTATAAAAGGGACATTTGAATGCAGAGACACACAGACAGAGGCGAAGCAAAGGGAGGCACGGGAGAGCGACATCGCCACACCAAGGCACACCTGAGGCTCCCAGAAGGTGGAACAGGAGACCAGCGCTGGGGCACAGCAGGCTCAGCCGCTGCCTGTGATGCCGGCACCCCATGTGAGCAATGGTTCACGCCCCAGCTGCTTCGCTTCTGACCCAGCTCCCTGCTAATGCGCCTGGGAAGGTAGTGGAAGATGGCCCAGCGCTTGGGCATTTGTCACTCATGTGGGACACTGGAGGGAGTTCCAGGCTCCTGGCTTTGACTTGGCCCAGCCCTGGTCATTGAAGCCATTTCAGAAATGAACCGCAGGTGCAAGATTCTCTCTCTCTCTCTCAAATAAACAAATAAATAAATCTTATTTTACAAAAAAAGAGAGAGAGAGAGAAAGCAACTAGGAAAGAGCCCTGGAAGAGCTTCTCCCTGGCCGCTCTCCGCAGGAACCCGCCTCCCACACCTTGATTGCAGACTTGCAGGACTGGGAGGCAATGCACTTCCGGCTCAGCCCCTCAGATCGCCGCACTTTGGCACTGCTGCTCTAGGAAACGGGAGTATGCAGGGTGCCCAGATCCGGGGCCCAGCCAGCAGCACCGCAGCACAAGCGTCCCGAAGCGAAGCTGACAGGTGGCTCCGAGCCCATTCCTGCCCTCCTTGCTGTAGGACGCTTTCTGGTTCTCTAAGTCTCTCCCAGCCCCACCTGGTGCTCCCGGGGTCAATCTCATCTTCGTCCCACTCCTGACACTAATCCCTCCCAGCAGAGAACGACAGCGCCCTGGGCATTTGCGACGCCAGTCCCCATGCGGAGAAGAGAAGGGGACTTTGCTGTTCTCACCCCACTTTCTCTTCCTTGACCCTGCCAGCACCTTCCTAAGGGACCTCAAGTAAATCCGAGGAACTGGGGACTCGTGCGGGGTCTCAGATTCGCTGCCTGCAAAGTGGGCGTGATCCCCTTGACTCCTCTCCTCCCAGAAGAGTCAGTTACGAAAACGATGCCACAACACTTTGAATATACAGCCTGCTGCATCCACCCAGGAGAGCAATAATCACTGTGGCTGGAGAGGCTGTAAATCCTCCCCAGCTGACTGCCTGGAGCTGGACAGGACCCAGCACCCAGTGCGCCCGCCCGGCTCTGCGAATTGGGGGCAGTGAGCGAGGCACTGCACTGCACCCTTTGCTCTGGCTGGGCCCCCACCCCTCGCTCTAGACCTGGGGGATCTGGACCCAGGAGCCAGTGTGGTGCTGGGACCCTGCACATTAGCAGCCACACCTGCCGCCTTGCTGAGACCTGGTGCTGAGGCTGCACCGGTAGGGGTGGGGGGTGGGGTGGGGGAGGGATGGAGAATAACAGGGTGCTAATGCTGCCGTGACAGAGGACACCTTTGTGCCACGTGCTGAGTGAGTGCTGTCCCAGCCAGGTGATGAGTGCGGGTTGTGGACGCATTACTTAGCTGTTCTGCACATCAACATCCTCATTTGTACAACTGTGATAAAGCTGATCCCACTTTGCAAGCCTGGGCTGAGCCTGGAAGCTCCGGGTCAGTGAGGGCAGAGGGCAGGGTCTGAGAGGAGAAGCGACAGGTCAGGGTGGAGTCCCCTGCCTGCAGGGACCACTTTCCTGGCATGGTTGTTCCCCCGCAGGAGTTGCCAGGGGCTCCTGGTGGAAGGTGGATTCCTGTGCCCACTGCTGTGCGGCTGTCTCTCTCAGCAGCAGATGTCCTGACTGTACCTGGCGAGGGCCAGGGTGAGGACGAGGCTGAGCGTTAAATGAGGTAACATACACGCAGCTCCTGGGACCCTGCCCGACCCAGGGCAAGTGCCCAGTAAATTTGGCCCTTAGATGGCACCGATTTTGCAGACTGTGAGACCAGCTATCTCAGCGATATTAAGGACACACACACACACACACACATGAAGTGAGCAAGCTGGATTTGAACTCAAGACTGTCGGGCTCTAAGATGTGTGTGTTGGTCTCTGTGTGCACGTGTGTCTGTGTTAAGTTAAAAGATGTTAGCTTTTCCTCCCCTGGGACTCTGTCCTTCAGCCCCCTCTTCTCTCTCCTTCCTCCCTCTCTTTCTCCGTCTCTCTCCGCTGCCTCCTCCCAGCTAAAAGCCCTGTGCTACTCACTGGCCAGGTCCTCCCCTAAGGCCAGGGCTTTCCTCGGCGAGGGATAAGGATGGAGTGGCCTGGCCCTCCGTCTGCCTCCACAGGGAAGGCGCCTACAGCATCTTTTCCTGGGCACACGCATCAGTGGCTCCCTTTCCCATTTCTATTTTTTTATTCGTTCTTAGCGGAAGCCAAGGCAGCCCCAGCTGAGGGCCGCCGGAGAAGCCGCCAGCGAGAGACTTAGGAGCAGGGTCAGCGCTCTGGGCTGTGGAGGAAGGAGCCCTGGCAGAGTGGGGCCTGCCGTCTCTGTGCTGCCCCCAAAGGCAGCCGCCTGTCGGAAACATCTACACCTGCTCTGGGAGCAGGTGGGCCTGCGGTAAGCCAGGTTTGCTCCTCTAAGCTCCTCTAAGTCTTTTCCTGACTTTCCATCACCTAGACTCCATCTCTCCAGCTGTAAAAGGGCCGTGGTGACACCTGCCTGTAATCCTTGCAAGGTCAGGCCGCAGGGAACACTCAGCAGGGGGCTGACCGAGTCCTAGCTGTTGTTTCCGCCTGAGTGGGTATCAGTGCCCGGTCAGTGCAGTGCGCGGCGTTCCAGCCGCCCAAACTGTGGGCTCTCAGGTGCTCGACCTTGCCTCTGCTCCACAGGGCCCGAGCCAGGGGCCCTGGGAGCAGTGTGGGAAGAGGAGGAAACATAATTGCCAGTCCGTACCCTGTCCTGTCTGCCAGCCCATCCTTCTTCCATAAGTTCCATCTTCCTTTTAAAATTAACTTGCAAGCATGAGAAATTCAGTGAAGAACAACTGCATCCAATTCGTGAGGTTATTTTTAATTTTTTAAAAAGACTTATTTATTTGAAAGGAACAGTTACAGAGAGAGAGAGAGAGAGAGAGAGAGAGAGAGAGAGAGAGAGATGGAGAGAGAGAGAGAGAGAGAGAGAGAGAGAGAGAATCTTCTATCCGCTTGTTCACTCCTCATGGCTGCAACGGCCAGAGCTGGGCTGGTTCAAAGCCAGGAGCCAGGAGCTTCTTCCTGAGCTCCCACGTGGATGCAGGGGCCCAAGCACTTGGGCCATCCTCCACTGCTTTCCCAGGTGAACTAGCAGGGAGTTGGATCGGAAGCCGAGCCACCAAGGGCAGTAAACACAGGGGCTGGGGGCCCACAGGGATTGGGAAGGGAGGGCATGGGATTGGCAGAGATTGAGAAATCCTAGGGCAGAACATGTTCAGGAGACACTTCCAAGGCTCCTGTTGCTGACCTGGGCATCTATGCCAGCTTTAACAGGTGTGGAGGGGCAGGGGCAGGGGCAGGGAAGGTGTCCTGGCCAGTGAGCTGTCTGAGCCGGGTCTTGAAGCAGGAGTAGGAGCTCAGGCAGGTGAGGTAGGGGGTGAGGGTGTTCAGACAAAGGGGACTGCACTTGCAAAAGCAAGATGGTGGGGAGAAACACTTATACAAGATCTGCTTGGAGAGGAGGCAGATCCGAGCCAGCTCTGGTCCTGGGTGGAGGGGAACCACTGGATAGTTTCAGGGACAAACGTGAAGCTAAGCCTCCTGGGGAGTGATGGGCAGGAGAGAGGGCAGTTAAGGTGCTACAAGCAGGAAATCAGACCTTGGATCTATCCTGAAGTACCCAATATATGACTGCCCCACAGCTCCACAACTACAGGGCATAGCTATGGAAGCATCCCGCCAGGAAACCCATGTCACCCAACACAGCCAGTGATGGAACCCGGAATGGAGCTTATTAGGTACAGCCCCACGCCAGTGCTCAAAGAGCATGCTGGCCCTCTCAGAGCCATGCTCTAGTGGGAAGGTGCAAGCTGGAAACCAGGGTGGGGAGCTGGCGTTGTGGTGCAGCAGGTTAAGCTGCATCCTGCGACTCTAGCATCCCATATCAGAGCACCAGCTGCTCTGCTTCCCTACTAACACACTTGGGAAAGCAGTGAAGACGGACTAAGAGCTTGGGCCCCTGCACACACGCAGGAGACTTTGATGGAGTTCCTGGCCCCTGGCTTCGGACAGGCGCAGACCTGACTGCTGTGGCCATTTGGGGCGTGAACCAGTGGTTGAAAGATCTCTCTCTCTCTCTCTCTCTCTCTCCTCTCTCTCTCTCTCACCCCCCCTGTGTGTGTGTGTGTGTGTGTGTGCGCATCATACTGCCTTTCAAATAAATTAATCCTGGCCGGCACCGCGGCTCAATAGGCTAATCCTCAGCCTGCGGTGCCAGCACCCCGGGTTCTAGTCCCGGTTGGGACACCGGATTCTGTCCCGGTTGCTCCTCTTCTAGTCAAGCTCTCTGCTGTGGCCTGGGAGTGCAGTGGAGGATGGCCCAAGTGCTTGGGCCCTGCACTCACATGGGAGACCAGAAGCACCTGGCTCCTGGCTTCAGATCAGCGTGGTATGCTGGCCGCAGCACACCAGCCGCAGTGGCCATTGAGGGGTGAACCAACGGAAAAGGAAGACCTTTCTCTCTGTCTCTCTCTCTCACTGTCCACTCTGCCTTTCAAAAAAATATATAAATAAAAAATAAACTAAATTAATCCTAAAAAACAAAAACAAAAACAAAACAGGATGGAATTGACAGCAAACTCAGAGGGTTTTGGGCCCAGGCCGTTAAAAAGAGAGAAGAGGGTCTGCCATTGTGGTCCAATGGGTTAAGCTACCACTCACAATGCCAGCATTCCTTATAAGTGTGCTGGTTTGAGTCTTGGCAGCTCCACTTGTGATCCAGCTGCCTGCTAATGTGCCTGGGAAAGCATCAGGAGACGGTCCAAGTGTTCAGGCCCCTGCCACTCATGCAGGAGACCTGAATGGAGCTCCTGGCTTCAGCTTGGAGCAGTTCTGGCGATTGTGGCCAGTGAGGAGTCAACCTGTTAATGGAAGATCTCTCTCTCTTCCTCCTGACCCGCTACACCTCTCTGACTCTCTTTGTCTCTCCCTCTCACTCTGTCACTTTGCCTTTCAAATAATTACATCTTTAAAAAAAAACAAAGGGAGAGATGAGACCCACACTCCCTAGAGCCCCTCAGCCGCCCACTGTCTCCAGCTGGGCTCCCCAGAAGCAGACCCTGAGTTGAGGACTGGACAAATCATTTTCTTATTTGAGAGGTGACCCAAGGAAGCACTTGCACGCTCTGTTGGAAAGTGAGTCAGGCTAAAAAAGCCAACACTGGGTGGGTTATAGAGTGGGGGTTTGCTGTGGGAAGCTGGGGACCCATCACACTGGGGATCTCTGGGAGACTGGATACACATCTCTAAGCTGTCTGATCTGGGATATTTATCTACCACCTCCTGTGTGTCCATGGATGACAGCTGCTCCTGGGGGGTGCCTGCCCTGCACTGGCTGGACACATAGAAGCTCCTCCCCATCAGATAAAGCCCCTAGCCCACAGAGGGAGAATGTGGGCATTTAAATGCTGAAGGTGGGACTTAAGCAGCGTCTGCTTATCACACTGTGCTTATCACATTGCAATATAAGTGCCTGGAATACTGTAATTATTTCTGAAATATTTCCTCCTGCAGGAATATAATCTCTCTGAAGATAGGGGAAGATGGTATCAGTGCTACAGCCCCAGATCTAGCTTAGTGGCTAGTGCATGGCAGGTGTCCAATACATATCTATTAAATGCATGTAATTTGGAGGTTGACAAATTCATGGCCAAGGCTCCAGTTCCTTTCAAATACCTTGTCTACCTCCTCTTCCTCTCTGCTCTCCTCACCTCCCCCCTGGTATGGCAAAAACTTCAAGTTGCTTCTGACTATCAATTTCTTTGGGGTGGAGGGGTCTTCTTGTAGAGTAACTGTGCCCATCACTGCCCAGAATAAAGGATACTTTCCCAGCCTCTCTTGCAGCTAGGAGTGTCCATGTGATTAATGACCGTAGAAGTGACAGCTGCCACTCTCAAGGCAGGCCCTTAGGGGTTTAGGTGCACCCATCCCCTTCTTTCCTTGCTCCTGCTGACTGGAATGTGGATATCATGGCTGGAGCTGGAGTAGCCACGTTGGGTCATTAGGTGGAAGCCCTGGACCAGAGGATGGTGGAAGCTAGAGGGCCCCAGGACCCTGATGAAGATCAGGGAGCAGTTGCTGCAACCCTGGGGCTGCACCTGGGTCTTGCTTTACCTGAGACAGCTCTTGGTTTTGCAACTGGGATTCGGGGTGGGGCTTTCTGTCAGTCCTTTACAATCTAGTCCTGGGTGATGCACAGCAGGTGGCTGGCAGGCTGACCTGAGGCAGGGAATGAATGAGTCTGGGGGTGCAGGTAGAGCTTGCTGGAGAGGACACCCTCCTCCACTGGATTGGGAGCCTGGGGCTCTTTCTGGCCCTCCCACCCCACAACTCTCGTGTCTGTTTGGGGTGGTCCAGACATGCCCCATGGCAAGCCCAGGGCTGGGTGCTGGCAGCCAGCACTGCCTTCTCTGGTGGGGAGATCCTGTCTTCCCATGCCCGCTTCCCAAGGGCTTCAGGCGGGTACAGCCCAGCCCTCTTAGCATTCCCCTTCCCAGCACTGGCCACAGCAGGGGGACCTGGGCTTACGGGGGTGAGCAGAAACAAAGGCCCCACAAAGCAGGGAGACCGAGGCCCAGAAGGTTCAGGGAATAGCCTTGGGCACACAGTGCCACTCACCACGCCTGCACAGGGAGAGCAGGGAGGGGGCTGGGGCTGCAAGTGGCTGTCCCGGAAGCTTGAGGCAGACCCCGGGCCTCTACGCGCACCCTATGCTACAATCCCGAAGTTCCCAGCTGGACGAAATTGTTAGACCCTTCTCACCAACAGGGCTCCGCTGACTCATCTGTCATTGTCGCCCCGCCCCACTGCCCAACCTTGGCAGTCCCAGGCCGGCCTTCAGGACAGAGCCTGGGAAGGAGAGGAGGACATGGGGTGAGGGTAACCCTGCTGGGTGAATCTGGCCGGTCACAGGCCTGTGGACACATTTCCTGGGAGTAGCCTGCCAGGCGGTATGACCCTGGACAAGTCCGACCCGCTCCCGGCCTCAATTTCCTTTAGGACACCCTGAGTAGGCGAGGAGCGGCTTGGCTTTGCTTAGCCAGGGCGCCCGGGAGGAGGGCCGGGGTGCGAGGGTGGAAGGCGGGCTCGGCTTGACGCCAACAGCTCGGAGCTCAGTGGTCGCGGTCCTGCGCTCCCCAAGCCCGTGCGGCGCTCTCCTGGAGCGCAGGGCCCGATACCTGCCCGCCCGGGACGTGCTCAGGGTTCTCAGCGGGGCTGGCCCAGCTCCCCTAACAGCCAGGGCGGAAGATCGGGGACCCCGCCCGGCCCCTCCCGCGGGTAGGGCGGCCCCGCGCCGGCTCCTCCCCCGCCGCCCGCCGCCCGCCGTCCGCCCGGGTTCAGTCGCCGCGCGCGGTTCCGCAGGTGGCAGCGATGGCCCAGTCCTGAGCGCCCCGCCATGGCCGGCGCCCCCAGCCCTCTGCGCCTCGCGCTCCTGCTGCTCGGGGCGGTGGGCAGGGCCGGCCCTCGCCCCCAGGTGAGACCCGGGGACCCCGGCGGCAGCGGGGAGGGGGCGCTGCGGGCTGCAGGCGCAGTGTCCTGGCGGCGGCCGCCGGGACTTGAGCGAAACTCCGCGACAGCAGGCGCGGCCAAGCGAAAGCCTGGGGGGGAATCGGGACAGGGGAGTTGGGTGGCAGAGGTGGGCGCTCGGTCCGGGACGGCTCCCTCGAACCTGGGCCCCTCTGCCCGGGGCACCAGCTGCCCCGCGGCCGCCCAGCTCTGACTTGGGCGCCGCATCTCCGTCTTCCCCAAACCACTTTCCCAACTCCTGCTCCTCTTGAGCTGTGCCTGCGGCCCTGGACCGGCCGGGCTGTCTCCCCCTGCCTGGTCCCAGCCCCGCCGGCTCCTGACCCTTCTCCCGCAGGGCCTGCGCCACTGTCCCCGGCCCTCTAGCAGGGCCAGGGGCCCAGAGCGCCAGGGTGTGGAGACCCGGCTCCTCTCCCCCATCCCAGCCCCCAAGCACTGCGTTTGACTCATAGCCCGGGAGCCCTGCGGTGGCGGCTTATTGTCCTTCCTCATGACCTCCCAGATAGAACTTGAGCCCCCCCACCCCAGCCCTTGCAGTAAACACGCAGGAGGCCCGGTGAATGCTCCCCGGTAAGCAGCTGGGCTCCCATCACACCCTCTGCGGACCACCCTGCCCCCATCCAGACCCCTGATGGACAACACACACCAGAACTCATGCTGGGACATACAAACACCCTGGCTTCCTGGGTGCCCCCTGAGCCCAAGCCACTGATGGCCCCTGCAGCTGCTGGCCCTGCCTTTCCTGCCCCAGGCTACACGGCTGGGGGCTGTGGTCCAAAGATGCTGGGACGTGCTGAGCAGAGAGGAGGTGCAGGCTGGAGTGCCCTGTCCTGTGCCCTGGAACAATCTCTTCTTGTCACTCCCCCTCCTATCCCCAGACCTACAGAACTGAAGCTTCTGGGCAGTGGGAAGTTTGTCAGAATGGGGGAGAAGCAGGGTGAGGGCACAGTGCCCGGAGGAGGGCAGAGCCCCTGCGGGCTGAGACTCCAGGTGTGGACAGATGTGACTGTCTGCGGCACAGGTGCCTGCTCATTTCCGGCTCCTGTAGTCTTTCCCAGATTCACTCTCTCTGTTCTCCAGCACTCAGAGACACCCTCCCCTGTACCTCGGTTCCCTTCTCAAAAACTCCCCAGTCAGGCCTGTGCCTTTCCAGGGGCTGGCATCTTCTGGGGGCCGGGACCCGCAGGCCCAGCAGGAGATTCTCTCATCTTTAGGGGCTGGGATGGGGACGGGAGTTCTGTTTTCTGGCCCCTTTCCCGCTCCAGGCCGAGTTGGCCGGTGTGGTTCTGATTATCCGAAGACAGCAAAGGGGGAAGAGGAAGGCTTTTGTGCCCTCTGCCCGCCTTCTCCCCCAAACCCCTTTCTGCAGAGGTGCCGGGCCCCTTGGCCCTGCCCTTTCCTCCGATCCCCCCTCATTCCTCGGCCCTGCTGGGACTGGGGTGGCAGAGAGGTGACAGGCCCTGTGCATAGAGGGTGGAGCTCTGGGGGGCTGCTCTTGCTGTGGGCGCTGGAGTGTCCCCAGCCACCGCAGAGATCTGAGCGACAGCCCGCGCAGAGGTTAGCCTGCAGTCAGGATGGCAAAGCCTCCTGCCTGCGTGTAAGACTAAAAAAAATGGTCAAGTTGGCATTTCAGTTTCTGTCTAGGAAGTCAGCAAGACTAACTGCCCCTGTGCCGCTGAGGGGGGCGAGAGCTGTGTGAGGCGGCCCAGCAGTTCAGGGCAGGGAGGAAAAGACAGCGTGGGGCTGTGTCCTCGGCCCAGCACCCTCCCGCTCCGGCGGGACCAAGGCGCTGCTCCCTGCCCCCCCGTCAGGTCCATGAGCCTGGAAGCGGCGTCCCTGCAGGTGAGGGGATGGACACATTGGTCGCTGCAAAAGCTGACCCAGGCCACTCCTTCTGCACTGCGGGGCAGGACCACCCCAACCTCTGTCCCTTATCTTGCCAAGGCTCCTGGGAGGATGACCAGCCAGACTTGCACCCCAGAAGTGAAAACCAACTGGAACTGGGTTCAAATACTGGGTCTGCTGTTAGCTGGTGGGCTTGCGTAGACACGTGACCATGCAGAACCTCGGTTGTCTCATCTGTGAATAGGGACCACAGGCTCCATCATGTAGGATTTAGGGGGGCCAAGACTGGCACTCTGAAACAGCAGCTTTGGTTGCTGGGGGGCCTGCCCCATTTGTCCTCAGGAATTTAAGCGTGTGCCCAGGGCCACAAATGGGGTGTGGGGAGAGGTGAGGGGTGGAGGAGTCCAGGGCTGCCCCTCGGTCTGTGTGCAGTTTGTCCTGAGCTGGGCTCCGTCCTGGGCATGGGCTCCGGGTCGGGGGCTGGGCAGAACACATCGAAAACCCACGTCCTGGGCCAGCACCACGGCTCAATAGACTAATCCTCCGCCTTGCGGCACCGGCACACCAGGTTCTAGTCCCGGTCGGGGCGCCAGGTTCTGTCCCGGTTGCCCCTCTTCCAGGCCAGCTTTCTGCTGTGGCCCGGGAGTGCAATGAAGGATGGCCCAAGTGCTTGGGCCCTGCACCCCATGGGAGACCAGAAGCACCTGGCTCCTGGCTTCGGATTAGCGTGGTGCGCCGGCTGCAGTGCGCCAGCCGCGGCGGCCATTGGATGGTGAACCAACGGCAAAAGGAAGACCTTTCTCTCTGTCTCTCTTTCTCACTGTCCACTCTGCCTGTCAAAAGAAAGAAAGAAAGAAAGAAAGAAAGAAAGAAAGAAAGAAAGAAAGAAAGAAAGAAAGAAAGAAAGAAAGAAAACCCATGTCCTGCCCTTGACTGCCCTGCAGTAGGAAAAGCAGCCACTTCTTTAGCTGCATCGTGCCCCTAGGCAAATGCCCGTGTGTGTGTGTGTGTGTGTGTGTGTTAGTCAGCAGGGAGAAGGGTGCAGGGCACATGAGCCCTGTTCCTCTGGGTGATACACTTGCCTGAATGGGGGTTGCAGAGGCACCATCTGCGTGTGTAGCTGTGTGCGTGACAGTGTGTGTGAGATGTCGTGTGACCGTGTGTACCACCCTGGTGTGGGATCCGGCCTGCTGGGCGACCGGTCTGAGTGGTCACGCAGTGCAGCCAGGCGTCTCAGTCCAGGGGCTGGGCAGGTGCGCGTGGACCTGGCGGTCTGTATGTGGCTGTGTGGGGGTGTCAGAGCCTGTGTGTCCGGTGTCGGCATTTGGCACATCCCTGGGGACATGTGTGATAGTGTGTGGGACAGTGTATCCGTGTGACAGAGCCTGTGCCCGTGAGGACTTCTGTGCAGTTTTCCTCCCCCTGCCCTCTGCTCTGATAGCCAGAGCCCTTTTAGTAAGAAGACAAAAATGGGGCAGAGACAGGGGCCTGAAGCCCCACCCTCCCAGGCACAGTGGGGGAGCCGTGACCTGGGCTCTGGGTCCGGGCAGGGAGGAGGGGCTGGGGAGCCCTGAGGCGTGCCAGGGGCCCCACTTGCTCCCTTGGAGAGGCCGCCCCCATTTCTGCCTCCTCTGGGGCCCACAGAAGCCAGGGTCTCTTCCCTCCTACCCCTCAATGGGGACAGCGCCCAGAAGGGGGCCGACTCTGCCTGCTACACAGAGAGGCGGCAGCCGCTCCTGGGGGAGGGAGTGCCTCCCCAGGGCATTGGAATACCCAGCACCTGCAGCCCCTCCACTCCCCCCACATGCTCCTCTCCCTCCTGCTATGTTGCCCACCTGCACAGGGCTCGCCACGTCTGAAAGACGGTCCCTGACTTTCCCTGGCTGGAACTGTGCAGTAACTCTTTGAGGGCCATGATACTCCCATTGCACAGACGGGAAAACGGAGGGCCCCAGAGATCAAGTGTGTCCCATCAGGGCTACACGAATGCACAGAGCTGGGACTTCAACCAAGGGCTTTTGGCTCTCCGTCCAGTGCTCCTTCTCACAGACCACAGGCACTCGCTCCTCGCTCTCATCTTTTGCTTCCTCCCCAAACTCCTGACCCCGAGGGCTGCTCCCTTCTCATTACAGCCGCCTGGCTCAGGCGTGGCCCTCAAGTGCGTCTTCCTCAGAGAGATCTCGGGAAGCCTGGCACATCCTGATTCTAGAAGCGGCCCCCCGGCCTCCCCCTCCCGGCACCTCTGCCCTGCAGGGTCCTCCCCAGCACTCAGCAGCCACAACTCCACCTTGCCAGGCCCATAGCAGGGACCCAGAGAGGGGCTGGGGGACGGCGCCTTAGCCCCTCCTCCTCGCAGGGCGTGGGTCCTAAGCCCCCTCCTGACTGGGCCTTGCCCTGGGATGCCTGCTGCGGCTGGGAGAAGGCACAGCTGAAGCAGCGTGGCCAGTCCTGGGGCGCAAAAGCTCCTGCGTTTCCTCCTGCTGGGGTGTGTTGATCCCGGGAGTGCAGGAGCTGTGGCCGTGGGGCCCCTGCCCCCTGCCCTCTGCCCTGGGCCCTCGGCCCTTGGCCCTAGCATCAGGGGTCAGAGAAGGGCTGCCATTGACCCAGCGTTTTCCTTGTTTCCAGAGCCTCGTTAACTCAAGGCGTGCTGGAGTCCAGAGGGCTGAGGGAGGGACAGTCACTCCCATCTTGCACATGTGTGTTGAGGCTAAAAGTCAAGACTCTTGCACAAGGTCACCGATCTGATCCGAGGGGGAGTCAGGATCAGGCCCAGGGCTGAGCTCAGGGCAGGGGCCGTGCTCCCCGCTGCTGGCCCGGTGTCACTGGGAGGGAGGTCTCAGCTGCAGTACCCAGCCTTGTCCCACATCACAGCCTTGCACTTGTCCCAGGTCCTGCCCACCCTTCTCTCCCTGCCCCAGAAATCCCCTACATCCAGCCCACACTTTCCTCTGCTCTTAGCAGCACTGAGGCCCTCGGCCCCGCCCTCCTGTCAAATACCTGCTATCCCCCTGCTGGTGCAGTCCCCCCCCAACATACACCTCACAGTCTTGGAGGCCCCAGGGCTTGGGGGTCTACTGCCCAGCCACTCGGCTGCCGTCTCGGCTCTGTCACCTGTGCCGCAGGCCTTGGACCCCACCAGGTCACCTGAGACAGTCTCAGGGCAGGGCTCCTGAGACCAGGGCTCCGTCCATCCCCTTCCTCCCACGCCTCCCCCCCCCCATCGCCTCCACCGGAACCTGGCACCGTCATGGGTCCAGAAGCAGCAGGTGCAGGGAAGCCACCATGGGTACTGAGTGCTGCACGCGGGTCCTGCCGAGAGGCTGAGGATCCGGAGATCAGCAGGCGAGCTGGCAGAGGAGAGAATCCACCTTTGTCAGCAACCCCCGGTGCTGGGACCCCTCCTTGGAGATCCCAGTCAGAGGGCAGAGGCACAGCCCCGTCCCGTCCTCAGATATCCCAGTCAGAGATGGGATATGCAGCCCCATCCTTAGAGAACTCAGGCAGAGGGGGAGGACACAGCCCCATCCTCAGGGTGCCCCAGTCTGAGGGAGGAGACACTGCCCTGTCCTCAGGGTGCCCAGCCCTGTTGTCAGGGAGTCTTAGTCTGCAGACAGCTTCATGACCATGCTCTGCTCCGAGCAGGCGCAGGTCTGCATCTGTTTGAAAGTCCCTGGGCTGATGGGCAGCCCCGCCCTCCCGACCCCTCCCCATGCCTCTGGGAGGCTGCTGGCTGGGGTCTCCTGCGCTCAGTGCCTGTTCCGGGCACATCTTCCCAGTAGTGGCCTTGTGTCCTGCCTGCTTTTCTCTGGGAAGCAGAAATCAAGAGACTTCTCGTCCCTCTCGCTGGCCGCCTCCAAGGCAGGGCAGAAGACGGAGAGGAGGACCAGGTTGGGTGGACCCCTCAGCCCCCCCACCCCCCCACCCCCGCTCAGGGCTGGAATCCTGAACCCAGCTTTGCTGTGGCCACACTTAACTCTCCCTTTGCCTCTGAAAAATCACCGCCGACCTTTGCCCTCAGGAGCGCTCCATCCTGCAGGACAGCCCTGCCTGCAGCGTGGCTGGCTCCTCCCAAGGATGAGCTGGGGCCCAGGGGCGCGGAGCAGGCAGCAGCCGTCCAGGCGAGGTGTCCAGTGAGCAGCTTTCCCTGGGCCAGGGTACCCCGGAAGCACTTCCGGCGCATGCTCAGGGACAGCCAAGAGTAGGGGCGCGAAAGCGCTACCAGAGAAAAGATTTTCATTTCAGCACACGTGGGTGCCCTCGTGGTTTCAAGAAGTGAAATTTTGTTGTAAATTATGTATAGAGCCTTAATTTTATATGAAGGGCTCTCTGGTCATTCCAGCATCTGCGGCCTCTAAGTGAGGAATATTTGTCATCTTTTAAGACTGTTTAGGAAAAAAATAAAACTGAAAAAGAGCCGCGGTCGCAAGGCCCACGGGAGGGAGGCACACAGAACTGGTCGCAAGGGGGCGCTTCTCGGCGGGGTGGGGCTACGCAGCTGCGTGCTGGGAAGGGAATTCCGTGACTCGCTCCTGTCCTCTCGCAGGCGGGAATTCAGTGTTCTGGAACCTTCCTTACTCTTCACCCTTTGCGACTTCTCCTCCGGGTTGGTGGAAGCTGGGCTGAGTATTTATCCTGTGTTGCGTTAGGAGGGCACACTCAAGGGGTCATGCCGCCCCCCTGTGCAGAACAACTGCCAGCGGCTGCGGACCCTGCTCCAGCGCCCCCAATGCCACCTCTGTCCCTAGTACTCCATCAGCGTCACTGATCCAGGGGACCCTGGCTCCAGGCTTTAGCTCACCCTCAGGTGCTGCAAGCCCCCACCCTGTCCCACCCCAGCTTGTGTGCCCTTTTCTAGAAAGGTTGAAAGAGCAAGGGCCCCCCACGTGGCTGCCCAGGCTCCAGCCCCCACCGGACCGGGACTGAGACCCGCCCCCATCCACCCCAAGACGTGTCCACTCAGGAAGCATTTGCTGGCTTCCTGCTCCACCAAGCGGTACGCCAGTCTCCTGGGAGGGACAGAGATGTGAGAGCCTCCCTGGGGGCGGTGCCCGGTGGGACGGAGAAACCCAGCGTGCGTGGAGGGAGTGTGCGGGAGAATGAATGGCTGGCAGCAGGCACAGGAGCCATCTCTTCGCTCTCCCCCAGGGTGCCACCGTGTCGCTCTCGGAGACGGTGCAGAAATGGCGAGAGTACCGCCGCCAGTGCCAGCACTTCCTGACTGAGGCTCCGCCTCTCGCCACAGGTGAGTCCAGGTGGGGCCCTCACCTCAGCACTCCGCACCCAAGTGCCCCTGGGTGGGTGGGGGGCGCCCTGGCCGCATGGCGTTTGTCCACCTCATGCCTCCGTCCCGCTGTCCAAGCCATTCCCCCACCTGAGTTCCTTCGTGCCCCCTTCCCACCTAGCCCGGTTCTCAGGCTCCTGGAAGTCCAGCTCAGCTGCCTCCTCCACCAGGAATCCTTCCCCAAGGTATCTCCGCCATCTTCCAGCTCTCACCCTTGCCAGCCTTGTTGCCTTAAGGTCTTCTCTCCCAGCTCCGCTCCGGGCCCCAGGTCCAGCCTCAGGGCAGGCACCAGGCCTGTCCACACGTATCCTGCTTGCCCCCCTCCTTCAGTCTGTGCAGGGACTGGGGGCCCAGCCAGCATGCTTGGAAGAAGACGTGTTTCAGGGAATTTCTGGGAGGATCGGAGAACACAGGTTGGAGTTGGTGGGCCTGGATTCACATCCTGTCTCTGTGATGATAACACAGTGGCCTGAGCAGGTTATTCAGCCTGTGGGCTACCATGTCCCTCTGCCCTGTGCACTGTGAAGAGTAATTTAAAAATAGCCAGGACTTGGGGGTGGGGGGTGGGGAGGCTGGCATTGTGGCCTAGTGGGTTAAGCCACTGCCTACAATACCAGCATCCCATCTGGGCACTGGTTCGAGTCCCAGCTACTCCACTTCTGATCCAGATCCCTGCTAATGTGCCTGGAAAAGTAGTGGAGGATGGCCCAAGTCCTTGGGCCCCTGCACCCATGTGTGAGACCCAGAAGAAGCTCCTGGCTCCTGGCTTCGGCCTGGCCTGGCCCTGGCCATTTCGACCATTTGGGGAGTGAACCAGCAGATAGAAGACCAATCTCTCTCTTTTAACCCTTTCAAATAATTACATCTTTAAACAATTTTTGTAAAAAATAAAAATAGGTGGGAATGGGTGTTGGGCCTCCTGGTTAGGGTACACCCCATACAGGAGTAGCTGGGTTGAAGTCCCACCTTCACTCTCAATTCCAGCTTCCTGCTAATGCACTCCCCAGGTGGTAGTTTAAGAAGGGGGAATCCCTGGCTGGCACCGCGGCTCACTTGGCTAATCCTCCGCCTGCGGCGCTGGCACCCTGGGTTCTAGTCCCGGTTGGGGCACCGGATTCTGTCCCGGTTGCTCCTTTTCCAGTCCAGCTTTCTGCTGTGGTCCAGGAAGGCAGTGGAGGATGGTCCAAGTGCTTGGGCCCTGCACCCGCATGGGAGAACAGGAGGAAGCACCTGGATCATGGCTTCGGAAAAGAAGACCTTTCTCTCTGTCTCTCTCTCTCTCTCTCACTAACTCTGCCTGTCCAAAAAAAAAAAAAAAAAAAAAGAAAAGAAAAGAAAAAGGGGGGGGGGAGGGGGGAGTCCCTGACATCCATGGGGAAGACCAGGATTGAACTCGTGGCTGCTGGCTTTAGCCTGCTCCAGCCCTGGCTCTTGCAGGCATTTGGGGAGTGAACCAGAGGATAGGAGATCTCTGTCTTTCTCTCAAATAAATTAAATAAATAAGATAAAAGTAGGCCTACAGGGGTTGTTTATTGAGCGCTTACAGTGTTCACTTAACTACCTAACCTGCACGTCTTTATCCCTGCAAAGCCCTGGGGGGTGAGGAATACCTCTACCGATGAGCAGACAGACACTAAGTAACTCACTCCAGGTCCCCTTGCTTTGGCTCCCCTGGGGGAGAGAGGGAAGTGCTTGGCACACAGTAAACGCCCAGCAGAGGGGAGTGGAGTGCAGGCCCTGTGGCGGGAGGAGTGAGGGAGGACAGGCACCCCGGCCAGCCATGGGCAGCAACTCAGAGCCCTTTCCCTCTGCCTGCAGGCCTGTTCTGCAATCGGACCTTTGACGACTACGCCTGCTGGCCAGATGGGGCCCCGGGCTCCTTCGTGAACGTCAGCTGCCCCTGGTACCTGCCCTGGGCCAGCAATGGTGAGTCCCCTGGCTGCCCCTGGTGCCTGCCCTGGGCCAGCAGTGGTGGGTCCCCCGGCTGCCCCTGGTGCCTGCCCTGGGCCAGCAATGGTGAGTCCCCTGGCTGCCCCTGGTGCCTGCCCTGGGCCAGCAGTGGTGGGTCCCCCGGCTGTCCCCATACCCAGAGGCAGGGGAGGGAGGGCGTACTGCTTCCTTTCCTCTGAGACACAGGCCTCCCCCTGCCCCCAGCGTCTCTAGGCCTGCCGGTGTGGTCTGCCTGCCTACCCTGGGGAGGTGGGGGGGTTGGTGGCAGCCGGATTTGGGGTTGAAGCCTGGGCCTGGGTCCACGCCGGCAGGTGTGGGAGGACAGGAGAGTGTGGGGTCTGACCTGAGAAAGGAAGGTGAGCCCTTGCAGTGTAGCAGCCAGGAAAGGAGCCAGGTGGGCAGAGACCCTGGTGGGGGCAGGGGAGGTGCTCGGGGGCGTCCTGGCTCTGGGGTGTGTGTTACATGTGTGATACGCGTATGCAGGTGGCCCCTACCTGCTAGGGGCACAGGTGGGGAATGTGTAGCGCCCGGGCTATAGGAGGCCTGGGAAATCATTTGGCCTGGCCCTGCCAAGGCCATCACAGGCGGGACCCAAGATTCGCTATATCTATAGCAGGCTGACTTTTAAGTTGATCATTTTGTGTGTTGTTATAAATATCCAAGTAGATATTTCCTTGGCAGAAAGAAAAAAAGATTCTCCACCCCTGCTTTGGGGGTTCACTGGCCGCAGTGATTAGGGCTCAGTGGCAGCAGTGAGCAGTGCCTCCCCCTTGCTGGGAACCCCACGCTGGGAAAGGCATGACTGGGAGGCTGGGAGGGTAATGGACTGGGACCCTTCGGAGACCTGCAGAGGCTGCAGGGGACCCCTCACTGGAGGGCTACCTGCTGTGCCCACCCCCACCTGTCCGTCCCAGCCAGACACTGGAGGCTAACAGAAGACAGACACCTTTGCCACAGAGAGCTCACAGTGGCCACACTGGGAGAAGAGGCACTCCTTAGAATCATAGCAATGTTTCTTGAGTACCTACTATGTGCCCAGGGTCCTGTCCTGAGGGCAGGGCATCCCTTGCCTTCTTGCACCGACCCTGGGAAGTGGAAGTCACTTGTTTCAAGTGATGTGGTGGGGAGCAGGGCCTGGATTTGAGCACAACCTGTGCTCCCATCAGTGTGCCTTGAAGGGCTGACCGAGTCCAACAGAAATGGTGCTATAGGGAAGTGGGAGAATGAGGTCATGCTGTGAGGAGGCCGGGGGGGCCTTCCTGGAGGAGGTGGTCTGATGGGGCCTCTGGTGAGCCTCATGGCAGCATGAGGGACTGGGGTCACAAGAAGCCTGGCAGGTCTCCCAGGAGGCTCCTTCCTGCTCCACCCTCACTGTGTAGATTCCTCTCCCATTATGTGCAGGGAGCCCGGGGCCGGGAAGTAGCCAGGCACCTGGGTAGGAGCCAGAGCTGGCTGGTGCCTTCGCACTTGGCGTTGTTCAGCACCCGCTGCTGTGGCCACACACCCATTCATTAAGTCCTGGAGAAGCCCGCTGTGTGCACTCACTGAGCCACAGCGGCGCTCGGAGGCAAGCACTCGCGCCCCTCCTGCTTCCGGCTGAGGAAACCAAGGCACAGAGACGCCAAGTGGCTTTCCCAAGCTCACACAGCTGGCGAGCGGCGCTCCCAGGAGTCTGGGTTCTAGTCCGTATGCTTCCCTGCTACCCCAGGCCTCCTTGGTGGTGTGTGCCCATGCACACGGCTCTGACCTCGAGATAGAAGGGTGGCCGGGCTGACTTCTGCTGGCATGGACACACCCCTAGGGAGGGCAGTGAGCCGCCCACCTTCCCCTTAAAGCCCTGTCGTCTAGTGGCTCTGCTTGTAGAGGCCAGACTGGCCGTGTAGGCGGGAGCAAGCCAGCCCCTGGACTACTCTGGGCCGTCGTCTGCTCACTTGGGAGGTGGGATGGAGCCAGGAGATGCAGGTTTGTGTATGGTGGGGGGACGGGAACCGGGGGCTGCCTCCAGCAGTGCGCACGCTTCCCCTGCCCCTTGATTTGGGACCTGCCGCCTGGCCAGCCTTGACTGGGCCTCTAGACCCCAGGGAGCCAGGCGCAGGGCAGGGCCCATCACTCAGCACTAAGCCGCCCCCAGCTCCGCCTGCTGCTTGTGGCTCCATCCATCACCTTTAATTGTATTTGAGCAGGAAATAGGTCCTGGTGGTGCCCGTTTATGAGCGAACACGGTTTTATTGCCTTCTCCATGAAGATAACGGCCCTGCGAGGCCCCCTGCCAGCCTCCCCCGACACACGCGCACACCAGCCTCATTTACTCCCTTGTTGGATGCTCGGAATCGCTGGCTCTGCCTCCCTCTCCCATCTCCCTGGGTGAGAGACCTGCGGAGCCCCCCCCCCCCCCCTGCACCATGGGCTCCCCAGCACCAGTGCCCCCTGCGGCCTGCGCGGGACCTGCTCCCTGCAGAGGCTGGCACCGGGGCTTCCCAGAGCCCCACCCCGGGCACGTGGGAGCAGGGAGAGGGCGCTCTGGACTTCCTGGTGGAGAAACTTGGGGGCGTGAGTTGTGCATGCAGGTGTGCATGAGGAGGTCTCAGGCTGGGCTGGGAATTTGAAGGGGAGGCGGCAGAGGGGGCCCTTGCAGGGTGAGGGCACCGACGCAGTGTGCAGAGCCCCAGTGGAAAGCTGCAGTGTTGCTAGACCTGAGAAGACTAGACCTGAGAAGCAAGGGGCCAGGAGCGGGGCAGGGGGTCACTGTGCCGGCTGGAGCCAAGCTGATGAGGCCACCCAGGAGGGCTGTGGCCCCAGAGGGACAATGCCACTGGCCAGAACCCCAGGGCTGAGGCAGGACAGGTGCAGGGAAGCAATGTCCCAGCCTCTCCTGTCCAGACGCTGGAGCCCCGAGCATCGCAGGGGAGTGTGTGACTCGTGGAAGAATTGCATTCAATGAAAACAAGCTCCTGAGCTAGGACTGTGTCCGGCTGAGCGGTGTCACTGCCTGGGCAGTGGTGCTGGGGACATCAGAGCCGTCCTTCCCTTGGGTGTGACGTCAGCAAGGGACAAGTGAAAGGTCGGGGAAGGGGACAGGGGGAGGTCAAGCGGCAGCACTTCAGACTTCGGGCTGGGCCTCGGGCCTCAGAGCTCCACAGTGTCCCAGGGAGGCAGCCATGCCCTTGAATTCCCACCCCTCTAGCTGGGAATTTGGGGCTCAGGGTGGCTACGTGAGGGCCAGGCAGGTGATGGGGGCAGAAGCTGGCGGAAGGAAAAGCGTAGTGAAAGCAAGACTGTGAGAAGGCTGGAGTGGCTTCCGTGGGCCCGTTGGCCGCCTGAGGGCCCTCCAGGCTGCTCATTTACCCGCAAACAGCTGATCTGCTCGTTGCAAATCATGCCAGCCTCATTAGCTGCACCCTCGTCTGGTCCCTACCTGTTTGTTGGCTTAGGTCTAATTATACGAGAGTCATAAAATGCTTTTAAAATAGCCTATCAGTCACCAGTCTTGGAGACTCTGGCAGGTGCCTCCCCTGAGTGACATTGAACCGGGGTTGCCAAGAGGAGACGGAGGCCCGTGCTGGGCCCCAGAGGGCTTCTGGCTGCCGTGGGGCCACCCGCTCTGTCCCCGGTCACCGGGAAGGAGTGTGTCCGTGAGAACCCAGGGTCGGGGAGGCAGCAGGGCCAGGCTTGGAGGACCTGCTACACACCGGCCACTTCCTACACTTTCATCTCCCTGGAAGTCATCACGTTTCCTGTTTCCCTGATGCAAAAAACCGCAGAGGTGAAGCCACCTGGTGGAGGGCAGAACCGGGCTGTGAGCGGGTGCTCCCGCCCCCAGGCATGGCTGACCGATGCCGGCCTTTCCCAGGCCCTGAGCCCCGCCCTACCCCCTCCTGGCACCCCTTTGAGGAGGGCCTGTGCCTGGCCTCACTGCATCTCAGCGTCCCCATCTGTGAAATGGGGGCCCAGCAGGCTGTGCCGGCCGCCTCTGTTGCCAGGGTGCAGGAGCTAATGGATTCATGAGCAGCTCTCCACGGCCCTGAGTGCCTGCATCCACGTGGAAGGGCGGCTGTTAGCTTGATTACAGACGCAGCAGCACTTTCCGGGAGGGGAAGTGTTTAATTGGGGGTTTTATTTCCAGCACCAGGGTCTGACTTAATGAAATATCCCTGGGCCTCCTGGCATGCAGCAGCCGTGGCTGCCTCCCTGTGTTGACAAGGCCAGAGCCAAACCCCCGGCTGTGATTTCCCAGCTACCACCGCCCCCAGGCCCCATGAAGCTGGGCTGATAGCAGGGCCATGCTGGACCCATTCCACTTCCAGCCAAGATGGTGTCGGGGGACCACGGGCCCAGCCGAGAACCAGCCCTGGCTTTTAATGTTTGATGCTAACGAAGGATAATCGACAGATGCGTTTGCACAGGCGCACTGAGCTTCTCAGAGGTGCCGCAGCTCCTGGACTCTGCGCCGGGAATGCACACACCTGTGCGCACACCACCTCCAGAACATGGGGCCTGGGAGCCCTTGGCAAGGGGAGCTGCTGGGCGGGGCCGACGAGCTGGGAAGCCCAAGCCCGGGGAAGCTGAAGGAGAGACATCGTCATGGATGGCTCTTAGCTGCAAGGTTGCCGGCTAACTGGACTTCTGGTGGCAAAGAGCTGGGAGTTCAAATCCTGCTTCCGCTGCTGCCTCAGTGGGTGATCCTGGGCAAGTCCCTGGGCTCCCGAGAAGCTCCGTTGGCCCACCTGTAAGAGGGCCTCAGCCAGGCCTGCCTTGTAGGCAGTTAGGATATGCAGAGGTGTCAGGCTGACAGCAGGGGCTCCTGGGAATGTGCAGCCTGTGGATACGGCATTGGCAACCGTGTGTGCAAGGCTTGCGCCACCTTTGGGAAGTAGGGAGTCATCGCATCACACTGCTGCAGGCCAAGCCCTAGGGGAATGGCTGCTTAGATGGCTTGTGCCCCCGAGGCACCAGCGCTGTGCCCTCTCCCTTCCCAGGGCCCATCAGCCTCCCTCCTTTCTCCCATCCAACTGGGCTGCCAAAGCAGGCTCCATCCCCATGGAGTCAGCCCAGGTCCCAGCCCTGGCTCGGGTTGTTTACAGACGCCTGGGGAAGAATTTTCGGCATCCATGTAGCAGATAAGAGAGGCCTTTGGGGGCCTGAGCAGAGGCCATCAAGTTTCTAAAGTCAGACCATGTGCCTGCCCGCGTGCCTTGGGATAGGCCAGATTTTGTGCACCATACATCAGAGGGGGGACCCCTGCCTCCTCCTGCCCCCTGCTGCTGTCCCCAGTCCGACCACTGGATCTCAGGTTTCTGGGTTTGGTGCACCTGAAGTCCCTCTTACAATGCGGGTTCTTCCTGAAGGCATAAAGCTCACTGTGAGTCCCGAGTCCTGAGTCCTGTTTCAGGGTTTGCTTGTGGCAGGAGCCAGGAGCTGGGAGAAGGGAGAGGAGGCTGTGCTGCTGCCAGGGGTCGGTGTCCCACTCCCAGGGAGGACTGGGTCCCACTGCCAGGCCTGCCGGTGCCCGCAGGTGCCGGGAGATGGCTGCCCTGGACCCTGCAGGGAGGGGCTCACAGCTCTGGGGTTTGGGAAGCAGAGGCCGGTGCTAGATAGCTGCCCTGTCCTGGGCTGCCTGTGACACTCCCCATCTCACACACACACACACATGCACACATGCGCACATGCATATATACATACATGCATGCACATGTGTGCACACGTGTGCACACGTGCATATGCATAGACATACACGTGCACACATGTATGCACACACACACACACGCACACATGCAAAGAACCTCCTCCCAGGAGACTTAGTCCAGCTAGGAATCTCTACAGAGCAGCTACTGCCCCAGGGCCTGGGGCTGCTCCTCCACCCCCACTCTCACTGCTGTCTCTTCCGGGATTTTAAAGTCTTTAAAATTCCTTCCCGGCTCCGGCCTCCCTCCCACACCAGTGGAACCCCTGGTGTCAGCCGGACGTGATGCTGCAGGTAGGTAATGGATGAGGCTACACCCACCCGGCGGCCAAGCCTCCCCTCTCCCTTCTGGCGCGGCAGGGAACCCTGCAGCTCACTGAGCCCCGGGGGCGTGAGTGGGTTCAGTGCCCCCCCCCCACCCCAGCTCTGCGGCACCTGTGCTGGCCACTCTGCGTTGTGCTGGTCCTTTCTGAGGATGTCTTTGCTTACTTTCTGTGGGAGCCGTTGATACTCTGAAGCCAGGGACTGTGCCTCCTCCCTCAGACAGGGAGCTCCCTGGCAACAGGGCCTGGATCCTGCCATCCCACACGCCCCACAACTAGGTCTCCAAGGGCAATGGCCGTTTCCAAAATACGACCATGGGCTGCTTTGAGGTGGTGTTGAGTCGGGGGCCCCGGGGCAGAGGCCGTGTCTGTTCCTTTTAGGTCCTGTGGGCTGTGTCTCCCCCCTCAGATTGGGCTCCCTGAGGACAAGCCGGTGTCTCCACCCTCAGACTTGGATCTCTGAGGACGGAGCTGTATCTCCATCCTCTGACTGGGCTCCTTGAGGACAGGGCTGTGTCTCCCCCCTCAGACTGGGGGTCCCTGGGGATAGGGCTGTGTCTCCCCCCTCAGACTGGGGGTCCCTGAGGACAGGGCTGTGTCTCCACCCTCAGACTGGGATCTCTGAGGACAGGGCTGTGTCTCCACCCTCAGACTGGGATCTCTGAGGACAGGGCTGTGTCTCCACCCAAAGACTGGTGGTCCCTGGGGATGGGGCTGTGTCTCCACCCTCAGACTGGGGGTCCCTGGGAATGGGGCTGTGTCTCCACCCTTAGACTGGAGTCCCTGGGAATGGGGTTATGTTTCTATCCTCAGATTGGGGGTCCCTGGGGTTGGGGCTGTATCTCCATCCTCAGACTGGGGGTCTCTGGGGATGGGGCTGTCTCCATCCTCAGACTGGGGGTCCCTGGGAATGGGGCCGTGTCTCCTCCCCACTGGGCCTCTCTTCCTTTCTGTTAGAAGTTAGGTGCCAGCTTTGCCCCAGGGTCTGCTCTCCCCAGGGAGTGTGGGAGGGAGAAGATCAGAAGCCATAGCTGATGACTGTGAGACTGTCAGGGCTACTGCTGGTCAGCGCCAGGCCTTGTCGGTGTGATTAGAGGCTGGGGACGGGGACGTGGAGCTGGGTTCCTCTCCAAGCCGTGTGTTCACCCAGCTGCTTTCCCTGGTGACCAGGAGGAGCAGCTGAGCATGTGGGTGGACCATGCTGACCTTGGTGCCCCCGGTCCAGTCCCCAGGACCATAGGGCACGTGCAGGGGAGGAAGGGGGTAGAGTGAGCTCTGGGGGAGCAGGGTGGCCCTGAGGATGGGGAAGGGGGCTGTCTGGCCAGCTCTGGGCAGAGGCTCAGCTCCCTGCTCTCCCACTCCAGTGCTGCAGGGCCATGTGTACCGCTTCTGCACGGCCGAGGGCCACTGGCTGCACAAGGACAACTCCAGCCTGCCCTGGAGGGACCTGTCGGAGTGCGAGGAGTCCAGGCGCGGGGAGAAAGTGAGTGGGAGATGGGTTCTGAGTCATGGAGGGGTAGCTGGGTCTCCACCTCGTGGGCTTCAGACAGGCCCATCTGTGGTCATCTCTCCCATGCCCCTGCCTCTGCAGGCTTGGCAGGCCACACTTTCTTGGGGGGGGGGGGGGGTTGACCACCTCCGCGGCCTGGGACAGGGCTCTAGAAATCTGTAGGTTTTTCTCTTCCTTGGTTCTGGGGTCCACACGAGGCCTTATGGGGGCTCACCACCATCCCTGTCCCCTGAGAAAGGAGGCCATGGCTGCTGCCACACGCACTCATGTCCCCCGTGTGCGCACAGAGCTCCCCGGAGGAGCAGCTGCTGTCCCTGTACATCATCTACACGGTGGGCTACGCGCTGTCCTTCTCCGCTCTGGTCATCGCCTCAGCCATCCTCCTCGGCTTCAGGTAGGGGGGCCCTGGACCTGGCCAGGGGCTGCTTTGTCCTCACTGCCCCAGACAGGGGAGGGGACACTGGGCCAAAGTAACAACACAGCAGGTTCTTCTCTCAGGAGCCCGAGGGGGAAGGCCCAGGATGTGGTATTGTGTGCTTAGTCTCATCTGCTGTGGAAGTGCATTGCAGAGTACCTCCAAAGGTAGTGAGAAATGCAATAGATAAAAAAAAATACATTTCTTATGGTGCAAAAAAGAGAGGAAACACAAGCATGCAGAGGTTTTCAAAAAGTTCATAAAAAATGTATGGTATAAGAAAATTATGCATGGATTTCAAAGTTTTGGACCAAAATAAAGTTATCTCTTAATTCTATTTTTCCATGAACTTGTTGAAGCACCTTGTATACTGCAGAGTGGCAGCCACCCTACGCACACATACTCCAACCTGAAGGGTGGATGGTAGCGTAATGGAGAACGCTGGGAGGTCTGTTCCAGTGAGCAGGGGTAACTTCAATCCTCAAGAATTCAGTGGTTTTGGGAAAGGTCTCAGAGATTAGCGCTTCTGCTCTCCTTGGAGTGGGAGAGTTCTTCCTGAGGTCTGTCCCTGCTGAGAGATCTCCTCCAGACCAGGAGCTGGAGTGCAGAGTCCCAGGTGCCCCCACCCACTCGGGTGTGCCAGGGAGCTGGGTTCAAGGACAGAGGGAGTTCTGAGTGAAATTGCTCATCTTGTCCCTGTAGCACGTGGCACAGTGCAGGGCACACAGTCAGTGCCTAATAAATGCAGGTGCTGGATGAATATTCTCTTTTTTTATCATGAGAAATTTCAGAGATTCAGAAGTACAGTGACTAATACAAGGGCATTTCAAAACCTTTGTGCAAAAAAGAAATTAAACAATCAACTTATTGTAGTGTAAAGAAAAAAACTTTGAAATCATTTAGTAGGTGTGGGGAGCAACTCGGACTATACTGTTACTGGAATTAAGACTTATTCTATACATCTGCTCTCCCACAATATGGCGCTGGGAGAGGAGGAAACAGCTTCTACCCAGCTGCCTCTCACCAACTTGACAAGCTGCAGGAGCTACTCCTGATTGGAGGAGAGCAGTGTACTCGGCGTGTGGGTAGCAGAGTAGGGATTGGTGGAATAGGACTATAAAGGAGGAGAGAGACAACATGCACCAGGAACATCTATCTGAAGGAACACCTGTGCAGCCCCCGAGAGAGCCGGCCGGCAGTGTGCCACTCCCCCGCGGAAGTGGGGAAAGTGGCAGGGGGAACCGCCCTTCCACGGAGGTGGAAGGGACGGTAGCCAACCCGGGAAGAACCAGCAGCAAACCCGGGGAGGGCCGAGCAGACGAAAGAACAGAGCAGGGTCCTGTGTCGTTCCTCCACGAAGACGGGGAGCGACAAGTAGGAGTCCTCAAAAAGTTCATGGAAAAAAACGTGCAAGGATTTCAAAATTTTTTTCACCAAAATAAATTTATCTTTTTAAAAGTTTTTACATTTATTTTCATTTCATTTGAAAGGCAGAGTGACAGAGAGGTCTTCCAACTACTAGTTCATTTCCCCAAATGCCTGCAACAGCCACGGCTGGGTCAATCTGTAGTCAGAAGTCTGGAACTTATTCTGGGTCCCCTGCATGGGTGGCAGGTGCCCAGATGTTTAAGCCATCACCTGCTGCCTCCCAGGGTGCACTTTAGCAGAAAGCTGGGTGGGAAGCAGAGGAGGCAGGACTCTAACCAGGCATCCGCATACGGGATGCAGGCTTCCCAAGTGGCGACTTAACCACTGCACCAAATGTCTCCCCCAGACTTGGGTTTTAATTCCCTTTTCCCATGCACTTTTTGAAGCAGCCTCACACTATGATTGCCCAGGCACACACCATGCAGCCTAAGAAATAAAGCAGCCCATACAGTTGCTCTCCGTGCCCCCACCCCACCAGAGGCACCCCCTGAATGTTCTGCTTACAATTCTCACCCATGTCCTTATACTTTTGCACGTTTGTAAGCATCTACAGGAACACGTAGTATGCTTTTGTGTGTTTTAAAAGCGTGTTGTACATATTCTACAATTTTTTCAGGGGTCCCATTTTTTTGTGAGGTTCATTCACATAGATAGATACAAATCATCCTTTTTCAACCTATCACTTCCTATCCATTGTTGTAGCACTCTTATTTATCTGTCATCCTTTTGCTGGACATTTGTGGTGTGTTTCCTGTTTTTTCTTTTTCAATCACAGAGTTTGCTACAATGAGCATTCTTGCCTGTGGGTGCTGCTTTGGCATCTGTAGCTAGAAGTAGAATTGTGGAATCCGAAATCCACCTGCTGTTGCACGGATACTAGAGGCTGCTAAGTTGTTTTCTCAAGATCAGACCAATCTGCCCTCTCCCCAGTGATGAAAGAGAGCTCCCTTTGCTGAGTGTTTTCACCAGTATTTAGTATTTTCAGACTTAATTGTTGCTAATCTGAAATGTGTGAAATATCTCATTCAGAGTTTAATTTGCATATCTCAGATTCCTAGAGAGAGAAAGCGTTTTTGCATATTTTATTCTGTGAATTGATTTTTCATATCCTGTACTTATTTTTTATTGTATTTTTTCTTTTAAGCATTCATTATTTTTTTAAAAAGATTTATTTATTTATTTATTTGAAAGTCAGAATTAAAGAGAGAGAGAGATCTTCTATCTGCTGGCTCACTCTCCAAATGGGCACAACGGCCAGGGCTGGGCCAGGCTGAAGCCAGGAGCCAGGAGCTTCACCCAGGTCTGCCACATGGGTGCAGTGGTCCAAGGATCTGGGCCATCTTCCACTGCCTTCCCAGAAACATTAGCAAGGAGCTGGATCGGAAGTGGAACAGCCAGCCAGGACTCGAACTGGTGCACATATGGGATGCTGGCACTGCATCCTTTCCCGCTATGCCACAGCACCGGCCCCATCATTGTTCTTCATGCAAACCTAGAATAAACCTTCTCCTAGTCTGTGGCTTATTTTTTTCACTCACTCTATGATGTCTTTTATGCAAAAATTGATCAGTTTGTCCATTTTTACCCATAAATCAAGCTTATCCATAAGTGTTGTCAGTTGATAGAACTTAGCTTTGTCAGTTGGCTAGAAAGGTCTACTAAATGTCTCCAAAGACCAAATTTCTCTGTGGTCCTGTTTAAGAAGCCTTTGCTGTGCTGAGCTGCCTGCACTGTCTTTCAGGTCTGCTCCCCACTGGTGGGTCTTTGAGCCACCTGGCGTGTACATTCGTGTGGATGGCAATAAGGGATTCCATTTCATTTTTCCCCACGTGGCCTCAGAGCCAGGTACTGCGGGCCCATTCTCTACTGCTGGGTTTGCTGTCACCGCCCTGCCTTACCGCGAGGGTCTCTCCAAGTACCCCGGGGTGGGTTTCTGCCCTCTGTGTGCTTCTCCACGGTCCTGTGGCTGCCTCCGTCCCGACGCCGTTTGGCCTCATCTCTGGGGAGTTATCAGAAGTCGCAGTTCTCTTTCAGCAAGGGCCCCACGTGCCGTTCTTTAGGAGCTGCTGGACTACTGGCCCTCAGCTCTCCTTCCAAAGTGTTTAAAGCTCCGTGACCAAAAGAAAAAAAAAGTTGGAATTTTTATTGTAGCCGCATTGAGTTCCTCAGTTAACGTGGGGAGAACGAATAGACTTCTTCAAGGTAGTGAGTCATTCTGTGCATCTTTGCATCTCCCATTCACTTAAAACCACCCTGATGCTACGCTCCGTAACGAGCCTGCCCAGCTTCTGCCGTCCGTATTTCCAGGTACTCAGTTAAAACTATGGTAAACAAGCCGGCGCCACGGCTCACTAGGCTAATCCTCTGCCTGCGGCACCGGCACCCCAGGTTCTAGTCCCAGTTGGGACGCCGGATTCTGTCCCGGTTGCCCCTCTTCCAGTCCAGCTCTCTGCTGTGGCCAGGGAGTGCAGTGGAGGATGGCCCAGGTGCTTGGGCCCTGCACCCACATGGGAGACCAGGAGAAGCACCTGGCTCCTGGCTTCGGATCGGCGCAGTGCACCAGCCGTAGTGGCCACTTGGGGGGTGAACCAATGGAAAAAGGAAGACCTCTCTCTCTGTCTCTCTCTCTCTCTCTCACTGTCCACTCTGCCTGTCAAAAAAAAAAAAAAAAAAAAAACAAAACAAAACAAAACTATGGTAAAAGAATAACTTTTTAGGTTTCCTCTTGAATCATTCCTTGCCAATGTATATTAACAACCCTGAACTCTCTTACTCATTCTAATAATTTACCTATGGATTCTTAGATTTGACAGGCAGCTGGTCTGCCGTCTCCAATAGTGACCATCTGGTTTCAGTTCTACGCCTTTTGTCCCTTGCATTGTTATCATCGCAGTGAATGGAAGCGAGGTTCACAGACATCCGTGGAAAGGCTCCGAAGTTTCTCACTCGACAGTGATGCCTGCTACCAGCTAGGTAGAGAGCCACCAGCAGGTTGAGAAATGCCCTTGTGTTTCCAGCTGGCTTCACCTTTTGGCATGAGAGGATATTGGGATGGTATTCTTCCCATACTTCCTGCGTGGCTCCCGAGGCGGGCCAGCAGTGTCTAAGCCATGGGCTCCATCCCAAGGAAGCAAAGCCGAGCCCCACTGGGGAGACTGAGCACACCCCCCCCCCAACAAGCCTCTCAGGCTGCACCCAGCTTTGCGGAAAGGAGATGCTACAGTGGGAAGCATGGGAAATAGGTGAGCAGCTGAGGGCTTCAGGGAGAGGCAGGACTTGGGTTGGACCCGAAGGATGTGCAAGGTTATGCGGAAAAAGAGCATTCACAAAGGAGGGAAGACACGGGCGCAGTCCCAGCGCCAGCAGCTTCGGAAGCCTGCCTGGTGCGTGTGCCAGCCCAGCAGCGCCGGCCGTCCTGCCAGGGAAGCGCTTTGCTTTCTCCCCCAGACACCTGCACTGCACCCGCAACTACATCCACCTGAACCTGTTTGCATCCTTCATCCTGCGCGCGCTGTCTGTGTTCATCAAGGACGCGGCCCTCAAGTGGATGTACAGCACGGCCGCCCAGCAGCACCAGTGGGACGGGCTGCTCTCCTACCAGGTGGGTGGCATGACCGGGAGGGGGTGGGGAGGAGGGCACGGCCGGTGAACTGCTGCCGCTGCCACCCGTCCAGGACTGGACGTGGAAAGGCAAGAGTTGCCCAGCCCTGGCCCTCGGGGAGCCAGCCCCTAGTTTGATGGAAGCGGCAGTCTACCTGGGAGGCTCCAGTCTAAGGGAGGAGACCCTGCCCTGGGGAGTTCTCCCTCCACCCTGGCCCAGCTGTGTGATTTGGGGGAAGTCACCCCTCTGAGGCTGCTTCCCACTGGCATGGGGAGAGTGAGGGCTCCACGAGCCAAAGCAGAGTTCTTAGCCCCGGCCCTGGCCCGAGGGGGTGAGGCCGCTCACCCTGCAGGAACCATAGCCTGCTGTACCCGGAGGGGCACGGGGAGAGGCCGACCCCGAGCTGCGGCCCCAGCGCCCCCTTCCTGTGCCCCAGGACTCTCTGGGCTGCCGCCTGGTGTTCCTGCTCATGCAGTACTGCGTGGCGGCCAACTACTACTGGCTGCTGGTGGAGGGCGCGTACCTGTACACGCTGCTGGCCTTCGCAGTCTTCTCCGAGCAGCGCATCTTCAAACTGTACCTGAGCATCGGCTGGGGTAAGGCCACTGTCGTCCCCCTCACTCCTCCACCCACCCCGGCTCCATGGCATGCGGGTAGCAGACCCTGGCTCTGTGAATAGCCCCACTGGGCACAGGTAGAACACTGGCAGAGAGGGGCGTGGTTAACCTCTGTTCTCCCCGCCTTGTGTGACTCTCCTCCCTTAAGGGAAGGTCCACCCCTCCCTGGCCAAACCCTGCTCCCTTCTCCCCCTCCCTACGCCACTAAAAGTCATGACTATGGGGACAGAGCCCCACAGCCAGTCCTGAGGGAAGAGGTGAGTCCTGGGCCTCAGGGTGGAGACGGCTGCCCTGTCTCGTGATGGTGATGGAGGAGGCTTGGGGAGAGCCAGGCTGGGTGGGCCGGGCAGAGACGGGCCAAGGAAGGGGCTGTGCCACGGATTTGCCTGGAGCCCAGCTGGAAATGTTCTAGCCAAAAAAGTTTGCCAGGAACCATCATGTCTTTTTTTTTGCTGGAACATTTCTGGCTGTGTTTCTGCCTCTCGCCACGTGGGAGTCACAGTAGGTGCAGAATTCAGGCCAGGCAGGGGATCGGGACCCTCTGCACAACCAGGGAGGCACATGGGCGGTCCTTTTTGGAAGGGCCTGTGAGCTTCCACCAACCGTGGGCACAGAGGGCCCTCTGGCCCTCCCTGGTCTGCCCATCCCCCGCCCCCACCCCGGCTGCACACCCCCCTCCCCCGCCCCATCCTGCTGCTCATTCACTCCCCTCACTCCTTCTCTCACCAGGCAGCAGGCTGTTGTGCCCCTGCTGGCCCCTGACCTCCAGGGCCGTCCCAGCTCAGTCACAGCCAGAATCTTCCTTCACAACCCCCCACCCCATCTCCCTGGACCCTGGTCCTGCCTCTGAGCCTTTGCAAGGCCGTTCTTGGCCAAGGAACGTTCTGGGAGCATGCTCCCCTCACCAGGCGGCCAGCCTGCCTGTGGCTCTGTGCCCTCTCAGAGCCCAGCCCCACTGCTCTGCAGAGCACCATGGCTGCAGAGGGGCCCTAAAGCGGCTGTGGTGTGACCAGTGTCACAACGGCGTCAAGACCCAGAGACAGGCAGGGCCTTGCAGGAAGAACACACCCTGATCCCTTGGACCCCTGCCTGCTCCCACTCGGGCCTGTGCTGCATTCTGCAGGCCCCTGCAGGCCCCGCGTGCCGATGAGCGGGAGGACCTGGCTTCTGCACACAGAGCCCTGCTCCTCCCTGCCTCCTCCTCATCCGGGCCCAGCCCCCACCTTGCTGAGCCTTTCCTCCCCCCCCTCCTGGGGCTTTCAGACAGGCCACGGGCAGAGGCGAGCCCTGCAGTCCCTCTGGGTGAGGGGGGAGGAGGCATGGGCAGGGGGAGCAGGAGGAAAGCTGGCCTCAGGGTGGGGGACTGCATCTGCCTTTTCTGGGAAATAGCATCATCACTGGGCGCACCTGTCACCATGGCGACCTGAGGGCAGGCACAATCGAGGGACCATGTGCTGAGTGCAGAGGAGTGGGGGGATTGGTTGGGGGCTGCTGGGGACACGGGGTGCCCTGGAGGTTGCTCAGTGGGAGGTAGGGGAGGAGGCACCAACCCTTTTCTGCCACCCCACACCCTAGCTCAGGGCTTGGGGTCTATGGGGGCATGAGGGCAGGATCTAGGGGGCACTCTTGCACAGCTGGAACATCTTTTCCTTGAGGACTCGGGGTGGGCAGACAGAGGGCAAAGACGGAGAGAGAAGGAGAGAAAGATTCACAGAACTGAGACCTCTGCTTTGAGGCCAGAGGCCTGCCTGGCCGGAGTTGGGATGCTTAGGAAACTTTTGGCCTCACATGCAAACAGAAGAAGTGAACTTGGGACTCCAGGAGAGCCACAGAGACCCCACAAGGCATACCAGCTTCTGCTGCAGGCTGCGGGCAGGTCGGTGCCCCCCCCCGCAGAAGCCCACCGCAAGCAGGCTGCACAGGAGGGGAGGGCAGTGAGGCACGAGGGAACCGTCACTTTCTGGAGCCAGTTCCGTGTGTCTTAATTTGAGCTTTTGTTTCTCCAGCTTGTCTTGCTGGCTCTCTAAAAGATGAAGCCAGCAGGGAGCGTGCGGTGTTCGCACGCAGCGGGGCTGTGCCTGTGCTGCTTAAGGAGGCTTGTTAAGGAGATGCTGATGGGTGTGTGGAGCCCACTGGGTCTGGCTGATAACGAGAGAGAAAGGCCAGCTGGGGGCTGGGCATGCCCGGGAAGGAAGATTCTGCTCACGCGTGTGGCTCGGGGAGCCGGCATCTTCTTGCCCCGTTGGCATATCCCTCCTCTCATTGAGATATCGGCTCACTCTGAGTTCGTTTATTCATTCCGTTCTCACCAAGCATCTGCTATGTGGCAGGGCCCACGCTGTGGGTCGGGGCCTTGTCCATTCTCCTGAAAGCCTGTTAGTAAAGCATCATGGGTGTGTGGAAGTCAGGGTGGTATAAAACCAGGTGGGCAAGGCGCGAGAGATCTACTGAAGAAGGCTGCTCGCCCCCTCCAGCCCGCCCTGTGCGGCCAGACCCAGCAGCCCCAGGCCCCGAGCTGCTGCTGAGTAGGCACCGATGAGAGAGGAAGTCAACGATGGTGATGGCAAAGGCTGTGAGGCAGCTGTGCCCTGGAGGTGTGCTCCTGGAGGAGACCCCCCCCCCCCACGCCATACATGCACACACAGGGACCTCCAGCCACACACTGAAGGAGGCTGGGGTGGGGGTAGGGTGGCAGCGCTGGATTCTAGTCCCAACTGTGACCTTCTCTATTCCTGACCAACCTGTCATCTGTCATGTGAGGATGCACAATCCAACTTTGTTTTATTTTTGTTCATTCTTTCGAGAGGCAGAGAGTCCATTGGTTCACTCCCCAAATGGCTGCAATGGCCAGAACTGGGTCAGGCCAAAGCCAGGAGCCAGGAGCTTCTTCCAGGTCTCCCACATGGGTGCGGGGGCCCAAGCTCTTGGGCCATCTTCTGCTGTTTTCCCAGGTGCATTAGCAGGGAGGGAGCTGGATTGGAAGTAGAGCAGCCAGGACTCCAAACGATGCCCCAAAGGGATGCCGGCATCACAGGCAGTGGCTTTCAGCACCGACCCCAGCACACGGGTCTCTAAACTGGCATCTTAACCGCTAGTCCAAACACCCATCCTAACAATAACCAACGAGATTGAGCTGACAGGGTGAGCTGGGCGCTGAAGCTCGGGAGGAGAGAGGCCTGGCCTTTGCCCTCGACGAGCTGGACTGCAGTTCTATGAGTTATCTCTCACTGCATAGCGGGTGAGCCCAAAGCTTGGCTGCCGAAAGCAGCAACAGTTGTCTCACAGCTTCTATGGTCAGCACCCTGGGCGCACGTTAGCTGGGTGGCCCCGGCTCAGGGGGTCTCTAACCCAGATGCGGTCAGGCTCTCGGCCAGGATTGCTGCCGTCTCAAGGCTTATCTGGGGGTGGAGAATCTGCTTCCAAACTCACTCACAAGGCTGTTGGCAGGAAGTCTGGGGTCCTTGCTCAGGTTGGCTGGAGGCCCCTCTCTAAGCGGTTTACATGTGCTCATGGCTTGATAACTGGTTGCCCACAGGGCAAGTGATCAGAGAGAGCCCAAGATGAGCCATGGGGTCTTGAGCACCCTGATCTCAGAAGTGACATGGTACATCTCCTGCCCCATGTGACTGGTCACACAAACCAAAGCTGATGTGTGTGTGTGGGGGGGGGGCACACAGAGATGTGAGCAGCAGGGGTGGGGAGAGCACACCAGTGGAGCTCAGCTGTTGCAGCTGTTGTCCTGTGGACAGTGAGCCAGCCTGTCAGCATCCAGGATGGGGCTCCTGTCTCTAGTCCAGGCTTCTGCCCCAGCCCCCGTGCAGGTGCATGGTGGAGAGGGAACTGAAAGGACTTCCTGTGCCTGTAGGACTGGGCTGAGATGTGCATGGGGCGCCAAGCAAGGGCCGAGAAGGGCATCAGAGAGTTGGTCGGTTCCCCACCCCATGCAGCGTGTCCTCACCACTGCACGGGCCCGTCCCCCTGCTACCTGAGTGCCTGTGTCCTGGCGTCTTAGCAAGGACTCTGGCCCGAGTCCTGACCATGTGCCTGGCCCACAAAAGGGGCTGGAAGGGAAGATCCTGTGTGCAAGGGAGAGTCCAGAGTCAGGGCTAGACAGCGCAGGGTGGGGCCAGGCCAGGGAGTGGCTGGAGGTGGGAGGGGCCCCTGGGCAAGCACAGCCGTGGCTCTGGCCTCTGGCCTCTGGCCGGCCGGCCAGCTCTTCTCCCCTCTTGTCTTTCCCTCCCTCTCAGGTGTCCCCCTGCTGTTTGTCATCCCCTGGGGCATCGTCAAGTACCTCTATGAGGATGAGGGGTGAGTGTCCTGCTCCGAGGGGTAGGTGTGCTGAGGTCATCATTCTCCAACTTCACTGGATTCCTTGGCCCTGGGGCCCATGGCTTCCACCCATTGCGGGGATGAACCATTGGAGGGACCAGGATCTTAACACACAGATTTGGTTCTGTAATCCCTGCTCCCTGGCCCTTGCCCCGGTTGTATGTAGACAAGTGGTGCTGGGTGTGTGGGGTGCATGGAGCCTCCTGTAGGCATTCCTATAAAATCTATCAACGAATGTTCTGTCCTTTTGCGTACAGTGCCAAGTGCATGCGTGACTGTGATTGTAGCCCAAGAAAGCATGTTTGGGGCCGTGTGTGATTGTGTATTTGTGCGCGTGTTTGTGAGGCTGTGTGCCTGCAGAGCACGATGCGTTGCTGGTGACTCCTGGTGGCTGCACGCCTGGCACTCTGCACCTGTACTCGTTTGCCAGCCCCTGTGTCTGCATCGTGAAGTCTCCCAGAGTGCATCTGTATACTGTGTGCCCCTCTCTCCCCAGCTGCTGGACCAGGAACTCAAACATGAACTATTGGCTCATCATCCGGCTGCCCATCCTCTTTGCTATTGGAGTGAGTGCCCATGAAGGGAGTGGGCATGGCAGCCTGGGTGGGGGTGCCAGGGGAAGGAGTGGGGAGAGTGAGATGGCCCCCAGCCACCCACCCACTCTGCTCTGCAGGTGAACTTCCTCATTTTTATCCGAGTCATCTGCATCGTGGTGTCCAAACTGAAGGCCAATCTCATGTGCAAGACAGACATCAAGTGCAGGTGCTGTAGCCAAGCTGGCTTTGCTGGGGGCCCTGGGCTCTTCCTCCCAGCTGAGGCTGACGGCCTCCCATGCTTAGTTTGGAGCCACACCTGCCCCTCTTCTCCCACCCGGGCCTGACCTGATGTCCCCAAGCATCCATGGGCAGCCCCTGGGCTTGTGGAGGGTCTTGACCTCTACCCTTCCCTCGAGATGGCCTGTTTCAGGGTACTTAGGGCAGCAGGGTTTCCATGGCCCAGATGCCCGGTCCTGGTGGGAAGCAGGGCAGGCTCAGCAAGGGGAGACAGATCCGTGGGAGAGGTCTGGCGTGACTGCAGAGGTCTCTACCCTGCCCCCAGGCTCGCCAAGTCCACGCTGACGCTCATCCCCCTGCTGGGGACCCACGAGGTCATCTTTGCCTTCGTGATGGACGAGCACGCCCGGGGGACCCTGCGCTTCGTCAAACTGTTCACAGAGCTCTCCTTCACCTCCTTCCAGGTGACCTCACAGTGGGGGGCACTCACTGCACCAGGCAGACGAGGAAGATGGGTAGGACAGGGGACCCTCACCCAAGGAAAGGTCTGTGGTTGGAGCCCAGCCAGATCTAGTTTTCCCAGGGGTCCCGACCCCCAGGTCAGTGTTGTCCACAAGCACGTGGGACAAGAAGCCCCCAGATGTGGCCCTGGGCACCTTACCTGGCGTAGCAGCTGCTGTCTACTGGGAGGCAGGCACCTTGCGAGCTACTTAACACACACAGTGCATTTAATCCTCGCAGCACCACAGAGGTGCCCAGGATCACGCCCATTTCACAGAGGAGGAAACTGAGGCTCGGAGATGCTGAAACAAGGTTTACAGGGTTACAGAGTCCCGAAGCGAAGGACTGATGCTCTCCACTAGCATGAGAGGATGCAGAGGATGTGGTCCTGGCCCTGTGGGAGTATCGCAAGATACCCATAGGCGTGTGGGCCTCACTGGCAGAACCCAGTTCTGGAACAGTGGCTCTCCGAGTGCACAGATGGAGATGGGCTGGGGAAAAGTCTCCACTCTGGAGGAGGACAGAGCGGTGCCCGCACACGGGGCCTCCTTGCCCTCTTGCGAGGAGAAGGGAAGGCTCCCACCACCCTGCCCCAGCTCTGCCCGGGCCGCCCAGCTGGAGGAGCACCATGTGGGGCTGGAGCCGTGAGGCTGTCTGGCCGGGGCCCTCCTTGCTGACAAGACCTTGTTTCCAGGGGCTGATGGTGGCCATCTTATACTGCTTCGTCAACAATGAGGTAAGGCTCGAGGACGCGCTGTGGGGACCCTGCGGGCTGCTGTCATTGTCTGGTCTGGGCTTGGGCGGGGGGACTCCCATCAGTCCTTTCAGCCGAGACCCCCGGGTACTCCGCTGGGGCGCTGGAGTCGAGGAAGCAGCTTGTCCATCACTTCTGTTTCCTGTGCATGGTCTGTCTCTCACAAACACACACTTGTGGGTGTACCCTAATGCTATGAGAACTTGGGGAAGACCCAGCCTCAGTTAAGGGGGTCCAGAGTGAATTACTGAGGGGTGGTGGCTGTCACCATCTCCTTTGTCTCATGTTGCTCCCTTTCCCCCTAAAAACTCCTGCTAGAATTCGGATTTCCATATTCCCATTGTTCACATATTTTCATATGTGAGGCTTGGAAAGAATACAAAAATCTGCCCCAGGTTTGGCCTGGACCTAGTGACAGAACCAGGATCCACGTGAATTCCGACCTGAAGAAGCAAGCGCTTCATTCTCTGTGCAGGTGGGCAAGAGCCCTCCTCTAGAGATGGGCGTGAGAATGCCGCCCTCTCTTCCCGTGCAGATCGAGGGAGGGGACTGAAAGCTGGGACAGGGAAGCCGGGGCGGGCCCCTCCTGGGAGGCTGGGTGCTGATGGCGACGCTGGCTCCTCAAGGCTGCTGCAGGGCCAGAGGAAACACGCAGATATCCCAGAGCACGCCGTGCATGGCCAGCGAGAGCAGGAGAGCGTCCCGTCCCTCCAGCCTCCCTTCAACAGGCTTCTCGGGGAAGGGTGGGCGGAGGGAAGCCCCCGCTTCCTAAACATCACTTCCACTGAGACGCCCAAGGGCTTTGCCACATCCAATCCTGCATGGCAGGTGCTCCCCCGACTTACAGACGAGAACATGGAGGCTCGGCAAAATGGAATGCAGAGCCCCACACAGTGGGTAGATGCTGGCGGAGCTGGAGGGCTGCAGGAGGCCTTGGGCAGGGGGAGGCAGCGCCAGGACAAGCACGGCCCACCAGTGGGATTCTGGCTGCTCCGAGGGCACCCCCAGGCTCTGTTTTGGGGGTGAGCCAAGGCAGGGGGGAGGAGGAGTGTAGGAGACTCTGAGGGGCCTCAGCCAAAGGCCCTCGACCCATGGGAGGCCGCCGCAGGATGCAAGCCCTGGTTCCCCCCACAGCCAGCTCGCCTGTGGGGCTGTCGGCCAGCGTGTTGTGCTGCCTGGCCCTGAGCATTGCTGCCACCCAGTCCAGCCCCGTGGTGAGACGGGGACAGGAACAAGGCAGCGTGGATCCCTGCATGGGGAAGAGAAAAGAGGCCGCAAGGAGAGCCGGAGGGGCCTTCCTGTTCCCTGGACCCCCGTTTCCCACTCCTCCCTTCTGTCACCAAGGCCGTGTTGCAGCAACGCGCTCTCCCCAGCCCTGCTTACACGCATGTGCTCAGCCTCCCCCGACCCAAACCCCGGGTGCAGCCTCTTCTCCTGATTCCCAGTCACCTGGTCACTGCCAGCCCACCCAGCCTCCACCACTGGCCCAGCTTTGTAAGGAGGGAGAGCTTCGTGCAAGACCCTGCTCTGCCCTGGGTAAAGAACTTGAACTTGAATCCCCAGAGTGGCACCTCTCTGATCAGGCCTGGTCAGAGGCCCTGGTGGCCTCTCCTGTCGGGTTCCCCAGGCTAGTGCCATCAGGTCCAGGAGACCCACCCAGAGGCTGGAGGACCTGCCTGCTTTCAGCGGGCCATCCAGTTCCTTTAAACCCACCCCAGAGAGTTCCATGCCCTGGCTGCTCCAGGCACAAGGACAGACATGTCACCATCACTGGACCACAAAAGACACACGTGGCTCCGGAGCTGAGGCCTCTGTCCACGACCGCTCTCTAGACTCAGGGTTGCCATGGCAATGCCAGATACTTGTGACCGGAGGGGAAAAGATGAACTAGACAGTGGTCCCGCGGGACTAATGGTGGCTGGTGGGCGGGGAGTGGGGACGAGGGAGAAGTCTTGCTGGTGGCCCTGTGAGCTGTTCCATCTCAACAGTGGCTTCTGTGAGTGTGCCTCGGTTTACCGCCTTTCTCCCTCCTCCCCTCCGAGTGGAAGGGCTGTGCGACAAGGGTGGCCTCCCTGCAGCTGCACCAGAGGAGGCCACCACGGGTCCTAAAGCGTCCCCACCACAGCTGTCGGCACACATCAGCCAGGCTGGGAAGTGGCGCAGAGCAGGACGGCCGTCCTCAGTGTCTGCTCAGCCTCCTTCCCTCCCCCAGCCACGCCATGGACCCCGTGATGCTGCCCGGGATTCTGGGGCCGTCCTGGCAGGCGGGCTCTGGGCCATCTCAGCTCTACTCCGTGCAGAAAAAGTTCTTTTAAGGGATGGCATGTGGCCACTACGCCAGGCGTCTTGCTGGGCTTAGCGAGATGGATGGCGACGCGGGAGGCGAGGAGGGTTGTTTGCACGGGGGCTGGTGGGGGGATTGGCAGAGAGCCCCCATCCTGCGGCTGCTGGCAGCCGGCCCTCCTGGTGGCTCGGGCCTGGGAGGAGGAGCTGGGGGCCCCAGGCCTCCCGTGGGGGAAGACTGCTGGGCAAGGGTGGGCATAAGCAAAGCCGCCCCCACAGCCAGTGTGTTGTAGTCTGCTTTGCGCTGCTTTCGGAATTCCTGGAGAGGAGCTTCCTGGGGAGAGGAAAGGTTTCTTTGAGCTTACAGTCAGGAAGGAGGCTATGGCTGAGGATCAGGCAGCCCCCGTAGCCCTGCGTCCACGAGGCTGGTCACAGCGAGCGAGGGTGGCGCCATCACACCGTGACCCAGGAAGCAGACAGTGAGCCAGGCTGAACTGGAGCTCAAAGACCCAACCAGCTGAAGAGAGCCAGGCTCCGAGGGCACACCCCCAGTGACCCAAACACCTCTTGCCAGACCCACCTCCCAGATGCCCTCACTAGATCCACCCTACACCCTTAATCCATCAACTATGAACATCAAGACCTCAGCGTTTAAATGCCTGCATGCATCCCGTAACACAAGGTATAGGAACATCACCCGAGCCGGCGCCGCAGCTCAATAGGCTAATCCTCTGCCTTGTGGCACCGGCACACCGGGTTCTAGTCCCGGACGGGGTGCCGGATTCTGTCCCGGTTGCCCCTCTTCCAGGCCAGCTCTCTGCTGTGGCCAGGGAGTGCAGTGGAGGATGGCCCAGGTGCTTGGGCCCTGCACCCACATGGGAGACCAGGAGAAGCACCTGGCTCCTGCCTTCGGATCAGCGCGGTACGCCGGCCACAGCGCGCTGGCCGTGGTGGCCATTGGAGGGTGAACCAACGGCCAAGGAAGACCTTTCTTTCTGTCTCTCTCTCTCACTGTCCACTCTGCCTGTCAAAAAAAAAAAAAAAAAAAAAAAAAAAAGGAACATCACCCGGAAGAGCAGGCCAGGCCTCTCAGCCCCACCAGCTCCCTGTGGGGACCAGAATCACTGGGCAGCACAGGGAGCCCCAACACTGCCACAAACCCACAAGGGGGTGGCTTCCAGGATGATCCTGGGATTTGTGTGTGTTTTTTTAAAATTATTTATATGTGTATTTGAAAGGAAAAAATGACAGGGAGAAATGGAGGGGGATTTATTTGAAAGAGTTACAAAGAAAGAGAGAGAGGGAGATACACAGAGACTCTTCCATCTGCTGGTTCACTCCCCAAATGGCCAAAACAGCCAGAGCTGGGCCAGGCCAAAACCAGGAGCCAGAAGCTTCATCCGGGTCTCCCACATGGATGCAGGGGCCTAAGGACTTAGCCATCCTCCGTTGCTTTTCAAGGCACATCAGCAAGGAGCTGGATCAAAAGTGAAGCAGCTGGGGCTCAAACCAGTCCCCATATGGGATGCTGGCACTGCAGACAGTGGCTTAACCTGCTACGCCACAACACCGGCCCCTGTCTGATGGTTTATTTCCCAAATGCGTGCAACAGCCATGATTGGGCCAGGTCAAATCCAGAAGCCAGGAACTGCATCTGGGTTTCTCACCCAGATGGGTGGCAGGGACCCAAGTACTTGAGCCATCACCTGCTGCCTCCCAGGGTGTGCATTACAGGAAACTGGAGCAGCAGTCAAGGAGCTGGCACTCAGACCAGGCAACTCCAATGCAGGACACAGGCACCCCAAGCAGCGGCTTCCCGGCTGTGCCACAGTGTCCGCTCCTGAATTTATTTTTGCCCACCAGTTTGGTCCCCAAGCATCAGCCCTCTTGAAGAAGCATCTCTTGGTGAGGTGGCCAGAGCCCAACACAGCAGGGATTGAGGTCACCTAGGCTGGAGCCACCATGGTCGCAGTCTCCCTGGCTAATGAGATTAGGTCAAATCCAGGGTGAGGAGCACTCATCGACAACCCTTTCATTCTGTTACTTGCTCCAGCTCTCCCACCTTCCCTCCCTTCTTCTCCCAGAATAGAAGGCCCCAGAGTGCTCGGAGGGGCTGTTGCAGGCTCTGCGAGGGTTAGGGCTGTGCTGGCCCCTTCTCTGCGTCCCAGGCTGAAGGCAGGACAGGGCATTCTGGTTCTCCTCCAACTTCTCTCTCCCCAGCTGCTGTCTCCCTTCATTTCTCCCTCGCTCTTATTCCCTTCTGTTAAATAATACGGTGATGGATTGTAAAAGGTACTTAGCTGAATCACAGAGTTTAGAGATGGAAAAGATCAATTAGGTCATCAAGCCCATCTCTCTCCCAAGGAGAGGCAGAAAATAGGAGACAACAATAAACAATTTTATTGGGATATTAATTTAGGCGCCCGAAGGCCTTGACTTGTGTCTCTTAATATAATGCGGCGAATTTTTTCCCTTCCCCACTAATGTAATAATGGGGCCATTTTGTGGGCACTTGGTTCGGATGATGGCTTTTGTTTCTCTGCTTTTCCCACGGAAGGTCCAGATGGAGTTTCGGAAGAGCTGGGAGCGCTGGCGGCTCGAGCACTTGCGCGTCCAGAGGGACAGCAGCATGAAGCCCCTCAAGTGCCCCACCAGCAGCCTGAGCAGTGGGGCCACGGGAGGCAGCAGTGTGTACGCGGCCACTTCCCAGGCCTGCAGCTGAGACTCCAGGCCCGCCCTTCCTGCGCTCCTTGCTGCTGGCTGGGCGGCCAACCCAGGTGGGAGAGACCCTCCCAGGGACAGGGGGAGGAAGGGACCACGCACACACATTCATCCCTGCTTTCCCTCCCGGAACCCATCAGACAGGCAGATGGGCAGTGCCTCCTGGGACCAGGGCCGCATTTTCTCCGAGGAGAAGCAGCCTGCTAATTTGATAACGGTGGCGGGAGGAGAGGAAAAACGATTCTGCTAAAATGAGGAGGATTTCTTCCTGTTAAGCCACAAGGCCCTTGGGGTTCCCCCAGACAGAGCAGCAAATCAACCCCAGACGCAAACTCAAGGTCAATGGCTTATTAGCGGGCGTGGGGCTCGCGAGAGGAAGTGGTTCTCAAAGAGGCCAATTGCAACCACAGCCAGATGCAGAGCTGGGGTGATGTGAGCCAACTCTGCTGGCACCCTCGTGTGCCCCCTCATCTCTCCACCCACTCAGGGTGGGGGTTTCGTTTGGGCCACCACCAGCAGCTGTGAGTGGTGTTGAGAACAAGTTACGGAGAAGACTACTTTGCTAGTGCCCACTTCTGCCCTGGGGTATCTGGCTTGCATGGGAGCTGGCCTGCCCAAGTGGCTCATCTCAGGCCACTTCAGGAATTTCCCACCATGGGCACCGATGGCCTGCTACAGCCGGGAACCCAGACAGCCAAGAGGTCCCGTTCCTCCAGCTCTCCATTCTGCCTGTGGCCAGACGCAGCGTTTGAATGGGAGTTCAGGTGCACGCTCTAGCGTCAGGGGCTGTGATTGATCTCCATCATGACCACGGAGCAGGCTCCCCCTGCCGAGGGATTTGCCCCACGTGGGAGCTTCCATCTGCTTCATTCATTTTTCTTTATTGCTGTGAGTAGTCTGAATGTGCAAACGTGCAATTCTTATCTTTTCCACCTGCTGGGAATAGGAACCAAATCATAGTTACTGGGATGTTGTTTGGAGGAGTGGGGGTAGTGATTGGTTTGACTCACCCACACTTCGAGCTAATTAATATTTGCCCTGCTCCTAGCCTCATCTCATAAATAATGAGCAGCAGAAAGTCTGGATGGAGAAAATCTTTTCAATCCCTTCCCTAGCTGTGGAGAGCAACCTGGTGTGTAGTGGATCTGCAGATACCCAGACCACGGAGGACAGTCATCCTGGGAGGGTGGCCATGAGTTCAAGGGTGCTAAGGAAGTTTCCAGAGAAGGAGGAAACTTGAGAGGGCACAGGGAGAGACTTTGCATGGATCCCTTTGTGGGTTGATCTCTCCCTCTTCCTATGACACATTCTCCTGTGCCCCTCAGAGAGGCATGTGATGTGCGGGGAAAATAATAATGGCACATAAAACACATCAAGCAGAAAATTCCTTGTACTTCAGCTTCAGTGAAGTGTTGTGTCTGTTAATAGGGGAATTGAACCTCAGGCTAAAGAAAGAGTTGTGCAGACTGCCTCCTTGCCTGAGACTCGTGTGTGTGTGTGTGTGTGTGTGTGTGTGTTGGGGAGAGCATTCCCACCTCCCCAGAACAAGGGCAGACTTCCAAGTAGGCACCACATATTTGCTTTCTCTTGGGGGGGGAGGGGCATGAGCACCAGTGAGTTGATAGGGGTACAGGTCTGACACACGTGTTCCTCTGTTGAATGAACTGAAAGAATTTTTAATACATTAAACAGCAACAAAGAAAGAGACAGATTGAAATCTGCATGCAATGAATTATTAAGGGGAGGGATTTTGAGGAAGAAGGTGATTAGTTAGGCACATGGGAAACTCAGATACTTTGGTTGAAATGGTAAGTAGGGTTCTCTTCCCAGCTGCGACTGTTGGTGCCTGATGTCAGAGGGCTCATTGTAGCCCAAGCCCTGTAACACTAAGGAAGTTTCTGATTTGCAGATACCACAAACTGAACTGAAGCAACCCCTGCTTTGCTCCAAGACTCTCTACTATTAATATTCATTTGAATGGCGCTTCACTGCCTCTGAGCTATTCCCAAACTTGCCTAAGCTAAATATAGTTCCAACAGGTCTGGGAACCTTTGAATACAATGTACTCTGAAATTCCACTAGCTGTTTACATGCCTACTGCCCTAAGTCTGGCACTGGCTGGTATCTCTGTTGTGGCTGCCTCTGTCCTAGGGGCACTTTCACTGCCCAGCAGGGTGTAGGCACTGGTTTTGTTTGAGCTGTGCTGCCAGCAAGGTCTGGTGGCTGTTGTGAACAGCAGCTGAGTTCAGCACTCTGGCCAGCTCCACTGAACTTGCTCTTAGGGGCTCAGATCCTATAAACTGGTCCCTGTCATTTCTGTCTTTGGAGCAGCTGCATCACAGACTTGAAACAAACCACTTACATTGCCAAGTCGCCCTCCCTTTAAAATGACTTTCTGGGTCACAGGCATGATTTCCAGTTGTTTCTATGCACCTTGTGCTGAAGGCCACATTAAGAGGGTTCTGGAAGACTCCAGGCAGGTAAAGGCTGCAGTCATCTCTCCGGGCCTGACTCACAGAAGTGAGGTGTGTGGCTTATCAAAGTGACTTGTCCAAGGGCACAAGGCTAGGTGGTGGCTGAGCTGGGCTAGCCCTTGCTCCCCTGCCCAGTCTTGTGAGGCCCTGGGAAGAGAAGGGGAAAAGTATAAATAGCCACTCAGAAGAGCCTTCAGTAAAAGTCGGCAGTGTCATCTGCTGCAGCAAAGGCCACAGTGTCAGATGGCAAGAGTGTCACCTCCTTGGTAATTTACACAGGTATGAGGAGGGGAAGGATGGCTCCACCATTTCTGCTCTAGGACCTTATTCACCTGCATCTTAATACTAAGAAAAAAAATGCATCAGAGCACACATATGCATAAAAGCAGCATGTGAGCCATTCTGGAGAGCAAATTTGCACTCTTTTAATGGGCAGGCTTGGATTTTCTGCTGTGTGTGTGTGTGTAAGGCTACACTGATAGCCACACACAGTATACTAAAAGACAGTCTTGGACCCCTCCTTTGCCTGATATGCCCAGAATTTGGAGAAGAAGAGGCAACCGGGCAGCTGTGGGCTAGTAGAGGTGGCCCGGGGAGCATCCGTGCCCGGGATGCCCAGCCACCCTCACTGACACAGGCCTCAGCCGCTCATGGCTCGGAGACTCCACTTCCTCTTCCCTTCCATTTCTGTCTTCCACAAGAAAAAGAACATCAGGAGTGCATGGTTGTCCTGTGCATACCTGAGTAAAGTTAGGAGATGATGGATGCAGAATCACCGCACTCCCCATGAAGGTCATGGGCCCACGCAGGCAGTGGTGAGGATGGCTGGGAGTCCACATGGCAGATGCTTCCTCTCCATGCACAGACAGAGCTCCTATTACTGCTAATGCCTGCGACGTGCCCAGGGAAGGCAAAATATATTCCAAAGGTTTATTTTCTCTGAGCTAAATTGATTCTAATCTACACTGCTGACCCTGCTTTTGGCTCCTAGGAGGCAAACTCCATAAAAATCTTCAAATAAAGTGAGTAGGCTTCCTTGGCTAAGGCAGCTATGTGAATGACATGCTAAATATTCAGCAGAAACCAAATTAGTATCCACTGTAAAATTTCCCCTCATTTTTGGGGCTTGAGTTCCCTTGGGAAAGAAAATGGCCGGATGTGAGAAACCTGTGCCGACAACATCACCATGCCCTTAGCCTGCTCCCTGCTGTCCCAGACCAGCTCTTGGGCTCGGCAGAGAGCAGTATCAGGAAGCGTTGTTAAGCAGAATTTTAAACACTTTACTTAATGCCAGTGTGTCTACAGTATCTAGGATTATACTTCTGCTCTGTCAACGGATACAGATTGGCAGGAAGCAGATACGCCTCATTGTTTTCCAATAACTGGCAAGTCTCTTGGACTTTGCTGTGTCTGAACCTCTGAGAGAGGACAGCACCCTCAGCCCTTGACTGTCCTAGCTGCTGTGTTCTAGGACCTTACCTAGCAGTGGCTGCACTGTCCCCTGATGCACCCAACCTCCCTCCCCGTGCTCCCCCGTCCCCCACTGCCTCAGTGAGAGATGACCCTGCCAGCCATCCCGTGAATGCCATTCTCTCAACTGTGACCAATTTAGGGGTGCAGCTGAGAGAGAGGAGCTGCCAGGGCTGAGAGCATGTCCCATCCTATCCTCTGGCGCAGTGTGCAGCGGCTCAGCCAACGGCTTGGATCCTAACTTACATCGGGGTTGTGCATCCTCTCCAATAAAGCTTGTCAAACTCTCTATAATTAGTTAACCTGAACAGTCTAGGTTGACTAATTATCAGTGTGTCAGAGCAATCCCGGAGCAGGAAAACATATATAAATGAAGTGTTTGGATGTGGTGAGAAAAGAGCTCCCGCCCCACGGTTTGGACACACAGCAACTGCAATTCTTGGCTTTGTGGGCGAGCCAGCAGGGCCGCTGACAAAAGGGCAGATTGTGTCCCAGACAAACAGGGCTGGGTCTTGCCAAATGGTCCATGCTCTACCGCAAAGGCCACACCAAAGCTGCAGTTCTAAGCTCTTCCTGCTGAAAATCATCCTCACATCCTCAAAGCAGATAAACTTCTTGGAGGGGTCTGACATAGCTCTTCAGATGCACCGGGAGGGAGGGGAGCCAGGCTCTCGTGAGGAACAAAGTTAAATTTCCATCGACAGTGCTCTTGGGGGATGCTTGCTCTTCATGAATGTTTAAACAAGATCATTTTCATGCAATTTCTTGGTGTATCAATTCACGTAAAATAGGGTCTGCATCTGTAGGTAACAAATGTGTATGGTGTATAATTCCTGGTGCAGATGTGAACGGATGCAGCCTCTTCCCCAATTTGCCTTGTAAGTCAAATAAAAGCCTCCCACTGCTGTGTCTCTCTCTTCCTCTGGGAGTGGAGGTTCTCTGCAATGTCAGCCCAGGTGACTCATGGTGCAGAGGGAAAACACAAAAGATGTCATTTGCAGCCCAAGGGAAAAACTCAGAGCTCATTGCTCGTATCGTGATTTTCATCTTCAAAGCACATATCAAGTACTAATTTATCTACCAAAGCCTTTACAGGAGAACTGCAATGTCATTTAATTAGAGAAGTTGGGTAGTTGAGTGGCTTAAACAATGACTGATGCCCAAATGGATGTGTATTCTAATTCTGCTCATTCATTTGATCTCCCTTGTCTAAATGAACTCAGTCCATTAAATCCACTTAAAAAAAAAAACAACTCATAAAAGCATGAGCTCTGTTCGCAAAGCAGCCGCAGAATTTGAATGGAGCTGCTGGTGAGAGATCCATCTCCAGAAAAATAAACTTTTCTCTAATTTATATCATCGCTCGCTCTCTAGACGTGCAGCTCTTAAAGAAGAGCGGGGGAATTTCAGATTCTCCCTCATTTCTCTGTCCTTTCAGTTACTCCTGTTTGAAAAAGATGTACCATAGGAAGGTCTCTTGAAACACCCCGATTTTCAGATACGCTGTAGTAGCTGTCCCTTTGCCAACAGCGGTTCTTACTGAGAGCAAGTGACACACGTAGCCAGCCCTTGAGATCTGCAGAGTTGTCTGCATTTGCTTCTCTGCGCCAGTCCTACTCTCGACCTCATTCACTTCCCTGTTGGTGTTTTCTCCTCTCTGTGTCCTTCCTCTGCTACTCAGCAGAAGCAAAATGGGTTTTCCCCCTTCACTCCCCAGGAGAATACCTGCCCATACCAAGTAAAGACCACCACAGTTCTAGGTAGCTGCCTCTTTTTCTGAGGTTGCATGTTGACTTAAGGGGACTCAGCACCAGCCTGGAGGGATGCTCAGGGGAGCCAGCCGCCCTGCTCTGCCGAGGCCCAGCCCTGGGGGAGACATACAGGAGAATCCCTGGCCTCTGGCTTCCTGTTCACATGCAATATAAAGGCACCGTCCAGGGACTGTGCCTCCAGCGAGAGGAGGATGATGGAGGGAGCTCCACAGAGACTCTGTGAAGGCTGTCACCCGTGTGCCACATGTCACAGCATCCCCAGGGGTTGGGAGCCCCTCCACCTCTACTTCTCTCATTCTCCTCTCAGGATCATGTGCAGTTTGGGGCTCTGTCAATCTCTCTGTCTCTGTGTCTCCCTCTGCCCCTTTCTCCCTCCTTTTCTCTCTGTTCCCTGACACACACCCAAAGCGAAAACTAAAAACAATGGTTTTCGGAGATCAGTAATACTGTGTGGGGTGGCGTGGGGCATGGGGAGTGGTGGCACAGATGAGCTGGTATAGCTAACAAATGTAGCCAGGTGGTTGGAGAAGATAGCAAATGGATGTGTTATTGCCTGATGCATCCTGGGTGGGAAGAGACAATGCAGAGACCAGAACGCATGTAGAAAAAGAGAAGAGAAAATCAGCAGACTGCTTAAATGTGAAAAAGAGCTGCAGTGAAAGATGGGAGGAGGTTGCCGAGGTGGGGAGAAAGAATGAGAATTACAAGTGGCAAGCAGCAGCGAGCCAGGCTAGCAGCCCGTCTCTGGTCCCTGTTAGCGAGCCAGGCCAGCGGCCCCGTCTCTGGTCCCTGTTAGCGAGCCGGGCCAGCAGCCCCATCTCTGGTCCCTGTTATTAACTCCTGCCGTAAATCTGAGCACTTCCTCTGTGGAGTCCTCTAATCCCAGGTGGTGATGGATTCTCTTCTCTTGTACAAAGGCTCATTTTAACTCACACAATGACTCTAGGAAGAGAAAAAGGCCCACAGCCTAGAGTTAATCCAATGAAACTTTCCATTTTTTCCCCCCACTGACACCATGGCCCTCCCTCGTGTAGGACGAACAGCCCTGGGAAGTGTTCTGTAGCATACCCTCCACGCAACAATAAAATCGGTATTAATAGCTTACAAACACTAAGCCGTCCCATGCTGGGGGCTGGATTGGCCTGGGGCTGGCGCAGCCTGGTACCCCCAAAGAAGACTGGCAGGCAGGCTTTTTTGTTGTTTTTAACTTTCCGAATTCCCAGGGTGAAAGAGCCAGGACTTGAGGCAGTAAATGATGTCCACAGGAAACTTTTCAATTCCAGTGGCTGGAGGTGGCATTAGAAACACAGGGTGTGGGAACAGGACTACGCAAATGTAAGAGCTACAATGAAACTGTGGTTGCTCCACCTTTCAGTCACATTCGAGCCTCAACAATCCATAACCATCATGTGTGCTTCCGGCCGAAAGAGACAGACACAGGTGTTTGATCTCCTGAGCCTGGCTTGCCAGAAAGAATGGGATCCTTCACATCCCCAAGAAGTTAAGGTTATGGTTTTAATGAAGCCCAGTGCTACCCAGCAATTACATGTCACTTAGCAATGAAGCTGCCCTTCAAGTTCCTTTGTCTTTCGAATCCTGGTGTTGGAAGTGGAGACTAGGGAGCCACACTGCAGGAGATTTGAGCTAGACAAACACATCTCATCCTGCTGAAGCTAAGCCTGGGTCCTTCCAGTGGCATCATCTCGAAGGCTACACTTAAAAAGGCAGATGAAAAGATATCTCTGCACACGCTGTTATGTAAGATAACCATGTTATATTGAGAATTACATTGCGTTCGGATATCCTTGGCTACCACGAGACATATCCATAACGTCAGCTACACAAGGAATTCATGCAAACATCGTCTTCTAGAAATTGATAATGATGAAGCCTGCCAACGGAAGCGCTGTGGTGCCACCTGCACCAGGATGTAGCATCAGCTCCAGCAGTCACTTTCCTGGCTTTGCACACTGCCTGCTTCTCAGCACCCCTCTGCTGGCAGGAGGGGGTCCCTTGGGCATTGTCTCTGAGTCAGTTAGGGTCACTCCCTGGGTGGGAAATGCAACAGCTCTCACAATGCAGATGCCCTGAGGGCGTCGAGCCATCCTACCTCAGTAATGCCCCCGAGTTGGAGCCACCTCCACGATGATGACACGCGGGGTTCACACTCCCTCCGCCTCAGCCTCCAAGAGGACCTTCCTTACTTTCACTCAAAGGCTGCAGCTGTGAGGTCAGAGGAACCCAATGGAACTTCAGAATCTGACCTTGCTCGCTCCCTGGAGCTAAACCTTCCAGAGCTATCCTACCCTACCATGAATTTCCTGTTTGATCATCTTCCTAAGAACTGTCTCTCCCGGTTCCCCGACTCACTCTAATAGGCCAGACTTTCATTAGGCCTCAAGGCTTTTCCTGCTGCCTCCAGGAAGCATGCAAATTGTGTAAGAAACAGTTCTTGGAGGTTGAAATACAGTGTCAGAACCAGGTGTGACCCCTGAGAAGAGCCAAAGATGTGATTTTTCTTTCCCCACTGATGAGGACAGAACAATTCTTTCCTGTCACCCTGGGCCACTTCACAGTAGGTTTGGCGTGGCCAAACTCAGTCTAAATCTCAAGGGACAAGTCATTAGAAGGAATATGATTAAAACAAACTCATAATAGCAGAGCCATTTCTATCCCTAGGGATGGTCCACTGTAAATTAACTGCTACATGGGTAAAAAGTCCTCTGTCTGCAACACAGTTAGGGATTTTAAACAGGATTGGCCTCATCAACTGGTGCAGAGGTTTAAACTCCAAAGTCAGAAATGACTGGTGGGGCTGGCACTGTGGTGTAGTGGATAAAGCTGCCGCCTGCAGTGCCGGCATCCCTTATGGATGCCAGTTCTAGTCCTGGCTGCTCCTCTTATGATCCAGCTCTCTGCTATGGCCTGGGAAAGCAGTAGAAGGTGGCCCAAATCCTTGGGCTGGGCCCTTGCACCCATGTGAGAGACCCGGAGGAAGCTCCTGGATCCTGGCTTTGGATCGGCGCAGCTCCAGCCATTGCAGCCAACTGGGGAGTGAACCAGGGGATGGAAGACCTCTTTCTCTCTCTGTCTCTGCCTCTCTGTAATTCTGCCTTTCAGATAAATAAATAATTTTTTTTTCACTCCCCAGATGGCTGCAACAGCTGGAGCTGTGCCTATCTGAAGCCAGGAGTCAGGAGCTTCCTCTGGGTCTTCCCATGTGGGTGCAGGGGCCCAAGGAGTTGGGTCATCTTGCATTGCCTTCCCAGGCCATAGCAGAGAGCTGGATCAGAAGTGGAGCATCTGGGACTAGAACTGGCATCCATAAGGGATGCTGGCACTGTAGGCAGTGGCTTTACCCACTATGCCACAGTGCTGGCTCTGACAAATCTTTTGAGAAGAGAGGAGAAGAGAAGAGAAGAGGGGAGGGGAGGGGAGGGGAGGGGAGGGGAGGAGAGAGATTACTGGTGTGAAAGAGGGAGGGTGGGGACTTAATCCAATTATGGTAATCAGGAGGTAGGCTCAGTGGGAGGTGCTTGGGCATTGTGGGTGTGCCCTAAGAAGTCAGTTTTCTCAAGAGAGAGGGTTACAGAAGCTGAGTTCAGACAAGCCTCTCTGCTTCCCTGTAATGACACGTGCTCTGCCCCGGCCAGCCTCCATGCGCTCCACCCTTACGACATGTGAGACTAACAGGGCTGCCTGTCCTTGTACTGAAAACCTCCAAAACCATGGGCAGCAATAAAACTTCTGCCCTCCTGAGTTCGCCTCTCTCGAGCATTTTAGCTGTAATCAGTAAAGGCTGGGTAACACAAACACACGGGCTGTTCTCTAAGAGTTACTGAAACATGAGCATCATTATTTGTGAGGCGGTGAAAGGAAGCATTTCCCAAGGGAGAGAGGCAGGGAAGGACGTGGGCGGGGAGGTGTGTGGGAGGCACGCTGGACTGCACGGGCAGGGAAGTTCTTTCCAATGCAGTGACCTTGGGGAGACCTGGACGGAGTTAAGGGAGCAGGTGCTGGGGAGGGGAGGTTACGTCCCAGGAGGGAGTAGCTGGGGCAGAGACCCTGGAGTAGGAGCTTACACAGTGGGTTGAGTCAGTAAACTGTGGCCTGACACCTGGCTTCGGGATGAAGCTTTATTGGCACATGCAATTGCTTACATAGGGCCTGGGGCTGCTTCTGCTCTACAGTGGCAAAGATGAGGTTGAGACAGTGGTGTCAACAGAGCCTATTCACAACTGGTCCTTCAGAGAAACTCTGCCGAGCTCTTGGGCAAAATGAACATCATGGAGGTGAAAATGACCAAACCACTGCCCACCATCAAGCCAAAGGCACGTCCCCTAGGGGTTAAGAGGGCAGGTATTGTGCACAACTTGGGGTTCAAAGCGTCTTGCCACTGACTCGTTCCAGGGTGCCTGTCTGACCTCTGCTTGATGTCTGGCCCCCAGGATGCTTTGCAGTTTCCCCTGTAACAGGGATGTATGTGCACATCTACGGGCTCATGGGATGCATCCACAACAGGCCCACGTAAATGAGGTTCCCAACACAGGGGCGACCGTGCAGGTGCACGCACAGGGATGCAGCATGAACATTCACGGATAACCATTATTTGCTTCAAGTGACTTCTTTTTTAAAGATAGATTTATTTATTTATTTGACAGGTAGAGTTACAGAGAGAGAGAGAGAGAGAGAGAGGTCTTCCTTCCATGGTTCACTCCCCAAATGGCCGCCACAGCCAGCGCTGCGCCGATCCGAAGCCAGGAACCATGTGCTTCCTCCTGGTCTCCCACGTGGGTGCAGGGACCCAAGGACTTGGGCCATCCTCCACTGAACTCCCAGGCCACAGCAGAGAGCTGGACTGGAAGAGGAGCAACCAGGACTAGAACCCGGTGCCCATATGGGATGCCGGCACTGCAGGCGGAGGATTAACCAAGTGAGCCACGGCGCCCGGCCCCTCAAATGACTTTGACACCAATATGGGATTTTAGGGCAGGTCACAAGACACAGTGAAAGCACTGTCACAGACTAGGTCTCCTAGCATTGTTTTCATTCAAGTAAAACTCCCCAGAAATAAAATGTACTCTAAAACCTTGCTACTCAGAGCGAGGTCCAAAGATCAGAAGTATCAGCACTGCCTGGAACACGCTAGACGTGCAGACTATCCAGACCTACATCAGAATCTACATTATGACAAGATCCCCAAGAGATCTGGCCATTAGAATGTGGAACCGCTGTTCCAATAGCAATTGACTTCTAAATCACTCTTTCCCAAGCAAATTCAAAGAGGTTAGCATGGTTTATAGCATTCATACTAGTGAAAATTGTAAACAAGTTAAATATTTAATAACAGAGGATTGACTAAATAAATGCTAGCACATTTATCGACACAGAAATATTTTTCAGTTTTCGAAAATCAATATTGTAGCAGCCAGTGTTGTGGTGCAGCGGGTTAAGCTGCAACCTGCAACATCAGCATCCCTTAAGAGCACCAGCTGAAGTCCTAGATACTCTACTTCTGATCCAGCTCCCTGCTAACGTGCCTGGCAAAGCAGTGGAAGATGGCCTGAGTGTTTAAGCCTCTGCCAACCATGTGGGAGACCCAGATGGAGTTCCAGGCTCCTGGCTTTGGCCTGGCCCAGCCGCAGCTGTTGTGGCCAATTGGAGAATGAACCAGTAGATGAAAGCTCTCTCTCTCTCTCTCTCTCTGTAATTCTTTCAAACAAATAAGGAAATCTATTTATTTATTTATTTGAGATGCAGAGTTATAGACAGAGAGGGAGAGACAGAAAGAGAAGTCTCCCATCCACTGGTTCATTCTCTAAATGGCCACAATGGTTGGGGCTGGGCCAGTCCTAAGCCAGGATCCAGGAGCTTCTTGTGGGTCTCGCACATGGGTGTAGAGGCCTAAGCATTCAGGCCATCTTCCACTGCTTTCACAGGCCATAGACAGAGAGCTGGATCGGAAGTGAAACAGCTGGGACATGAACCACTACTCACATGGGATGCTGGTGCTGTAGGTGGAGGCTCACCCCACTACGCCACAGCACTGACCCCTATATTTCCAAATTTTAAAATTGCCCCAGTACAAACTGTTGAAATCTTTACTTAATGCATACTAAACTGATCTTCTGTAAAAAAAAAAAAAAAAAAAAGAAAATAAATTATCAATTCCCAACTTGACTCTCACTGGGATTAAACATGACAATAGGTCTGATCTGATTTCATCATCATTTAAAAAAAATCATCTATTATTTTTCACTTTATGTTTCTGTGTGGGAGCAAACTGTTGAAATCCTTACTTAATGTATACTAAGCTGATCTTCTGTATATTAAGATAATCAAAAATGAATCTTGATGTGAATGGAAGGGGAGAGGGAGTGGGAAAGGGGAGGGTTGTGGGTGGGAGGGACGGTATGGGGGGAAGCCATTGTAATCCATAAGTCGTACTTCGGAAATTTATATTCATTAAATAAAAGTTAAAAAAAAATTTTAAAAAAAATTGCCCCAGAAGAGAACAAATATGAGAGAACTTCAAAAAGCTTGCTGAAAATGGAATTAAAAGAAAAGTTTAGAGGAGCAACATTATGGCCCAGTTGGTTAAGCCACTACCTATGACACCAGCACCCCATATTGGAGCACTGGCTCAAGTTCTGGCTGCTCTGGCTTCTAATCCCGCTCCCTGATAATGTTCCTAGGAAGGCAATGGAGGATGGCTCAGGTGTTTGGGCCCCACAAGGGAGACTCAGCTGGAGTTCTGGGCTGCTGGCTTTGGCTTGGCCCAGCCCAGGCTGTTGCAGCCATTTGGAAAATAAACCGTCAGGTGGGAGATCCCTCTGTCACTGTTTCAAATAAATAAAATAAATCTTTAAAAAAAAATAATAAATTTAGGGGCAGGCATTTTGCCTAGAGGTTAAAATGCCTGTTAGGATACTGGCGTCTCAGATCAGAGTGCCTGGGTTTGAGTCCAGCTCTGCTCCCAGTTCCGGCTTCCTGCTAGTGCTTCTTGGGAGGCAGCAGGTGACGGCTCAAACAGCTGGACCTTTGCAGCCAGGTGGGAGACTCGGGCTGAGCTCTTAGCTCTTGGCTTCAGCCTGGCCTGGCCCCAGCTGTTGCTGGCATTCTGGAGGTGAGCCAGTGGATGTCTATCCATCTCTTTGCCCCTCAAATAAATGTTTAAAAGATAACTTTTGATACAAAAGATTTGAAATCCATGAATAGTGTTTTTATACAGTACATTTCCATGAATGTTTTGATACTATAATCTTATAAAAATCATTGGTAAAAATATAACTAAAAATATTAACAGACTCTCTCAGTACATTAAAGAATAAAATCCATCACAGTCAAGAGTGATTTCTTTCAGAAACAAAATGATGGGTCAACATGAGTAAGTCTGCATTTTAATTGACCAGAGAGAAAAATCATCTGATTAGTCACCACCACACTGAAGGGGGACTTTGTGAAATTCCATGTCCATTCTTAATTTAGGGAAAAAGGCCTGTGAGTAGCATAAGTGCAGGTGAATAATTCTTTCACATGTGCATTTGCATTTGCCTTGTTGGCTTCTGTTTTCTCTCTATCCATCCACCTACCCCAAAGCCAGCATCAAGCTTAATGGGAAAGTAATGGGGATACTCATTCAAGTCAAGAACCAGACAAGACACCACTGACTACTACTCAGATTTCACATTCTTCTGGATGTTCCCAACAATGTTAGAGGAAAAGCAAGAGGTATAAAAACTAGGGGAAGGAGCCAGCACTGTGGCATAGCTGGTAAAGCCGCCGCCTGCAGTGCTGGCATCCCAAATGGATGCTGGTTCGAGTCCTGCCTACTCCACTTCCCATCCAACTCTCTGCTAATGGCCTGGAAAAGCAGTAAAAGATGGCCCAAGTCATTGGGCCCCTGCACCCATGTGGGACACCTGCAAGAAGCTCCCGGCTTCGGATCAGCCCAGCTCCGGCTGTTGTGGCCATTTAGGGAGTGAACCAGGGATGGAAGACCTCTCTCTCTCTCTCTCCCTCTGCCTCTCTGTAACTTTACTTTTCAAATAAGTAAATAAATCTTAAAAAGAAAAAAAAACTAGGGGAAGAAGAATGGAATTTTACATTACTTTAAAAGGGAACGATTATCTCTGTGGAAAATCAACAGGAAAACCATTGTCATTATTAAGAGAACTCAGGGGTGGGACAAAATTGCTGAGCTGAAAATCAATAGATTTCACACGTGTGAGTGTGCACACATACACACACACATGCAAACAGCTAGTTGGAAGAAATTGTAAAATCTTAATTTACATTAATAGAAAAGTGAATAAGCAGAGAGTAGTAAGATCAACACAAGGCCACCTTGTACATGCAAGTGAGGGGTAAGAAGAGGTTTGAATGGACGGCCTTATTCAAACAGCCCTTATTCTTTATTTATTTATTTATTTTTTGGACAGGCAGAGTGGACAGTGAGAGAGACAGAGAGAAAGGTCTTCCTTTTGCCATTGGTTCACCTTCCAATGGCCGCCGCGGCCAGCGTGCTGCGGCCGGCACACCACGCTGATCTGATGGCAGGAGCCAGGTACTTATCCTGGTCTCTCATGGGGTGCAGGGCCCAAGCACTTGGGCCATCCTCCACTGTACTCCTGGGCCACAGCAGAGAGCTGGCCTGGAAGAGGGGCAACCGGGACAGAATCCGGCGCCCCGACCGGGACTAGAACCCGGTGTGCCGGCGCCGCAAGGCGGAGGACTAGCCTAGTGAGCCGCGGCGCCGGCCAGCCCTTATTCTTATATGTCAAACAAACTTAAAGAGGTTTCTCCTCTTTAAATTATTCATAAATTTAATGTGAGACCAGTAACAATATGGCAGAAACTCTAGGGACCTGGTTTCCTAAAATCATAAAGTTCATATGGAAAAAAATACATATATTAAAAAAAGAAACTGAAAAATGAGACTGATAAAAAGATATCTGTGGGCTGGCACCGCGGCTCACTAGGCTAATCCTCCGCCTGTGGCACTGGCACCCCAGGTTCTAGTCCTGGTCGGGGTGCCGGATTCTGTCCCGGTTGCTCCTCTTCCAGGCCAGCTCTCTGCTGTGGCCAGGGAGTGCAGTGGAGGATGGCCCAAGTGCTTGGGCCCTGCACCCGCATGGGAGACCAGGAGAAGCACCTGGCTCCTGGCTTTGGATCAGCGCAGCGTGTCGGCCATAGAGGCCATTTGGGGGGTGAACCAATGGAAGGAAGACCTTGCGCTCGCTCGCTCTCTCTCTCTCTCTCTCACTGTCTAACTCTGTCTGGAAAAAAAAAAAGATATCTAGCCCTTTAGATTTAAAAATATGCTATTAAGCTTCAATAATAAAAGTGGAGCACTAGAATCTGAAAAGGCTGACAGATCAGTAGACCAGAAAGTCCAAAATAGATTCAAATATGCAAGAAATGCAGTGTACGAAACAGATGGCTTCTAAATGAGCAGGGGGTTGGCAGAGGAATTATTTATTCACTGAATGGTGCTGAGATACCTGGTTAGATACCTGAATACATAACACTGGGTAACTACCTGAATGCAACCCTACTCCAGAGTAAACACTAGGCAGATAAAAAAAACTTAAATATAGAAAACGAAAGTCATAGGTAAACATGGAGAAAAGATTTTTTTGCTATATGACATTGACCCTGAAGTCAGGATATAAATTTGGTAACAAAAAATTTCCACACAGGAAAGAAAAACATAAACAGATTTGAACAACGAACTGAGCAAAACAGATTTGAATATTCAGCCTTCCTAAGAGAAATTTAGACTAGAACCAGGGGCTGTCTCTTCTCTCCTCTCAGACTGTCCAAGGCCAGGAAGTGGACAAACGCCGAGGGGCTTGGCTTGTCGTGCAGCCCTGGTGGAAATGCAAACAGGGACCCCGTCTGTGCAGGACAGTGTCCACCAGCAGCCCCTAAGGCACCCCAGAGTCCACCGTGGAAGTGGCCCTTCTGCTCACAGCACTGGACACTGGACACTGCTTGCAACAGCAGAAGATCAGAAACGACCGAAATATTCACTGGTGGTGGCTGCTTCAATTACAGTCCCTGTGAAAAAGAAGGAAGCAGCTCCACCTGCACTAACATGGAATTGTTACTAAGAAATACCATCAGGTGAAAACCAAACAAACAAGGCACACACAACATTACTTTCTGGAACATCTCTCAGCAGTTCCTTTCATTTTCCCCCCTAAATATCCAGGTCCTCAAAACTGCGTTGCTACCCCCTGGCCTCATCATCACCTTTCTCCCAGGTGGGTTCCTCTGACCACACTGTCACCTCCTTGCCCTGTCTTGTCTGAGGAGTTCAGCACACTGCCACTGCCTCCAGGAAGCCCTCCTGACCCTCTAAGTGCCTTGATGTTCCCATCTCATGGTCTGGCCCTCATTTGGACATCACACTCTCAGTGGCACCACAGTGAACTGTACCCATCTGATTACTGGCTGCCTCCCCTATTTGACCAAGAGCTGCACCGGGCCTTGCGGGACAGAAGCTCTGGAAAGGGACAGACGCATGATGGCTGACAAGAGCACCTGCTCCCCACAACGTGAGATTTGGGTCACATTATTCCCTTACGTTTTGTAAAACCTTTGAAGGTCCAGGAATAAATCCCAAACTCCTAAAACAGAATAATAGAGAGTGGGAGGGGAGGATCGTGATAGGATACTTTCATGTTTGGGTTTAAAATGGAAACAAGAGGCCAGTGCTGTGGCATGGCAGGTAAAGCTGCCGCCTCATCCCATCTAGGCACTGGTTCAAGACCTGGCTGCTCCCCTTCTGATCCAGCTCTTTGCTATGGCCTGGGAAAGCAGTGGAAGATGGCCCAAGTACTTGGGCCCCTGCACCCAAGTGGGAGACCTGGATGAAGCACCTGGCTCCTGGCTTCGGCCTGGCTCAGTCCCGGCCATTGCGGCCATTTGGGGAGTGAACCAGCAGTTGGAAGATGTCTCTCCTTCTCTCTATGTAGCTCTGCCTTTCAAATAAATAAAATAAATCTTTACAATAATAAAAAGGAAAACACGCATGACAGGGCTGGAGGGAGCATTCTCACTGCACACCCTCCGTGCCTCTTGATTTCTGAAATCATTCAGTTATGTATGTAAGCATGGCAATAAAATACTTTATTCTGTATTTCCAAAATGCTGTGAAATTATCACATGCTTCTTTTTGCAAATACTGTTTCAAAGGATAACTTCAAAACTCACGTGCGGGCCAGCGCCGCGGCTCAATAGGCTAATCCTCCGCCTTGCAGCGCCGGTACACCGGGTTCTAGTCCCGGTCACGGCACCGGATTCTGTCCCGGTTGCCCCTCTTCCAGGCCAGCTCTCTGCTGTGGCCCGGGAGTGCAGCGGAGGATGGCCCAAGTGCTTGGGCCCTGCACCCCATGGGAGACCAGGAGAAGCACCTGGCTCCTGCCATCGGATCAGCGCAGCACGCCGGCCGCGGCGGCATTGGAGGGTGAACCAACGGTAAAGGAAGACCTTTCACTCTGTCTCTCTCTCTCACTGTCCACTCTGCCTGTCAAAAAAAAAAAAAAAAAAAAAAACCCAAAAAAACCAAAAAACACACACAAAAAAAAACAAAAAAACAAACTCAAGTGCGCTTACTTACAAGTCTTTGAGCTAGTTCCTCACTGTTATAAAGCTACCTTGCATTTCCTTTTCGGGGTTCCCAATGAAGTCTGCAAAGTAGGCAAGCCTGTCGCCCCCTTGGAAAACACACGCGTGTCTTCCCGTGCTTGGCTCCGGCAGTCCTTGTGCTGACACGTATGACTGATGTGCAGGGCTGTCCATCTTCAGGGTGCTGGAGACGCTCCCAGGGAGGCGTTCCCAATGCAGGCCTCCTGCGTCAGTGGGCCTGTGCAGCCCTGGAGTCTGCACGTTACCATCACCACAGGAGACCCCCATGCAGGCAGGTGGTCCTGAGCCCAGGCCTGCCAAAACATCCATCCAGGGCTTGGTACCAACACAGTGTTTTTTCACGTAGAAGTGAAGATGCCATGTGGCATGAATTCAGAACTGAGCGTGAGCTCCTCCCCCAACACACACACACACACACACACACACAGCTCCCATGGCCTTCATACACATCCATGCTAACTTACACAGCTTATCACGGGGTCCTTTGTACCCTCACCTTTCTCCTGTCTCAGCCTTGGGAGAACGAGAACCAAGTGCTTACCCCGAGGCGCCGACGTGGGGACATCAAAGGCCCTGTGATAGAAACCAAAGCATAGGGCTTGGATTTTACTTTCTTTGGCTTGGGGATCCGTTTTACTCTGCCAGCTGGTAACTTCCAGTTATTCCCTCCCCCTTGCAGCTCAGACGTGGACAAGCAACTGGGGTACTGTTTTGTTGTTCTCTTTGAAAATATGCAGGCGTGTATAAATCACTTCGGGGAGCTTTCTCTGCCTTTCCCAGGACCTCTGAGGAGCCCTTTAGTCTGTGAACCTTAAAAAGTGAGAATGCCTGAAAAAGCAACAGCGGTGGTTCAGATACACAGCCCAGGGGGGTTTGCACATCACATAAACGGCCAAGTGTGCCGGGAAGGGGCCCACAAGGTCCAGCGGCAGCTCCATGCTACCCCCTGGTGGCAAGATGCCCCAAGGCCTCCCTCCTGGCCTTGCGTGTAACCTGTTCTCCCGCTCAGGCTACTCAGGACCGCTACAATGCCCCAGCAGCGCCAAGCTTAAGTGTGCCCACAAAAAAATTTGCTGGTGTGATTGGCAGGAGCCAAAAACACACAGTCTGAACCTGACCTTCTGTCCAGCTGCTGATCACTGGTTCGACCAGCTGTGTTGCCCCCTTTCAGTCCTGCAGAGCTGCTGAGTCTGATGGCAGGGCGCAGACCAATCACAAGGAAGGTGTGAGACCGCGGGCCCACAAAATATAAGACACACATGCCTCCACCATCACCATAAAACCCCACAGCTTTTGACAAAGGTCCCTGCAGCCACCGAGAGGACCCCAACTATAGCTGGAGCCCTCAGAATGGGTCAGGGATGGCTTGGAAGTGGCTGTGTCCCCGAGGTTCAATTTGGATGACTTACCCTGAAGAACAGAGAGGGCGAGCAGAGAACCGAGTCATTCACCACACTGCTGACACTCACCTAGGGCTCTGGGGCTCCAGGCCCGCAGGGATCAGAGTAAGAAGTGACCCTGGGGGCCAGTGCTGTGGCCTAGCAGGTAAAGCCGCTGCCTGCAGCACTGGCATCCCATATGGGTGCCGGTTCAAGTCCTGGCTGCTCCACTTCTGATCCAGCTCTCTGCTATGGCCTGGAAAACTGTGGAAGATGGCCCAAGCCCTTGGGTGCCTGCACCTGCATGGGAGACCCAGAGGAAGCTCCTGGCTTCAGATGGGCCCAGCTCCAGCCGTTGCGACCAATTGGGGAATTAACCAGAGGATGGAAGACCTCTCTCTCTCTGCCTTTCTTTCTCTCTGTGTGTAACTGACTTTCAAACAATAAATAAATCTAAAAAAAAAAAAAAAAAAAAGAAAAAGAAATGACCCCGGGTGCCAGTGGGGCGGGGGGGTGGGGGGTAGGGGGGAGTCAGGTGGTAAAAATCCTTTCATTAAACCTAAAGAACTTCCTAGAAGTGCCTGACTCTTGTAACCAGAGTCGTCTTTAGAAACAAACCAGGAATCGTGAGGAACAAATGTGCTCTGCCCCAGGTGGAGAGGAGAAGGAACACAGGTGATGGCCCTGGGAGCCCTTCTAGCCCGTTAGTTGAGACTCATCGAGCAGCCCTTATGAGCAGGCAAAGGCCAATGTACGAGTAGGACTGGGCTGGAAACAGCCTCCCCGTGAACGCAGCTGTCACGGGACTGCGCACACGAGCCCCGGGATTCCAGGTTCCCTGCTGATGGAGACGCCTTTCACAGCAGCTGCATGCTGGGTAAGTGGTCAGGCCCTGACTGGAAGTTCTGAGATCCATCGGCCTCAATCCAGGGAATCAAGACTGTACCTAACGCTGAGTGATCTGATGACCTGTCAGGCATTTAATTGGTTCACACCCCACTCCTCCCAGAAGCCAATGCCACCATGGCAGGGGGGAGTGACAGACTGCATGGTGGATCCCATGGAAGATGGGCTTACGGCAGCCTGGGCTCTTCCTCACATCAACAGCCCCGTTTTCACTACTGAGGTTCACCCATAATTTGAGTCTCCTGCGTGCTGGGGAGATGTCTCTACCTTACAGGGATTACTAAACGGACCAAATCTTAATTCAGTTACAGGTGTTTTGTTTCAGGGGAAGATTCCGATTTTCCCCAAATCTTTTATTTTTTGATTTATTTATTTGAAAGGCTGCATTACAGAGGGAAGGAGGAAGGGAGGGAGATATCTTATATCCACAGGTTCACTGGTTGAAGCCAGGAGCCTGGGACTCCATCAGGGTCTCCCACGTGGGTGGCAGGGGCCCAAGCACTTGGGCCATCTTCCCCTGCTTCTCCCAGAAGCATTTGCAGGGATCTGGATTGGAAGTGGGACAGCCATGACTCAAACAGGTGCCCATATGTGATGCCAGCATTGCAGGTGGAAGCTTAACCTGCAGCACCACGACACTGATGTCCTATTTATTTCTCAAATTTTTATTTTTTTATGTTATTCAGAAGGCAGAGTGACAGAAAGAGACAGAGATCTTCCATCTGCCAGTTCACTCCCCAAATGCCCACAAGCGCAGGGCTGGGCCAGGTGAAGACTGCAAAACAGAAATTCAATCCAGGTCTCCAATGTGGGTGGGGGGACCGGAGCACTGAGTCACCACCTGCTGCCTCCCAGGGGGCACGTTAGCAGGAAGCTACAATCGGAAGCTGAGCCAGGACTTGCACCCAGGCACTTCAATAGGGATGTGGGTATCCCAACTAGTGTCTTAACTGCTGCTCTAAATGCCTGTTCCCAGAATTACACATTTTAAAAATGCAAATTGATGCTTTCCTACAACGGTGCTTATGGCCCTGTGCACTGTAGTGAAACTTTGATTAGGGAGATTTTACCTTGTATTGAGCTTTTATGAAATGGAAAAATGTGGGGGAAATTAAGAAAGCCTTAAGAGGACAGATTGAAAAACAAATACTACCTAAAACACAGTCAAAACGTCCCGGTCTAGTAGGGATACACGTGTTTCCTGGACCTTCCACACGTCCAGTTCAGATGCAAGTCATGGGAGGAAGACTTCTCTGTGAGCTACGAGGCACCTGCTGCTCAACTGGATGATCCCAGGGTCACCATCCCCATCAGCAAAGGGCTGGAAAGATGAGTGACGGGTGTGAGGATTTCCAGTGGGGACTGAAGCACATGGGGCGGGTTGACCCCACGATGGGGTCCATGAGCACCTCACCTCTGCCCTTGCCAGAACAAAATCTCATCTCTAGCTTACTGTGAGCATGTGTTTTATTCTGTGCCCCACCTCACTCCCAGCTGGGCTGTGTGCTTGGAGAAGAGGGAATATGTCTGTTTTTTCTCCTGGTCATGCCTCGGGTGCCTGGTGGTTAAATTTCAATTGGGGTGGGCATTCGGCTCAGCAGTTTGGATATCAGTTGCAATGGCCACAAGTCCTGGCTCTGCTCCCAATCACAGCTTCCTGTCAATGCTCACCCTGGGAGGCAGCAGGTGATGGCTCAAGCACGTGGGTCCCTGCCACCCACATGGGGAGCCAGATGGAGTTCCAGATTTTCCGGCTTGGACATGGCCCTGCCTTGGCCATTTCAGGCATTTGGAAAGTCAACCAGCTGATGGGAGAAAGCTCTCTTGTTTTCCTTCTCTCTCTGCCTTTCAAAGAAATAAACACAAAATAAACTTTTGAAAATTTAATTTGAGCTAACAACCTGCTTTAAATCAAACAAGAATAAAGGAAATAATTAATAGACCTCTTTTTAAAAATATTTTATTTATTTGAAAGGCAGAGTTACAGGGAGAGACAGAGATCTTCCATCCACTGGTTCACTGCTCTTATGACTACAAAGCTTGAGGCTTGGGCAGGCCGAATCCAAGAGCCTGGAACTCCATCTGGATTTCCCACATGGGTGCAGCAGCCCAAGCACTTGGGCCATCTTCCACTGCTTTCCTAGGTGCATTGGCAGGGAGCTGGATTGCAGGTGGAGCAGTAGGATAACAAGCCAGGGCCCATATGAGATGCCTGCACTGCAGGGGCAGTGGCTTAACCCTCTAGGCCACAGCACCAGCTCACGACAGACCTACAGACCTCTATTACTTAACAATGTTTCCTAAGTGTTAAAGTTATTTGCATACCACAAGATTTAATAACTGAACTCTGAAGTTGAAAACTTAACGAAGGTATCAGTAATTGTTTAAAATACCGTTTGGAAAAAAACCAGCAGTGTGATCCACAAAGTATTTAATGGCTTGTAAGGAACCTGAACTCCGACACCATTATGGAAGATGCTGGCCTGAACTTGGGCCTGAGGAGCGTTGCTGAAGTAACTCTTCACCGGGGGCTGCAGACCAAAACACTGCTCTCTCTAAGTAAGACACGCCCCCAGCAGCCAGTAAGCCTGCAGTGCCACTCCCAGCCTTCGGACCCAGAATCTTCCAGAATCTTTCCTGATGAAGCTATCCTGATCAACCAGCTGTAGAGTCTCCGGGATCCCCTCTTGGTGCCCAGGACTCCCTCTGCTCTCAGCTTCCTTACGGAGTGGGGAATGGCGGATGGCGAGGTTGGGACAGAGGACCTGCTTCTGAAAGGGAGACATTTTAGGAGTTTGTTTTGCAACATTCGTGACTGAAAAGGCGAGGACTAAGGCAGGAAGAACAACCAAAACCAAAACCAAGTAACTCTCCCTCTCCCCCCAAATAAATACTTCCAGGAGAAGAAAATGCTATAAGACTTAGAGAGAACAGTTTTGGTTGATGGACAGCCCTGATGCGCTTAGGCATCACTTCGGAGGGCTGGGTACTTTAACAGACAACTCAACACAGGCCCTCTCAAATAACGAGCCGAGCAGGCCTCCCTTCTGGAGAACGTAATTTTTATAAATGGCATCAGACCCGCTGCGAGCGTCATTCACAGTTCTGCCAGAAACGAGGCGAAGTCCCGAGGTGCAAGGACGCAGGGTGTGGCCGGGCTGGCGGCCAGCTGTCTTGTGCGCGTCCGTCCAGGGCAGCGGCGCGCTACGGCCCCTCGGCAGGCCTCAGCAGCAGCTCGCGCTCCAGCTGCTCTGCCGTCAGGGTGCCCTGGATGGGCGTGCAGCCCGGGTTGAACACGGAGTAGGCGCTCTTCTCCCCGGCCCGCCTCTCTCCGGGACCGCGGGTGCCCACGTACATCCAGTAGAACAAGGACAGGACAAAATACACCAGGCCGAACTCCAGCTCCACAAACAGCCCCAGAAGCACCAGCCAGAGGAGAACCTTCAAGAAGGTGATGTTGGTCAGCAAAGACCAGTTCCCAGGTGGAGGCGCAGGTGGAGGCGCGGGTGGAGGGCCAGCTGGGTCCTGTGGGCGCCGGGCCGCGCTGCTGCCAGGCCGAGCCCCGTCCTAGGACACACAAGCAAACACAAGTGAGGGCAAAGAGCAGCGGAGCGGGCAGGCTGCTCCTGACGGCCGGTTCCTCGCCCTGCCCTAGTCTGCCACCATCCCGGCCCCGCTCCACCCCATCGGAGCAGCAGGAACCCTGGGGAGCTGTGAGCTGGTAAATGCCGCACAGCGTCCCAACGGCATACGTCCCTTAGTGAGAGTCCTTTCTTCACATCGGTTTGCTGTGGACCAGGGCAAATCTATGCTTCCCAAAAGCACAACTCCCTAGTGGCTGACAAGGCCACGGCCACAAGGTGTGCGGCAGGTACAGTCAGGTGCACCGCAGGGCTGCTGAGCATAGGGGCCACGGTGAGTGCGGTGTTTCTAACACGGAAACCACACCAGAGGCAGGACGTGGAAATCCCTTTCGTGTATTAGAAAGTCACTGTTAGATATCCTGGGGCCCCTGACCATTCCATCCCATGGCCATCCCACCCAGGGCCTCATCACAAGCCCCACAGCCCCCTGCCACCGGGACTTCTCCTAACCAGATGGCCTGCCACGCCCCTTCCCTCCCCGGGACCAGCCAGTCAGGAAGTTTCCCTGGGCTGGAGGGCCATGCTGCCCACAGCCCCTGCGCTGGATGCCTCATCTCCAGCCCTGTTTTCAAAGCAACTTCCAGAAAGCATTGTATGTGACCCACGCACTGACCCCACAAGTCATCACTTTCTCTCCCTGGTTACTTTCTTTCTTTCCTATTCCATTCTTTGAAGATCTTTAATGGGGAACAAAATCTTCTACGCTGATTTCACCATCAGCTAATGGACCACAACTTGCAGCTTGGAGAACAGTGGTCTACAGTTTCTCCTGAACTGCATAATGCAGTCCTCTTCTACAGCCCACTCCCCGCCCCTGCCCATGGTCCTGGGTCTTCTCCACCTCTCAACTCCTCATCTGCCTTCCTAGAAAGCTCCATGTGCACTGGGTGTGGCCTGACACCCCCACCCCGGCCAAACTGCTCAGTGCCCAGGCATCCTTCATACAGGTCAGCCGCATCCCTGGCTGGTCCACACTTGCCACGAAGGCCATGGACTGCCACTGGGCCTTCAGGCATCTCCAGAGCCAAACAGCACCCCTCACACGCTGGCTGTGAACACACAGCAGGGCAGTCAGTCCATTTGTTTCAGTTTCCTCCCTTATTCTCCTTCATGTGAAAATGTAAAAGGGGACCACAGTTACTGGTCTTGATAAAATGTTCGTCATGTGACTTTGGTGCTTCCAGAAGTCTATTTTGTTCCTTCCAGATTTTATTTGAGAGGTAGAGTTACAGACAGGGAGAGGGAGACGGAGAGGGAGAGGGAGAGGGAGAGGGAGAGGGAGAGGGAGAGGGAGAGGGAGAGGGAGAGGGAGAGGGAGAGGGAGAGAGAGAGACAGGTCTTCCATCAGCTGGTTCACTCCCCAATTGGCCACACGGCTGGAGCTGAGCTGATCCAAAGCCAGGAAGCAGGAGCTTTCTCCAGGTCTCCCACGTGGATGCAAGGGCCCAAGTGCTTTGGCCATCTTCCACTGCTTCCCCAGGCCACAGCAGAGAGCTAGATCAGAAGAGGAGCAGCCAGAACTGGAACCGGGGCCCATATGGGATGCCGGCGCCGCAGGCGGAGCATTAACCTACTGCGCCACGGTGCCGGCCCCAGACCCTTCTCTTCTAGCATCAACATTGTTAATGATTAGCTTTTCAATTAGGTTGCAAAGTCTTACTGGGGAGACCCGTAACATAGCACTGGCACCGCCTCCCAGCCTTAAAGAGAGAATTGTGCCTCTCAGCTGTGACGGCGTGCACAATGCTGCCAGTCCAAGAAGGAAGCATCAGGGTGGGGAAGGTTTGACCTCTGGGAACGGGCAGTGTGACTGCAGCATCCTGGCCCAGGGCATGGGGTGTGGGGGGCCTGAGGAAGGGCCACAGCCACACCACATAGGGCCAGGCAGGCAACAGTGAAGATTCCAGAAATGGGAAGCTGCTGAAACTCTTAGCAGAAGGCCCAGCAAAACAGCCTTAAAAAATGCTGAAGCTCCTGTAATCTGGGAGAAGGCATGATTATCACCAACTTACTGATGAGGAAACACTGGGAGGTTAAACCATTTCCCTACAGTCACACAGCTGGTGACAGGCAGATATGAGGTAGACCTGAGACCCCAGGATGGTCTCCCTCCAAAGCTCTTCTGACTTAATTGGGGGCCTTTTGGGGGGTGGTAGGGAGATAGGCTGGGGACGTTAGAGGGAGATGGTGGTGAATAAACTGGCACAGGGAACAAACAAGAGGTGGGGGACACAAAAGTCCCTCTGGCCCATTTGGAACGAACTCTACTACCAATTAGCCCTCTGCCCTGAAAGCTGTGTCAGATGTTTGTAGCAAGCTCAAAAAGTGTGTGGAGGGGCCGGCACTGTGGGGTAGTAAGCTAAGCTCTGCCTGCGGCACCAGCAGCCCATATGGGCACCAGTTTGAGTCCTAGCTGCTCCACTGCCAACCCAGGTCTCTGCTTATGGCCTGAGAAAGCAGTGCTTGGGCCTATTAGGAGGCCAGGAAGAAGCTCCTGGCTCCTGGTTTCAGACTGGCCAGCTCCAACTGTTGCAGCCATTTAAGGAGTGAACCAGTGGATGAAAGACCTTTCTCTCTGTCTCTCCCTCTCTAACTCTCTCTCAAATAAATAAATAAATCTTTAAAAAAGTAGGTGGAATATGGAATTAAAAGATGTTTATTTTGGTGCAAAAAAAAAAAGTTTGAAATCCATGCATGTTTTCAGGATACATATTTCCCATGAACTTTTGGAAGTCCCTTTGTACAGGCATAGTTCAGGGAAGGCATTTCTATTTCTCAAATAGCCAAGCTGTTTCCTACCTCTGAGGCTACCATTCACATAACCTTGCTGGCTCCCTCTTCCGCAAACCTCAGCAAAATGTCACCGCAGGTGCCCTTGGCCTTGTCCCCCAGGCTTCTGCAGGGGTAGTTCCTTCTCCTCAAATGCCACCTCCTCAGGGAGACCCTCCCTGCTCACCCAGTGTAAAACAGTGCTTTGTCCCCCTCACCCCCACTCACTATCATAGTGCTCAGATTTATTTTTAGTTGCCCTTCATAGCATGTATCATGCCACCGTTTGTCCTCCTTCCCATGCCACCCCAAAGTGAAACACACGTTCCAGGACAGCTGGACTCCGTGTCTTAACCATGTGGACTCCTAAGTTGCAGGACAGAGCGGGAACACTGTGGGCACAGGATACAGTTTTGTGGAAGGAGGGGGTTTAGGGAGGGAAGGAGGGAGGAAGGAGAGTAAGGGAGAGGGAGAAAGATGACCTCTAGATTTGGGGGCCAGTGTGAGACTGTGCTTAGTGGGGTATTCCAAAGACAGTATTTGTAGAAACAAATCTACAGAGTTGGGGAATGGACCCTAGGGCTGAACGGCACCCTGGGGTGGCCTGTGTGAGCTAGGGCTGGAGTGGGGGCAGGAGGCAGGAGGCTCCTTCAGGATTTGAAAAGAAAAGTTAAAGCATTTTTGTCCTGGCATGGTAAAAAGCTCATCACAGAATTGAGCGTTTTACTTGGGGGCAACTGCTTTCCCCCCAGCAAAACTGGATACTTCTCTACCAATACTGAAAAGTAGCAGCTCCAAATAGAAAGCCAAAGAAATGTCTGACAGGCCACAGTGTGTGCCATCAGCATTATCAGGTAAGACATAGATATAACTTAGGAAAAAAAAATTTTTTTTATGAGAATTTTTACACCAGGGCAAACCCGGGAATGAGAGAGTGGATGAAAATGAGTCTAAAGCGGAGCTGCTTATGCAATGTGGAGCGGTTGCGGGGCCCCAACGGGGGGCCCAGCGTCTCCCCCATCTTTCTGTTGGGCCACCAGCTCTTGAGCGTCCACTGTAAGGGAAGCTTTCTCCCAGCTCAGCGTCTCTGGAAATGAGACAGGCAGCCAAAGGCTCTTTGTGTGCGTTAGGCATTGTTCTTTAACCACTGGGGATTACCGGGTAAGGCAAACATTCTAAAATCTTCTGCAGTTGCTACACTCAGTTCTGATCAACAGTAAAGTTAACCAGAGACAATTGAGACAAACTGGCACGCAAGGAAATGGGGCCGTTTGAACCCTGCTGCCCTCTTTTTAGCTCTGTCTGGAAACCACGTGGGACCCTGTGTGTTGTAGAGAATAACATGGGGGCTCAAAACTGAGAAACAGGAAGTTCAAAAAAAAATAGTTCCTCAAATCAGATGTTGTGTAGTAACAGTTGAACTTAAGTTTAGGTGAGTAAGGTACTTAGGTACTTCACTCCAGCACTTTTTGTTTGTTTTTGGAGAAAAATAAGACCGGGTCACTCCTCAAGTGCCAACAGCTGGGAAGAACCCTGTGGCACAGGTATGGAGCTCAGGCACTCCACACAGGACTGGGGTGTCCCAACCAGCATCTCGACCGCGAGGATCCATGCCCACCCCCATTTTAATTTTCCCAAAATCACTTGTTTGGTTCTTATCACACTTGGGAGGCACAAAGGTCTTGCCAGGGGCTGTCAGCAAGCAGGGATTTTCCCTTGACGTGTTTTGTTACGTGTTCCATGGGGACGCTGCGGATGTCGCGTGCCAGTCGCCTTGTCCCTTTACTTTTACGAGTGAAAGCTACATGAAGCCACAGCACTCTCAATCAATAAGAATCGAGTTAGGGGCGAAAAGCCTATCCTACCAATCCAAATCCTTTCTCCGCCTTGGACGTCCACCCCATCCATTCCCTCATCCTACAGCCACGCCCAAGCGTATGCCCCCCGCCCCACGCCGTGGCAGTAACCGGCACCCCACTCGGGGCAGCTCGGGATTCAACGCACAGGTTCACAAAGCCGGGCTGTGGGGACCCCGGGTACCACAAAAACGCAGGCCCCTCTGCTAGCCACTCCCCGTCGGTCTCCACCAGCCCTTTAGCACGGGGCTGGGCGCTGTGAAGACGCTTCCCAAAGCCACGTGGATCACTCGGCTCTCGGGGAATGATCGGTGGCCAGGGGGCCCTGGCTTACGACGGCCTGCGAGCGATCGGGAGCTGCGCAGGCGACGCGCCCGGGTGACACGTCAGGCGCCGGCTCCGGAGCAGGAGCGAGGCGCCTTCAGCCCCGCCCGGCGCCCCGAGGAAAACTCGCCCGGACGGCGCCGAAGGGGCGTGGCCGGGCCCGGCACGTGAGGGGCGGGCCGCCGCGTGGTGGGCGGGGCGTCAGCACAGGGTTTTCAGGGAGGCCCGAGGTGGGGGGGAGTGTCTCCGAGGCCAGTTCCGGGAGCAAGGCCTCCCTGCTCTCACCTGAGCGAGGCCGGGCTGGACTCGGGCGCTCGCGGCCCTCGGTTTCCACACCCAGAACCGTGTTAGCCAGCCTGGGGCTGCCTCTGGAGGCTCAGCTGCTTCTGTCTTCTTTGCCGAGGCTCCTGCGCTCTGGCTCGAAGTGCTAGGCTGGGCCGCCAGCCCGGCCCGCCTCCGGGCCTCCCGGAACTCTGCTAACCGCTGTTCCATGGCGCGCGCCTCGCCCCGCCCCTGCCGCCGCGCTCCCTGGCGCGCGCGCGCGCCCGCCCGCCCGCAGGCCTCCTTTCCGGGTTTTCCTCGGCGCGGGGCCGCCGTGCGCCTGCGCCGCCGGGGCTGGGCTGCGCGTGCGCGCCGGTGTGGCCCGGGGGCCCGGGCTTTGTGACGCGCGCCGCGGGCAGGTGTCCCGGAGTGTTTCGCGCTTCCAGCGCGCGTGGGCTCAGTGCCGCTGCCCGGATACAAGGCTGAGCCGTTCGTTGTTCCTCCGTCCTGCGCCGGGCTCCTCTGAGGGGAGCTCCGTCTCGCGTCGAGGCTGATCCCTACACCTGCATGCCGCATGCTGTAGGCGTGGGAACACAGTGACTGCACCTGGCGTGGGAGGCCGGGGTCGAGGAGAGCAGGCAGCCCACATCTTAGTGCTGAGAGGGTGACAACCAAGCGGGCTGTGCAGACCTCAGTCCTTGCTCTTGCCACGCCGGACCCTTTTTTAAGAAAAGCTTTTACTGTGGAGCCTGCGTTGTGGTGGAGCGGGTAAGGCCACCACCTGCAGCGCCGGCATCCCGTGTGTCTGCTCCAGCCCCGGTCCAGCTCCCTGATAGAGCACCTGCGCAAAGCAGTGGAGAATGGTCCAAGCACGCCCACGGGGGAAACCTGGAAGAAGCCCCAGACTCCTGACTTCGGCCTGCCCGCCTTGCCCGTTGTGGCCATTTGGATAGTGAACCAGGGATGGAAGCCTGCCTCTCTCTCTCTCTCTCTCTCTCTGCCTTTCAAATAAATACAGGTTTGAATAAAAAATTTATATAAGGGCCGGCACTGTGGTGCAGTGGGTTAAAGCCCCGGCCTGCAGCGCCTTCATCCCATACGGGCGCTGGCTTGAGTCCCGGCTGCTCCACTTCCAGTCCAGCTCCATTGCAGCTATTTGGAGAGTGAACCAGCGGGTGGAAGATTCTCTCTCTCTAACTTTCAAATAAATAAAGCTTTTTAGAAAATTATATAAAAAGCTCTTACTGGTGGTGCAATTTAAAGCACACAAATCTTGAGTGTACAGCTCAGTAGATCCTTAGCACATGCACCTGTACAACTACCACCCAGATGAAGTATATTTAGTGTGCAGTGGGAGCTCCTTGTGCCCTATCCCCACCCAAGAGGAAATAATACAGTTCAGAGACCACTTTACAAATTTTAAAGATTTATTTATTTTAAAGAGTCACAGGCAGAGAGAGAGAGAGAGAGAAATAGACATAAAGGTCTTTTATCCTCTGGTTCACTCCCCAGATGGCCACAACGGTCGGAGCTGGGCTGATCTGAAGCCAGGAGCCAGGAACTTCTTTGGGGCCTTTCACGCAGGTGCAGGGGCCCAAGGACTTGGGCTGTCTTCTGCTTTCCCAGGCCATAGCAGAGAGTTGGATCAGAGTGGAGCAGCTGGGACTCAAACCGGTGCCCATATGGGATGCCAGCACTGCAGGTGGCGGCTTTACCCACTATGCCACAGCGCTGGCCCCCATTTTACAAATTTTAAAAGCCAAATCCACTCACCAAATTAAGCCTCAAGTATTTGTTGGCTCTTGCTATGGTCGCGTCAAGAAACCAGACAAATAGAACAGTCTTCTGTTTATTTAACAGATGCTGACCCAGGGCCTGCAGTAGGTGGAAAATTGTGTACCAGGCACTGGGGATGCTGAGGTCAAGGTTTCCCTAGAGCTCACATGCTAAGTGGAAAGACACACAAATACATAACTGTGTACTTAGTGTAATGTCAGATGCTGCTTAGTGTCTGAGGAAGAGGAAGGCAAAGGTGGGGGTGAGAATGGTGGAGCTGTTTAGAGGCCATAAATAGGGGGCTCTGAGAGGTGCCATTGGAGCGGAGACCTAAAGGAGATGAGTGAGTCAGGTAAGTATCTGGACAAGAGCATCCCAGTCAGAGGGAACAATCGACACAAAGAGCCTGAGACCTCAAACAGTGTGCTTGGCCTAGTTCCAGAACATCAGGGAGGCCAGGATGCTGGGAGCAGAGGGAGGGAGGAGAAGGGCAGGAAGTGAAAAGGCACGGAGTGCTAAGTCACGTGAGGCCTTGGCGTGGGGACTGTGTGCTGTGTTCTCAGCGCCATGGGATGCCACCGGAGGAGGACTTTGAGCCGGAGACGGCATGACATGAGATGTGTTACCAGGGTCACAACAGCTTCTGGAGGTGCAGCCCTGGAAGAGCCGCTGCGTGAAAGAAGGGAAACCAAGTAGGAGCAAGTGTGGTGGCAGGTTGGGCTCGCACGGTGGTGATGGGGAGTCATGAGCACTGGCCATATTCTGAGTAGGCTTGAAGATCTAAACATGACGTACACACGGGCAGGATAAGGAATATGAAAAGAAGAGGTACCAAGGATGACAGATTTCTTCCATTGCCACTCCCTCCGCACACACACACATATACCCTGCGTAACCAGGTGAAGGAATGAAGCTGGGGCCCTTTACTGTAATGGGGGAAGATGGAGAAGAGGAGAGGGATATGGGATAAACACTGAACACTTCGTTTTGGATGTGTCAGGAGTTTGAGATGCCTGTTGGACATTGAAGTGTAGCCAGTTAACTGGCGAAAACACTCAGGGTCAAGCCGGGACAGGAGACACACTGTTAGTCATCAGCCTGTGTATGCTATTTAAAGCCATAGACTAGAAGAGATCAACTACAGTGTATACATAAGAAGAGGTTTGAGGACTGCATCCTGAATGGGTTGCAGATGAGTTGTTAGAAAGAAAAGGGGCTGGCGCTGTGGCACAGCGGGTAAAAACCCTAGCCTGCAGCACTGGCATCCCATATGGGTGCTGATTTGTGTCCTGCCTGCTCCTCTTCTGATCTGGCTCTTTGCTGTGGTCTGGGAAAGCAGAGGAAGATGGCACAAGTCCTTGGGCCTCTGCACCCACGTGGGAGACCTGGAGGAAGCTCCTGGCTCCTGGCTACGGATCAGCTCGGCTCTGGCCGTTGCGGTCATTTGGGGAGTGAACCAGTGGAATGGAAGGACCCCCCTTCTGGTTCTTCCTCTCTCTGTAACTCTTTCAAATAAGTAAAATAAATCTTAATAAAAGAATGGAATTCTTACCTCACTGAGAAAGCACAGGACACCCACCTGTCTTGGTATCAGGAGTGGTTGTGCTACCCTTCAGAGACTCTAGATCCTTCTGTCGATCATGTTCCCTCTTGGTGTTAACTTCACAGCTTATCTAAGGCCCACATCTAGCAGAAATATAGAATTAAGACATGAGCTCTATACCCTATTGTGGTCAGGGTCCTTGGCAGAAAATATGGCACTCTCAAAAGGGAGAGAGCTTGGTGAGGTAGTGACAAAGGTGTGTCAAGGTGAAAGGGGCCAGCAAGGGCTGCTTCACAGAAAGTGACCCCAGCCTCTAGTCCTGAGGCAGCGAGAGTCCCCAGTGCCTGGGAGAACCCAGTGAGACCTGTGGCTAAGGAGAAGCAGCCAGGAGACACAGGAGCCCTGGATGTGTCAGTGTTGGGAGGAAGACTGGAGAGGAAAACGGAGAAGAACCAGGCGGGTGCTGACGTCACTCCTGCTATGTCTTGCTTTGGCAACCTTGATTTTCTTTTGGCTTGCCTTCTTCCTTGTTATGAACTTATTTTGTCCTGGGGCTTTGCAAGCCTCTTAGAGTCCTTTTTGGAAGAGGTTGAAAGCATAGAAAAAAAGAAAGAATAGATGAAAAAGATGATCATGAGGAACAACTCCTGCCAAACCAACTTCATTTCCTCTTTGCATAAGATGATGAGACTAGGAAACAGGAAGGGTTCCCCGTGTACTTAATGTGCGAATTTAATGAATACTTATGAAATATGTTGTATGTATAAAATTATAAATATAATGTGGGAATTGTATATACTATAATGTAGATGTGCATATATATTATAAGTTATAAATAATAGAATACCCCTGAGGCCCTGTGAAATATCCCGAGTCACTGGCCCCAATTGTATAACTCCCCCTCAAATCTGCACCATAAAAAGCATGCCTTGATTTTAAACTCATTCATGCAAGTTGCTTTGTCCAAATGGAATAATGGCAGAAAGTATGCAGGCAGGGGCTTGAATCGTGTTGGTCTTGTCGAGTGCACTCTCTTAATACTCGCATTGCCATAAGATGAACTGGGAACGGCTACTCGGTGAGAGACACCTTGGCTGTGGTCACCCAGCTGACCCTCAGAACCGCAGCTTAAAAGCTGAGCTGACCAACTGAGCCCAGCTGAAATAGCCAGCCCTTGGCTTACCTGAAGCTGTTTGAAAGTAAATGCATATTTTGTATTATTGAAATTTGTGGTTGGTTGTTGCACAACAAAAGCTAACTAATGCATACTCGCTGCTTGAGCAAAAAGAGCACTTCCTTTGAAGTCCTCTGTAGGTCCATTTCTAGCCCCTTACTCCCTCAGTCGATGAATGTGCCGAGGTACATTAATAGATTTTCTGTTTTTAGACCACTCTCCATTCCTGTAATAAACAAAACTTAGTCACTTTATAAAATACAGAACTCAAAGCTACGTTAAGCTTGATCATTTTTTAAGGAATTCATTGATGAGGTTTTTCTATCGCTCTATTTTCATGTGCTATCCTTGAAATGTTTGTTGTGGAATTATACTAGCTTGGGGGCCGGTGTTGAGTTGTAGAGCACAAAGCTGCCGCCTGCACGGTGAGCATCCCATATGGGCTCCAGTTTGTGTCCTGGCTGCTCCACTTCCAATCCAGCTCCCTGCTAATGGCCTGGGAAAAGCAGAAAAGGATGATCCAAGTTCATGAGCTCTGCTACCCATTTGAGAGACCAGATGAAGCCCCTGGCTCCTGACTTTGGCCTGGCCCAGCCCTGGCCATCTCAACCGTCTGGGGAGTGAATCAGAGGATGAAAGATCTCTCTCTCGCTCTTTCTCCTTCTCTCTGTAATTCTTTCAAATAAATAAATTTTTAAAAATGGGAGGAGTGTAGGGTCCAGCACTGTGGTGCTGCAGGTTAAGCCATGACCTGCAACACCGACATCCCATATGGGCACTGGTTCAAGTCCTGGCTGCTCCACTTCCACTCCAGCTTCCTGATAATGGCTTGGGAAAAGCAACAGAGAATGGCCCAAATCCCTGGGCCCCTGTACCCACATGGAAGACCTAGAAGAAACTTCTGGCTCCTGACTTCTGCCTGGCCCAGCCCCTGCCATTGCAGCCACTTAGGGAGTGAACCATTGAATGGAAGATATCTGTCTCTCCTCTCTCTATATAACTCTTCCTTGCAAATAAATAAATAAATCAGAGAAAGAGAGAGAGAGAGAGAATTACACTAATGCCCCTAATTTTCTAGGAGAGTTTGAAAAAAGTAGGAATTACTTTGTAATCATAACCTCTACATCACCACCAATGGCTCTACTCCCAACCTGCCCAACCTGTGTGTACTAATGGTCCTCTCCCCCAGTTAATGTTGTATGATTGTTCAGAATTTCTCTACAGACAAACCCTGCTACCTGCAAAAGTTGAGTGGCTTTTCTCCCAGTCTTGGCTGGAATCAGCTTTAAGCTATATCCATCAAACTGTCCCCACAAGGGTCCAGAGACCCCCTCCATTTCCTCTCTATAAAATCCTCTTATTACCTGGTTAATGCTACTCTTAGGGTCATTGGTGACTATTCTCACCCTGTCTTTTATACTACAGTGTCTAAGTGTTTACAGCAGGTGATAATGGAATAAACAAAGGCCTTCAGCAACCAGGTGGTCAACCAAATGCTGCTACAGGGATATACTCCCCAGCCAGGAGACAGCTGCTTGAGACATCGCCCCATGCCAGCAGAGAGTACCTCATCGCCCTGTGTCAGCAGGAAGTAGCTCTAAAGACAGATCATTGTCCCTCTACCCCTCTTGGACTTTTGGGACTAATGTAATCCCATACAAACCCTGCTTTATAAAAAACAAAAGGGGGGAATGTTAGGAAACTGGCTCAGTTGTAGCCAGGTGGCCGCATGGCCCAGCTACCTGAGCCAGGCTCCACCCCCATCCTAATGGGATTCGCTGCTCCTGCTTCCCTGTCCACCCTCAGGCAAAGTTTTAAAAGGGCCTGTTCCTGCTCTCTTGGTCCTTCTCTCCTGCACTCTCTTGACTCCTCTCCTCCTCTCGTCTCTCTTCTCCCTCCTCTCTGTCTCTCTCTCTTATAGTCTCCTTCTCTCTTTTTCCTTCACCGCCCCTTCACTCCGGTCTGTAGGGTGTTCCCCAATAAACCCTTTCCCTTAAAAAAAAAAGAAAAGAAAAAAGTAGGAATTAACTGCTCCTTGAGTGTTTGGCAAAGCAATTTGGATCTGGAGTTTTCTTCAGTAAGAGAAATAAATGGATACTACAGATAAATGGACTTACAGTTGTTCAACCCAACCCTACCTGGAAAGGGTTAAGAAATGACTCAATATCAGTCCATCCTGAGATTTTTAGGGATGTCTTGAATGAAAATAGAAAAGATGATTTATCACATAGTCTGGTGACAAAAACTTGGTAGAGAAGATCTATAATTATGTCTTTAGGGTAAACAAGTAAACTGAAATGAATTTGACTCAATTTATTATGATTAAAGCATTGTGGAGAGCCTCAGAGGAATTCTGCCTCCTTCTAGCTGTGTATTTATGATTTTGTATGTTGGTTTTTGCTTCTTAATCATTGACTTGAGAGCAATTTGTTTCAATAAGGTTTGAAGCTTTTCCCTGACCATAGATTGGGCAGGAGGAGGTGGTAGATTTAGCTCCTACCTTGAATCCCATTGTCAAAATGAGAGAGGAGGCTAATGACACCACAATTCTGTCTTGCTCTTTTTGGTTCTGTACTTCCAGGATCCTCACATAAATAAAGTTCTGAACACTATGCTTAATGTGACAAGGCATAGAATTTTCAGAGGGCAGAGGCCTAGAGAGAGATGTGTGTGGAGCAGGGCTTCTCGGCCCTGTCACTCTCGGAATTTGGGGACATCTGGGGACAGGTAATTCTTTGTTGTGTGGGCTCTCCTGTTTTCTTGCAAGCTTCTTCGTCCCATCCCTCAGCACTACCGTCGGCTAGTTATAACAAGCACAGATGTCTCCAGACAGTGCCCAATGGTCTCTGGGAGTCAAACTTTCACCCGGTTGAAAACCACTGGTTTTAGGGCCACCCTGCCATGAGAATGGTAAAGGTAGTGGATGATTCAGACCAGTCCTGGTGAAAACACATCCCGTGCATTTTATGAATTCACTTGAAAATACTCTTGTGATGGAGAGGAGAATCCTTCTATGGGCCTCCAGAGTGGCAGAACTAAGTTGGGAATTACAAGGTGACAAATGTGGAATCTGACAACAAGAGGGGTTTGGGGGCCACACAGCAACAGAATGTGTTGAGGAGCAAGTTCCCACACTAGCAGTATTCAGGAGGAGAGGCTGGCTGACCCCTTGTTGGGATGTTGTAGACGGGAACTAAAGAGAGTGATTAACCTGCATGACTGCCAAATCCCTTCTAACTGGAGAACCTTATGTTTGCATCCAAGCACAGCAAACTGGGAGAAGATAATGGAATGCCTAGGGGCATCAAATTATAAGGGGCCAGAGGACAGGACCCTACGTGGCTTTGGCCAACCCAACTCTTTCCTGCTATTGCTTGCAGTTCTCAGGAAGAATGCAGCATCTTAAAAAAATTATCAATGTACTTGAAAGGCAGAGTTACGGGGCTGGGGAGACAGAGAGAGAAATTCCATACACTGGCTCATTCTCCAGATGGCCACAATGGCCGAGGCTGGGCCAGGTTTAAGCCAGGAGCCAGGAGCTTCTTCTGGATCTCCCATGTCGGGGCAGGGGCCCAAGCACTTGAGCCATCTTCTGCTGCTTTTCACAGATGCATTAGCAGGGGGCTGGATCAGAAGTGGAGCAGCTGGGACTCGAACCAGAGCCCATATGGGAAGCCAGTGTTTCAGGCAGTGGCTTAATCTGCTACACTATAATGCTGGCCCCAGAATACAGCATCTTGAGATGAGGAGGAACTGTCCAGGACAACCTGGGTTCTTCCCTTGACCCTCTTGCAATAGGATGTCCTGCAATGCCTGAGTTCCATGAACCAAGGGGCACCCAGGGTATAAAACCCAGAGCAGGAGATGGCCTCGTGGTACAATGGGTTAAACTGCTCTTTACAACACAGGCATCCCATATTGGAGAGCTGGTTCAAGTCCTGGCTACTTTGCTTTCAATCCAACTTCCTGGTAATGGGCCTGGAAAGACAACAGAAAATGGCCCAAGTCCTTGAGCCCCTGCTACCCACCTGGGAGATCCAGAGAGAGTTCCTGGTTCCTGGCTTTAGTCTGGCCCAGTCCTGGCTGTTGTGGCCATTTGGTGAGTGAATCAATGGATTAATGGAAAATCTCTCTCTGTTTCAAATAAAGAAATAAATCTTTAAAAAGCAAAAGCAGGGGCTGGTGCTGTGGTATAGCAGGTTAACACCCTGGCCTGAAGCGCCAGAATCCCATATGGGCGCCGGTTCAAGTCTCAGCTGCTCCTCTTCCAATCTAGCTCTCTGTTATGGCCTGGGAAAGCAGTAGAAGATGGCCCAGGTCCTTGGGCCCCTTCACCTGCATGGGAGGCCCAGAAGAAGCTCCTGGCTCCTCGCTTCGGATCAGCGCAGCTCCAGCTGCTGCAGCCATCTGGGAAGTGAACCAGCAGATGGAAGACCTCTCTCTGTCTCTGCCTTTCTCTGTAACTCTGTCTTTCAAATAAATAAAATAAATCTTAAAAAAAAAAAAAAAGCAAAAGCAAAAACCTGGAGTGGAGTGCTTCCAGGGTTGCACAGCTGCCCTGAAAGATGGGGCATACCTAGGTGATACCCCATTTGCCCTGAGCAGCTGTCCTGAGCCCTGGGGGAGGTTGGCTCCCCCAGAATCCTAAGCTTCTGTTGATTCTTGTTGCCTGAATGAAAGTGGAGTAAAGTTGGTTTGCCTGATGTAACACTTAAAAGTTCTGTATTACAGGATCAGACCCAGTGTGCAAATGGTAGAGGTGTGTCCGCTGCAGCAGCCAGGTGTGCTTTGAGCCTTTGCCAAAGTCAAGAACACTTGTAGAAATCTGGCTGCTGGGTTTGAGCAACACCTCCTTCCAGAGTTAGAACAAGACACAGTGAGCTTGGGACTGGTAACAGGTCCACAATTTTCTTTCTTTTTTTTTTTTTTAAGATTTATTTATTTGAGAGGTAGAGAGAGAGAGAGAGAGAGATGTCTGCATCAGCTGGTTCATTCTCCAGGTGGCCAAAATCAGCAGAGCTGAACTGAAGCCAGGAGATTCTTCCAAGTCTCCCACAAGGGTGCAGGGGTGCAAGCACCTGGGCCATTTTCCACGACTTTCCCCATGCCATCCATGAGCAGAGAGCTGGAAAGGAAAAGGAGCAGCTGGGACTTGAACTGGCGCCTATATATGATGCCAGCACCGCAAGTGGAGGCTTAGTCTACTGTGCCACAGCACCGGCTGCAAGTGCACAGTTTTCTGCTTTATCTGAAGTGTTGGTGCCATGGCCCATATCCCCTTAGAGCTCATTATTGTTGTATGTGCTGATGGCTTGCTTCTACAAGCACCTGAGGTCTTCTTCTGGCTGCAGGAGTATATCTTAACTAGTGCCTGAGACAGACCAGTAGTGTGGGGGAATTACTCCTCCCGTGCTTAAATAGCATTCCACCAAGTTTGGGTGGGAGTTGGTGGATAAATACCCCAACCCCTTCACTCCTTATGTGGGGATCACTCCAAAGTGTATTCCCTAGTAGCCTAGGGTCTTCAACAGGAATGAGCCTCAGTTGCCCACAGCAGTGCCTGCTCACTTTTGCACCCTGTGTCACCTTTCTTCCCATTCTCACTTTCCTGCTCCCTGTTCCTGGAATCACTTTGTCAATAAGTTTCTCGCATTCCACTCTTTATCGCGGAATCTTCTTCCAAGGAAATCTAAGATAAGCCCCATGCAAGACCTAAGCAAGGCCCCTGACTTGCTGGCAGAAGGGAACCGCATTAGAGGGCTGAGTGGTAGTTCACCGTCTTGTAAACAGAGTTTTAGACTGCCGTGGCCTAGGGTCCAAGGAGAAGGATCTCTGGAGATAGTAAGTTTCTTGAAACCAAGACTGAGGAAGGAGTGGGGGGAACACGGTGCTTCAGTGGAGTCATCGTGCCCAGTATGGCTTCTGGGAAGGTGACCCAGCCCTCAAAGAACAGCATAGGCAGTCATTCTCCAACTCTGTGCTCCACCCCGCCCCCAACCCTGGGAAGACCAGCATTCCAGGCCCCCAGCCAGGCTCTGAGGATTCAACCCTTAGGAGTTCTAGGTCTAGCTGCGCTGAACTGATCCGAAGCCAGGAGCTGGGTATTTCTTCCTGGTCTCCCATGCGGGTGCAGGGACCTAAGCACTTGGGCCATCCTCTGCTGTCCTCCTGGGCCACAGCAGAGAGCTGTACTGGAAGAGGAGCAACCAGGACTAGAACCCGGGGTGCTATTGCTGCAGGTGGAGGATTAGCCAAGTGAGCCACGGCACTGGCCTCCTTCAGGTTTAAATACAGAGAAACTGAGGCTCAGGGAGGGAAAGCAGATGCAGTCATACAATTCCCGGTCATTGCTGCAGGCAAGAAATCATCCTTTCAATTCCTATAGCATTGTTTTACACATTTGCATGGGTGTTGGTTCATGCTCTTTGTACCCCTACCTGCTCTTGGCTTGGAAGTCACAAATGCTTCTCCTGACAGCTGCTGCTGGCTTGCCCTTCACTGTTCTGTGTAGCCCCCACCACCAACCCACCCCAACTGCAGGGATCTGTGTTCCTAAAGAGCCCAGCCGTCTCTGCTGTTTTTCCCAGTCAGCCCTGCCCAGTCCCATTCTTGCCCTCTTCTACTCCCTAATTCCCTTTAGTTTCCTTCATCTCAGGATGTGACAATTTCCTGCCCACCTGACTCGCCAGTTCTGTTATGCTTAGCTCTGATGCGCAGAGAAATGCCTCCTGTGGCTTGTAGGGCAGACGAGCAGACAAAGCCCACAGAACTGCCACCAAGACGACCTATTTGCAACACCCATCCCAAAACTCTCCCGGAAACTAATTTGGGAAGGAATTGCTTTGCACATGACAATGGCCATGAAGAAAGCAACTTGTCATCCAGGGTTATGCATGAGGATAAAATTGGGAGACAAGCTTTTGCCCTTTAAAGTCCTTGGAAGAAATGGGTTGTTTTATTAAAATATGGTGTGCATCCACCCAGAGCAGTGTATTTCCTGACTCTTAACGAAAACCGGCTGATCAACCAGCTCCCTGGAAATTTCTGCTTTAGCCCTCGCATTTCTCTTTGCCATCGACCTTCTAATGTCTTGCCTAAACACCAGAGTTTGGGACTCAAAAGGACCCATCTTTCATCCTAGCAGCATTAGCTGCTCCTGGAGCTCAAAGACAAAGCGGACCCTTTCTGCATGACTTAGCAGCGGGAACGGTGCCCAGCAGCCTGGGCCCCTGCCTCTGCCCGGTGTCGCTCGGCTGTTAGTCATGGCAGCGCCCTGCACACTGGGGAGCCATTACTGCAGTCTAGCAAGACGGGCATGATGGAGGGGAAGTGAGGCGACACCTACCCAACGCTCGGCCTTCTTCCAACGTGGGCGTTACTTCTTCTAGACTTGGTTCCTATGGGAAACAGAGTTTCTATCTCTGAGCTCACACTTCAGATAGATAGATAAGTAGATGATAGATAGATAGATAGATAGATAGATGATATTTATTTTTTAACCTGGAGGACCAGTTGATTCATTTACCATCAACGACAAATACTTGCTGAGTTCCTAATCATAGCTGACCTTTGGACAGTGACTAATGTTTGCCAGGCATTGTGTCATTTACCTGAAAATTATTATGTACTTTAATTTTCTCAACAACACTTCAGGAAGCCAACCAGATAGGGATTACCTAATTTGATGTCACAAAGGGAGCAACTGGCAGGGCTGCCATCAAACCTCCCCCAAAACTGATTGGAGGAGTCACTGTAGAACCCAGAACTGGGTCCACTTGCCCAAGTGGCAAGCCAGTCACTGCCATTGAGGTGATGGAAAAGGGCAGGCAATTATTGTAAAGCACAGAGCAAGGAGTCAGGTGGGTACTGCTCGATTCCCAGACTCCCCAAAGGGAGTAAAGGCAGTGAATCTTATAGTTCAAAGTTGGCCATGAGCAGCGCACGACCAGCTCGCGTGTGGGCATCTGGTTGGTTCAGAGTGCACACGGCCTTCCTTTGGTCAGTGATATGGGCCAGTATGTCTTCTTTGGAATGGCAAAGGTGGACTCCACCAATGGATAGACTGGGTGTTGGTTTCTTTGACCAGAGACTGGTAGTCCCTGTAAAGGCTCTCAGAATAGAGGCTAGCATTGAGAAAATAGCATTCACTATTTTACCTGTAGGAGCAATTATGATCCAGGATCTGTTACCCATGTGTCACTCCCTTAACTTGAGTTAATCTTCACAGAGAAATTCCAAGCTAAAGAAGAGATATTGAGGCCCAATAAAATCTGCATCAAAAGCATCAGGGGTTGAGGTTGGCTTGGGTCCAGGATTTGAACCTGCAGACTATGATTCCAGAGCCAAGGAATCTGTCGCTCCCCGTCTTCGTGGAGGAACGACACAGGACCCTGCGCTGTTCTTTTGTCTGCTCGGCCCTCCCTGGGTTTGCTGCTGGTTCTTCCCGGGTTGGCTACCGACCCTTCCACCTCCGTGGAAGGGCGGTTCCCCCTAGCCACTTTCCCCACTTCCACAGGGGAGCGGCACACCGCCGGCCGGCTCTCTCGGGGGCTGCACAGGTGTTCCTTCAGATAGATGTTCCCCTTAGATGTTCCTCGTGCATGTTGTCTCTCTCCTCCTTTATAGTCCTCTTCCACCAATCCCAACTCTGCTACCCACACGCCGAGTACGCTGCTCTCCTCCAATCAGGAGCAGGTCCTGCTGTTTATTGGTTGAACTGGAGGCAGCTGTGTAGAAGCTGTTTCTCCCTTCTCAGCGCCATATTGTGGGAGAGCAGATGCATAGAATAAGTCTTAATTCCAGTAACTTAGTCTAGTCCGAGTTGCTCCCCACAGGAATCCATTGTTCTTTCTCCTGCAGACCACTCTCAAGATTCTGGGAAGACAAACAGGTGTCAATTATGATCCCCGAACTCCAAAAACCTTGGAAGATCAGAGGGAAGATAAAACAAAAATGTGAAATGATAAATAGTGCCAGAAACTACTGCCAAGTGTCTTACCAGAGGAACAGCCAGCAGGAACTTACCAGGCAGAGGAAGAGATCAGTAAGAGAGGGGGCCTGAAGACTCCAGAGGAGCATGGTATTTGATTGACTTTGAAAGGTGGATAGAACTTAGGTAATCTGGGAGGAGAAAATCAACCAAGGTATGGAGAGCTTTGAATGCATGGGTTCAAGTCCCAGCTCTGACATCATCTGTGCAATCATGGGAAAGTCGTTTCTTCTCTTTGTTCCATTTCCTTTTCTGTAAAGAGAGGCTCAGGCAAGTGATATGAAGTAAAGGAGAGAATAAATTTCAACTCAGAAGACCTGGCTTCACAGAGGCGTTGGGGAGGAGTTAATGATTTGGGAGAGAGGGGTGTTTATCAAGTTCTTCCTCTTTTTTTTTTTTAATTTGACAGGCAGAGTTAGACAGTGAGAGAGAGAGACAGAGAGAAAGGTCTTCCTTCCATTGGTTCACCCCCCAAATGGCCACTACGGCCGGAGCACTGTACCAATCCGAAGCCAGGAGCCAGGTGCTTCCTCCTGGTCTCCCATGCAGGTGCAGGGCCCAAGCACTTGGGCCATCCTCCATTGCCTTCCCGGGCCACAGCAGAGAGCTGGACTGGAAGAGGAGCAACCAGGACAGAATCCGGCGCCCATATGGGATGCTGGTGCCACAGGCAGAGGACTAACTTAGTGAGCCTCAGCACCGGCCCAAAAGTTCTCCTTCTTAAGACTGGTTCCATGGATAATCACTTTGTGGTGATTCACCAAGCTGTAAAAGTTAACAAATAAAGAAATAACTTCCAGGTTTCATTTTGTCATGGGCAAGGTACTTGGTGCCTTTGTTTCTTCATCTGCAGACAATGATAATACCTCCCAGGAAGGCTATCAGGAATGAGGAGAGCTGATGGGTAAGTACCGATCTCACCATAGACCCTTAGTCAACCTGTACAGCTAACAGAGTATGAAACCAGCGTGGTCCGAACTCAGGGGACTAAAGCCCTGGGAAGACACAGAAGAAGGATAAGAAGATCTTCCTATCTCAGACAACATTGGAATACGTATGGGCCGGCACTGTGGTACAATGGGTAAACTGCTGCCTGCAGTGCTGGCATCCCATTTGGACATTGGTTCGAGTCCCGGCTGCTCTTCTTCCAGTCCAGCTATCTGCTATGGCCTGGAAAAGCAGTAGAAGATGGCCAAACTGATTGGGCCCCTGCACTGACATGGGAGACCTGGAAGAAGTTCCTGACTCTTGGCTTCAGTCTAGCCATTTGGGAAGTGAACCAATGGATGAAAGCATCTCTCTCTCTCTCTCTCTCTCTCTCTCTCTCTTCCTCCCTCCCTCTCTGTCTCTCTCTCTCCCTCTCTGTCTCTCTCTCTGTGTAACTCTTTCAAATAAATAGTCTTTAAAAAAATTTTAATTGGAATGTGTATGGATAATCCATACCTTGATAGGTTTTCTTCTTAAAGATTTATTTTTTTATTTATTGGAAAGAGTTACAGAGAGAGGAAGACACACACACACACACACACACAGAGAGAGAGAAGTCCACTGGTTCACTCCCCAAATGTCTACAATGGCCAAAGCTGAGCCAATCTAAAGCCAGGAGCCAGGAGCTTCATCCGGGTCTCCCACACAGGTCAGGGGCCCAAGGACTCGGGCTGTCTTCCACTGCTTTCCCAGGCCATAGCAGAGAGCTGGATCAGAAGTGGAGCAGCCGGGACTCCAACTGGTGCCCATATGGGATGCCGGCTCTGCAGGCTGGGGCTTTAGCCCACTGAGCCACAGCGCTGGACCCCTTGATAGGTTTTGGACTAGGGAAGCTACTGTTCATCTGAGCTGACTGAAATTGTCTCCTCATAAAAATGACTGACAGGTGGCTTCTGTTCCTGCCTTCTCTGACTCCCTTCACTCTCCAGGGCTTGTCTGAACCAAAACCAGCTTCTTTCTCTCATTACCTTAGTGGGCTTGGAATACGTTTCCTGAGTCACTGATATTGCTGTGAGGTGCTCTAGAGGGGCCTATCAGCCAGCTAGCCTCCCACAGTCTATTTTCAGGAAACTTTGGGGATTCTTGTCTGCTCAGAAGAAATCCAGTTGGTAAGGACAATGGGCTGAACCCTCTATGAATTGGAGATCTCCATCAGGAAGCTAAAGTAGGGAGAAACCATATGGCACTTATCTTTAAATTTCAGTTTCTCCCCCTACCCAGAACAGCCAAAGGCCTGGAAGTTTCAATGATGAGGGGGTTCCCTGGTGAGGGGCTCTGTGGAGTGGGAGTCCGTGATAGGGGGCTCCATTGTCATGGATTCCATGGTGAGGGTTCCCTGGTGATTGCTGCATGTTGAGAGTTCCAATAGGAGGACTCCTTGGTGATGGTTACATTATGAGGATCTCCAGGGGGAGGGGGTCCCATGGTGAGGGCTCTCTGATTGGGGCATTCCTCACATGATCACACCCCTGGCTTTCCCAAACAAGCCCCAGTCTCAAGCCCTAGCCTCGTTACTTCCATTCCTTGCAATGCTGAACCACAATTTCCTAAACATCCAATGCTGTTAATGCTTCTGTTCCTTTGCCCACACTTTCCCCTTTCTCTGGGCATTCTTTTCTTTCTTCCTCAGTGGGCTAAGTGCCACTCATCCCACATTCTTGGCTTAAATATTTCCTTCCCTAGGAAGTCCCTCAAGCCTTGTTCCCCAGGTAGGGTTTAGTTCCCTCAGGTGTGTTCTCTCAGCACCCAGTACACCCTCTATCCCAACCTTATTCATCTGTATTACAATGTTTGGTTGCTAGTTGATAGGGTATGGCTTCTTATTTATTATTAGAGACCAAAAGGGATAGTGGCTTGAATTAAATAGCATTTTTTAAAACATATTTATTTATTTGAAAAGCAGAGTTACAGAAGTAGAGGCAGAGGCAGAGAGCTCCTCCATCAGCTGGTTCACTCTTCAGATGGCTGCAACAGCCAGGACTTGGCCAGGCTGAATCCAGGAGCCAGGAGTTTCATCCAGGTCTCCCATGTGGGTGCAGGGGCCCCAAATACTTGGGACATCCTCTTCTGCTTTCCCAGGCATGTTACCAGGGAGCTGGATCAGAAGTGGAACAGCTGAGAATCGAACCAGCACCCATATTATGCAACAGCTTAACCCACACCACCACAATTCTGGCACTCAAACAGTGGTTTATGCTCTTCCTGTAGGCATCACAGGAGAGTGCCATTAGGTAATGACCCAGGTCCCTTCCATCTTGTTGCTCTTCCATCCTTATGATATTGTCTGGCATAGTGCAAGTTGACTTACAACCACACCAGAATTCTAGCCTGCCTTACCTGCCAAGCCAACCCCTTAACCAGCCAGTTAGTGAAGCTGAGCTCATGATAGGTGAAGAAAGATGTGAAGAAAAGTAGAAAAATCCAAGTTGCATTGGGAGATGCTTGAGTACCTGGTGGGTAATGGTGGGGGATGAGGTCAGGAAGGTCAGACCTCCTTGTGCAGAACTTGGACATCACAAATAAACTTGATGATGACAGTGGCCTTCGTTGCCAGGTGGTGTCACCTCTCAGACATATTCCAAAATTATTGCCTCTGAAACGGGAATCAGACTCAAGTGCCTCTGAAGACTCTCTAAATCTTTTTACATAATTTGGAGAGACGTGGGTCAGCTCTCGACCAAGAGAAATGGAGCAGAGAAGTTGGCACTCAATGAATCACTTTTAAAGCAGAAGCCCATGGGCCTGAGCCGTCCACCTTCTGAGCTATTTCCAAACCTGACTGATCATCATAATCACCTTGACACTTGAATAATAAAAAAGGAACAAGATCCTGAGCTTTCCCCACAGCTCCTTGAACTTCTAGGGTGGGACTTGGGGATCCATATACATGTGTAAAATTCTCCCAGTGATTCTGATGAAGAGCTGGAGATGGGCACATTTGCCCCAGGAGACCCAAGACCACTCCATATATTGCAGCTGCAGATTCACCAGGTGAACTCCTTCTTCTTTCAGGGTGGAGGTGTTTTTCTGTCTTTGGACCCATGGCAAGGTGATTCCTGTTTGACATTCTCTCTGAATGTGAAGCCCCAAGTTATTGCAAAGTTCAGAAAGTCTTGCACCTTCTCCAAGCCTACTCAGGGACAAATCCATTCTTTCGAAGTTTAAATACAGAGCTGAGCAGCTCTAAGTTTTTGTTAACCTCAAACCCAACCACCGTATATCTTGTAAAGAAGCTTGGAAGATCATTCAACCTTAGCATTTCAAGAGGACACTGATAGGGTCCAACACTGTGGCATGGTAGGATAAGTCTCTGCCTGTGGCGCCGACATCCAATATGGGCACTGGTTCGTGTCCCAGCTGCTCCTCTGCTGATCCAGTTCTCTGCTATGGCCTGGGAAAACAGTGGAAGATGGCCAAGTGCTTGGGCCCCTGCACTGACATGGGAGACCTGGAAGAAACTCCTGGCTCTTGGCTTTGGATCAGCTCAGCTTCAGTTGTTGTGGTCATTTGGCGAGTGAACCAGAAGATGGAAGACCTTTCTCTCTGTCTCTCCCTCTCTTTGTCTGTAACTTTACCTCTAAAATAAATAAATAAATAAAATCTTTAACAAAAGAGGATGCTGACAGAGATTTCTTCTTAGCTTTGACCATCCATCCTCCATGAATCCCAACTTATCAAACCCCTAGACAAAGCTTTCTGTTTTTGGAAAATTGCCCAGGCAGGAGCCTGATTGCAATAGCAGAAACTTTATTTAGTGCCTCCATGAGCCATGCACTTTCTACATGTCATCTCATATAGACCCTCTCGCTAAGCTGGAGAGACTAACGTGATTAGTCCCAATTTATGGATGAGGAATACGAAGCTCAGAGAAGTAGGAAGATTGGGTTTCAAACCCAAATAGGTTTGGATCTGAATTCTGAGCTAGCCAACTACTTTTCTGAGGGGGGCGGTTAGGTGGAGAAACAAGCATTTTCTTGGTGGGACCTGCTCTCCCTCCACATTCTCAACATCTGCCAACACAGGAAGAGCCACTGATGCTCCAAAGCAACTCAGCAGAAAAAGTTGAGCTCCTTCTGCAGAAACCGGCTTCTCCTCTGCATTGTATTGCCTCAGTGGGCCCATAAATTGCACTTCCAGCTAATCATGTATGCGCCAGACAGTTAGGATATACAATAAGTGATTAACACGTTCAGCAGATTCCCTTGAAGACAATTCTCCAGATTTATTGGAAGGCATTTTATTCAAGAGACCACACAGATCTCCCTTTCCCGTATCTCCTTCCTTTGCTGATTCACCCTGTATTGTGCCTGAACCATTTGGCTTTTCTAACTCCACAGAGCTGAATGAGAGAAGTCTGGGTACGTGATGACTCCTGGGAAAATGGCAGGTGTGACTCATGAGAGACAAGGTTGGTTCTCTTGGGGGTCAAAAACATTCCACACTGAAGCACTGGAAGAGTAAGGTGGCTGTTGCATTTGCTTCAAGGCTTCCCTTGAGACGGAGTTCACCCCCCACCCCTCCCACAAATGCTGTTATTTGCTGATAGGAGGAGAATTATGCTGGATCCCTTTGGTCTGTAGCAATTACAGTGAACTCTCCTGTGGCAGCCTGGGTCCTCTAGAGCTTTAATTGGTTTTAATGCAGAGTGGTTTAAAATAACTCACTCTTCCACAAGCTAATCTCTCCTTTCCCAGAGCAGATTGAATTGTGCGGAAATGAGCCATTGAAAGAATTCTTCTCACTCTGCCCTAAATTTGTAATGTATCTTTCCAGAAAAAAAAAAAAAAAGAAAGAAAAAAAGAAAAGAAGCTGTTGTGAGGCTGGGGTTGGGGGAAGCCAACTTTGTCTGTTCTGTAACTCCAGAATTTTTTCTCTAGTCGAAAAAAAAACTCATCCCTGTCTTCCACACCCGATTTCTGAGATGTGTACTGGGAAAGACATTCTATTCCCCCACCATTCAGAGCACTGGATGACTAAAACATAATGTTAGCCAAGGGCAACTGTGGGGAAAGTGTGTCACGGTACAAGTTCATGCCCTGGCCCTACAGCTACCTATCTCAATTTTCTTGTCTGCAAATCGAGTCAGTTGGATTGGATTCACAGCTCTCTGAAGACTAAAACTGGAGAACAGTTTGATGAAATCCGCTTCATTATTCTAAAACAAGGTTTCTCAATCTCAACACAAATAACATTTGTGGTCAGATAATTCTCTATTGCAGGAATTGTCTTGTGTATTGTAGAATGTTTAAAAGCATCCATGGCAGGCTGGCATTGTGATGTGGTGGGTTAGCCACCAACAGCATCCCATATTTGAGTGCTGATTCAAGTCCCAACTGTTCCACTTCTGATTCAACTCCCTGCTACCTGGAAAAGTAGCAGAAAGTGGCGCATATGACTGAGTCCCTGCCACACATGTGGGAGACAAGTTTGGAGCTCCTGGCTCCTCACTTTCAGCCTGGCCCAGTCCCAGTCATTTTGGCCATTTGGGGAGTGTATCAGCAGATGGAAGATACCTCTCTTTCTCTCTCCTCTCTTTCTGTAATTGTCTTTCAAATGAACATATATTTTAAAGAGCATCCATAGTCTATTTACTGTATGTGTTTTGATCATCTGTCCCTGAGTTGCAACAACAAAAATTATTTCCAGACATCAACAAATATCTCTTAGGGAACAAAATTGCCCCTGATTGAGGATGACCTTCAATAGCACCCCAGTGCCTACAATAAACACACTCATTATTGAATTTTTAATATTATTTATTGGATACCTACTAGGACCAAAGATACGTGAAACTCAGTCCCTGCCTCAAGGAACTCATAGGTTAATGATGGCGGAGGGGGCAAAGTGATCATTATAATCTAATGTGGCTCTGGTGTGGCACATCTAATGACCAAGAGATTCATAGAAAGAAAGAAAAAAATCACTGAGGGTTAAGGTAGAGGGAGATCAGAAAGTTTTCAAAGAAGTGAGTGTTTAAATGGAACATTAGAGGGTGAGTAGAAGTTGGCCACTGGGGACAGGCATTTAGCCTAGCAGTTAAGACACCTAGGTTCTACATCAGAGTACCTGGATTTGCTTCCCAGCTCTGGCTCCTGACTCCAGCTTCCTGCTAATGCAGACCCTGGGAAGCAGCAGTGATGATTCAAGTAATTGGGTTCCTGCCACCCATCTGAGGGACCTGCATTGTGTTTCCAGCTCCCAGCCATTTTAGGCATTTGGGGAATGAACTGGTATGTGGGAGCTCTTGTCTGTCTCTGAAACATATTAAATTAATTTTAAAAATAAATTAGCCAGGCATTCCCAACTGAAGGAACAGCATGAGAAAAGGAATAGTGGTGAGAAAAATTACTCAATCCCGTGGGGCCGGTGCCATGGCTCCCTTGGTTAATCTTCTGCCTGTGGTGTGGGCATCCCATATGGGTGCCGGTTCTAGTCCCGGCTACTCCTCTTCCAGTCCAGCTCTCTGCTGTGGCCCGGGAAGGCAGTGGAGGATGGCTCAAGTGCTTGGGCACCTGTACCTGTGTGGGAGACCAGGAGGAAGCACCTGGCTTTGGGATTCAGATTAGCGTAGCTCCGGCTGTAGTGGCCATTTGGGGAGTGAATCAACAGAAGGAAGACCTTTCTCTCTGTCTCTCTCTCTCACTGTCTAACTCTATCTCTCAAATAAATAAAAGTAAAAAAAAATTTTTTTTAAAAAGTATCCACTCCCATAAAGCTCTCAGAACCAGGGAGTGGTGAGGATGAATTCTCCAAAGACAAAGAGATGACCCCAGCCCCCAGATCTCAGCAGCTTATGGTGCCTTGTAACTTCCCATTCTGGGGAAGTAGTAGAACCCTAAAGAGCTCCCAGCCCATGGCCTGCTGAGTCCATCACCGAAGCCTACTGTTGTGGAGCTCTCCAGGGTACTGAACTGTATTCCTTGGAACCCTCTTTAATCAGAATCCTTCTACTCAGACCCAGACACCTGCCTAGGCCCCTGTCACTTCTTGCCTAATTCTGCTGCCCTTGGCTGATGTCATATAGCAGAAATAACACAGGCTTACCAACCTGAAAAACAAGAAGAGAGGCAAATAGATGGTAAGTTAATTGTTATAAATTATGATGAATTTCTATGAAAGATATTACACTGTTTTAGTGGCTTTATAGTTGTCTTTTAAAAATGTATTTAGAACTTTGTGTTTTCTAATATACTTATAATAAACATTAATTTCTTTACTCAGAAAAAAATACCATGTAAAACATAGTGATGAAGAGTTTTGGGATCAATAGCCTGGGATGTGAATCCTAACTCTGCCACTTAAAAGCCATCTGACCTTGGGGCAGTTAATTTACTCTCTTGGGCTATTTACTCAACTGAAAAATTAAATATATGAGTGTGTACACACACACATTCATTTTCAATACTTCCCCAATGCCTGCTGCATTAGTCAGCTCTTAGTTACTTTAAAAATACCATAGATAAGTTACTTAGGAAGGAAGTAGCTTCCAGGGAGCAGAGAGAGACAGGAAACACACCCTGCTCTATAACCAACCCTCTCAGGAGAACTACCTTCTGAAGACAAGCCCTCAGGGACCCAAAGACCTCCCACTAGGACCACTTCCTAGATGCCATCCTTAGGCAAAACCTCTACCCGTAGTCCATCAGCCATTAATATTAATCTACTAACCACCAACATGAGACTTTGGCATTTAAATGTCTGCTGAGTCTGGGGAGCCAAAACTATTCAGACCATGCATCTACCATGCAAGCCTCGTGTGGATGGTGAATGAGCTTAAGCTCATGCACCTGCTTACTGTGGGTAAATAAGAGACACATTCAGCAAATTCTTATTTGTCATTCCTTATCTCATCATCTGAATGCTCAGTTTTCTTCTATAGCGAGGGGATGCTGGTGTATAACAAGGTGGCAACAGGTCTAGTAGGGATGAACTGACAGTGCCTTTTCTACCTCCCATTCTTGGGACTCTCATTAGAAACATTGCTCTGTGGGCCAGCATTGTGGCACAAGCCACCACCTGTGAAACCAGCTTTCCCTAAGAGTCCCAGATGCTCCCCTTCTGATCCAGCTCCCTGCTAATGTGCCTGGGAGAGCAGCAGAAAAGGATGCTACCCATGTGACAGACCCAGACTCAGATGGTGTTCCAGGCTCCTGGCTTCAGCCTGGCCCACCCCCAGCCAGTTTGACCACCTTTGGGAGAGAACCAGCAACTAGAAAGTTAATTTCTCTCTCTTCCTCCTTTGGTCTCTGTAACTATGCCTTTCAAATAAATAAATAAATCTAATTTTTAAAAAAAAAAAAAAAGGAAACATTACTGTGGGGTAGAATTAACTGTGACTTAAAATGCTTCTGTCATTTCCACATGTGGCTCCCATTAGGTTAGCATCTAGACCTAACCCTCATGGCAAGTTACTGGAAGACTGTTTCCTGGTAATCTGATCATCTGAAGAATAAATGCCTAAGGACAATTGGGTGTTCTCCCAACAAGAGGCCCAGATAATCTTACTTTGAAGCTCAAGGTTGATAGACTCCACTAGCCTGCTCAGAACTTCCATTTGGTCTATTGTTTTTCACTTTTCCTTCCTTATTACAAGCTGCAAGCCCAGTCTTACTTCTTTGTTTTACATAAAGATTTATTTATTGGCTGGTGCCGCGGCTCATTTGGCTCATTTGGCTGCGGCGGCATCCCAGGTTCTAGTCCTGGTTGGGGCGCCGGTTCTGTCCCGGTTGCTCCTCTTCCAGTCCAGCTCTCTGCTGTGGCCTGGGAAGGCAATGGAGGATGGCCCAAGTGCTTGGGCCCTGCACCCGCATGGGAGACCAGGAGGAAGCACCTGGCTCCTGGCTTCAGATCGGTGCGGTGCGCCAGCCGTGGCAGCCATTTGGGGGGTGAACCAATGAAAGGAAGACCTTTCTCTCTGTCTCTCTCACTGTCTAACTCTGCCTGTCCAAAAAAAAATTATTTATTTATTTTGAAAGTCAAAGTTACAGAGAGAGAGGGAGAGAAACGGAGATCTTCCACAATGGCCAGCACTGGGCCAGGCTGAAGATAGTAGCCAGGAGCTTCTTCCTGGTCTGCCACATGGGTGGCATTGGCCCAAACACTTGGGCCATCTTCTGCTGCTTTTCCCGGGCCATTAGCAGGGAACTGGATCGGAAGTGGGGAAGCTGGAACATAAACCCATGCCCATATGGGATGCAAGCATTGCAGGCGGTGACTTTACCTGCTTCGCCACAAAGTGCACCCCCCAAGTCTTACTTTTTTTTTTTTTTTTAGATTTATTTATTTGAAAGGCAGAGTTGCAGAAAGAGAGAGAGAGAGAGAGCTCTTCCATCTGTTGGTTCACGCCCCAGCTGGCCACTAATGCCAGAGCTGGGCTGATCTAAAGCCAGGAGCCAGGAACTTCTTCTGGGTCTCCCATGTGGGTGCAGGGGCCCAAGTACTTGGCCCATCCTCCACTGCCTTCCTAGGAGTACCATCAGGGAGCTGGATCAGAAGTAAGGCAGGGGGACGGCACTCTTGCATACTGGGCTAAGCCTCCACCTGCAGTGCTGGCATCCCATACGGGCACCAATTCTAGTCCTGGCTGCTCCTCTTCTGATCCAGCTCTCTGCTATGGCCTGGGAAAGCAGTAGAAGATGGCCCAAGTCCTTGGGCCCCTGCACCCATGTGGGAGACCTGGAAAAAACTCCTGGCTTTGGATTGGCCCAACTTCGACTATTGAGGCCATTTCGGGAGTGAACCATCAGTGGAAGACCTCTCTCTTTCTCTCTGCCTCTACCTCTCTCTCTGTAACTCTTCCTCTTGAATAAATACATAAATAAAATCTTAAAAAAAAAAACCTTGAACCAGCGCCCATATGGGATGGCAGCAGCTTTACTTGCTATGTTATCATGCCAGTTCCCCAAGTGTTACCTCTTTTTATTTTTTAAGATTTATCTATTTATTTAAAAGTCAGAGTTACACAGAGAGAGAAAGAGAGGCAGAGAGAGAGAGAGAAGTCTTCCATCTGCTGGTTCACTCCCCAGTAGGCCGCAATGGCTGGAGCTGTGCTGATCCGAAGCCAGGAGCCAGGAGCTTCTTCCAGGCCTCCCATGCAAGTGCAGGGACCCAAGGACTTGAGCCATCTTCTCCTGCTTTCCCAAGCCATAGAAGAGAGCTGGATCAGAAGTGGAGCAGCCGGGAGTTGAACTGGCACCCATATGGGATACCGGCACTGCAGGCAGTGGCTTTAACTGCTATACCACAGTGCTGACCCCTCTAAATCTTACTTCTTTTTTTTTTAAGATTTTTATTTATTTATTTGACAGGCAGAGTTACAGACAGTGAGAGAGAGAGACAGAGAGAAAGGTCTTCCTTCCGTTGATTCACTCCCCAAATGGCCACTACGGCCGGAGTTACGCCTATCCGAAGCCAAGAGCCAGTTTCTTCTTCCTGGTCTGCCACACGGGTGCAGGGGCCCAAGCACTTGGGCCATCCTCCACTGCCTTCCCCGGGCCACAGCAGAGAGCTGGACTGGAAGAGGAGCAACCGGGACTAGAACCTGGCGCCCATATGGGATGCCAGTGCCACAGGTGGAGGATTAACCTAGTGTGCCACCAGGCCGGCCCCAGTCTTTACTTCCAAGGAAAGACTCTAACATGAGGAAGAGATCTCAAAACACAAACAAAAAGGCAATTTGGCAGAAACAAAAATTTTACAGGGAAATAAAACATTTTAAGTAAATTCTGAAATTAATATTCTTGAGAAAGTAAAAGAAAAACTCCTATGGAAGAAGAGCAAGATGCTATAGGGAAAGCAAGTGTATTTAAGGAACAGGGAATGTTCTTGAACATTAGAAACCAATGGACAATAAAAACTCTAACCAGGAAGGAGGATAATGTGGAGGAAATCTCACCTCATTGCCACCTTCCCTCAGCTCCCCCAAGAACCATTCATAGAAACAGACTAATAGAAAACAAATTACGGAGCTGGTGCTGTGGCGTAGTGGGTAAAGCCACCGCCCGCAGTGCCAACATCCCATATGGGCGCTGGTTCGAGTTCCAGCTGCTCCACTTCTGATCCAGCTCTCTGCTGTGGCCTGAAAAAGCAGTGGAAGATGGCCCAAGTGCTTGGACCCCTGCACCCACTAGAGACCTGGAAGAAGCTCCTGGCTCCTGGCTTTGGATCTGCGCAGCTCTGGCCGTTGTAGCCATCTGGAGAGTGAACCAGAGGATGGAAGACCTCTCTTTCTCTCTCTCTCTGCCTCTCCTTTCTCTGTGTAACTCCGACTTTCAAATAAACAAATAAATCTTTAAAAAAATTAAAGGGCCAGTCATGAAGGTCCAACATGAGAAGAATGGAAATTCTGAAGATGAAGAACAGAGAATATGAGGAAAAGGAGGAAATTCTCAGAGGGAAAAGGCAAGAGATTTCCCTAAATAGAAGGACCCAGCCTAGTAAATGAAAGAAATAAGAGAACTTGGAACGCATATTTGTCCCTGTGAGATGTGATATCATGGGCAAGAGTTGTGTGCAGTGGTTACTATGTGGGTAAGGATGCCCACATCCCATATCAGAGTTCTGGATCTGAGTCTCAGCTCTGCTACTGAGTCCTGCTTCTGCTGAAGTGCACCCTGGGAGGCAGCAGGTGACGGTTCAACTACTTGGACCCCTGTCACCCACGCAGGAGACATGGACTGAGCTCCCAGCTCCTGGCTTCAGCCTGGCCCACCCCTAGCTGCTGTGGATATCTCAGGAGTGAACCAGCAGATGAGATATCTTTGTTTCTCCACCTCTCTCTCTTCCTCTGTGCCTTTTAAATAAATAAAATCATAAAATAAGGTAATTAAATAAAAATGTTTAAAAAGAGAGATTTCAGATCAACAGGGACTAAAAGAAAATTCTACAAGTTACCAGAGAGATTATCAAAGATCGGAAGCAGAATGGCTTCAGATTTCTCAACAGTAATACTCAAAGCAAGCAAGCAATGGAGAAACAACTTCAAAATACAACAGAAAAAACGAACCCCATCTATACCCAGCCCAAGCATGAATCAAGAACTATACACTAAGAACACTTCTAGATGTGCACAGTCTCAACAAATTCCTTTCCCCATGCACACTCTTCCTTAGGAAATTACTACAGAATGCACACTGAGAGAGAGAGAGAATCAAGAAAGAGGAAGACGTTGAGTACAGAAAACATGAGCTGCAGCATGAAGCAGGGGTAAAGAAACAGGAGAGAGGATGGGGGATGGTGATGACCACCGTCTAATGGTGAATGGTGATGACCACCGTCTACATATGGAGCAGAGAACAGAGTGTCTCGGGAAACCCACAGGTGGAGAGCCAGGCTCCCTGAGTGTCTCGGGAAACCCACAGGTGGAGAGCCAGGCTCCCTGAGTGTCTCGGGAAACCCACAGGTGGAGAGCCGTGGTTGCCAGGCTCCCTGCTGCTGTGGATTCTGCTGCCTTTTCAACCCGAGGACAGGATTCCTTCGTGGTCTGGCTGAGAGGATCTGCAGTTGACCCGTGTTTACCACTTCCGCTGAGGCTGCCTTTTTCCGGCTTTGGTCTGGTTCCTGGGGCAGCTGAGGGCGCTCATTTCCCCTCACAGGAGCACTCTGCTTCCATCTGTGTCAGAAGCTGCAGGTAGGCAGTGCTGATGCAGGAAACCCAGAGCACACAGCCCCACTGGGTTAAATTTCTTCTGGACTCCAGTACCTGGCACACACTACCCCCCACCCCCACCCCACCACCAGATGCTCAAGTCTGGCGAGCCCTGGGGACTTTTTTTTTTTTTAAGTCAAAGTTAAGGACAGAGAGGGAGCGACAGAGAGACCTTCCATCCACTGGTTCACTCTCCAAATAGCTGCAACAGCGAGGACTGAGCCAAGCCAGAGCCAGGAGCCGGGAGCCTCATCTGGGTCTCCCACGTGGGTAGCAGGGACTCAGGCACTTGTGCCATTTTCCGCTACTTTCCCTGGGGCTCTTGAGACACATGGTAACGCTGAGACCAGCCCACCAAGGGATTCTGTTCATCTTCTCTCTCTTCTGCACGTCATCAAACAAGGCAACATCACCCTTTCGTTCTAGCTAGATTTGTGCTTCTACTCCATGCACATTGTTCTGGAATATTTACCCCAGTGGTAAAACTATAAAGAAAATCAAGATAATGATTAGTGCAAGACTCAAGGCTGGGGTGACATATGAGGTGGAGTTTGGAGGTTTTAATTAGAGAGGGGCGTTTGGAGGACTTCTAGGTACTGGTTTAATGTACTACTTCTTAACCTTTACGGAAAGTACACAGCAGTGAATGTACTACATGTTCATCTTTACATACATTTTAAACACTTTTCCATACCTCTGACAGACAGACTTCACAGTAAAAATGGCATGCCAGGGAAACACCAATGCCCCACCATGTTGGGAGGTAATGAGATCATATGTTCACACGTGCTGTCTGGGCCTTGAACTGAGAGAAATAAGAGAGCTCAGGGCCAGTGGTGTGGTACAATGGGTTAAGTCTGTCACACTGGCATCCCATATGGGTGCCAGTTCGAGTCCCGGCTGCTCCTTTTCCAATCCAGCCCCCTGCTAATGTGGCTGGGAGAGCAGCGGAAGATGGCCTAAGTGGCTGGGCCTTGCCATCCACATGGGAGACTCAGATGGAGTTCCAGGCTCCTGACTTTGGCTTGGCCCAGCCCTGGCAGCTGCAGCCATGTGGGGCGTGAACCAGCAATGGAAGATGTTCTCTCCCTACCCTTCTCTTTCCCTCTATCACTCTGCCTTTCAAATAAACTAAATCTTTAAAAAAGGGGATGGGGTGAGGTGGGGCCTGTGTAACAGGTGAAGCCACCGCCTGCACTACTGGTATCCCATATAGGCGCAGGTTCGAGTCCCACCTGCTCCACTTCCCATCCAGCTCTCTGCTATGGCCTGGGAAAGCAGTAGAAGGTGGCCCAAGTCCTTAGGCCCCTGCATTTGCACGGGAGACCCAGAAGAAGCTCCTGGCTCCTGGCTTCAGATCGGCACAGCTCTGGCTGTTGCAGCCATCTGGGGAATGAACCAGAGAGTGGAAGACCTCCCCCCACCCCTGCCTCTGCCTCTCCCTAACTCTGCCTTTCAAATAAATAAACCTTTAAAGAAAAAAAAAAGGGGGGGGGTGTTCTCGAGTTCTCTCTCTCCCTTTCAGAGACATAATCGGGAGCAGCAGGGATAGCAATGAAATACCAAGCAGCAGCACAATGGTGAGGATTTGCAGAGCAGTTTTGTTTTTTGTTTGTTTGTTTGTTTGTTGACAGGCAGAGTGGATAGTGAGAGAGACAGAGAGAAAGGTCTTCCTTTACCGTTGATTCACCCTCCAATGGCTGCTGCGGCCAGCGCACGGCGCTGATCCGAAGCCAGGAGCCAGGTGCTTCTCCTGGTCTCCCATGTGGGTGCAGGGCCCAAGCACTTGGGCCATCCTCCACTGCACTCCCGGGCCACAGCAGAGAGCTGGCCTGGAAGAGGGGCAACCAGGACAGAATCCGGCGCCCCGACCGGGACTAGAACCCGGGGTGCCGGCGCCGCAGGCAGAGGATTAGCCTAGTGAGCCGCGGCACCGGCCTGCAGAGCATTAACAAAAGGATTTCACAGTGGCTGAACGTCCCCAAAAGACGGCTCTGTACCAACAACCGCCGGTGAGCTGACGGTGAGAGGCTGGCTAGCTGCGTTTTCTTCCTTTGGCTACCCAGTAACCTCCTCCGCCCCTTCCACTTTGCCCTATGCCCCCTCGGCTGACTTCCTTGCTTCCCCCAGGCTCCCCTGCTCCTCGGCTTTTAGCGGGGTCCTGTGGGTGGGAGGCACTGGCAGGGGGTGGGAGGGCAGGAGGAAGGAATGAGGAGGCCGCCCCCGCTCCCCACCCCTCACCCCTCACCATCCCTTCCGAGGTCCCCACTGGCAGCCTCCTATTAAATTCTCTTCAGTGCCTTCCATTTCCTGCCAGGACTCTGTGACTGGTTTAGTCTCTACACATCCCTGCCCAGAGGGGAACTTTCCGTGTGAATATGGGGTTGAGGACCAGAAGGTCCTAGGAGCCCAACGAAGCGGCTCCCGGATGGGCCGGTGTGTCAAGCCCTGTCCCACAGGCGTTCCCACGCCCGCCATCGCCTCACACCGTGCAGCTGGCTGGGCTCCACAGGCAGCCGCGCCTGGGAGAGGGAAACTTCTGGACCCTCCGCCCTGCAGCTCCGGCTTCTTGAGAACAGCGCAGACCTTGGCTGGGTAGCCCACGAGTGACAGCGAGGCCTGGGAGCATCTGCCTGGGCCTCGTGGACTCCTTATTCCCTTTGCACCCCTGCGTCAGAGCGCAGGAAGCCGGGCAGGCATGCTCGGTTCTCACAGCATCCTCGGCGCTTCGTTCTGCGCTGACCCCCTCTTCACATCTCTCCTCTTCCTGCCGCCCTTCCCCTCTGAAGATCAAAGGCCACCTCAGGGGAACCTCCAGAGGGAAGAAGTGGCCAGCAGAGTCCCTAGGGACAGGCCGGGAAAGCAAGGAAACAAGGGACTGACGCACTTGTAGCCAGTCTCCGCTGGGGGCCGGGGCGAGGAAGGGAAGCTGAGGAAGCCATCCCGGATGGGGGCGGAGCCCTGGAGGGCTGGGGACCCGCGCATTGTTCCGTGGGGTTCCCAGGGAACCAAGCAGGCGTCCAGCTAAACAAACGCGCCAGGAGGACCGACTCTTACACAGGAGAGACGAGCAGCGACTGGCTGGCGAGAGGGTGGGTGTAAGTGCAAGGGGCTGCTCTGGGAATCCGTGCACTTGGCTCCTAGGGGACTCTGGGGGAAGAGGGAGAGAAGCCGGGGCAGGAGGAGGCGGTGCTGGGGAGCGTTGGACACAGGGGGGCCTCTGTAACTGTGGCCTTGGAAGGGGACTGGTCAGCCCTCAGTCAGCCATCTTCCCAGAAGACTTCATGAGATAATCCACCGCCAGTGTCTGGCACACAGGACGTCCTCCCAGAGTCTCCTGCGCTTGCTGCGAGCAGATGCTTGATCGGTTAAGGAGCATGGGGAAGAGTGAGGAGGGGGCCCGCTGATGAGAGGCACCCACCCGGCTCTGGGTGAGATTCTGGCACAAGGTCATCGCGAGAACCTGAACAACATCTGGATCTCACCTCCCTGGAATGATGGTGCCCAGGATTTGTTTTTGTGCCAAGATCTGGACCCCAGAGAACTACATCCACGGGGTGACTAGGAAATTCCAGGACTCAAAACACAAGAATTCGTAGGCAGCACGGGAGGTGTCTGCTCCCCCTCACAGTCGCCTCCCTTGGAATTCGACCCTCATTATAAGGATGCTGCTGTTTCTCCAAACACACTCAGGTTCATTGGCTGAGAATCACCTGCAGAGCCGAATTAGAAAACTGTCTTATTGCTTTATAGCCGCAAGCTGCTTCTTTCTTTTAGTCTATTTCAACATTTAATCAAAAAAGAAAGGAAGGAGGGGAGGGGAGGAGGGGGGAGGGGAGGGGTGGGTAGGGTCTCATTCCTCATTCCTTTAAAGCCAATTAGACTCCAGTGCCAGTGCAGCTAGCTCACAGCCTGACTGGAGTCAGGGCCTGGGGCAGCAGGTCCCGGGAGGTGCTCGGCTCTTGGCTCCCAGCAGGCAGTAAAACAGGAACACAATTAAGAACACATAGTATTTGAGGGGACTTCAAAAAGTTTGGAAAATGAAATTAAAAGATTTGTTTATTTTTGGTGAAAAAGAATTGAAATCCATGTATACTTGATTTATAATATGCATTTTTCCATGAACTCTTTGAAGACCCCTCATATGTATGGTTCCCCCTCCCCCTTTTTTTTTCTTTGCACTGGAGCAGCTCCCTGCAAATGTGGACCCTGGGAGGCAGTGGTGACAGCTCAGGTAGCTGGGTTCCTACCTTGGCCATTGTGGAGTGAACTAATGCATGACAACTCTGCCTCTAAAATAAATGGGAAAATTTTTTTTAATGGGCACCAAAGTAAAGTCACTTTTAGCTTCATTTTCCAGAAGTTTCGGAAGTCCCCTCATGTATATCTTCCTGCCTTCCTCCTGCCTTCCTCCCTGCCCACCATCTTTACTGCTTTCTCCTCGACATAAATTCACAGAATACTCAACCATCAGCCTCCAAGTGATTTCTTCCACTTCCCAAAACCCACCTTCTTCAAGACTTGCTACCCTGAAGGATATTCAAACGGATGTGCTCAGGTTCTCAAGATTTCTCTTCACAGTGAGACTGTCTGTGTGGCTGCATGAGTATGTGTATGCGGGCACTTCAAAGTGATCATGGGAAATGGAATTAAACGATAAGGGGCTCTTGGGTGCAAAAAATTTTGAAATTTATGCATACTATTTTCATAATAGCCATTTTCCATGAGCTTTAAAAAATATTTGTTTATTTGAGAGGCAGAGAGACTGGGGTGTGTGTAGAGAGAGAGAGAGAGAGAGAGAGAGAGAGAAATATTCCGCTGGTTCACTCCCCAAATGCCCATGATGGCTGAGGCTGGGCCAGGGGCAGGGCCAGGGAGCTGAAGCCAGAAGCCAGGAACTCGAACTTGGTCTCTCACACAGGTATCAGGAATCCAACCACTTGAACCACTGCTGTTGTCTCCCAGGGTTGCGTTAGCAGGAAGCTGGAGTCAGGAGCTGCAGGAAGATGTTGAACCCAGCTGCTAGGGATGTGGGATGTGGGAAGCCAATGTCTTAACTGCTAGGCCAAATGCCTGCCTCCCATGAACTTGGTGAAGTGCCCTCATACATTTGATATTTGGTAAAATACTTCACCCCTGTGAGACCAGCAGAGAGAGCCACACCTACACTGAGATGCCGGCCCAGCCCCTGGCTTCAGAAGGCAGGGGTCAGGATGACACAGAGAGGCAGAGACACACGGAGGACCAGGACTCACATTGCAGCCAGCCAGACCTGGCCTCCAGGCTTAGAAAAGCCCCCCTGGCTGGCTGCCTCTGTCACTCACAGCATCCTTTGAAGTCTCTGTTTATTCACCAGGAACATGGGGATGATAACACAAACCTCCTAAAGCTGCTCTGTGGACTCTAAGTGCTCATTTTATGAATGGGCAAGAGGCATCAGTGGGTGGGACTGTTAAGTTATACAGAAGTGCATTGCACAAGGCACCGACATGGGAGGGGACTTCAAAAGGGCCATGGAAAATGGAATTTAAAATCCACGCATAGTCTGTTCATAACATGCATTTCCATAAATCCGTGATGTATCCTCATACTTGCTCCACACCCCTGGGAAATCATTTCTCAGCCTCTCTCCAGGGCCAGTGCGCCCAAAGCCACCAGGCACGCCTCAAGTGTTTACCAGCTTCCGCCTGAAGCTGCCTGATTGGTTTATCAGCCCGGCCCTGGGAACGTTTCCTGACAATGAGCAGTGACATTTACAGCTTTGAGAAGTGCAAGGGAAACATTTTTCTTGCTGACTCCTCTTTCTCTCTCTAATGAAGCAGTCATTATGGTCTTTGAAAGGTGGACTCTGACGGTCAAAGATGGAGCATAACTTCCCAGCAGGGAAACACAGCAAATGTCAGACCCCTGACAGCACTGTCTGAGGTGCACACGCTCAGCTGCCTGAAAACCATTGTCTTCCTGTTCTGCCACCAGAGCTGGCCTCACAGGCAGCCCACCTGCACAGTGACACCCGATTCTGAGCTCAGAAGGGCCCTGCCCTTGGCTTGAAAGTGGCATTGGCGGTTGGGGGACCAGCATCAGCTTTGTGGCATAGCAGATAAAGCTACCACCTGCAATGCCCACATTCCATAAAGTGTGCTGGTTTGAGTCCCAGCTGCTCCACTTCTGATCCAGCTCCCTGTGAACGCACCTGGGAAAGCAGCGGCGAATGGCCCAAGTCTTTGGGCCCCTGTACCCATGTGGGAGACCCGGATGAAGCACCTGGCTCCTGGCTTCTGTTTGGACCAGCCCTGGCCATGGTGGCCATCTGGGAAATGAACCAGCAGATGGAAGACCTCTCTCTGTGTCTTTCCCTCTTTCTCTTTGTAACTCTGCCTTTAAAAATAGATAAATAAATAAAAACAAAAATGATTTAAAAAGAATAAAAAGTGGCATTGCACAATATAGAGCACAGTGAAATATATGCTAATAATTTGGTTTTGAGGTTTTTTATGCTAATAATTTGAGACCTTGATTTTTCTTTACTTAGAATAACTTTAGGGGCTGGTGTTGTGGCATAGTAGGTTAAGCTGCCGCCTGCAATGCCAGCATCCCAGATATCCCACGTGGGTGTGGGTGTGTATCTCGGCTGCTCCACTTCCTATCAGCTCCCTGCTAATGCACCTGGGAAAGCAGTGGAAGATGGCCCAAGTGCTTGGGCCCCTGTACCCACGTGGGAGACCCGAAAGAAGCTCCTGGCTCCTGGCTTCGGATCAGCCCAGCTCTGGCTATTACAGCCATTTAGGGAGTGAACCAACAGATGGAAGATCATTCTCTCTGTCTCTCCTTCTGTCTGTTTGTAACTCTGCTTCTCAACTAAATAAATCTTTAAAAAATAAAAAAGGAAAAGTTGAAAAACAGAAGAGAGGAAAAAAACTATATTTTTGTGCATCTGATGGTACTTTTCCCTTGCTCTCTGAAGGAGTCCTGCAAATTAAGTAGCCAGCCCTGTCTTCAGCAGGACACACAATGGACATGTCTATCATAAGGATAGAAAATAAACATAGTGGCCTGTGCTGTGGCATAAGGGGTAAAGCTGCCACCTGCAGTGCTGACATCCCATATGGGCACCAGTTCGCATCCTGGCTGCTCCACTTCCTATCCAGCTCTCTGCTGTGGCCTGGGAAAGCAGAATAAGATGGCCCAAGTCCTTGGGCCCCTGCACCCACATTGAAGACCCAGAAGAAGCTCCTGGCTCCTGGCTTCAGATTGGCACAGCTCTGACCGTTGTGGCCAACTGGGGAGTGAACCAGTGGATGGAATAATGAACAAGGGCATAAGCCTCAGCCATTCTTGCTCATTGCCCAAAAGATAGATAAACACTGGAATGTGTTCCTTGCCCTTGACTCTCAATTGACTCTCATAGCTTACTGCCTTCATACCCCACCCTGCATTCTTTTCCAGGTTCCCAAGCCCCTGCACCCCCAACTCCAGGGAATTCCCCTCAAGCCACTGCCTCCTCCCCCACCCCCATCCCTAGCCCTCCTTTCAAAGGCCCAGCCTCTGGGGGAGGGAGTCAGGACCTTCTGCCACGTGTTCCATCAATGTGCACGTGGGCAGTTGGTCACCCACCTCTACGAATTGATTTTCTCTAAATAAATTTGATCTGGCTGTAAATTTCTACACTGCCTCCTCTCTATTCTGGGATTTTTTTCCTAACATGGAAGACCTCTCCCTCTTTCTCTGCCTCTCCTTCTCTCTGTGTGTAATTCTGATTTTTAAATCAGTGAATACATACTTTTTAAAAAAGAAAATGAACATAAACACAAAGTGTAGACGCGTGGGCACAACTCACCTAGCAGTGGTGGCTTTTGTCAAGTCTCCTCTCTAGCGTGTGTCTATTCCCTGCTGTCTGCATATATTTATTCTTTTTTTTTTTTTTAAGATCTAGTTTACTTATTTGAAAGAGTTACAGAGAGAGGTAGAGACAGAGAGAGAAAGAGGGGGGTCTTCTATCCGCTGTTTCACTACCCAGTTGGCCACAATGACCAGGGCTGCGCTGATCCAAAGCCAGGAGCCAGGAGCTTCTTCCGTGTCTTGCATGTGGGTTCAGGGGCCCAAGGACTTGGGCCATCTTCTGCTGCTTTCCCAGGCCACAGAGGAGAGCTGAATGGGAAGAGGAACAGCCAGGACTCGAACCAGCACCCAAGTAGGATGCCGGCACTGCAAGCTGCAGCTTTACCCTCTATGCCACAGTGCTGGCCCCTATATTTATTCTTGTCTACACACAAAAAAGCTGTCCACTGCAGCACATGTGTTCCTCTCCATTCCCACTGTCTGGTGTTTTGTCTGCAGTCAGCTGTAGAATGCTTTGCTAGGCCATGGTTGTCACCAGGACTCTCAGTGGCCCCGTCTCTCCGTTGTTCTCCTTGCTCTTTCCCATCACTGTCAGTTTTCTCACCTGCGTCAGAGCTCCTGGGGAGGTTGGATTGAAGTCAGTAGTATCCAAGAATCTGCAGACACAACCCGGCCTCCTCCACCATCACGGTCCAGGAGAGCTGGCCCTGGTGCACTTGTCTCTGCCACACCCCCTGATCAAACCACACCAGCGATTCGAGGTTTGGTCTAACCTCAACTAAGAAGGGATTTCCCAAAATGTGTTGTAAGGAACTGCTCTCTGAGAACGGCCTTCAGCACTCAGAGGCATTGCAGAAGTGCTGTGTCACTGCAGTTGTCTGCTAAGGGCCCAGAGAAGTCCTGCAGCAAAGACAGACACAGAAGCCCGTCTGCTTCTCCTGGATCTACTCAGAACTCAAAGCTCAAAACTCACCACTGGGGGCCGGCGCTGAGGCGCAGTAGGTTGATCCTCTGCCTGCAGAGCCGGCATCCCATATAGGCGCCCGTTCTAGTCCCGGCTGCTCCTCTTCCAACCCAGCTCTCTGCTGTGGCCTGGGAAAGCAGTAGAAGATGGCCCAAGTTCTTGGGCCCTTGCACCCATATGGGAGACCGGGAAGAAGCTCCTGGCTCCTAGCTTCGGATCGGCGCAGCTCCGACCGTTGCAGCCACTGGGGAGTGAACCATGGACGGAAGATCTCTGTTTTTCTCTCTTACTCTCTGTAACTCTACCTCTCAAATAAATAAATAAAATCTTAAAAAATTCACCATTGTTTAAACTAGTTTTGACCCCCTTCCTGTGTAGCACCTCTGAACATCCTTGGAATCATAGAGTAGCACCAGGCTTACACGCCTGGCTCTGGACCCACACTCTCTGGATTTGAATCCTGCTTCCCCCAGGGTCCTGGAGGAAGTCTGTTAATCCCCCTAAACCTCGGCTTTCCCAGAAGTAAAATGGGGCTAATGATTGCATGTTATGAGGAATACGATCAGAAGTAGTGAGCATTTAGCACAGTGGTTAATCTGCCGCTTGGGACATCCGCATCCCAAGTTGGAGGGCCTGAGTTTGAGTCCTGGCTCTGCTCCTGACTGCAGCTTCCTGCTAATGTACACCCTGGGAGGGAGCAGGCAGCGGCCCAAGTGCCTGGGGTCCTACCACCCAGGCGGAAGGCCTGGATTGAATTCCTGGCTCCTGGCTTTAACCTAGCCCAGACCTGACTGTTAGAAGCATTTAGGAAGTGAACCAGTGGATAGGAGATCTCTCTCTCTCTCTCTCTCTGACTCTACGGTTTCCTAAATAAATAAATAAATAGTAATATGTGAAATGCACACAGTAGATTCTTTTTTAATATTTATTTATTTATTTGAAAGGCAGAGTTACAGAGTGGCAGAAGCAGAGAGAGAGAGAGAGAGAGAGAGAGGTCTTCCATCCACTGGTTCACTCCCCAGGTGGCCACAATGTCCTAGCTGCACTGCTCTGAAGCCAGAAGCTAGGAGCTTCTTCTGGGTCTCCCATGTGGATACTGGGGCCCAAGTACTTCCACTGCTTTTCCAGGCCATAGCAGAGACCTGGATCAGAAGTGGAGCAGCTGGGACTCGAACCATGCCCATGTGGGATGCCGGCACTGCAGGCAATAGCTTTACCCACTATGTCATAGCGCCAGCTCCCACACAGCAGATTATTGTTAAAGGCAAAGCCATTGTTGTTACTGAATTCCTAAGAAGCACTTCCCTGCACAAGCTGTTTCGGCCCTCAGTGGTCCTGTGCTGTCTTCATGTTCCCGGCCCCTCTGTCTCTCCCCGTTCTCCTCACCCTCAATTACGAGCTTGACTTTGGTCCACTTCGTCATAAGGTCCACACCCGCCAGCCTGATAGCTTGTGTCTGTGGCTCTTGTCAGCAGTAGTTTTTCTCAGCACCAGCCTCTAACTGGACTGCAGTGGGGAGTGGGCCAGGGGAGGGTGAATCCACATTTGCTGCACCCAAGAGGAAGAGTCTGTGGCCTCCCTCTTCATTTGAGAATATGTTTGTGTTAAGATGTTCCTTTTGATGCACCCAGTGTTTGCAGTTGTAAATATTACACAGTCATAAAATCTGGCTGGGCCGACTGGCGTCTGAGAGGCAGACACAGAGTCCAGGGCTGAGCAACAACCAGAGACAGAACATTATGTTCACGAAGGTTCCGTTAGTGGAACTGTCTGCCCGACATGGAGATTTCAATCCAAAGCAAAAGCGCCAGTGCAGTTAGTAAAATGTCCTGTGCCAGGGTGGCTCTGGCTGATGCTCGCTCTGTTTTGTAGGTCGTCATGGCAGCCCTCATCACAGGGCCTGCTGAGCAGGATCGGGAGACCTTCCCAGACAGGGTCAGGGGTCAGAGAGGCAGCGTCACGCAGCCACCCTTGGTGACGTCTTCTGCAGCAGCCAGGTCTCAGAGCAGGAAGCAGAGCCCACACTAGGCATTTCCGGCCTAAAGCAATGACACTGAAGACAGGCAATCCAGTACTGAAGAGAGGAGAGAGGTCAGAGGTCACTCCAAGGCTAATAGTGTGTCGCTCCCCCTCTTCGTGGAGGAACGACACTAAACCCTGCCTAGGCTTCATATCCGAGTCACGGCACCATTATGTCGCTCCCCGTCTTCGTGGAGGAACGACACAGGACCCTGCGCTGTTCTTTTGTCTGCTCGGCCCTTCCTGGGTTTGCTGCTGGTTCTTCCCAGGTTGGCTACCGACCCTTCCACCTCCGTGGAAGGGCGGTTCCCCCTGCCACTTTCCCCACTTCCGCGGGGGAGCGGCACACCACCGGCCGGCTCTCTCGGGGGCTGCACAGGTGTTCCTTCAGATAGATGTTCCTGGTGCATGTTGTCTCTCTCCTCCTTTATAGTCCTCTTCCACCAATCCCAACTCTGCTACCCACACGCCGAGTACGCTGCTCTCCTCCAATCAGGAGCAGGTCCTACAGTTTATTGGTTGAACTGGAGGCAGCTGTGTAGAAGCTGTTTCCTCCTCTCCCAGCGCCATATTGTGGGAGAGCAGATGCATAGAATAAGTCTTAATTCCAGTAACTTAGTCTAGTCCGAGTTGCTCCCAGTTGCTCCCCACAATAATGGTTCAAGGATACACCACCACAGCCTGAGGCTGGAGGTCAAAACCTGCTGTTACCACGATGTGAACAAATGAAGTTGGTTGGACCACCACTCGGCTGCAGGCAGGGTGAGATCCTGTCACTACGTGAAGTGAGCTAGGACAAGCACAGGAGGACAATTACTGCAAGACCTCACTCAGAGATCATTTTTAGAGGTGGGATCTAAAATAGTTGATTTCATAGAGGTTCAGAGTCTGATGGTGGTTACCAGGGGCAGGGGAGAGGAAAGGTTGAAGTTACAGTTAGAAAGAATAATGGGGGCCGGCGCCGTGGTGTAGGAGGTGAAGCCTCTGCCTACGCCACCAGCAAACCTTATGGATGCCAGTTCAAGTCCCGGCTGCTGCTCTTCTGATCCAACTCCCTGCTGATGGCCTGGGAAAGCAGTGGAAGATGGCCAGAGTGCTTGGGCCCCTGCACCTGCGTGGGAGACTTGGAAGAAGCTCCTGGCTCCTGGCCTTGGATTGGCCCAGCTCCGGCTGTTGCAGCCATTCAGGAACTGAACCAGTGGATGGAAGACCTTTCTCCTTCTCTCTCTCTCTCTCTCTCTCCCTCCCCCGCCTCTTTCTCTCTCTCTCTGCCTCTCTATAACCCTGCTTCTTAAATAAATGAATAATTTTTCTCTCTGTCTCTCTCTCTCTCACTGTCCACTCTGCCTGTCAAAAAAAAATAAATGAATAATTAAAAAAAAAAATAAGAAGCTCTGGTGCTCTGTGGCATAGTACAGCAACTATAAATAGTGATCTTGGGGGCCGATGCTGTGGCATAGTGGGTAAAGCTGCCACCTGCATCCCATATGAGAGCCAGTTCAAGTTCTGGCTATTCCACTTCTGATCCAGCTCTCTGCTATGGCCTGAGAAAGCAGTAGAAGATGGCCCGAGTCCTCGGACCCCTGCACCTGCTTGGGAGACCTGGAAGAAGCTCCTGGCTCCTGGCCTCAGACTGGTGTAGTTCCAGCTATTGCAGCCAATTGGGGAGTGAACCAGTGGGTGGAAGACCTCTCTCTCTCTCTCTCTCTCTGCCTCTCCTTCTTTGTGTAACTCTTTCAAATAAATAAATAAATCTTAAAAAAAAAAAAACCAGTGATCATGTATGAGTATGTTTCTCTAAACACACACACACACACAACTGGAAGAAAAGATTTTAAAAGTTTCACCATAAAGAAATGCTGGATGTGTGACAGATCGATAGGCCTGCCCTGGTTAGACATTGTGCACATGCCTTGTGCCCCCTTGGTACCCCCTACCAGGACCTGCAGCTTCCCTGAGCCTGAGCCTGAGCCTGGGCTGGCCCCTGGGCGGGAAGGAGAGGGGCAGGAGGAGGAATCACACAGACAGGCCGCGTCCGCAGGAAGCCAGAGTGTGCCAGTGGGGAGAAGACAGGCTTCCTTGGCGCCAGGCCAGCGGCTGTCTACGCCCATTGTCAAGGCTTAGAGGGTTAGAGGAAGAGTCCTGCTGGCTGAGAAGCCAATTTCCTGTATGAATTTCTGCAACTATCAGATCAAGGAAAAGCAGTGCTCACTCCAAGTTTATACACAAAGGTGACTCAGAAGTCTATATATATTGTGACTTCCGCTTTGGAGCAGGCTGGAGTAAGACGGCTTGGATTTACCCTTCGCCTGAATTAAATTACATTTAATTTAAAGAGCAAACAAAACATTTGAAGCAGTAATGCTCAAAATATTGAACATCCTTCAGTGACATTCCCTGATCCCTGTGAGATGGGAAATAAACAAGAGTCCTACAGTTGTCCCTGGTTGTGGCTTAGTGAGTTTCCAGGTCACAGCGCAGAACAGAGAAAAGTCGGGCAGAGCTGGGTGCTCTCTCGGTTCAGGAGACGCAGCTCAGAGTCCTGAGAGCCTGAGAGAGCTGGGGTTTTCAGGACAAAGAGAAGCGAGAGAGGGAGGAAGGCAGGGAAGGAGAGAGTGGGAGGGAAAGAGAGAGAGAGATCTACAGAGGGCCCCCTGGAATATTTAGCTGAATATTGATCAGTGCATGCTTCCAAGAAAGCTCGCTGAGGCCAGGGCAAGACAAGAACCATCTGCAGAGCTGGAGGGAAAATTCTCTGTAAGATCACAAGGAGGCAAGTGCTCTCATCCCTTCTACTGATACAAGCAACACCACGGACAGATACGAATTTCATAATAATTATACTGAGTTACAAAGGTGCTGGTTCCTGGTACTTGACTTTGGAAATATCAATGCCCCAAAATATGGCCAAGAAATATACTCGGAAAAGCAGCCATGCCTGACCGCAGTGGAGACTGAGAGCTGAATGGGTACATTCGTTTTCTATATTCTGTTTCTCCTAATCATATCTACACACATGTAATTCCTTTTCCATCAACTTATTTGAGAGGCAGACATATGAGAGCGAGAGCGAGAGAGAGAGAGCGAGAGCGAGAGCGAGAGATCTTCCTTCTGCTGTTTCACTCCCCAAATGGCCACAGCAGCCGAGGCTAGGCCAAGCTGAAGCCAGGAGCCAGGAGCTTCTTCTGGGTCTCCCATGTGGGTGCAGAGGTCCCAGCATTTGTGCCATCCTCTTATGCTTTCCCAGGAGCATTAGCGTGGAGCTGGATCAGAAGCAGAGCAGCCAGAACTTGACTGACACCCATATGGGATGCCAGCATTGCAGGCCATGGCTTAAACCCCTTCTCCACAATGCTGGCCCTGAGGGCTGGATTTTTATAATATGTGCTGGGAATATGGAATGTCTGTGGCTGTGCAGGGAATGGAACATGTGTCACTTTCATTGGAGGAACATTATTTTCCATAAAGACTAGAAGACATCAGATGACTGGGTAACAGTGCCCAGAAGCTTTATATGATCTTGGTAAAAAACGGAGAAAGCATTTAAACATTGTCAAACTTATTTTGTGGATAATTAAGGACATTTTAATTTAATGGGGTTCACACTTTAGATTTTGGAATTATTATTGATTTTCTGAGATGTGAACATGGTACTATGGTTATGTAGAAAAATGTCTATTTGTACATTTATGCTGAAATGCGCAAGGGAGTCTTTAAAACATTTTTGGAACTGAAATAAAAAAGTTCATTTTGGTGCAAACAAATTTTGAAATCTATGCATATGGGGCTGACACTGTGGCATAGCAGGTAAAGCCACTGTTGGCAGTGCGGCATCCCATATGGGCGCTGGTTCCAGTCCTGGCTGCTCCACTTCTGATCCAGCTCTCTGCTATGGCCTGGGAAATCAGTAGAAGATGGCCCAGGTCCTTGGGTTCCTGTACCCAAGAGGGACGAAGCTCTGACTCCTGGCTTCAAATCAGCACAACACCGGCCATTGTGGCCAACTGGGGAGTGAATCAGCAGATGGAAGACTGACCTCTCTCTCTGTCTCTCCTTCTCTCTCTGTATAACTCTGACTTTCAAATAAATAAGTAAATCTTGGGGAAAAAAAAGGAAATCTATGCATATGAGCAGTTTTCATCCTGGCTGATCGACTTTTGAGCCATATTCCTGCTAATGGCCTGGGAAAAGCAGCAGAAGATGGCCCAAGTGCTTGGGCCCCTGCACCCAAGTGAGAGACCTGGAAGAAGCTCCTGGCTCCTGGTTTCAGCCTTGCCTGGTTCTGGCCATTGCGGCCATTTGGGGAGTGAACCAACACATGGAAGGTCTCTCTCTCTCCTCTCTCTCTCTCTCTCTCTCTCTCTCTCTTTCCTCTTCCCTCTCTGTAACTCTGCCTCTCAAAAAATCTTTAAAAAAAAAGTTAATGAAAAAAACTAGGCATGTATTTTAAAATTTGTTTGCACCAAAATAAATTTATCTTTTGATTCTATTTTCCACATATTCTTTGGACTGCCCTCGTATAGGGTGAAGTGCCATAATACCCGTGATTTGCTCTCAAATGATTGGTGAAAAAAACTGTAGAGAACACACAAAGAAAAGGAAATAGAGTGAAATGTTAACAATTAGTGAATGCTGGTGTTGATTAAACTAACCGGTCAACTTATCGCCAGGTGTGAAGCTTCCAGAATAGAAAGTTACCTAGTTAAGAACAGAACATCAAAGCAGCAAGACACCGTTTGGGATACCAAGGCCTAAAACAAACATCTCCCCGAGGAAGTATCTGGGCTTAAAAACACAATCAGATGACCTGAAATTATGCAAATACATAGGACCGTGTACCTACAGCTTGAGATCTGGGAAGTAGAAGGCACTGGAAGACTGGGACTCTGTGGAAAGTTCACACCGTTTTTTAAAATATTTATTTCTATTTTATGTGAAAGGCAGAGAGAGAGAGAGAGAGAATCTTCCATCCACTGGTTCACTCCCCAAATGGCCACAACAGCCTGACCTGGCCAAAGCCAGGAGCCAGGAGCTTCATCCACGTCTCCCACGTGGGTGCAGGGGCCCTTGCACTTGGGCCGTCATCTCTGCCTTCCTGATACGTGAGCAGGGAGCTGGATCGAAGTGGAGCAGCTAGGACTCGAACCAGCTCCCATATGGGATGCTGGCATCCCAGGTTATGGCCTCACCAACTGTACCACAACACCGGCTCTGGAAGGGTTACACATTTTTGCTAGTAACTTTATAAAAATTTCCTCTAAGTAGAGAGAAAATGGTGCATGTGCTGTAATAAGTTCAAGGAGAAAAAAAAAAAGTCCAGATTTAAGTTAGCATGGAACTATTATTGCTTGAAAAGGAGAAGACTGGAATGAATGAAATACTGAGCTCAATGAATCAAATCCCATCCGAATTTTGGAAATTGCTGGGAGAAACTTTATTGCACAAAGAGAATGAAAATCACTTTGAATAATTACACTGGGCTGCTGAAACCTGATGACCTGGCTGAGCAGATAAGAAGTCCGGGAAGACAGACAATAGCTACCTCTTGGGCAACATTAAGAATGGTTGAAAAAGTGGAGTTCATTTCCAATCCAAAGTGAGGAAGGAGGTGGCAGCCAGGCCTAAGCACACCAGCACAGGGAAGCTGGACTCAGACCCTGGGCAGAGCTTTCCATTCAAGCTCATGTGGAAAGTGGCTGCACAGCCTGCAGCCGGAGCCCAGGTTCTTAATGACCAGGACAGGCAGGCTGTGCCTTGGCTGGAGTATGACTGGGAAGAGGGACCAAGGACAGGCAGAGCGCTCAGCGACAGAGGAAGAGAAAGCTTCTAGGCAGATAATTTAAAATCAGGAGGAAGAATTATGAGGTGGAGGGATGAGATCTCGTAGGACCCACATTGCAGAAGAGTTGGGACAGGAGGCTGACGGCTGGTGCTGCATCTGGAGCCCTTGTTGGAGGCAAGTGAGCCTGGGATGGAAACTGACACAAACAAAACCAAGACATAAGTGCTTTAAATACCAATGGCCGTAATGCCAGGAGGACACGACCATCAGAGCCTACCGCGGAGAGGGCCTCTGGGCCCAGGCTGCTCTCCTGGTCCCCTTGCAGGAACGGGAGGTGTCCACTACCCAGAACCAGCTACTTGGTTTGCTGGGTCCACTGAAAAGGGAAAAATTCGAGTCCCTTGGTCAAAATGCAAAGAAAAAAATGCTATTAAAGATACTAAAAAATATAGCCCTTTGCTTTCTTCTGAGGCCTCTCTCTCTCTTTCTTTCTCTCTCTCTCTCTCTCAGCTTGGTATGGTGCTCTCTATTTGCTACTTAAAGTCAATGTAAGGTTGGGACTGGCACTGTGGCGTAGTGGGTTAAGCTGCTCCCTGCAGTGCCAGTATCCCATTTGGGCGCCGGTTCGAGACCTGGCTGCTCCACTTCTGATCTAGCTCTCTGCTATGGCCTGGGAAAGTAGTAGAAGATGGCCCAAGTCCTTGGGCTCCTGCATCCGCATGGGAGACCTGGAAGAGGCTCCTGGCTCCTGGCACAGCTCTGGCCATTGCAACCAATTGGGGAGTGAACCAGTGGATGGAAGACCTGTCTCTCTCTCTCTCTCTCGCTCTCTCTCTCTCTCTGTTTCCTCTCTCTCTCGCTCTGCCTCTCCTTCTCTCTCTGTGTAGCTCTTTCAAATAAATAAATAAATGAATCTATCTTTTTTTTTAAAAAAAGTCAATGTAAGTAAAGAAAATTGACAAATTTTAACTATTGGCATGAATTTTACTAATCATCTTCATATTACCCAATGACAATGTTGCATGCAAATGGACTAGCATTTGCCTCATATGCAATCGCTGAAGTTACATCATTGATTTCATAGCTCACACATGCGTGTGGGTGCACTTCTTACCAGAACAGCGCAAGGGCCGTCGTTTGCCTCTGGCACACACACATGCCACCAACAGCCTCTGCCTGGATTACTGACGAGGCAGGAAGGCCTGAAGGAAGAAGAGCGCTGAGTGACCTGTCTCTCCCACTCCTCCTGCATAACGGCTGCAGTGTAGCGTGGGCTACTACAGGGGAGTGGCACGGTGCCAAGGATGCAGCAGAGTTTCTCGGTCCCTCATGACTCTTAGGACACCACGGTCTCCTTTCTGTGCTCAAAACACGTTCTGGTTAAAGGGAAAGCACGGGCTAGCGCCGCAGCTCACTAGGCTAATCCTCCACCTAGCGGCGCTGGCACACCGGGTTCTAGTCCCGGTTGGGGCACTGGATTCTGTCCCGGTTGCCCCTCTTCCAGGCCAGCTCTCTGCTGTGGCCTGGGAAGGCAGTGGAGGATGGCCCAAGTACTTGTGCCCTGCACCCCATGGGAGACCAGGAGAAGCACCTGGCTCCTGCCTTCAGATCAGCGCGGTGCGCCGGCTGCAGTGCACCAGCCGTGGCGGCCATTGGAGGGTGAACCAACGGCAAAAGGAAGACCTTTCTCTCTGTCTCTCTCTCTCACTATCCACTCTGCCTGTCAAAAAAAAAAAAAAAAAAAAAAAGGGAAATCACGGGCTTAGCTGACTCAGTAACAGACCTAACACACTTACCTTGCTGTCTACTTTTCTTACCTAACTCTCAGCCCTGGTGGGTCCACCAAATTCTAATTGCATGAAGCCAAAACACAAGACCAAAGAGAAAAGTATAGAGTATTTCAAGATGGCAGCCACAGAGCGTTGGACCAAGCCTGGGACTTGTGTGGCTGGGGCTCTGTGCATCTGTGCCAGCTGCATGCCCACAATGCCAGCCCTGCCTCTGTTCCCCAGATTGGGATGGGTCACCCTGGGAGTCTTTTTCTCTTTAAGAGCAGGATTTGGAGAGGGATATATGACTGTCCATCAGCCCCTGCCTAGTTCTAGAAGCCTCTCTCCTCCATGCCCTGATGGATGACATAGTTGGTGGCACCTAGCAATGTCAGTGTGATTGCCCCCAAAGAAAATGCCATTGCCTTGGCAACTCTACCAGCTCCTGACCATGGCCACCTAAGGGGCCTCCACCTCTTCTCCTTGGAGAGTACCCCCAACCTCCGCCAGAAATATGGGTCTTGTGAGTGTTTCATGGATACCCATCTTCCATGTTGTTAGTTTTTCGACCCAAAGCCACACTTTTCTTCTTGTGCCCACTTCCCCCTCCCACCCTCACTGCCATCCAAGCGTTGCTTCCAGCTTTAGCTGGGATGATAGCCCAAGTCCTTCGGCCCCTGCACCCCCGTGAGAGACCTGGAAGAAGCTCCTGGTTCCTGGCTTCAGATCAGATCAGCTCAGCTCCAGCCATTGTGGCCATTTGGGGAGTGAACTGGGAGATGGAAGTCCTCTCTCTCTCCCCCTCTGTTACTCTGTTTCTCTCTCTCTGTAACTTTGTCTTTCAAATAAATCTTAAAAAGAAAAAGTCTATCTACTGACCAAGACTACTCTGAGTTTTGTAGTTGGGAAAAATAATTATATTTATTCAAATAATGATTACTTTAGAAACTTCATCTTGCTACATATTTGTTCTGGTTTTAGCTTCTATAGTTTGGATAATTGATAAGTTTCTGTAAGAGATATATTTATTTGAAAGGCAGTGAGAGAAAGAGACAGAGAGAGAAAGAAGGAAGGAAGGAAGGAAGGAAGGAAGGAAGGAAGGAAGGAAAGAAGGAGGGAGGGAGGAGTTATCTGCAGGTTCACTTTCCAGATGGCTACAACAGCTGGGGCTGGTCTGAGCTGAGGCTAGGAGCTCAGAACTCCATCTGGGGTCTCCACTCACATGGCAGGGGCCCAAGCACTTGGGCCATTTTCCACTGTTTTCCCAGGTACATTAACTGGACGTTGGACCAGAAGCAGAGCAGCTGGGACTTGAACCTGCACTCTGCTGTACAAGATACCAGAGTTGCAAGCTGCGGCTTAACCTGCTGCACCACAACTGCAGCTCCTGGTAAATGTTTTTAAATGTTATGAAAACATCAGACTTTTAAATATTTTTTCTTTTCCAAATTCGGAAAACACCCGGTCCCATCCTACCAGTAGAAGATGACTTCATTGATGAATACACACAACAATCCCAAGACATCTGGGAACACCTCACTGTGCACTGATTCCTGGGGGTGGCACCTCAGCTAGAAGCACAGCTGCTCCCCTCCTGGACTTGTAGCCAGGCCTCATCATCCTGCACAGGGCAGCGCGGGTGAGCCTCAGCTCCCCCAAGGAGCCCCAGATCCCGGGCCAACCTGCAAGCTGAAACCACCCCCTCCGAGCCCCTCAGCACTCTCATTTCCCCCTTCAATTACCTTCTGCCCATCATCAAACTGCTGAATTCTTTTCCCAGACAAGAGTCTACATTTGGAGCATGTGGCCCAGAGTGTTTCCAACTATGACCCCAGACCCTCCAGGGCTGGGTTGGGACTGCAGAGACTGTTAAAGTTCAGACGCCAGCCTCTTCGGCAGGTACTTCAGGGCAGAAGCTCTGAGAATCCTAGGCACCTGCAGCTTTAACAAGTTCCCTAGAGAATTCCAAAGGCCACTGGAGTGTTAAAAAAAATCACCAGAAAAAAAAAAAAAAAAGGCGTGTGCGGAGGAGGCGATGTGGTGCAGCAGATAAAGCCACCGTCTGTGACACCAGTATTCCATACGGGCACCAGTTTGTGTCCTGGCTGCTCCACTTCTGATCCAGCTCCCTGCTAATGGCTAGCAAAAGCAGTGGAAGACGGCCTAAGCTCCTGGCTCTTGGCTCCTGCCTGGCCCAGCATTGGCCATTGCAGCCATCTGGGGAATGATCGAGCAGATTGAAGATTCTCTCTGTCTCTCTGTCTCTCTGTCTCTGTCTCTCTCTCTGTAAGTCTGCCTTTCAAAACAAATAAATAAATCTACAAATAAACAAAAAATCACTGACCTCATTCCACCACCCATTGTACAGTTGAGAAAACTGAGGCTCTGAGATCATCCAAGTCCAAAGCCGTGGAGTAGGAAGTAAAACCCAGCTCCTCCCCCTCCTGTTCTATCCTGAGTCCCTAAGCCGGGAGGTCTGGTTGCCCCACGGGGTTTTGGTCTGCATCTCGATGCTCAGTCACTCTGTGAAGCTTTCCAAGACAGGGACCAGGTGAATTGAGCTTTGTACCCAGTACGGGGCTGGGAGCAAAGGTGTGAGCCGTTAGCTTAGCAGGTACACCAATGAATGAATGAATGATCCCTTCAGGGAGTCTTCCCAGATAATTTTAAAATCACTCCTAGGTGTCTTTATTGCTGGCCATTATAGATCTTCCTTGGCAAAGGGTGAGTTTAAAAAATAAAATAAATGAGACGAATGAAAGCAAGGTGTCCTGGTGGACCCCAAAACCTCTGCCTGCCCAGGGGCCCCCAGCATAAGCCCTCCTCAGCAGTGCCATCCTCCACTCCTGCCCTCCGCCCACACTCTGACTGCAGTCCTGCCTCAGCCATGGCTCTCTTCACCCTCCCCACGTGCACCCAAGGTCAATCTGATGTAATATTCATCATTGTCTGTTGCCTCCCGTTTGAGCTGCCGATGCTTTGATTACAAAAACACCTGCTGCTTCTCACAGGGCCAGGGGCTGGTGCGGAGAAGTTCATTATCGTTCCCAGCCGTGGTAATATTTCATGTCCAGTCCGTGGGTGGAACGGCCCACGCATACTCCAGCCTGTCCGCACGACATGGCTGGCTGTGGGCGCTAGGGGTTATTGGCTGCCTCTTTAACGACTGCACGGCTGTTGCTGGAACAGGACACGGCGATACCTCTGCGGTCAGGTGGGAGCGGCGGGGTCTCTGACAAAGGCAGATAGGTGTCCTCAGAGCGCAGGACAGGTGTCAACAGGTGCATCCTTTTCCTGCAAACCTTAACCCCGCTGCTCCCACTGGGTGCCCCATTCCTGATGTGGATGGTTGAGTAGAAGCACGACAGCTGAACCAACAATAGTGCCAGAGCGTCCAGAGTGAGAGGACCCTGTAGACCTCTGGGTCTGACATGCTCAGAGGAAATGGAGGCTCAGTGAAAATTCCTAAAGATGCAGGACAAACCCAGAATATTCCAGACTCCCGCATGGATGCATATGCCTATCCCGACGTTGTACCGGCTGCCCCTCGCCCATGTCGAGGCTCTCTGCAGGTGGGAAAGCATGCCCCCATTCCTCCCGGTGACCCCAGCCCCGCGCCAGGGGCGCCTGGCGTGATGAGCAGGGTGCAACTGGATGTGAGCCCCTTGAACAGAATACAACCTGCCCACACGTCCCCAGAGGCTCTGGGGAAGTGCAAAGCTTGTCCCCCCGGGGGGCCGGCTGTCATCAAGTGCTGGGCCTCTCCAGCTCTGGGACATGATGGAAGAAAGGAGAGGGGAGACGGAGCAATACTCAATGTCCTTGGAAATCTCTTACATGAAGCTTCGGGGAGGAACAAACAAGCAAAGCCCAACAGCCCGCGTGGTAGAGGAAAAGAAAGCCAAATGCAATCGAGCCCAATTCGTTTGCTTAAACAACATTAGACTCCAGAGGAAAACGGAAAGAGAGGCCCGCCGACAAGCTCTGAGCTGCAGAGAGGGGCCAGACAATTATATTAGGGAAAACAGATAAGTGTGTGAGTTGCCAAATAAAGAAGTAATCATGGAGATAAAAGCAGGCGCTTTCCCCAAACGGAAAGCAAAACTCAATCATTTATCAACTTCCCAGGCGGGGCCCCTGCACCTGATCTGCAGACAAATAAGGGGGCTTTGTTTTTAAACGGTGTTATCTGAGTAGCCTGATTCCTTTGCCTGCAGCTAATTGGGATTAATCTGTCTCCGCAGGAGGCTATAAAATTCTTCCTCTCCTTCATAAACCTCTGCGAGGGTGATCACTCCTGTGTAAGCGAAGTTTGAATTTTCTCCCTACTCCCGTGGGGGGTGGGGGGTGGAGAGGAAGAGTCTGGAGGAGATGATGTTGTCATGAGCACAGAGGCCGGCACTGTGGTGCTGTGGTGGGAATGCCCACATTCCATACCCCAGGACCTGGGTTCGAGTCCTGGCTGTTCCACTTCCAATCCAGCTCCCTGACAAAGTGCCTGGGAAAGCAGTGGAAGATGGGTCAAGTGCTTGGGCCCCTGCATCCATGTGGGAGACCCTGATGGAGCTCCAGGCTCCAGGCTTTTCTCTGGCCCAGCTCCAGCCACTGCAGCCATTTGGGAATGGATGACCTCTCTCTGTCCCTCTCCCTCTCTTTCTGTAACTCTGACTTTCAAATAAATAAAATATTTTCAAAAGAGATTTACTTATTTAAGGAAGCCAGAGCAAGAAAGAGAGATCTTCCATCTGTTGATTCACTCCCCAAATGGCCACAACAGCTGGGTATGGGCCAGGCCGAAGCCAGGAGACCAGAACTTTATGCAGGTATCCTATATGGGGAGGAACCCAAGCACTTGGGCCATCTTCCACTTCCAGGCACATTAGCAGGGAGCTGGATCGGAAGCGGAGTAGCCAGGACTCAAACCGGCGCCCCTATGAGATATGGGTGCTGTAGGCCGTGGTTTTAAATTGCTGTACTGTGGCTCCGGCCCCCGCTGCCCTCCTCTTAAAGTCATCTCTGGCCTGTGTCACCCCAGAGCGGGAGTCACTGTTTCCCTTGGGAATCTAGTCCCCTCCTCAGAAAAGATGTGCATTTGCATATGCTCGCACACTTAGACAAGCAATTTCAGAGTGCCTGCCCCTACCCCCACCCCCAACCCTCAGGGCTGGTGCTTGCATCCCAAGTTAAAAACACCTGCTCTAAAGTCCAGAACAGAAGCCATTTGGGAGAAGATTCTGGAAGCTTACATGTAACACCATTGTCCATTTTGCATTTTAAATGAGTTCTAAGGCCTCCTCGCTTTGTAAGAAGAGGAAGCTTGGAAGTCAACTTCTAGAGGCGTTAGTGAGGCCTTGGGGGAGAAGGAGCAGAAACCAGCAGGGAAGCGCCAGCACGATTTTTTTTCCCAAAGAAATCTTTTATTTAAGGAATACAAACTTCATGCATTCATAAATACAGCTTTAGGAATATAGTGATTCTTCCCACCATACCAGTCCTCCCTCCCCACCTCCTCCTCCTTCTCCCATTCCCAGTCCCATTCTCTGCTAAGATCCATTTTCAATTAACTTTATACACAGAAGACCAACTCTATACCAAGTAAAGAGTTCAACAATTTGCACAGAAAAACAACAACAAAACTGTTCCTCAACAGTTACGGGCTGGTCAAAGTCATTGCATCTTGAAGTTAATTTCATTTTTTCTTTTTCTTTTTTAGAAAATTAACTTTAAAGAAGCACCCAAGAATGATACATCTTTTGTGAGCACTTAGACATAATTGTAATATAACTCTTTGAGGACAGAGGTCCTGCATGGGAGTTAGTACACAGTGACTCTTGTTGATTTAACAATTAACATTCTTATGTATGACGTCATTGATCACCCAAAGCTCTTGACATGAGCTGCCTAGGCTGTGGAAGCCTTTTGGATCCACTAGCTCAACAAGGCAAAGTGGAAGTTCTCTCTTTCCTGCAGAGAAAAGTACATTCTTCTTTGATGGCCACTTCTTTCGGTCTCACCCACAGAGGTCCTTCGTGTAGGACATTTTTTGCCACAGTGTCTTGGCTTCCCGTGCCTGAAATGCTCCCGTGGGATTTTCAGCCAGACCAGAGTGCCTTAAGGGCTGGTTCTGAGGTCAGGGGCCAGCACGATTTTGTAAGGGACCTTCAACACTCAAGATGTTAGGTTTCCAGGGAAGATAGCCTGTAATTTACCAATACCGCCACAAGGTGGCAGTGCTGTAGCCACACTGCTTTTGCAAGTACACTTGGGTTCCAAAATCAAACCAGTTATTTTCCACTCCACTTCCACAATAACTCAAGAATATACCCGGAGTGAGCCAGACACTTGCCTACCAAGTGACAAAGATAAAGAAGGTGCACAGCGTCCTTATGTTCCAGTCTTTCTTCCTCAAGTAACAACTTGCTGTTGTGGGCTGTATTTTCATCCCTAAAACTTTTTTTTTTAAGATTTATTTTGTTTATTTTAAAGGCAGAGCAACAGACAGAGAGGGAGGGAGGGAGGGAGAGAGAGAGAGAGAGAGAGAGAGAGAGAGAGAGAGAGAATCTTCCATACACTGGAGGCGGCTGCATTCCCAGATGGCCTCAATGGCCAGGGCTGGGCCAGGTTGAAGCCAAGAGTCCAGAACTCCTTCCAGGCTCCCAAGTGGGTAGCAGGGGGCTGGGTATGTGCCCATCTTCTGTTGTTTTCCCAGGTGTACTAGCAGGGAGCTGGATCAAAAGTGGAGCAGCCGGGACTCAAACCAGTGCTCTGCCCCGGGGTGCTGGTGTTGCAGGTGGCGGCGTCACCCTCTGCCCCGACACTGGTCCTTTCCCTGAAGCTCTTTCCAACATTTTCTCTTTCAGAGAGAGGTGGTGAGCGCCTCTGTATATTTTCCTTTAATTTCAGGAAATCTGCCTGGTATTTTTCTTCCTGGACCTCTTGAGCTCTGAGACGCTGTGAGGTCTTTCCTCTGATTAATCAAAATAAGAATTGTGTACTAAGCTAGCTAACTATTAGGCAGATGACAAGGTAGTGCTTGTCACCAAGGTGTTCACAAAGCTCTTCATAGGCTAGAGCTCCTAGATGTCCCTGCACCACACTTCTAACACACACACACACGCACACACATGCATACATACATATACCCATGCACGTGAGCACACACGCCCATGCAAACACATATACACACAGGGCCCCAGCCACCCCCCACACACATGCACACACACCCATGCATACACAGGGACCCAGCCCCCACCACATGCACACACACACAGGTATACACACATACATTCATGCACACGCATACATGCCCATGCACACACTCACACATGCATACACAGGGCCCCAGCCCCCCCACATGTATATACACGTGTGCACATGGGGCCCCAGCCCCCCACGCACATATACATGTATACACACATGCACACATACCCAAGCACACACATGCACATACAGGGGCCCCAGCCCCCCACATGTACACATACATGTATACACACATGCACCCATGCCCATGCACACACAGGGTTCCAGACCCCCCACATGTATAACACATGCACACATGGGGCCCCAGTCTCCACAATGCATACACACGTATAGACACACGCACCCATGCCCATGTGCACACATGCACACATGTATACACACGTGTGCACACATATGTATGCACACATGCACACACAGGGTCCTGTCAGTGCTGTGATTGCAGCCCCTAGTGCTGCAGTTGTCCTTCTGGACTCCAGAGCTTTGAGAATGAACGTCTGCAGCCAAAGCCCCGTGTGTGGTCATTGTTACCATGGTTTTTACTGTATGTCGGCATACCACATGGGTGCTATTAGAGAACTGGCTGCTCCACTTTCCATCCAGCTCCCCGCTAATGCACCTGGGAAAGCAGTGGAGGATGGCCCAAATCCTTGGGCCCCTGCACGCACATGGGAGACCCGGAAGAAGCTCCTGGCTCCTGGCTCCAGCCTGGCCAAGCCCTGGACGTTGAAGCCATTTGGAGAGCGAACCAGCAGATGCAAGACCCGTGTGTGTGTGTGTGTGTGTGTGTGTGTCTGTAACTCTGCCCCTCAAATAAATAAAAACAAATCTTAAAAAAATTTTTTTTGAAAAAACCTGGAGCTTCAAAAAGGAGACGTGGCACCAGGCTCTCCCAAACTTTGCAGGGTCCTGCAGACGACTGAGCAAGGCAGGGCCCCTGCAGGGCGTCGCAGCCAAGCTGAGCCTGGGAAAAGGGGGGCGGGGACGCTGAGCGCCCGTTTCTGGGGGTTCTGTCCTTCTCGCGCCCCTTCCCGGTCTGGCCTCTGCCTGTGGCCCCTGGCAGCGTCCTTGGCCTGGGCTCTGCGCTGCGAGTCCCACTTTATAAATGAGGACAGAGAGGCTCAGAGAGGGGATCCGACTTACCCGGGACACACAGCGTGGTGCAGGCGGCTGCATTCCAAGCCCGGAGCGGGCGGACCCCGCGGCCTCGGCTCCTGGCGGCGGTTCCCGTGTCGGGACGCCGAGCCGGAAGGGAACGTGAAGCCAGCAACAGCCGTGTCCTGCGTTGCCCAGTGCAGGCCCAGGCCAGGGAGCCTCTCGGGCTTCGGCGAGGGCCTTCGCGGCCACAGGCGCTGGGGGTTTGTCGCCTCCCTCGCCCGTGGCCGGGGGCCAGGGACCTGCAGCGCTGCGGCGGCTGTGACCGCGCGGGGGCAGTGGCGCCTGCGGGATGGCTTGTGGGGCGGGCGCCGGCGCACGGGTCCTGCTCGGGTCTTGCTCCGGGCTTTGCTTTTCCGGGGCCCTTCCCTGAGCCCTGCCGCAGCCGCCTGAAGCAGGGCGGCCCTGGCCTACGGGGTGTCTTCTCCAGGGTGTCCTGCGCTGGGGCTCGGCTTCCTGCTGGACACGGGGCGGGGCGGGGCGGAGGGGGGCAGGCAGAGAGGATCTGCACCACTCCCCACCACCACCACCAGGATTCTAGAATTGGGACAAAAAAGCGCCTGCAGGGGCTCCCGACCTGGATCCCGGGAGGGGCCGCAAGGGCCCCGCGTGGGCCGGGGAGGGGTGACTGCACCCCGGCCCCTCCAGTCCCGTCACCCCTTCAAAACTGGGGCAAGGGGGCAGTCTGTGAAACACTGACCTGACCAGCTCCCATTTCACGGATGAAGAAACTGAGCGCTGGGGAAGGACCTGCCCGCCTGGACCCCGGGAGAGGAGCAGAGGCAACCCAGGTCTCCAGGCCGCCTGGGGGACATCCAGGGCGAGGTGGAGGGAACCAGAAAACCACCCACGGGGTTGTCACTCATTCAGTAGAGTAAGCAAGTGCCTACTATGGGCCAGTTTCTAGGCACTGAGGTGCAACACCAGCAAAGCTCCAACCTCTGAGAAACTTACTTTCCTGGGGTGTCCTGTTTGTTCTGTGTCCAAGCAAAAGTGCTGAAATAGAGGTGGGTGTCGGGCACAGCGATTCAGACACCCAGAAGGGAGCGCCTGGGTTTGATCCCAGCTCTGCTCCTGTCCCCGGCTTCCTGCTGATGGAGACGCTGAGAGGCAGGGATGACTCGGGCACTTGGGTCCCTGCCACCCACATGGGAGACCTGGACTGAGTCCCTGGCTCCTGGTTCTGTCCTGGTCCAGCCATGAGGGCATTTGGAGAGTAAACCAGCAGATGCAAGATCTCTGCTTGTGTCTTCCTCTCAAAGAAATGAAATGCATTTGAAAAAGAATTGATGCATTTAGAAAAAAGATTTATTATTTATTTATGCACTTGAAATGCAGAGTGACAGAGAGAGAGAAAGAGAGAGATCTTCCATGCACTGGTTCACTCCTCAAATGCCCACTGCAGCCATTGCTGGGTCAGGCCATAACCAGGAGCCTGGAATTCCATCCTAGTCTCCCAGGTGAGTGGCAGGGGTACATGGGCCTTCCCAGATGCTTTCTGGGAGGCCGAATTAAAAGTGGAGCAGCTGGGACTAGAACCTGCACTCCGATATGGGATGTGGGTGTTGCATGCGGTGCCTCAACCTGCTGTAGCGCAACAGCCACCTGCTTTCTTTTCCTTTAATGGTAAGGTGGGAACTGGACAAACCATCCTGCCTCGGCTGCCTTCAGGGCTCTTCAAGGTTTTCTGCCCAGTTCATCCATGATCCTCATCCCACTCTGCCTTTCCCTCTCTCTGTCTGCAACTCTGCCTCCCAAATAAATCTTTAAAAAAAAAAGAATCTTTACTTAGTATAGGGTTGGTCTTCTGTATACAAAGTTAATTGAAAATGGATCTTAGTGGAGAATGGGGCTGGGAAGGGGAGAGGGAGGAGGAGGAGGAGGGGTGGGAGTGTGGGTGGGAGGGCTGGTATGGTGGAAAGAATCACTTTATTTCGAAAGGTGTACCTGTGAAATTGGCATCCCTTAAAAAATTAATTTATAAAATAAATAAACAAGGTTAGAGTCTTATGAAAAAATCAAATTAAATTTTAAAAGAGGTGGGCTTGTCACCCCATCCCGGTTACCATGGAGACAACCATGGGTCATCCCCTGAGCATGCGCAGGGTTGACAGATCCAGCCCGCAGGTGAGGTGTGCAGCCTCGCACCTGGCAGCCCAACCTCCAGGTTCCCCAGACTCAGCCCCCTCTCAGAGCCTACAACATGCTTGCAGCTTTGCTTCTGCACAGGGATTGAGATGTTATCTTCAGTGCCTGCTTAGAAGACTTCTTTCTGGGCCAGCCCCGCGGCTCACTAGGCTAATCCTCCACCTAGCGGCGCTGGCACACCGGGTTCTGGTCCCGGTCAGGGCGCTGGATTCTTTCCTGGTTGCCCCTCTTCCAGGCCAGCTCTCTGCTGTGGCCCGGGAGTGCAGTGGAGGATGGCCCAGGTGCTTGGGCCCTGCACCCCATGGGAGACCAGGAGAAGCACCTGGCTCCTGCCTTCGGATCAGCGCGGTGCGCCGGCTGCATTGGAGGGTGAACCAACGGCAAAGGAAGACCTTTCTCTCTGTCTCTCTCGCTCACTATCCACTCTGCCTGTCAAGAAAAAAAAAAAAAAAAGACTTCTTTCTGAATGTGCGCATGTGATGCATGCATGTTGCCACGTGTGTGCGAGTGTACATGCATGAGCGAATGAAGCAGACAGAAGGGAACAGAGACAGAAAGACAGTGGCAGGGGACGCTATATAAACCCCTGCCCCCTGCTCCCCACCCTGCCCCTCACTGAACAGGGACTCCAGCTCAGCGGCTCAGGCTCCTGATTCAAGGGCACAAGTGCTGGCCGGGGGCGTGGTGCAGCAGAACCTCTGCTCCCTCCCTCCCTGCCTGCCCACCTCGGGATCGGCTCTCGCCAGCCCTGGGTGGGCACCTCGTGCCTGTCTCCATATCTCCCTGGAGGAGGGCGGTGAGGAGGGGTGCAGAGGCAGGTCTCCCACGTGGATGGCTGAGGCCCAAACACTTGAGCCATCGCCTGTTACCTCCCAGGGTGTACATCAGCAGGAAGCTGGGATTGGGAATGGAGCTGAGACTTAAACCCAGGTACTGTGATCAGAGTGCGGGCAACCCAGGCAGGATCTTAGCCGCTGGCCAGTGCCTGCCCCTGAACTCACCATTCTGTCTCATCTTCCGCAAACGTTCTGAGGAATCCTTTCAGGCCCAGCTTCCTTAGTGTCCAGACCAGGTACCAGCCTGTGAGCCTGCCAGCAAACAGCTCCAAGAGGCCAGGACTCCGGGCCTGCACTGTGGCACAGCTGGCTAAGCCTCCGCTTGCGGTGCCAACATCCCATATGGGCACTGGTTCAAATCCTGGACACTCCATTTCCAATCCAGCTCCCAGCTCACTGCTTCCCTACCTGGGAAAGCAGTAGAAGATGGCCCAAGTCCTTGGGCCCCTGCACCCACATGGGAGACCTGGAAGAAGCTCCTGGCTCCTGGCTTCAGATTGGCCCAACTGCCATTGCAGCCATTTGGGGAGTGAACCAGTGGACCCCTCCCCCCCATCTCTCTCTTTCTCTCTCTCTCTCCCTTCTCCCTCTCTGTAACTCTGCCTTTCAAATAAATAAATAAATCTTTTTAAAAACTATGCACAAATTTCAATTTTTTGCACCAAAATAAGCCTATATTTAAATTCTATTTTTCCATGAACTGTTTTTCTTTCCCTCTTCCAGTGTCTGAAGACCTTGTATGGTGTGGATGAAGCTGTCCAAGAGGCAGGGAGCTCCCTGACATGTGTGCTGAGCCGCAGAGCTCAGGGAGACAGCAGGGCTGGTGTCGTCCATGGATGCCCCCCACTGTCCTTATTTGGGTCTCTGTGCTGGGGAGGGTCAGGGGTGTGAGCAGGAGGGGACCCTAAGGGGGTTCCATCCACTGACATTTGGGAAACACCCTCTGGCACTCGCACGATCCTTGCTGCTTTCTCCCCCCAGGCAAAGGGACACGCCAGTTCATCCAGAAACGTAGAAGCCCAGAGCTGTGCCCAAGAACCAGCCCTGAGCGAGAGAGCGGAGGGGGCGGGGAGGAAAAGTCAAGAAAGCCGAGAAGCCAGGAAGCTGGGGAAACGTCTTTCCTAGGGCTCTGCAATGTCTTCCTCTGTGCAGCCTGGAAGCAGAGAGAGAAACAACTCGCCATCCTGGACCACAGCAGCTCCGAGTGACAATGTCACCTGTTCCGCAGTGACAGTCGCCCTGCCTGTTGTCATGGCACAGGGCACAGGGCTCCCCCCTGAGAAGCCGCCCTGCCCCGGCTGCGCAGCACTGGCTGCGCGAACTGGGCTGAGAGGCTGCTGGCTCCCCTGCCTTCCGTCTGATCTCGGCTGACCCTGGCTAAGACGGGAAGCAAGGGGGTGGGGGTGAGCTTGAGTCCCGCTGACGGGTCCCAGAGCCTTCGTGGCTCCCTGGGAATTTCACCCTGGGAAGACAGATTTCGGGGATGGGACGTTGTTCCTGGTGGCAGCAGGGAGGTGGAGGCGTCGTGGTGAGGAGGCTGGGGTCGGAGCCGTGCTGGGAGCCTGGCACATCTGCCCAGGGCCCAGCCTTGTCCCATCAGCAGGGCTGGGGCGGGAGGCGGGTGCCGGGGCTGGCACGGCGCCTCTTGCTTTGGCACTTCCCACACCTGGATGTCGGTCCAGCCAGACTTCCTGTGCAGGTCTGGCCAGTCCTGAGCCCTTGGGGGTGTGGTGGGTCAGTGCAGGAAGAGGCGTACATGCCCTAGGGCTACTCTGCCTGTCTCATGGACAAACAAGATGTGTATTGAGTGCAAGTGAAAAGAGGCAGGACGGGCATGAAGCTGCAGTGCCCTGGCCCTTCCTGCCTGCCTTCCCCTCCTAAAGCCTCGTGAACCAGCCAGGAACTCAGCACTGCAGTCAGAGGCCCAGGGAGACCCCAGTACCAAGGACCCACAAGCAGAAGTCAATCAACCCTGGAAGAACACAAGGTCAAAAGGGTGGCTCTAGTCCACAGGTGCCTGGAGAGCTGGCCTGCCGAGGGCAGGGGGTGCTGGCTGGCTGCAGGGGTGAGGCGTGTGGAGCACAGCTGCCAGGCTTGTGGTATGCACAGACTTGGCCTTGATCTTGGATGCTGTCCTAGGAGGCTGATCGGACCTGCCTTCCTGGAGTAAGGAGCCAAGCTGTAGGGCCCCAGCCAGAGACAGACAGAGTCGGAAAGTGGGCAGATGGATAAATGGACCACAGGAGGGAATCTGAGGCCTGCCAGGGCCTTGCTGCTGTTCCAGAGAGCGGCTCCAGGGCCGGCAGCATCAGCATGTGGGAGCCATCAGACATGGGAGCCTCTCTGAGATGCAGCACCTCGGGCCCCCCCACCCCTGACCTACTGAACCAGAGCCTGGGCATTCACTGCGCGCGATGTTCAAAACGGCTGTGGAAAATGCGTGCCATGAACAAGCTATGCGTGGGTTTCAATACGTTTTCACACCAAAATAAACTTTCATTTCATTTTTCCACACACTTTTGGAAGTTCCCCCTTACGTGCAAGTCTCAGAGGCATTTTCCAGGAGCTTTCTGGACCCCGATGAGGGCTTCGCGTGCCTATGGCTGGGATGATGCTGCTCACAGCAGGCTCCTCTCCTGGGCTGGAAGGCACCTTGTGAGGTCAGTCCAGCTGTTTCCAAAGCTGCAGGTGGGGGAGCAGCCCTGGCTTCTCAGGTGCATCCAGCCGTTAAGTTCGCAAGTGCTTGTGGTAGTTCCATGCTAGGCATGAGAGAGGCAATAACAAGCAAACACCGGACATGGCCCTCTGTCCTCTTGGTGATTCAGGCCAGTGAGCCTGACCGGTAAGGTTTCCCAGGGAAGCACTGTTTGAGCTGCATTAGGAAGAGGTCCCTTTGGTGAAAAGCGTGGAGAAACAGATTCCAGACAGTGAGAGCAGCCCATGCAAAGGCCCTGCGGTAAGACAGGGCACGACTGGTTTATAAAATTCAAAGGCCAATGTGGCTGGAGGGGGGGGCAGAGTAGAGAAGTCCATTGTATCTGACAAGGCAAATGGAAGAATCTCCAGTGAGCCAGAGGTCCCCGGCGCCGGCTACATCCTTGCCTATAGGTTTCAGAAGATGCTAGAATGTCCACCACGAGCGGGGCTTGGGCTTCAGCTAGACTGGCTTTGAGCCTGGCCCCAAGCCTCATGCCTGTTGCAGCTGAGCTGTCAGTGTGGCCTGTTTGTTGTTTCTCATTTGAGAAGTGCAGGGCTGCAAGAAGTGATGTGTTTGCCTGGGCCGGGAGGGGGTCCCCTAAGGCTCCGTGGAGGATTTACTTTAGTTAGGATACATAGGAGGCCACTGTTGAAAAGCAAACCCAAACACAGTGGCTTAAGCCAGAAATCATCTCATTTGTCTCTCATGAAAGTCTGGCTAGATAGCCCAAGGTTACAGCAGCTCGGAGTGGGGGCGGGGGCAGGGGCAGGGGCAGGGGGATGGCGGTTGTCTCCTCCCTTGTAGAACACCATCCTCGACACATGGCCTCCATTTCTCATCATCCAGCATGGTCCCTCCTGCTCCTGCCATCACGTCTGCACCTGCTTCCTTCTAAGGCACCATCTAGATGTTGCAGGTGGCACTTTTGCTCCTATCTCATTGGCTAAAATGAGAGAGGCAAGAGAGGCTGGGAAATGTAGTGGTTTTTTTTTTTTTTTTTTTTTTTTTTTTTGACAGGCAGAGTGGATAGTGAGAGAGAGAGACAGAGAGAAAGGTCTTCCTTTTACCGTTGGTTCACCCTCCAATGGCCACCACGGCTGGCGCGCTGCGGCCGGCGCACCGCACTGATCCAAAGGCAGGAGCCAGGTGCTTCTCCTGGTCTCCCATGGGGTGCAGGGCCCAAGCACTTGGGCCATCCTCCACTGCCTTCCCGGGCCACAGCAGAGAGCTGGCCTGGAAGAGGGGCAACCGGGAAAGAATCCAGCGCCCTGACCGGGACTAGAACCCAGTGTGCCGGTGCCGCTAGGTGGAGGATTAGCCTAGTGAGCCGCGGCGCCGGCTGGAAATGTAGTCTTAAGCTAGGCAGCCATGTGCCCAGCTGGAAAGTCAGTGACTAAGTAGGATCAGGAGAATGGATGCTGGGGGTTGGGGGGGGGGGCGGGAAGCAACTGATAGCCTCACCGCAGTCGGAAGGAAAAGTTGGAGCCAGGGCAGCCAGGGGACTCTCCGGGGTTCTCCGTGTGGATTTGAGCTGCCTGGCCTCCTCCATTGAATTCAGCAGAGTAGGGCTCCCTCCTGCTCCACAATCTGCCCAGCTCCTGCCAACCTCAGGAAGTGGACCCAGCCTGCAGGGGCTTCTGTAGTATGGGGCTGCAGCCACGGCAGGAGGACCAGGCCTTGGCCTCCTCCCCCGCCCCCCACCTCCCACCATGCACTGGGCTCTGGCCGGGCCAGCTTGGGAAGAGGTAGGAGCCTGACACTGACCTCCTGAGGGCCGTCCACTTGCACCCTTGCAGCAGCCAGGGAGGCCAGTCTGGTGTGGGCAGTGGGCTGCTGGCCCCGCTCCTGAGCCAGGGCGAGGGGTGGTCCCCCAGTCAAGCAGCAGCCAGAGCATCTCAGGGTCTCTTTTCCATCCGATTGTCTGACCTCGAGAAGGCCAAAGCCAACAGCAGCAGATTCTGGAGGCTTGCATCCCACCCACTGCCTGGGCTGCTTGTCCCAGTCCTCCCTGTCGGGGCCTCTGCCCGCCACTCCTGTTTTCTGTGAGTGGGATTAGGGGTGTGGGTGAAGCAGGGGTTACAGCAGACCAGGCTTTCTCAGCGTCGGCACTGTTGACCACTGGGGCTGGAGAGGTCTTGGTGGGGGTGGGGAGCTGCCCTGCACACCGCAGGACGTGGAGCAGCCTCCCTGGCCTTCCACCCACTGGAGGCCATGGCTCCCACCCTCGCCCCCTCCTCCTCGCTCCCACCCGCCCCAGTTCCCAAAAGTCTGCAGGGACTGTAGCAGGAAGCAAAAGTCTAAAACTAAAAACCACTGGCGCTGGTTCAGGAGGTTCTGATTTAGCAAAGGAAGAAGCCAGGGATGGATGAAAGGAGAGAGAGTGAATGAGAGAGAGAGAGAGAGAGGATGGAGGAGCAGGATGGGACAGACACAGGTGCAGAGAGGAAAAATAAGGAAGGGGAGTTGCTGAGTGAAAAGTGAGCTAAAAAGAGAAAAGAACTAACAGGAGCCAAAGAGAGAGGCAAACGAAGGGGACCGCGAGGGTTGGGCCCCCAACGGGGTGGGTGGCAGGAGGGGTGTGGCCGGCAGGCAGGCAGGCAGGCCCTCAGGACTGCGCCCCTGGAGCTGGAACGCGCTGGGGCTGTGCTCCACAGCGAGGCCTTGGCACCCCCACCTCCTCCCAGCTGGAGAGCACCTAGCGGTCATTCCTAAGAGCGGGCCAACAGACCAGCCTCCAGAAGTTGCCTCCAGGTCTCCAGCTGTTGTGCTTTCTTAGCAGGGTTGGGAGTGGGACATGGTGCCTCCTCAGTGATTCTCCAAGTCTCAGTTTTCACCTCCAGAGAACGGGCCATTGCTGAAGAGAAAGCATGGAGCATGACCACTTACTTCTCATCTCCGCTCACTCCCTGAAGCTCACTGAGATGTTAATGGTAAGGCAGGAGGACAAGAGGAGCAAAACTGTGGCTTCCGGGTCTGCTGCCTGCTGCTAATAGTGAGATGCACCTGCTGGGAAGGTCGGGTTCCGCCCCAGGCCAAGAGACTGCATCTGGTGACAACCTTCCCTCCTGCCAACAGTCCTGAGGACATCACACAGCCAGAGGCAGGGAACACTAGAGACCAAACTGGCTTGCAGGGCAGACCTCACTTCCACATAACCACATTCACACAGATGGATTAATCCACTTCTTCAAGGTGGCACCCTTAATAGCTCATAAAGGAGATTAAATTTCCACCAGAGTGTTGGAGGAGACCAACATGATTCAGATCACAGCATGGGACCATGAGCAAAGTTCTGGAAGCCAGAAAGGGGATGGCCTGTCACTCACCTCGTGGAAGAGGCTGCACAGTGCCTGGGGTGGGGCTGGGAGGCCAGGCAAGACCGCCAAGGAAGCAGGCTGCTTTGAATGCGGCTTCCTTGGAGGGCCCAGCAGGTGGAAATGCCAGCTGCCTCTCAAGGGGTGCAGGATGGAGCTGGGGGCAGCGGGTCAGGAAGCATCGAGAGCCCCAGGTCCCCATCCACTTCTTGCAAAACTGGACATGCCTTCCCCAACCTCACAGAAAATTAAAAAAAAAAATTATTTATTTATTTATTTGGAAATCAGAGAAAGAGAGAGAGCTTCTGTCCACTTCCTAAATGGTTGCAATGGCCAGAGCTGAGCCAGGCTGAAGCCAGGAGCCAGAAGCCTCTTTGGGTCTCCCACATAGCTGCAGGGGCCCAAGGACTTGGGCCATCTTCTACTGCTTTCCCAGGCCATAGCAGAGAGCTGGATCGGAAGTGGAGCACCCAGGACTCAAACCGTCACCCACAAGGACACCCATGTGCGATGCCTGCACCACAGATGGCAGCTTAACCCGACTGAGCGACAGTGCAGGCCCCAGCTGGCTTTCTTACAACGAGGTCCCCAAGCAAGGCTAGGAATTCAGGGTGAGTCTGCACATCGAATGGCATGTTTCCCAGAGCCCTTGCCCAATCAGCATCAGTCACTGAAAGTAGGGCTGGAGTCCCCAGGAGAAAACACCCACAGATCCTGACACTTAAGGGTTTCTCAAAGAAAAGTGTGTCGACTACCAGGTCTGGCACAAGCCCTGTTCAGGTCGTCAGAGATTCAGACTTAATTATAAATACACAACCACCACAGCACATACAAGAGTAGACCCAAGGCATTACATCACTTAGTCATGTGGCAGCCCTGCAGTTAGTGAAAGCACACTCTGTGATGTTCCCACACAATAAAATCACCCAAGGATGCATCTCTCAGGACATATCCTGAGACTATGCTGTCTTGTTGAGCCCTACTCAGAACAGTACTGACACACTGTGGAAACAGGAATAAGGTGCTATAAGAAGGAAGTCACAATCGCAGAATAAGAAGAAGTTAAAACTGTGATAGTCACCTAGGCAGTATCCTTGCTAAAGATATTTAAGCCGCGTCTAAGCATTATCCAACTTCTGGTCTCTACCAGACACAGAGGATAGAGGAATGAACTAACTCACATCAAGAGGAAGCAATGGATACATCCAGAATGTAGAACATTCTGCAAGTCTTGCCTGGACCCTTAGAAGGTCGACGTCACAGGGGAACAAAAGGATAGGAGTCCTATGGAAGATGTTAAAAAGACCAAGGCGATCCAACAACCAAATGGACTAGACTGGATTCCAGTTCAAACTGATGGGCCATGGGGCGGGCACTGTGGTGCAGGGGGTTAAGCCGTGGCTTGAGATGCCCGTATGCCGGATGAGAGTGCCAGTTTGAGTCCCAGCTACTCTGCTTCCTGTACAGCTCACTGCTAATGTGCTTAGGAAGCAGTGGATGATGGCCCAAGTGCTTGAGTTCCTGCCACCCATGTAGGAGCCCCAGATGGAGTTCCAGGCTCCTGCCTTTGGCCAAGCCCAACCCCAGGTTTTGTGGCCATTGGGGAGTGAACCAGTGAAGAACTCTCTCTCTCTGTGTCACTCTACTTTCCAAATAAATAAATAAATCTGTTTTAAAAAATAAACCTGACCAGCTACAAAAGAAATTCTGAGCAAAATTAAGGAAATTTGAATACAGACAAGCTATGACCGTTATTAGGGGATTTTTCAGTTTGTAAGAGGTGTGATAATGGTGGTATCATTATGTATAAAACCCTTAATTTTAGGATCTGCAGGCTAAAGTATTTAATGGCCAAGTATAATGTTGTCAGTGCGGTCTACAAGTGTCTTTCAAATGTTTCTGCCAAAATACACAGGCAGTCCATTTGTAATTAGCGGCTGCTCATTCTAGTTCTGCACTGATCCAGTAGGAATCAGTCACACCCTCTGAGCACCTGCCACCACTAGAACAGGTTGTGAGCACAAAACACACTCTGAATTTCAACACTTAGCACAAAGAATCTAAAGCATCACATTAATGATATTACAATCATTTCATGTAGAAACAATATTTTCAAATAAATAACATTTGTTACTAGAGTTAATTTCACCTCTTTCTTTTATATATATATATATATATATATATTTTTTTTTTTTTTGGACAGGTAGATTGGATAGTGAGAGAGAGAGACAGAGAGAAAGGTCTTCCTTTTGCCGTTGGTTCACCCTCCAATGGCCACCACGGCTGGCGCGCTGCGGCCGGCGCACGGCGCTGATCTGAAGGCAGGAGCCAGGTGCTTATCCTGGTCTCCCATGGGGTGCAGGGCCCAAGCACTTGGGCCATCCTCCACTGCCTTCCTGGGCCACAGCAGAGAGCTGGCCCGGAAGAGGGGCAACCGGGAAAGAATCCGGCGCCCCGACTGGGACTAGAACCCGGTGTGCCGGTGCTGCTAGGTGGAGGATTATCCTATTGAGCCGTGGCACCGGCCTCTTTTTTTTACTTTTTAATGTGGCTACTGGACAGTTTAAAATTGCACACATGGTTCATATTATATTTATTTTTAAAAATGATTTATTTATTTATTTATTTGAAAGGCAGGGCTACAGAGAAGGAGAGAGAGAGAGAGAGAGAGAGAGAGAGAGAGAGAGAGATGTTCCATCTGCTGGTTCACTCCCCAAGTGGTCACAATGACCAGATCTGAGCTTTTCCAAAGCCAGGAGCCAGGAGCTTCTTCTGGGTCTCCCACATGGGCGCAGGGGCCCAAGGACTTGAGCCATCTTCCACTGCTTTCCCAGGCCACAGCAGAGAGCTAGATTGGAAGTGGAATAGCCAGGACACGAACCGGCGCCCATATGGGATGCCAGCACTGCAGGTAACGGCTTCACCTGCTACACCAAAGCACTGGCCACATCGTATTCTATTTCTAACAAACAGTCCTAACCCAGATGAAGGGAAAACGATATTAAGGTACTTTTTCAACTTTTCTGGATAGCTGCGATTCTCTTAATAAAGAGAAAGTGACTACAAGGTAGTAGAACTTCTTTTTAATCAATTGGGTGCTTGAGAGATCAAGTTTAGAAAATCCTCTTTAAAGTAGGAGAAGGGGCGGACATTTGGTCTAGCAGTTAAGATGCCACTGGGATGCCTGCATTCTCCATTAGAGAACCTGATTAGAGACCCCACCCTGCCACCCATTCCAGCATCCTGGTGATGTACACTCTGAGAGACAACAGGCAATCGATCACTCAAGGGCTCACACCACCACGGGAGGCCTGGATGGAGTTCTTGGCTCCTGGTTTTGTCCTAGCCCAACCCCAACCAGCTGTTGCAGGCATTTGAGGAGCAAATCAACAGATGCGAGCTGTCTATCTCTTTGCCTCTCAATAAAATAAAATATATCATTTATTTAAAAGGATATAGGATAAGAAGACAAAAGGCAAACATTAGAAAATCAGAGGGCTGGGGCTGGCAGGGTGGCACAGTGGGTAAAGCTGCCATCTGCAATGCCAGCATCCCATATGGGCACCGGTTTGAGTCCCAGCTGCTCTACTTCCAATCCAGCTCCCTGAAAATATGTCTGGGAAAGCACCAGAAGGTGGCCTAAGTGCTTGGGTCCCTGAACCCATGTGGGAGACCCAGAAGAGGTTCCTGGCTCCTGGCTCCTGGCTCCTGGCTTTGGATTGGCCCAGCTCTGGCTGTTGCACCCATTTGGGGAGTGAACCAGTGGATGAAAGCTCCTTCTCTCTCTCTCTGTCTCCCTCTTTCTCCTCTGTCTCTCTGTAACTCTGCCTTTCAAATAAATAAATAAATCTTAAAAAAAAAAAAAAGGATGCAACCAAAGATCAAAAAAAATCAGAGGACAAATCTCAGTGACCCTAACCAAAAAGAACATAATTAGCATAGACAGGAAGAAAAGGACATGAGCTTCATACTGAAGTGTGGCTCTAAGAAACCAGAAGGTAAATGAAGAAATATACAAACCAATGCATTTGAAGAAAAAAAACATTCTAAAGAATTTTTAGAGAGGAAGGAAAAAAAAGGCCACATATGAAGGCCTAGAAATAAAAAAGTCACTGAGCTTCTCCATAACCACACAAGAAGCTGGACTACAAAGAAAAAAAACTCTCAAAATTCTGAAGGAAAAAAAAAATCCTAGTTAGAATTGGATACCCAGCCAAACTATCACTAAATCTTGAGGATATTTTTACATGTCCAAAGTCTCAAGACTTCTTCCTCCCTCACTTCAGTTCTCAAAAAACTGTTGAAGGAGGTACTCCATCAATCAGGGAAGTAAACGAGGAAAGATAGTTGGCATTGAACTCAGGAAACAGAGGCTCCAATTAGGAAGGAGGCGCAGGGACTCCCGATGAATGAAGACGGGTTTCTCCAGGCTTGAAAGCAGCAGGTGCAGAAAGGTGGCAGATTCTGCAAGAAAATAAAGGTGAGCCTGACAGTTAAGGCTTCAGAGGGGAGTTTACAACTGCAGCAGGGAGTCTGGGAGTGAATTAGTGCTAGGAACACACAAAACTAAGCAGACTTAAAAGACCTAGAAAACATGCAGGAAAGACACAATGACAAAAGCATGTTATGTGACATCTATGCATTCTTTGTCATGAAGCACTGAGTTGAGATCCAACTCCATCTATTGGGAGCAGAGGGAAAAGCATCCATATGTTGGGGTAGAACAGGGTTAATCCTCATCTGTGGTCATGGAAAGAGAATCAATAACAACTAACATTGTTCAATTATCACGGGATAATTAAAATAATTTTTAACATTTTTTTATTTTAGAAAAGTGGAGGGAAAGTAGCAAGAAATAAGTTGAAAGTCGGAAAGAAATTGCCTCTGGGGCCTGGGGCTGGGGAAGGGAGGAACAGGTAATTGTTTTCCACTGCAATCTGTGTAGTACTATTTGACTTTCTGAAGGCATTCATGGCTAAGCTGCCACCTGCAATGCCAGCATCCCATCTGGGCACTGGTTTGAGTCCCGGCTGCTCCAGTTCTGATCCAGCTCCTGGCTCATGTGGCTGAGAAAGCAGCAGAGGAAGGCCCATCTAGGAAGTAAACCAGTGGATGGAAGATTCTCTCTCTCTCTCTCTCTCTTTCTCTTCCTTCTCTTCCTCCTCCTCCTCCTTCTCCTCCTCCTCCTCTTTCCCCTTCTCTCCCTATAACTCTTTCAAATAAATAAATAAATCTTAAAAAATAAAAACAAAAAAGATAAGACAAGAAAATCTACATTGGCCAGGGCAAGGCGAATGCCTGCCCAGAACCAGGGTGTCACTGCCTGTCAGCTGTCTACGTCAGCGCCTCCGGATGCAGCCAAAGGGAGCCTCTTTGGAGAAACGTTATCCTGCCTTACCCCCGTGACTCATAGGTCACCATTGTTTCCACACCCCTGCCACTCTCCTGCCATGGGGCTGTGTGTGCTGAGACCGGGAGCAGCAGCAGCGGCTTTCTCGGCCTCTTTGTTCACTGCCCTGCCTCCCTCCCATCCCCAGGGGTTCAGGCTTCCTTGCCAGGGACCAGGTGTCAGGCACGGGACACTGGGTGCCAAGAAGGATTACGAAAAACAATCTTAAAATACTGCTATCCATTGTGGAAATTCAGAATCACATGGGTGAGCAGGAACCGTGAGATCAACTTGCCAGGATCTCCAATAGGTAAACACCTACCCTTTGCCTGAACGCTTTCAATGGCGGGAAATGCAGTGCCTTTGGGGGTGGGTACTGGAGTGAGGGTCTTTTGGGAGTTCCCTGGCCCTAGGCAGGGCAAAGCCCTTCGAGCATCAAGGAACCCGCGGGTTCTATACGGTGAGGGTCAGAGTAAGAACAGAGATCTCGGAAGAACCCAGGCCTGCCTGGCCCCGTCTCTGTCCCCTCCCCGTGTGCTATGACTGGATTGCTGGCACTCCTCTAAAATTGTTGTTGAAATGTGATTCCCAGTGCAAGAGTATTAGCAAAGGTAGCTATGGGGCCAGCGTGTGGCATAGCAGGTAAAAGCGCCATCTGTAATGCCGACATCCCCTCTGTGCACCGGCTCATGTCCCGGCTGCTCCACTTCCAATCCAGCTCCCTGCCAATGGTCTGACAAAGCAGCAGAGGATGGCTCAAGTCCTTGGGCCCCTGCACCCATGTGGGAGACCCAGAAGAAGCTCCTGGCTCCTAGCCTTGGCCTAGCCCAGCCCTGACCATTGTGGCCATCTTGGGGGTGAACCAGTGGGTGGACGATCTCTCTTTTTGTCTCTCCCTCTCTCTCTGTAACTCTGACTTTCAAATGAATAAACAAATCTTTAAAAAAGGAAAGAAACATGGCACTGTGACATAATGGGTGAAGCCGACTGCAGTGCCGGAATCCTTCAAGTCCTGGCTGCTCCTCTTCTGATCCAGCTCTCTGCTGTGGCCTGGGAAAGCAGTGGAAGATGGCCCAAGTCCTTGGGTCCCTGCACCAATGTGGGAAGCCCAGGAAGAAGCTCCTGGCTTTGGACTGGTACAGCTATGGCTATTGAGGCCATTTGGGGAGTGAACCAGCAGATGAAAGACCTCTCTCTCTGTCTCTCTGCCTCTGCTTCTCTGTAACTTTGCCTTTCAAATAAATAAATAGAAAGAGAGAAAGAGGAGAGAGAAAGAGAGAGAGAGAGAGAGAAAGAAAGACAGCCTTTGAGAGGTGGTTGATCCTGGGGGCCCTGCCCTCATGAGTAGGATCAGCATCCTTACACAAGGGTCCCAGTTCTGCCAAGTGAGGTTACAGGGTTTGTCACTCCAACTCTCATGGGAGGAAGCCAAGAGCAGCCCTCAGTAGACGTGAATCCTGCAGCGACTTCACCTTGGACTTCCCAGCCACCAGAAATGTTAGAGGTGAATGTCTATTGTTTACAAGTGACCTCATCTGTGCCATTTTGTGATAGCAACACAATGGAGCCAAGACACACACCTTCTGCCTTCTCTCTGCACACTCTTGTCCTCTCCCTGTCCACCAGCTCCTGCACAGCCACAGAGGCTACCTCACTGCATCAGCTCGTCTCCTGGGTCCACCTGGGTTCAGGCTTCCTCCACTAGTCCAATCGGCTTTGCCAAGGTGGATCACACAGTTCGAAGACCAGGACGTAGGCAGACCCCTCTTCAGTAGGGACTGTGGGCAGGGAAATCATTTCAAATGCATGCACCACACTCACCCTTCTCTCCCTCCCACGCCATGCAAATTCCCGATGGCTTTAGCAAATACTGACCGAGTATCTCCAGGAAGGACACTGCGAGTTTGTGGGTGGAGGAACGCGGCCCGCATGTGTGACCCTGGGGAAGGTGCCGCTCCTCTGCGGAACTCAGCTGTCTCCTCTGGAACATGACGAGGACCAGGTTTCAACGATGAGATCAGAAATTCTAACCCAGGGAGAACTCAGAACCACACAGGGGATTTTTAAATGACATTCTGATAGCCATCACCCCTCCACCAGGCAAAGCTTCCGGACAGTTGGACAAACCCCCAGGGGATTCTCAACCAGAGTTGAGAACCATTGGGTGAAAATTTGGTCACAGATTGTTGCTGATATTTGATGGTTACAGTGGTGCTCGGCTTGCAACAGGCTCCATACAGCGGTACTTATCAGAAGTTCAAGGAAAGGGGCCAGCGCTGTGGCATAGTGGGTCAATCCACCACCTGCAGGACACCGGTCCAAGTCCTGGCTGCTCCACTTCCGATCCAGCTCTGTGCTATGGGAAAGCAGTAGAAGATGGCCCAAGTCTTTGGGCCTCTGCACCCATGTGGGAGACCCAGAAGAAGCTCCTGGCTCCTGGCTTCAGATCGGCATAACTCTACCTCTGGTGGCTATCTGGGGAGTGAACCAGCTGATGGAAGACTTCTATCTCTCTCTCTGACTCTGCCTCTCTGTAAATCTACCTTTCAAATAAATGCATACATCTTTTAAAAAAAAGTTCAAGAAAAATGGAATGAAGGAACCAGTTTATTATGGTGCAAAAAATTTTGAAATCCATACTTAAGAGAGATCCTCTAAAAGCCCATAGAGAATGCATATTACGGAAAAACCAGGCGTGGATTTCAATTTTTGTACACCAGTGTGAACACTTCTTTGAATTCCTGCTTTCCATGAGCCTTGTGAAGTCCCCTCGTGGGTGCTGCTCCAAGGACACAGGTGGGTTTGGGGTGCGGAGGGGCTCTAATTGGGCTGGAATGAAAGGTTTGCCCAGAAGCAGGGGCAGAGAGATACTGGAGGGAGAGGCCGCTGGCAGTTAAGGAGGAATCTTGGAGTTGTGCTTCTTTGGAGAGGGAGCAAACGGATTTCTCCGATTCCCTTGAAAAAAAAAAGGTATTTATTTATCTTCATTTTATTTGAAATGCAGAGAGAGAGACAGAGAGAGAGAGAGAAAGAGAGAGAGAGAGAAATCTTCCATCCGCTGGTCCACTCCCCAAATGCCCACACAGTTGGGACTGGGCCAGGTTGAAGCCAGGAGCCTAGAACTCCATCCAGGACTCCCACAGGGAGTAGCAGGGACCCAAGCACTTGACCCATCATCTGCTGCCTCCTAAGGTGTGCATTAGTAGGAATCTGGATTCGAAGCAGAGCAAGCCAGGACTCAAGTTAGGCATCCCAAGAGGTGGCTTAGCAGCTGTGCCAAGTGTCCACCCCTGTCCGAGTCCTTTTGTACCCCCTCCACCGTGGGAGCCTGGCGGAGGGAGGACTGCCCTGCCACGTGGAGATCTTGGGAGTCTGAAACACCGAGGCCCCTCCCCCAAATCCTGAGACCTAGGAAGCTGATGAAACACCAGTTTTTACCTGCCGCGCAGGAACTGGTATTTCTCCTTCACTAGTTACTGAGAGGCTTGAAGGAGACAAGCATTGGAAAGCACCAGGTGCGTCTAAGGCACTATTCATGTCAGATCCACTTGCAGGTAAATCACAGGTACGTAGCAGCCTCAAGTTTCCCTGAAGGAGCCAGAGAAGGAGGGCACTAAATTGCTCAGCTCTGACCTGGAACATGAAGCCGCCCAGTCATGGTTCTTCCAGGACCTTCAAAGAGTCGTTGCTAAGCCCTCTTGGGGGAGGAAGGAATGAGAGCAGTGTGCCTCCTGCCCCTGCGATACAGACATGGAGCAATGGCGGGTGCCCTGCACGCTGCCCTCTGAAGCAAGGAAGAAGCAGAGCCCAGCCCAGGGCCACACAGCGCGCCAAGGGGCCAATCCTGGAATCTGAGGCCATCCTGCCACAGTCCTTTCCCACTCTTTCCATGAAACCTCCAGAAAGCAAGTTGGCAGCTCCAGATGTGAGGTCACCTGCCAGGCAGGGGAGAGCAGGGAGGCAGGCTGGGGAGGGGCGGGCAGGTTCCACACCCTGAGACTCCCCTAGGAGGATAATGGGGAAGCAGCTCCCAGGGGAGGAGTGCAGGAAGAAAAGCCTTCTCCTGGACTCAGGTCCTGGGGTAGAGAATCAGGGGTGGGATGGGGAGGGCTCTGTGACCAGAGAGCACCTTCACTGGCTCGAGGGAGGACGCTTGTGTGGTCAGGAGGCACCCACGGGGGGGAGCAGTCTCATCTGAGAAGAACCCTCAGGGCTGGACAGATGTCGTCCTGTGCCCCCGTTGCTCCCCTCCGTCTCTCAGTGTGCGTCTCTCTGTCCCTGCCTGCCTGCCTGATCCCCTGCCCCGTGCCCCTGTCTCTCTGTCTTGCTCCACTCCTCTCTACTGTCTGACTTTCCCGTGTGACCATGCTTTCTGCTCCCTGGCACCTGTGTATGAAGGCCATGAACTTGTCTCCTGCAGGCCTCCAAGCACAGGAGGTGTAACTGGCCAAGGCCCCCATCATGCCTCTAAAATCCATTACCACGTTTGTGCCTGGCTCTGGGCTGCTCCCAGCCAGGGGCCGCGTGCAGCCAGCTTAGCCAGGCGGGTCCATTCCTGCGAAGCTATGGCGCCAGGCCTCCCCTTGCTTGCACCGCCACCTGCAATGCCAACATGTCCTCTGACCAGCTGCTCCACTTCCAATCCAGCTTGCTGCTAAAGTGCTTGGGAAAGCAGTGGAAGATGGCTCGAGTGCTTGAACCCCTGGAGTTCCTGGCTCCTGGCTTCAACTTGACCCAACTCCGGCCATTGTGGCCATTTGAGGAGTAAACCAGCAGATGAAAGATCTCTCTCTCTGTCTCTCCCTCTTTCTTTCTGTATCATGCCTTTAAAATAAATAATAATAATAATAAAAGAGGGGATGAGAACAAAGACAGAGGAGTGTCTCCTCTAAGTCCCCTGTGAAGTGCCCAGCACAGAGCCTGTCGCGGAGAGGGAGCCCAGTGGACAGAGTAAGGCAGCACATAACAGCATACAGACGATGGCAGACCACAGACATGACAAGGATCCCATAGAACTGCAAAGGAGCTGCAGAATTCCTATCGCCTGGTGGCATGGTGGCCACTGTGGTGTCATCATAGTACACTGCATCCCTCCCATGTCCATGATGGCACGGTGTAAACAAATCTGCTGTGCCACCCAGCTGCACCTGCAGGACCTGCAGGACCTGGTGCTTGGCAGGAAGAATCAATGACCACGTTATCGGTTTATGCATTGACTGTAGAGTACTTTCTGTCATCAGAGTATGTTCCTTCTACTTATGAAAAATGAGTTCACTGGAGCTGGCACTGTGGTGTAGCAGGTAAAGCCACTGCCTGCGATGCTGACATTCCATATGAGCACCGGTTTGTGTCCCGGATGCTCCAGTTCTGACCCAGCTCCCTGCTAACGCGCCTGGGAAAGCAGCAGAAGATGCCGAGTGCTTGGACCCCTGCCTCCTACATGGGAGACCCAGATGAAGCTTCTGACTTCAGCCTGGCTCAGCCCTGGCCATTGTGGCCACTTGGGGAGTGAACCAGTGGATGGAAGATCTCTCTCTCTCTCTATCTCTTCCGTTCTGTCTGTAACTCTGAGTTTCAAAATAAATAAATCTTTTTAAAAAAATAAGCAAATAAAAAAAAAAAGCCAGCCTCCTGGGAAGCTGTGTGTCCTGTTCATCCCCAGAGCCTCACATGTCCCATGTTCTCAGCATGGAAAGGCCACATCGAGTGATTGACCCACACCACGTACCCTTGCGTAAGTCGCTCCGTGATGCTCACACCACGACGAAATCGGTGAATGGCATGCTACTCAGAGCAGATCCCGGAGTGGCTGCGGTGCTGGCTGTTAGCACCACCTGTGGATCAGCAGCCCGTGGCCGCAGCCTGGGGGCTGCGGGACACTGCCTGCCAGGGTAGGTGGGGCTGTTTTATGGCTGGCACACGGAGCACACCTGCTGGGAGAATCCTGTAGGCCTTGGACCCACAGCAGCCCCTTCTGACCGACGCCACTGCGGACATACTGCGTGGAATTTTTCGACGGCCTCAGATTCCCTTCTGTGCTGGCCGGCGTCAGGCACAGAGCCCCATGGGTCAGCTGGGTGTTTTTGCTCAGCAATGTGATCCTCGCGAAGCCTTTGTAGGGATCCACCCCACTTAATAGCCTCGTCCTGTTGCCAGGACCTAGTCCTTGCCCGGGAGGGGAGGGAAGGCTCCCCTTTAGCTACAGAGCCATCCCAGACGGGGGGCATGTGGAGCGCAGGCCAGCCCTTGGAGCAGGCTTTGGCTTTGGGCAGTCTCAGAACGGCAGGCACCAGTAGAACTGCACAGCTCTTGCTGCCCTGGACCCCTGCCTTTGTCGCGGCTGTTACAGGCTGCCCAGAACAGCAACAAAATGGGGATCTGAACTGACTCGTGTGCGGTGTCCACACCCCGAGTGGAGCAGCTCAGCCGGCCAGAGCTGCAGGCGAGGGGATCAAAGACTGTGGAGTTTCTGCCTCCAGGTCTGGCCACAGTCCACGAGCTGGGGCAAGAACACGTGTAAAACATGGAAGCAGTCCGGTCGGTGCTCAGGGCCCTTGAACCCTGCCCCGTGGGCAATGGCCAGGGGAGTGTAGGAGACAATAAGTTATGTTCTTCTGAAACCCAGACACTGCTTCTTCCTCTCTGGGGTGGACCAAACCTCACTGCCCACCGCTACCCGGCTGGCACAATACAGCAGGCGACAGTGGGGCGACATGCTGGTACTTGCTTACCTGCTGTCTCTCTGGGCAAGGAGACAGTCCTAGTTTATAGGGTCTGTCCATCTCATAAATATTCCTACTCTGACCCATTTTAAGCTCGCAATATGATGCTATAAAACATGGAGTGGGGGGATGGCGTTGTGGCTCAGTGGGTTAAGTTGCTGCCTGCAACTCTGGCATCTCCTATGAGCACTGGTTTGAGTCCTGTCTGCTTCACTTCAGATCCAGCTTCCTATTAATGAGCCTGGGAAAGCAGCAGCAGATGGCCCAAGTCCTTGGGCTCCTACCACCTATGTGGAAGACCTGGACGAAGCTCCTGGCTTCTGGCTTTGGCCTGACCCAGCCCTGGCTGCTGCAGCCTTTTGAAGGGTGAATTGGTAGATGGAAGATCTCTAGCTTCGTTAGTCTGCCTTTCAGATAAATGAATAAATCTTTAAAACAAAACAAAATAAACCATGGAGATGGGAAGAGAAAACGTGGTAACACATCATTCTATGGTATTTTCACCACATACCTACAGTAGATGCAAAACAGCCTAACGCATAAATATAATAGAAACATGCACAATAATTAAGAAGTGATGCATTTTAAGCACTTGTGACCTTTATTCTTTTTTAAAGATTTATTTATTTATTTGAAAGTCAGAGTTACACAGAGAGGAGAGGCAGAGAGAGAGAGAGAGAGAGAGAGAGGTCTTCCATCCACTGGTTCACTCCCCAGATGGCTGCAATGGCCAGAGCTGTGCTGATCTGAAGCCAGGAGCCAGGAGCTTCTTCTGGGTCACCCATGCGGGTACAGGGGCCCAAGGACTTGGACCATTTTCTACTGCTTTCCCAGGCCATAGCAGAGAGCTGAATCAGAAGTGGAGTGGCTAGGTCAAACCAGCGCCCATATGGGATGCTGGTTCTTCAGGTCAGGGCATTAACCCACTGTGCCACAGCGCCAGCCCCACGACCTTTATTTTTAATACAATTTCATTTTAGATTTAGGTGCTTGAGGTTTAACAAACAGCTTGCAGAATTTCTGGAAAGTTAACTCTTGGCTCCCATGGGCTGGTGTAAATGGGCTCCAGGTCACAGTGAAGCTTTGCCCTGGAGAGAGCTACTCAGGTAGGGACCTGAGCAGATAGAGCGACAAAGAGAGGGGAGCTCCAATCCAGTGGCAGGCAATTATTCTTCATTTTCCTTCCTCCTCAATCACCAACATCAGGTGTTCCAGGCAACCTACAAGAGACTCAGCAAATACAGACATCTGAACTGAACCGTGTGTGATGTCAACACCCCAACAGAGGAGCCCAGCTGGCCAGAGCTGCAGGTGGAGGAATCCAAGACAGAGGAGGAAGCTGCACGTGACTTGAGGTAAACATAGATTGCAATGCAGTTTGCAAACACAGGCAGGAGTGGGTTGGCACAGGAGGCTGGGAGCGAGGAGCAGCCTCGACCTCTGAGGTCTCTAGACGGGTACTCCCGAGACCTGGGCACTTCTGGGATTGACTCCTGACTTTCGGAACCAGAGTCCCCTGGGGATTCTCAGGGCAGTCCCTGCATGGCCAGGATACTCATTTGTCCTCTCACTAGTCTCGAAAGTGAGGAGGGCAGAGTGTCCGGGGAGCAGCTGGGCGCTGCAGCTGGGACACCCTCCCTGGCACCTTGCCTGTGAGCAGGAGAGTGTTGTCTCAAGCAGCCTTGTACGGGAATTAAGAACGTGGGCTCTGCCTCTCGCCATGGGAGTTGGGCAAGTAACAGAACCTCTCTGAGCCTCTGCTTCCAAATGGGGATCATAGTCCTGACCTTAGGGTGTGGTGATGAAGTGAGAGCGTGGGCATCAAGTGTCCTGCTCAGTGCCTGTGGGGTAAGCTCCCTTACAAACCACAGCTGTGCCTATGAAGGTCCGGCAGGGTAGACAGAAGCCCAGAGCTCCCAACTCTGTTTGAACATATCAGAGAGACTTCAAATAAGAGGGGCTTCACTATCTTGAAGATAAGAAACTTGGATCTCACATAAGCAAAAGGGTCCCTGCTGAGGAGTTAAGGACCTGGTGACATTTGGTCGCACCTCTGCCACTGCAAAGAACTTTAGTCTGAGTAGGAGGCACTGTTTGTGACCCGGTGACAGTGACTGTGACCAGATCCCTGGGCCCATTTTGCATTTCACTGCAGCTGCAGGGGAGGGCTGACACCACAGTGCCTGGTTGCCTCTCCGCTCTTCCACCTTAGAGCTTTCTCCAAAATCCAACAGAACGTCTTGCAGCTCAGGGCAAGGCCAGCCAGGGTTTCAGTTGTCTATTGCTGCCTAACACACCAACCCCAACATTACTGTCTGCTATGGTTTCAACATGGTTTTCCCCAACAGTTCATGCGTGGAGCCGTGGTTCCCAATTGAATAGCACTGAGAGGTTGTGGAAGATTTAAGATGTGGTACCTGGGGCCTGGTGTTGTGGTGCAGCAGGTAAAGTCTCTGCCTACAACACCAACATCCCATATGGGAGCTGGTTTGAGTCCTGGTTGCTCCACTTCTGATCCAGCTCCCTGATAATGTGCCTGGGAAAGCAGCAAAAGATGGCCCAAGTGCTTGGACCTCTGCACCCACATGGGAGACCCAGATGAAGCTCCTGCCTCTTGGCTTTGGCCTGGCTCTATCCTGGTCATTGTGGCCAATTGGGGAGTGAACCAGTGGATGGAAGATCTCTCTCTCTCTCTCTTTCTCTCTTAACTCTGACCTTCAAAATAAATAAATAAATCTTTTAGAAGAAAAAAAAAGGTGGTAATAGGAAGTGATTAGGCCATTAATCCCTTCTGATAGATTCTCGTGGGAGTGCATCAGGTCTTGAAGGATTGGATTAGTTACTTTGAGAGCAGAATGCTACAAAGCCAGTTTGGCTTTCTAGACCTAGTCTTTTGCTTCCTGCCTCACCATGTGACCTGTCACATGTGCACCTGCTCCTGCCATGAGGCGCTACCCGCCAGGAGGCCCTCACCAGAAGCTGATATGAATGCCTTGCCCTTGGACCCTCAGAACTCTTGTTACCTGCTCAGCCTCAGTGTTTTCTTACACCAACACAAAGCACACGGAGACACAGGCTTACAGCAACCATGATTTATTTGCTCATGATTCTGCCATTTGCAAAATCACAGGGCTCTGCTCCTCTGGGCATCAGCTGGGCCTGGAATCTCCAAGAAGGTGGCTCAGTCGGGTCAGTTCTCTGTCCACGTGGCCTCCCTGTGGCTACTTTGGTCATTCACAGGATGAGTCTTGGTACTTGGTTTTCTTCTTTTTTAAAAAATCATTTATTTATTTATTTTGAAAGAGTTGGAGGCAGAGGCAGAGAAAGAGCGAGAGAGAGATCTTCCATCCGCTGGTTCACTCCCCAGGTGGCTGCAATAGCCAGAGCTGTGCTGATCCAAAGCCAGGAGCCAGGAACTTCCTTCAGGTCTCCCACGTGGGAAAGGGACCCAAGGACTTGGACCATCTTCCACTACTTTCCCAGACCACAGCAGGGAGCTGGATCAGAAGTGGAGCAGCTGGATGTTATCCCAAGTACTTACTGGGCCCCTCCTTAACCCTTGTGCGAGACTCAGATGGAATTCCTAGCCCTGATTTTGGCCTGGCCCAGCCCTGGCTGTTACAGCCATTTGGGGAGTGAACCAGTGGATGGAAAACCTGTCTGTGACCCTTTGCCTTTCAAACAAGTAGATCAATCTTCAAAAACAAACAAACAGGCTGGTGCTGCGGCTCACTAAGCTAATCCAACGCCTGCGGCGCCGGCACCCCAGATTCTAGTCCTGGTTGGGGCGCCGGATCCTGTCCTGGTTGCTCCTCTTCCAGTCCAGCTCTCTACTGTGGCCCGGGAGTGCAGTGGAGGATGGCCCAAGTGCTTGGGCCCTGCACCCGCATGGGAGACCAGGAGGAAGCACCTGGCTCCTGACTTCGGATCAGCGCAGCACGCCGGCTGTAGCGGCCATTTGGGGAGTGAATCACTGGAAGACCTTTCTCTCTCTCTCTCTCTCTCTCTCTCTCTAACTTTGCCTGAAAAAACAAAACAAACAAACAAACAAAAAAACAACTCAGCAGCAGCTCCTGTCCTACAGGGGGCGCTGTCTTCAGAGTCTGCAGAGGGGCTGCAGCAGGGCAGAGCCCAGAGCTCAAGGCTGCACCTTGATGGCAGGTCTTTAGCTCCACATCCCTTTCTGCTACTCCTTCCTTCCACACCCCAGCTCCAGCACTGGCCTTGCACTGGGGAGCCAAACCAACACACTGAATTTCCTCAATTGCAAAAGCCTGTAAATGGGGCTGTAAAGTGCTGCACCTGGCTCCTGGGGCAGTTGAGTAATCCACGGGGGAACAGGTGTGACGGCGCTGTGTCAAGGGTAGGGGGTGGGGGGGCACCACGAGAGGTCACCGGGAGCAGAGATTTTCCCCAGGGATGCACGGGGATTTGGGAGCTATTGGGGAGGCCCAGCTCTCGGATCATTTGGGGTTGGTGAGAAGACAGTGAGGAGGGTGGGGCATGCCGATGCAAGGTAGACAACAGCACGCCCTGAGAGGGGGCAGATGAGGTGCTGCGCTCCAGGTTCAGGTGCTTGGCACGAGACGGGGTGAGTCAGCGAGTCACCTTGGCCTGCGACAAGGTCCCTCCAGGCCATCCACCGGGCTCTGCAGGGACTCGCCCTTGTGGAACCAAGCCTGCCCCTGGTCTGCCCCGGGAACAGAAGACGGCACAGTCTGCAGCAGGGGCCAGGACTCTAGCTCATGCTCTGTCCTTCCAGGGACCCTCGGATGCCTCCAGTCAGGGCCGGGGACAGGAGCTCGGGGGACAGCACCATGGAGGCTTGCTGAGGGCACAGAGCTGGACACCTGTCCCGGCACCCAGGCATGGGGGCCGGTAATTGTGGGACGCTTCCTGGAGAAACTCACCCAGGAGAAAGAGCAAGGGCATCTGAAGATACTGCACGGACAGAGGCTGTGCCCAGATCGACAGGCGGGGCAGGAAGATCAAGTGCACGGGGACTGGGGTTGGGGGAGGGCGCACGACCCCCTGGTAGGGAGTTTAAAGCAAGGGAGAAAGGGGGCTTAGGATAAACCCTGCTGGTCACTGTGATGGCCAGTGCAAGGTGAGTCTATACTGAGACAGGGAGACTCATTCATTCAACAGACAGGTGGCAGTGCCCTGGGCAGGTGAGGGCCTGTAACTGTCGGGCTGTGGCACCAGGGGACAGGATAGCCTCAGTGTCCTCATCTGTAAAATGGGACGAAAGGTTAATGCTCTTGTGAGGCCCGCATTGTGGTTGAAGCTGCTCGCTGCTTGGGATGCCAGCATCCCATTCGAGCCCTGGCTGCCCTGCTTCCGATCCAGCTCCCGGCAAAGGCACATGGGAAGGCAGCAAAGGCACTAGATGGTGGCCCAAGTACTCCCACCCAGTGGGAGACCCAGATAGTTCCTGGCTCCTGGCTTCAGCAAGGTCATTTTGGGAGTGAAACAATGGATGCTTCAGATTTCTCTCTTTCCCTGCCTTTTGAATAAATAAATCTTTAAAAGGAAATAATGGCATTGTGAAGATTAAAAGACATTAAAAGAGTTGGGAGAAAGGGACAGAATTTACAAGGACACTTGAAAATGTTCACAGAAAATGCAATTAAAACGTTTATTTTGGTGCAAAAAAACTTTCAAAACCCATGCATAGTTTTTATAGTTAACAGGAAACAGGAAAATTTCTCAAGTGCAGATTCTGTTGAAGATATTGATATTCAAAGAAATAACTTTGGACCCATTGCCCAAATTCAGATTTTCTTCAAGTAATTAAAATCAGAAATGTTGATTTTACTGTTGAAAGTTACCTTTTTTTTTTTTTTTTTTGACAGGCAGAGTGGACAGTGAGAGAGAGAGACAGAGAGAAAGGTCTTCCTTTGCTGTTGGTTCACCCTCCAATGGCCAGCGCTGCGGCCGACGCACCATGCTGATCCGAAGCCAGGAGCCAAGTACTTCTCCTGGTCTCCCATGGGGTGCAGGGCCCAAGCACTTGGGCCATCCTCCACTGCACTCCCTGGCCACAGCAGAAAGCTGGCCTGGAAGAGGGGCAACCGGGACAGAATCTGGTGCCCCGACCGGGACTAGAACCCGGTGTGCCGGCACCGCAAGGTGGAGGATTAGCCTAGTGAGCGGTGGCGCCTGCGAAAGTTACATTCATTCTTGGGAAGTCAGAATGAGGTTTGACAATTTAATGTCTACATAAATGACTATATAAAGTATCAAATACAAATACTACTGTAGCAAGAAAATAAATTGGCAGAAATAATTATTCAACCAGTAGAGATAATGAAGACCACCATTTCATATAGTCTGCAAAGACTGAGAAACCATTATAAGACTTTACAGCACACAACTGACTCCAATCCTGGTTCATTACTGTTAGACCTTTTTCTTCAGTATTAGCGGGCCCACATCCTCTCCTGTCCGTTCACCGTGTTTAATATCTGAGCCGCCCCTGGCAGGAAGTGTCCGAGCACGCCAGTGAGCTGCTTTAGTTAGACACAGGTCTTCAACATGGGTTTCATTCACCGCTTCTGGATTTTCCTTTTGTATGGTAAGATTCACCAAGCTGGCCTTCTGTCCCTTTCTCCTTCTGGAAAAATGGTCTAACTGCAAGGTAGCTGTGTAGCGTGAGTACACCAAGGGCAGCAGCTGAGCCATTCTGAAACTGCGAGTCGGGGAACCCGATGATGCTTTCCGGGACTGGGAGCCGCTTCAGACACGCGGGAGCTGCGCCTTCACACTGCTGGCCACGCTCTCCAGCACCACCCTGGCAGGCGGCGTCGTTCCTCTCCAGAGCCTGCCGCCTAGTTTCTCATAATAGGCACTCCCTCAACCTTTTGGAAGACTTTTAGGATGCATGCCTGCATGTCAAATTTTTTTGCATCAAATTTATTTTTTATTCCATTTCTTTTTTTAAAAAAAATTATTTATTTATTTATTTATTTGAGAGGCAGAGTTACAGAGAAGGAGAAGCAAAGAGAGGTCTTCCATCCCCTGGTTCACTCCCAAAATGGCCACGACGGCTGGAGCTGAGCCGATCCAAAGCCAGGAGCCAGGAGCTTCTTCCAGGTCTCCCACACAGGTGCAGGAGCCCAAGCACTTGTGCCATTTCCCACAGCTTTCTCCAGGCCATAACAGGGAGCTGGATCGGAAGAGGAGCAGCCGGGACATGAACCAGCACCCATATGGGATGCTGGCACCGCAGGTTTAGGATTAACCTACTGAGCCACAGCACTGTCCTCTTTCTATTCCATTCTCAATGAACTGCTTTTGAAGGACTATGGTAGATACAAAGCACAAGTCATGAAAAACGGCCAGGGATGAGAGCATCAGGTGTGCCCGAGGGCTCTGTGGCTGTAGGGTTTCCGCCCATTTACATAGCTGTACCCCAGGCTGCACAGCGTTAGCGGAACAGATCAATGGTAAGTCCAGGAGGGGCTGGGGTGGAACAGGGCTGCTGGCTTAGTTCTGGGGCACAGCATGGCCAGAGGCCAGGGGTGCTGTCGGGAAGGGCCCAGTGGAGCCCAAGCGCCCCCTTCGGGGCTCTAAGGGGCGCAGGTGAGGACCCTGCTGATGGTGTCTCACTTGTCAAGGTCTCTGCCCTGGGTTAGAAACTCACTAGGGGCTTCCACAGGGGGATTTTCCTTCCTGTCCCCTGTGATTTCCAAAGCACCTGGGGTCAGCCCACCTGCCTCCCATCCCCCACCTCTCACCACACCCCTGCACAGCACCCCGCCTCTGCCCGTGACCCTTCGCCACCTGGGGGCCTTCCGGGCCCTGCCCTTTTATGTCCTGCCTCTGTCCACCTTCCACCCTTTTCTTGGAAAGCTCCTGGCCGGCTCCACCGGGCTTTATCACCCCCAAGCCCCAACTGTGTGTACTGCGGAAGTCACCCTCTCTGGGCCCCCGTCTCAGCCGCAGCGGGGTCAAGCCTGAATACAGGTAGTGCTCGCAGTGTTGCACACCAGGGCACCTGGGACCTGTGTGGGAGAGAGGGCAGGGAGCAGATACAGAACTGGCCGGGGAACACGCAGGACCCTTTTAAATACATCCATGCTCTCAAGAAAAGATGGGCTTCCCTCTTGACGTCAGAAAACTTGACTCCTAGGCCCTCAGCACTTTGCTTTCTCCAGGAGACTCTGTGTTGAGAAGGGCACCTGGGAACATTCAGCTCCTTTCAGCGGAGGGAGATGGGGGCCAGCTCGGCCTGGGACCACAGGCCCACACCCAGCCCCCGAGCTCGGAATCTGTCCTGGAGACCACACCCTGCCCAGGGAGCCCCGCCTCGCCCCCATCAGCCTGGGAGCCAGGCTGCCTGGATTTGAATCCAGACTCACCATCCTTACCGACAATGTCCCCGTGCCTCAGTTTCCCCATCTGTACAGTGGGGTTGCGGCAGCCCCCTCACAGGGCTGTCATGATGTCAGCCGAGCTCATGCATGTCACTGAGAGTTGGGCCCAGACACTGCTGCTGCCAGGGTCACCCCTGCCCTCCTCCCCTGACCCTGGCCGACCCTGGCCCTCCACACGTCTCTCCATTCTCGCCCGACCCAAGAGGCTGCCTCCTCTCCTCCCTTCACCCCTTCATTCCTTTCCTCCCAGACCATCCGACCCTCTTGACGCCGCCCTGAGATCCCCCTGCTTTTTCTGGACCCTCCCAGGGTCCTCACCCTCCAAACACACACACCCCAAAACAGCTTATCTGTCTCATGTTTTATTGTAAAAATGTTAAAATAAATTACATTTGACATGGTTGCCATCCGCGGATACAGCGTGCGCTGCAGGGACAGCCAGCAGCAAGACGCGCTCGTGGGAACGACTCAGACACAGGGCGGCTCCTGCCTGGCCCTGCTGGGCGCCCACCCTGCCACCCAGTAGGGAATGGACACACGCCCACCACCTTCATGGGTGGGGGAGGGGTTGGTTTCTGGCCCCATCTGCCCCCACAGCAGAGGGTGAGCTGAGGGCGGGGCTGGGGGCCTGGCTCCCGGTCACATGGATGCCCCTTGCTCCTCTGCTCACCTGCCAACAGGTGCTCCCTCCCACCTGCATGGGGCCCAGTGCCGGGGGCGGGAAGTACAGGACACCTCGGTTCTCAGGACTCTGCTCTGTAACCGGTTCTGAAACCACAGGTGCCAGGAATAGAAAAACAGCAGTTCATTGAAAAAAAAAAAAAAATCACAACATTCAGATCAGAATGGGCTGGGGCCTCAGGGAGCGCTAAGAATCTGGGCAGCAGCGCGCCCCGCCCGCCTCTCAGCAGAAACAGAGTCCGTGCACAGTTTCACATTATCGTCTGCTCCCCGCCAACACCTTTCCTGCTGGGCCCCACACACACGTGTGCGCGTGACAGGCAGGAGCTGGAGATAGGAGTTTGATTCACATATTTGGCCGCTCCCCACGTGTGAGCCCAGAGTGATCTGGCTGAGTGGGGGGTGGGGGGCGGCAGGTGGGACAGGGAGGGGCATGGTGAGGACTTGAATGGGGAGACCCTGGGCCAGGGCGGGGCTGGGCAGGGAGAACTGGCTAGAGCCAAGCCTCCCTGGAGCTCCCTGGCTGCCAGCCCAGGGCACCCATCTCCCAGGGGCCCAGGCCCTACGCCCTCCGTTCCGTTCCTCCCAGCGCTCCCAGGGTTGGGGTGGAGGTGGACAGAGGCCATCACCAGGCCACAGGGAGGCCGAGGCAGGAAACAGGGCTCTGGGCTAGGTCTGAGGAAATTAGCAAGGAGGAGCAGTCTCCTGGGTCCACCGAAGCAGGACCGTTTCAGCACCCGCCCGTCATCATCCTCACTCCTCCCCCACCCCCAGCAGCCATCACACAGACAGGCGGCCTTGGGGGACAGGCCCCCCCACCACTGTGGCCCTGGAATGCCCACGCCCCAGGGGGCAGAACTGTACCTCCCCAAAGGCAGAGCCCTCCTCCTCTCTCTTTCTCTCTGAAACATCTAGCCCGGTGCCAGGCACACACAGACATCGCCCCTTAATACCACGTGACATTCAACCAGGCGAAGAGGCCCGGGCCTCCTGGGGTCAGTCCTAACCATCATGTACCTGCCACGCTGGGGACAACCGCCTCCTCACTGCCAGGGCACCACTCAGCTGGGGAGCAGGCCCCATCCCAGCAGTGGCATCGAACTGGAGGGGCTGGAAGGTAAGGAAGGCCCCTGGCCCCCCACTCCCAGTGCCAGGTCTGTCCCCCGCCAGAGTTCCGGGGGTCCCAGCCGTCACGGGACACCCCAGGGCGAGGGCCAAAGGAGCCATCGAGGGTGGGGTGGGGAGCCGGCCCCGCCTCACGTGCCCTTGGGGCCACCGGCCTTGTTGTACTCGTTTAGCAGCTGCTCGTAAGGCACAGAGAGCTCAGACTCAGTGCTGGTGAACGTGGACTCGTCCGACGAGGGGACCTCGGCTGTGGTCAGCGGCGCCTCGGCCCTGGCGCCCTCCGGCGGCCTCTCCTCCACCGCCAGGTTGTCCTCCAGTGAGGACTTGGAGGTCTCTTCGTCCGAGAGGCCGGCGTCCTCGTGGACAAAGTTGATGTTGGCGTTCTGGAAGATGAGCGGGTGGTAGTCCTGGGCGTCCCACGGCTCGCCCTCCTCGCTGATGCGGTCCAGCTGGTTGATGAACACCTCGGAGCTGGGGGAGCCATCCTCAGGGGCCTGTGCCCCGTCCTGCTCGCCGCCCGGCGGCCTGGACACGTGGCCTTTGCTGCGCAGGGTCTGGGACACCTCCTCCAGGCTGGGCACCCGGTTCTTGGAGTAGACTACCAGGGGCGCCAGGGAAGGGGGCAGGGCTGGCAGCCCACCTGCCTGAGGCCCAGGGCCTGGGCCCCTCTCGCCAGCCGTGCTTGTCTTCATGGCTTTCTTGCCGATCTGCTTGATGAGGTCATTGTAAGTCTCCTCCTTCTTGGACAAGAAGCTGAAGATGTTGACGTCCTTGGAGGCGGTGCTCCCGGCCACTTGTAGGGCCTGTCTGGAGCGCGGGGAGCTGTCGAAGGACTCCTTCCGCCGCCGCCGCCGCTTCTTAATGGCCTTGTGGACCTCCACGAACATGCTCACCTTCCAGTTGACAAACAGGGACAGCCAGGCCAGCCCCAGGTAGATCCAGAGCTCCACAAAGTAGCGGTAGAGGGCGTGGTAGTTGGCGCTGGGGTTCACACCTAGGACAGGAAGCGCGGAAGGTCAGCGAGGGCTCCCAGGGACCGGCGCCGTAACTGCTACACACTCTGCTCCTACCCAGCCGTCGGCCGTGTCGCAGCTTAGCTAAGAGCAGGATGGCGAGTCCGCCGCGCAGGTGGGGATGGACTCACATGTCTACTATGACAGAGACCAGTGGCTGACCCTGGCAGGAGCCACGGAGGCACTTCAGAAAAACTTGTGGGTAAATAGGACTAAGGCCTAACTTTCTGTTGTTGCAAAGATTTTGAAATCCATGTGTGGCTTTTTTCAGAACACACATTTTCCTTGGACTTTGAAAAATGACTGTGCTGAGAGGCAGAGGCAGATACAGCTCCCATCTGCTGGTTCACTCCCCCAAATGCCTGCAGCAGCCTGGCACATGGGTGCCAGGCGCCAGGACTGGCTTTGGCAGGAGCTGGTCTTGGAGCCTAGACACTCCGGTGTGGGACATGGGAATCTTAACCGGCCTGTTCAGGGGAAGACCTCCCGGGTGCAGATTGCAAAATGTTCTTGCACCAAAACAACCTTTATCTTTGGATTTCACTCCCCCATGAACTTTGAGAGGCTCCTTTGTATTCTGAACCTTTTTTCTAGAAGGTCTGATCTGCAACCCCTCCCCCCCTTCTTGTTTCTGCCCTCCTCAGGTGGGCTCTTTCTTTGGCCTAGAAGGCTGTGGCTGCTCAAATTCCCTCTCCTCTGAGGCTATGCTCCTGAAGCCTGCTCTAGGAAGCCTTCCTGGGTTACTCCCACCGGCTCAGATGGTTCTCCCACACTTGAGGATTATGTGAGAATTCTTTTTTGCCTTCACAGTGACAAGTGTCTCTAGCCTGTCTGCTGAGTGAGCAGCCAAGAGAAAGGACTAGAGGTAGTGGGCTGACCTACAGCAGATCAGAGGTTGCCCCGGGCTGGGGCTGTGTCTCCCTCATCGGACAAGCTGCTTTACCTGTGGGGCACTGTCAGTCTTGCTCAAGCATCTCATCCCCAGTGGGGAAGCTGATGCAGTGTGGACACACACTGACTTGGCCGGCCTTCTCAGCACTTCTGAGGACTTCAGAGAGGCGATGGGAAAATGGAATTATGAGATAAGCGCATTTGGGTGTAGAGCATTTCAAAATCCACGCATAGCTTTTTCATAGTCAACATTCTTCCATGAACTTTTTAAAGACCCCTTGTGGGCATGGATTTCAAACCTTTTGCGCCAATATCAGTTACCTGTTAGCTTTATTTCCCCCAGACCTTTGGAAGTGCCCTCATCTGTCATCTTCCACCATCCTGTGTGGCAGGGGATGCTGTTTGTATACCAGTTTCACAGATGAGAAAACTGAGGCAGAGGTCTAGTGTCTTGCTGGAGCTGGGGGAGCATGGTTCAATATGCTGCTGTGCTGCCCCAGAGTACCACAGGCTTCTCCGGGGGGCTGTGCAGGGCCCCCAGGGCTCCATAATGGCAGGGCCGGGCCTCTATCTCCCAAGACAGGCAGGCCAGGATTTGCCAGGGTCAGGAGTGGTCCTGCCTCTCCCCTGTCCCTTCCCAGCATTCCACACACAGTGGGGCAGAAGGGCAGTGACCCTTCCTGCCCCCAGGCCAGGAGCTGGGGGTGAGAGATGAGAGGCCCCAGGAGCAGCGCAGGAGGTCAAGTGGGCAGGGCTTGGGCATGGAGGGGACAAAGGCTGGGTCAACAGGGCCATACAGGGCACCAGGGAGACAAAGAACCAAGCCATTGTGCAGGCCTCGGGCACAAGCACACAAGTGTCCTTCAGACCCCTCCCTGCAAGGAGAGGAGGAGGAGGAGGAGGCTGAGGGGTGGGGCAGCTTGGGAGAAGGCCTCTCTTGTCTTGAAACTGCCTGTGGCCTCTGAACACTCCCCCGACAGCCCCCTGGGCCCTAGTGAATGAGGGGAGACTGTTCATAGAGGGCCAAGGCTCTTGGCTCAGCTCAGGGGCTGTGTGGGTGACAGGCACAAGGCTGGGGGCAGAAGTTCTGGCCCTGTGTGAATCCCAGCACCCCCCACTCCCACTCCCGGAAGTTCTGGGTGAGAGATCAGAGACTAAAGAGAAGAAAGAAGAAAAGCCATGCCCAAGTGGAAGGACTTCTCTGGGCCTTCCTTTCCTCCTGTACCTGGCAGGGTGGGCTGAGAACCCCATCACTGCCTGCCAGGGCCCCCTGGCAAAGGTTTGTCAAACTGAAGTTGAGGAGAAGCAGAGAGAGTGATGGGGAGTAGAGGCCGGGCGCAGGTGCAGGGACTCACCGGCCACGAAGTCACCGAAGCCGATGGTGGAGATGGTGATGAAGGAGTAGTAGAAGCCCTCGATGTAGTCCCACTCCTCGGTCACCATGAACACGAAGGGCGGGATGACCAGGTGGACCAGGACGCCCCATACGATGAAGATGGCCGTGCACGTGATCTGTGCTTTCCGCTGGGGGGTGGGGTGGGGTGACGGGAGAAGAGACTCAAGGAACCCAGCAGGGGCTCGCAGAGGGTCCCAGCCTGACCCAGGAGGGAGGGGAGCTCTGACACCATCCCCCAACTATGGGCACCTCCCTTCCCATCCTCCCGGAACCCAGGGCTTGAGGACACACCAGGCTCACGCCTCTCCTGGTGAGGAACTGGCCCAGCCTCTTGGCACGTCCCCCGAAGAACTTGCCCAGGGCGCTGATCCACGTTAGGCAGAGCGGCACCCCGAAGAGACCGTAGAAGACACAGAAGAGGCGCCCGGCAGGAGTCTTGGGTGCCACATTGCCATAACCTGGGGGAGGGAGGAGATGGTGAGGCTGAGGGCAGAGCCTCAGCAGGAGTGGTATCTCTCTCTCTCTCTCTCTCTCTCTCTCACACACACACACACACACACACCCCCAACCCGAAGATTGCGATCTCCTATGAATACTTGATCATGGTCTGAGCGTGACCATTCACATAGCAATGACAATGGCCTGGGCTATGCCGCCTCCACCTGGCGCCACTGTGCAAACTAGGAGAGGACACTCTCTGGGCAGACATCCCAGAAGCACAGCCTTAGATGGCTTCCAGACATGGCCACCCTCCATTCCCGCCCCAGGGTGAGGCCAGCTCTCCTCCCAGGGCTCGACCACAGAACGCAAAGCACAGGTGACGCAGGACAGGCTGAAGTCCAAGACGCCTGCTGTTTCTGCCCTTGATCCCCTTGAAATGCTCACATTGGAGATGCTCCCTCATCCAGCCCCCCATTGTGTGAAACATTCAAGCCACATCCGGGGTGAGCTTCTGCCCAGCTGCCAGACAGCACCGGCCGTCACCCGGGATGGGCGGGAGGAGCTGTAGCCCACACAAAGACAGCCTAGGCTCCAGCGTGACCCCAGATCCGGTCAGCATTTGATTGACAGTCCAAGCAGAAATCCGCCAGTGGAACCTGCTTCACCCACAGGATGGGGCACAGTCCTGGTGTGTGTAGTAAATGACCTTAGGTTCCCCATCTCTGCTGTCAGACGGTATCACTGTTTCTACTCAAGGTCAGGATTCACAGAAGGTCCCCCAGGCATGGACAGCCACCAAGGACCTCCTAGGTACCAGGAAAGTATCAATAGGACCAACTGCAACTGGCCTGACTTCACCCTGCACGAGACCATGGGAACAAGAGCAAACTTACCAATGGTGGTGATGACCGTGGCTGCAAAAATCATTGCATTGGGCCAGTTCCAGTTGTTGAAGGTCTGGTTCCCTGTGATGGCCACCCCCTGCCCTGAGGCATCAGACACTACCTACGAGAGAGAGATTGACAACGAAGGTCAGAGTGGGGGCCACACTCACAGATCCTTTGAGTGACATTAAACTCAGAGTCTCTGCTTCAGCAACACAATGGTGTTCCATTTTACAAGTGAAGAACTTTATAGAGAACAATGAGGTTCAAGTGATTTGCCCAAGGTCACGCAGCCGATAAGGAAACGAACCCAGACAATCTGGCTCCAAAGCACACTCGCTAGCGCTTACCAGAATCACCTGGAGACTGCTCGGGCTGCTGATTCAGTCGGTCTGGGAAGGGGCAGTTCTGACAAGTTCTCAGGTGAGGCTGACGCTACTTACAGGTCAGGCACCATGCTCTGAGAATCACGCCTTTAGCTCTCAGTGGTGGCCAAAGTAGCACAGACAGTGGAGGTCCCCTACACCCCCTCACCTCACCCCCAACCCTCCACTGAGTGTGTCCTACTTGCAGAGGCCGAGTGCCTGCTCAGGGTTGGTCTGGGAGGCACTCATACCCTTCAGCCCAGCATAGGGTTGCTGCTAAGGTCGGCTGGATGCTCTCTGCTCCGTCCGCCTCTCTCTAATCCACCCTCTCCCTCCCCTGGATCTTACCCTCAGTGCCCTGGGTTGGGCAGACCGTCTGGGCAGGGAGAGATGTGACGGTGGCTAGCACCTCTCAGGAGTGAATGGAGATTGTGTTCAGTCTCTAGCTCCAAGCAGTAGCTCCGGACAGCAGGTGGGAGGCCCCCTGGGTTAAGTCCACACTGAGAGGCCCAGGAGGGGTCTTGTCTGCTGGGGGTTACTGAGCAACACAAATCCTGTTCCCTGTGACGAGACCCTGCTGCCCACCCATCCTCCATTCTCACCCCTACCTAATGATTGGGGTGGGAGAGGCTCTGATGCCTGAGCCTGCACCTTGGCCATGCCCAAAAGAGGCACTAAACCTAGGGTTGGAGTCCCATCCCCGGATGGGCCGCCCAGCCCAGAGACCAGAAACTCAGCTGAATTCCCTATAGAAGCCAAGCCGTGGGGTGGGGGTGGGGGTGGGGGTGGGGTGGGGGGACTGAAGGAGAAGTGACGGAGTGAGCGAGGGAAGCAGGGACACAGGAAAACCATGGCTGCAAACCGCCCGTGGCACGACCGAGGCTTGGTGGGAGAAGCGGGTGGCCTGCTCGGATGGAATGTGCGTTTTGCAGATGCAGCAGCAGGCCTGTGTAAATGGATCTGCACACTCTATAAAGAATTTTCCATGATGACATGTTTGTCTGACAAGCCATCAAACCACACGGCTCGCTGCCTGCCTCCACGCCATCTCTGAAGGCTGTGCCGGCTGCACCGCATCCTTACAGGGACGGACGACACGTACGACGCGGGGGCCAGGCTGCTGAAATGTGACACAACCACAGCACACTTAGTTAGCAACAGCCAACAGGAGATAGCGCCGAATCAGGGACCATCCAAAAGGTGTTTGACAAAATTACATCTTATGTTTGGGGCAGGAGAATGAGGAAGTAACGAGGGCCCTGTGGGTTAATATTAAACAGATGGCAGAGAAAGCTGACCCGCTCAGCTCCCCTTTGGCTGCCTATCTTGTTATCTCAGCATCAGTCTTAAGTTGGAAATCCTAAAGCAGACAGAGAGAGTGAGCAAAAGCACCTGTGAGTGGGGGACTGGACCCCTGGCCGGCGCTCGACGTGGGGAACAGGAAAGATAAGCTGGCCCTGCCATAGCAAAACAGGAAAGGCTATAGGTCCTAGGAACTCAGAAAGCAAAGGAGCCTGAACTGCTGGGACTTTCTCCACGGTGCGTTCAGGGGGGCGGGGCGCGCCAGAATGTCTGGAACATTCCAAAGAGGAAGTGGTGGGCATGGGAGGCTTGCACAGACACAAGCAGGTCACACTCGGCAAAGTGCATCTCTCTTTCCACAGGAGCCCAAGGCCTTGAAGATCCGTGGAATGCAGCCAGTCTCGATTTCAGCAGGGCAGCTTGCAGATGGACTTCAAGATATTCACGCGGACAAGACACAGAAATGTGGGGCAGAGCTAGGATGAGTGGGGCTCGCTCGGAGGCGGCCAAACAACCCTAAGAGGCACTGCTCATCATCCACCCAGACTCGGGACTCTACTACCGGGTCCAGGGCCTGGCTTCTCTAGTGTGTGGGTCACCAACATGGTGCAGACAGTGACTGTCACCCCTCTGATGTGCCCAGGATACAACCTTGCAGACAACGACAGCACGGGAAGGGAGTGAACATGAAACGTGGGCAGGACGGAGGTTCCAATCCCTCTGGACTGGAAACGTGGGCCAAAAGCATCAAGAGATGAGTCTACTTAAGTCGTCAAGTCTTATGCTTGGGACTGGAAAAGGGCAGCACAGGATCAAAGGGGAAAGTCCTTGGGTTTTAGCTGGTTACTGACCCAACAAACAAACACTAGGGCGGCCGCCAGAGGGTAAGCAAATAGGCGCTCAGCCGGCGTCACCGCCTATCTACCCGGGCTGGGCCGAGATCAGCCCATTGTTCTCCAGGGCAGGGCCGCACGTGAGGTTCACTGCGCCATTCTGGGCGTTGGACTTCACACAGAACGGTTACCAAGGGGCCCAGGACCAGGAGGGGACAGTGGTGGCTTTTCTGGATAACGAGCTGTCTCAGAGGGGGCTGAGTCATGGATTTCTGATCATGTGAAGTGCTGAGAGCAGGGAGGACCACCCTCCTCCGGGGGTGCTCTACAACAGGAATTTCCAGCTGCAGGCACCAGAGCCTTCTGGAACCCTGGGAAATGCTGTCTCTCGGGGCGTGTCGTGTGGCAGGCACTGTTCTAGAAACTCGGGACCCAGGCGAGAGTGGGCAGAATCCTGTTTCCCTCCCGCAGGTCTACTCTAGTGGAGGATGGGGGTGTGGCTGGCACTGGGCCCACAGGGGGCCAGCAGGCCCTGCAATTCATTGGACATCCCCTCCCAAGGTCAACACTGCTGCCAGGGACACGCCAAGTGTTCTCGTACTTTGGGGATCAGTAGGTGAGTGCTAAGGGGATGGGCAGCAGAAGAGCTGGCAAAACTGGGTGCCTGAAGGGGGCCTGTAGGTTGGGGCAGTGGAAGGGTCGACAGCTGGACTGCGGGTCCTTCTCCCAGCTGACACTGCCAGCTCTGGTCCGGGGGCATTGGGGAGCCACAGTCTTGCGCGCTTTCCCTACCTCCCTGGGATCACCCAGCAAGAGGCAGCTTTCCCGAGGGCCCCAGCTCCCCAGGGCAGGAAGCAGCATTAGCTGCAGATCACACATAGGAGCTGCAGCAGGGTTTACGGCCCCGGGCGGTACAGGGACTGGGGTAGGACTGGGCTAGGCTGGGTTAGGCTGCTCACTGGTCTCCAGCCTCTGCAGCCTGCTTCCCAGCACGGCTCTGCCTGCCAGTCCTGGGGCTCCCCCAGTGCCCCTTGCTGGTTCCCGAGGCCTGGGAATCAGCATAGTCCACCCTCGCCAGGGGGAGGGGAAGACACAGGTGCTGCTACTTGTCAGCATACCCTCCAGCAGACTCAGACACACTCTTCACCTAACCCCTCTGCCTGTGGCTCCGCCCAGCGCCACTGCACGGGAGCCGAGTCCGGACATGAAATTGGGGTGCCAGCTGTCTGCTCCCATCCACATGCAGCTATGGCTCTGGCCGGAGTGCCTCACTGGTTACGGCTGGGATTTCTTCAGGATAGGAGGAGGCCTCAACCAGTCTCCCACAATCAGATGAGTTGACCCGGCAGGGAGGCCGTGGCTGGGTTAGGCAGAGAGAAAGCAAGAGCCAGGCCAACACCCTGTTAGACGGGGCAGCCCGTCCTCGGGGTTAGCGAAACAGCTTTCGCGGGAGGAGGTGGCCCCTGCGTGCTCGCAGGATTCTTTAGCTTGGCTCCCAATTTCATACACAGCAATGTTTTCCTTTTCTATCCCAGCCTGGAGAGTGATGGGAGAAGGGAGCCCGCACACAGTCCTGGGCCAGCTCTTGTTTGGGGACGGAACGGAGCTCCCTGTCGCTGTCACCTTCCTCATAAAGTGGCTGTGATTTATTGAGGGATTACTATGCACCCTGTGTTGTGCTAAGCATTTTATGAGCCTCCAGCTCACTTCATGAGGACAGATTCCTGCTGGAAAGATACTGATTTTTCCATTCTGCAAATGAGGATTTTGAGAGGTTAAAGAAGTAGACCAAGGTCACAAGCGCTAAAGGCAACGAAGCCAGGACTAGAACCCAGGCCCATCTGGGTCCTAACCACTGCTATCCACCTCTTTCCCCACAAAGGCCACAGGAAGGAGGCCTGTGCATACTTCCATCCCTTCCCACCAGCTGAAAAAACAGTGCCGAAAACCAGTCCAGCCACTCTGACCCAGCACTCCAACGAGGCGGTAGCTGTGCCCCTGCCCAGAGATTCCAACCGCCAGCTGCCCCGACCCCACCTCCCCCGGTGCCCACTGTCCACACCACCTGGGTTCCCAGGCAGCCCCTCATCCCAGGGTTTGGGGCTTCCCATGCACCTGCAGAGGCCGGACACCCCCTCCCTGGAGAGACTCATCCTGACCTGCGGCCACATCCAGGGCTTTGGGGCTTGCTGCCAACCTACAGACACGAGGCGGGGCGGGGGGTGGGGAGCTGAGGCTGGCCTTCCCCTTCGTTATGGGTTAGAGTAGAGGAAACAGAGCAAGGGGTGAGCCTGCCGGGGATGGCTGCTACCTGACGCTCACAGAGTCACTTCTGCCTAATCTCCAGCTCCTGCAGTGGCCATGGCTGCAGTTCACAGAAGTTACGCCTTGCCCTGCTACGTAGAAGCAGCCTTGGACAATCTTCCCTGAAGCCTCCACAGGACCCATGGATCTGCTGGTGGTCTAGGAGGCAAACCTCTCTCCCTACCCTGGGCCGTGGGATCCTTAATTCACCCCATGAAAGCTCACTTGGCCCCTGTGGCATGGAAGGTGGAACAGGCTAATCCTGGGGCTTGGTAGCACCACACTTCTGTCACTCCTCCCACCTAGCCCTTCCAGCCACCTTGCAAGGTGGACGGGCACTACTTACTGATCCTTCCCTCATGGATAATAATAAGCTGATGCCTATATTTGAATAACCACTGGTATTTTATCACTTATTGTAACCAGCACCAATCTAAGAATTTTCGAAAACATAGTTTCATCTACTTGAAAGGTAGAGTGACAGAGAGAGACAGAGACAGAGAGAAAGAGATATCTTCCATCCACTGGTTTACTTCTCCAAATGCCTGCAACAGACAGGGCTGGGTCAGGCTGGAGCCAGGAGGCTGGAACTCCATCCAGGTCTCCCATGTGGGTGGCAAGGACCCAAGTACTTAAATCATCATCCACTGCCTCCCAGGATGCATTAGCAGGAAGCTGGATTGAAAACAGTGTAGCCGGGACTTGAACCAGCAGCAGCTTCAACAGCTGTAGCACAACACTCGCCGGATCTAAGCACTTTATTTATTTTTATTTATTTACTTTTATTTTTTTACAGGCAGAGTGGACAGTGAGAGAGAGACAGAGAGAAAGGTCTTCCTTTTGCCGTTGGTGCACCCTGCAATGGCCGTCGCGACCGGCGTGCTGCGGCTGGAGCACCGCGCTGATCCGATGGCAGGAGCCAGGTGCTTCTCCTGGTCTCCCATGGGGTGCAGGGCCCAAACACTTGGGCCATCCTCCACTGCACTCCCGGGCCACAGCAGAGAGCTGGTCTGGAAAAGGGGCAACCAGGACAGAATCCAGCGCCCCGATCAGGACTAGAACCCAGTGTGCCAGCGCCGCTAGGCGGAGGATTAGCCTAGTGAGCCGCAGCGCCGGCTGGATCTAAGCACTTTAAATCACTTAGCTCATGAATCTTTCTACCATGTAACACAGGTATTATTGTTAACCATATTTTACAGATGAGGAAACAAAGGCACTTGCCCAAGGTCACACAGCTAGTCAGTGGTGAAGCTGGGGTGGGAAGCCAGGCAGTGCGGCTCTTTACCACTGTACAACCCATAGGTGGCGTAGAGCCAGTACAGGGCAGGCTTTCTGCTACCAGAGAAGCCAAGTCTGGAACCCAAAACCCTGGCAATTGTAAGGGAGATCTATGCAGGAATGTAGAGACTTCTTTGGAGTATAAGTCTTTGTTTTGTTTTTTAATATTCTAAAAAATGTTATTCAGTCATTCCTTCCTTCATTTTCAAAGGCAGAGTGACAGAGACAGAGACAGATCTCCCATCTGCTGGTTCACTCCCTAAAGGGCTCAATGGCCAGGGCTAGGCCAGGTCAAAGCCAGGAGCCAGAACTCCATCTGGGTCTCCCATGGGGTGGGCAGGGACCCAAGAACTTGGGCCATCTACTGCTGCCTTCCCAGGTGTGTCAGCAGGGAACTAGATCAGAAGTGGAGCAGAGACTCAAATGGGTATTTTGATACAGGTTGCTATTGTGGCAAGCAATGGCTTAACCCATTGCACACAGTGTAGGCCCAAGGGCAGGCACTTGTATCTTTTTCCACTGCTGAATTTCCATGGCCTGGGTTGCTGCCTGGTATACAGCAGCTGCTCGACACTTGTTGAATGAGTGAACACATGAAGCTGAGTGAGGCCTCTCGTGCCTCGGCTCACTCATTCTCCAACACCCCTCTACTCCTGACATCCCCCAGCACTCTTGGAACTGGATTTTCATTAAATTCGCCAGCAGCAAAGGGAGGACCTTGACCCAGCAAGAAGTTGGGAAGGAGGTACAGGTCCCAGCAATGGGGCTTGCAGGCTGAGAGTCTGACATCACCAACACCCAAGCCCCAGGGCACAGTATTGCCAGGCAAAGAGAGGGCAGGAGTGGGGCAGGCAGCAGCAGGGGGCTGTGGGAGGTCTCCCAGGTGAGCGGGACTGTCCTGGTGGAAAGGGGGGGCTGTCCCTTCTGCAAATTCTCTAATGGGGCAGTGGCTGCGCCAGGAGCAGGAAAAGGGATAGAAAAATCAACATGGATCGAAACATTTCCTCACTGGACCCTGAAACAAGCCCGGGCCCTCCGCAGACACCCAGGGCCACTCAGTGCAGGGCCACTGTAGGAAAGGACAGGGCCAGCAAGTGCAGATCTGTGCTCGTGGACACGGCAGGAGCGGCCGGGTTTGGATGGGAGGGGTCTCTCATTTGCAACAGTGCAAACTGCTCTGCGCAAATAAGCTAGCCCCTCAGCCTCAGTGTCTCTGTCTGACAAACATGACAGAGGGAAGCAGGCAGGACAGGGCAGGCCCCCGGTAGCCCAGGAAAGGAGGCCGTGCCATGATGCAGACCCCTGAGCACAGACACGCAGGCTGGCACCCCTTGAGGAAGGGCTCCAAAGGACAAGGGGCTCACATGACCCCTGTCTTCCTCACCCCACCTCCTCTTCCCACCTCTTCCCAATCTGTCAGCTTCCTTGGCCACATAGGGAAGAGGATGTGGAGAGGGGAGGGGGCTGTGCCTTCACAGGCGTTCTCTGGCCACCTGGCGGTGGGAAGCTAGGACTTGGGGGTTAGAAGCAGAGGCGATGCCCCAGCTACCCCACCCCATCCTTTGGAAGGCCCAGGTCTCCTGACCTCTGCCCTCAGAGGCCTGGGCAACCCCAACGAGTTTCCTGTCCAGACAAGCAAACCCAGCTGGCTGGCAAAAGGAGCAATGCCACCTCTGTTCCCGCCTCCTCCCTGCAGGCCCGAGCGAGGCAGCGGCTGGGAGCGGGCAAATGGTGACTTCTTGGATCTCAAGCCCCTCCTCCAGCTGCCCCAGCTCCCCAACGCAGCAAACGCCAACCTGCCTGCATGCTGGCCTCTAGGCTGGGCTTTCTGCCTGTGCTGCTGGCCTCTAGCAAGGATTCCCTGCAGGCAGAAGGAGACTGGTACACTTACTGCAGCAACTTCTCCTGCAAACGATGCGGTTAGGACTGGTCTCCTACGTGGGTTTTCACATTTCTCTAAACAGACAAAACAGACACAAGCAGGAGTGGCGGCCCCAGACCCTATGTATGGGGACTCGCCCTCCCGCCCTGGTTTGAGAAGGGGCAATGGAGAGGGTAGATACTGGTGATGGCTAGTCCTGCATTTGACTCGCAGTATCAAAAGTATCTCAGAAAGTATGCACCTGCTAAGTATCTTACTCCCCATGACTTAAGCCTTGAATTACAATCTCTTCCTTTCATTTTCCATCCCAGACAGACCTAACTTGTCAAACTATTTCTTTAAGGCTAAGTGACTTAGACACCACACAGCCATGGAAGCCCCCAGCCCAGGATGGACTGCCCAGTGAAATCACCCGAGTTGAAATAAACACAATATCTGCGGGGGGGAGGGGCCAGTTTTCAGGACCCCTCTGGTTAGCACAATCTTCAGGTGCTCAAATCCCTTCCATCAAACAGTGTAGTGTTTGCATAGAAGGTACTCACATCCTCTAGCTGGAAGTCTGGTGACTTACAAAGCCATCTCCAGGTGACTTTCTCCAACATAAGTGCCCTGTACACAGTTGTTACGCTGTAGAGTTTAGGAATAATGACAAGTAAAGAGAGCTGGGCACTCGGTTCAGACGCATTTCTACCCAAGAGTGACTGAATTTGCAGGTGCTACACCTGCAGACACGGAAGGAGGCAGAACGCATCGTGCCCCGGCCCCAGATGCAGATATCCTGTTCACTGGGCTTGGCTTTTAAAAATCCAGGACAATTCTAATGTGCAGTGGCTGTCTTGGTGGGGGTGACGGGGTCCAGTGGACAGGAGGTGTGGGGCGCTGGGCTCAGCTTTCTCCTTCCTGTCTAAGGGAGTGCGCGTGGCAGGAGAAGGAATTCTCGGTATTTTCCTTGCTGCCCTCCCCTGCCAGCCCAGGTGACCAGGGTGTGGCTCCCAGGGCAGCTGGAGTTTATGAGCAAGGTATTGGCAAGAGCCCAGTGGTGCCACCCTGATACCTCCTCCAGCTGCAGGCCCAGCTTGCTTGGGCTCTCTCCCAGGGAAGCAGTGGGTGTCTGGGGGCAGAGGCCACACCAAGTCCCCCTTATGATCAGAGCTGGGCGGCTGTAAATTGGACTCTGTTAACCTGCTTACCTGCACTTTCAGGTTTGCTCCAGCACCTGCATAGAGTATGTATCATGTTTGTAGCAGAGGGAAGGACGGACAAATCAATCGTTGGCGACTCTGCCATGCTCTAGGATGTTGATACAGGGTCCGAAGTCCCAGGTCCAGCTCAGTTCTACAAGAACCTTGAAATTTTCCAAGAACCTTTGATCCCTGACTACTTCCTTCTGTTAAATGAGGCTAGACTATGACTACTGGAGTCTCCTACTTGGGTAGGTGACACCTCTCTAAAATTCATGAATTCTGAGCAAGTCCAGGGGCTCTTCCCCATAACTCCCTGATCCCATCACTCTAAAGCACGTTCAAGAAAACGCATTTTCACTCCTAGGACTCAGCTCACTGGCCACCAGCTCCAGCCCCTTCAGAACCTCAGAGGGTCAGGCTTCCGGGTCGAGTGCCCCATTCCCAGACTCACCCGAGCTTTCCTTCTGTTTCTCGCACAGTCCAGCAGTTTGGAGAGGAGACCCTCTCTCCTAACTCCTCTTTGGTCCTAGATGTAATATGCCCAGGGCCTGGCCTGTGGCTGCTCAGCCCACATTATCACAGGTGGGGCTGTGTACAAACTCTGCTCCCCACCTCCCTCCCATACTCTATTGGTCACAACTGAACTAAACCCCCAAGCCCCAGAAGTGTAGGCAACCACCTTATGCGAGGCACACCATTCAGTATGCAAGGTACACCTCACTGCATACTCTAGGGGTCGCTAAAAGGGGCCCCCCGACCCGTTGGGGATAGGTTCCAAATAAATGACCCCCAGAAGATGCCAGAAATCACGCAAGGTACACAAACCCTATATATAACCCAAGCACAGCCATCCCGTGACAGCTGATCTGATAACCTGGTTGCTACCAAGTGACTAACGGGATGTGCTGGACAAAGAGGATGATTCACGCCCAGGCAGGACAATTCCATCGCACAGCTCAGACTGGTTCACAGCTTAACACTTAGGAACTGTTTGTTTCTAGAATTTTCCATCTCATGCTTTTGGTCCCTGGTTACCACACTGGCATCTGAAGCCACAGAAAGTGACGCCGTGAATGAAGAGGAACTACTTGTCCCTTGCGGCTGCTTAACTTGGACTGTACACCACGGTCACCTGGAGGAGCCCCAGAAACTGCGACACAAATAGTCTGGGGCCACGTCCGCGAATGAAGATGGTCACCCTGCACCCCAGGTGATTCTAACATCTAGCCACACGTGGACACCGCTGCCCAACACCCTGACCATCTGCCCTCCCTGTTAGGGACCAAGTCCAGCCCCACCCAAGTCAGTGCTCTGCAGGACGGGCACCCACACACGTGCCACAGTCCACTCCTCGCCCGCCCTCCTGGCCACTGCGCGGCAGTCCCTGCAGAGCCCGAGGCAGCGCTGGGTCTCACGCTCACGGCGGTGAGCCCGTGCCAGATGGGAGCAGGTTTTCAGCAGAAACCTCTGGGTTTCCGACTTTCACAGGCCTGGGAGCCCTGTCCTCCCCTGGGAGGGACAAAGAAAACAAGCCAGGTGACCCTGCACTCATTGTTCTCAGGCCTGGGACAGTCACCCCCCCTCACAGCCAGGGGCCCCTCCCGTGAGAGCTGAGCCCAGGGCAGAGCTTTGCAGGGACTGGCTGACCTGGGAGGGCTGACGCTCGGCTAAAGCAAACAGTAGTGGGCTGGTGGGGCTGAAGTTAGCACAGAACCATAGCAAGCAGTTTCAATGAGCCACGCCAGAAACCCCTGGGTGTGTGGGCACAGGGGGCCTTGCAAGCCCCCTCCTGGGCCCATCGTACCACTGCCTGCCTGAGAACTGACCCTGGGGAGCAAGAAAGAGCCCTTCCCTCCCAAACACACACATGTGCACGCGCACACACACACACACAAATGCTCCCTGGAGCCCTGCCCTCAAAATCTACCCTACCTCACTCTGCAAAGGACTCAGGCCAGGGAGGGGAGATAAGGCTTAAATGACAAGGGGGCATCATCCACCTGCAGCCTCTCCAACCCCCAAGTCATAACCACTGCCTTGCCCAGACGCGCCCGGTCCCTAGCCCTGTGCTGGTGGCTGTGCCCTATCTTCCATGCTGGAGCCTGGCCCTCATCCCTGCCCTGACTGATGCCAAGAGGCACCTCCCAACTACTGGGTCAACAACACGAGCAAGGGCAGGAGATGGTCTTGGCCTGGCCCCCAGAGCTTGCCGAGCCCGACACAATAGCCTCCTCTCCTCCCTCTCCCTTAAGAGTGTGGGTCCCCAGAGGCCTCTGCACTGGATTTGGCTGGAGTCTCACTGTGCTTTCCAGGTGGGCTGGCGATCCTCAATAGCCCCATTTACTCTTCCATGACAAGGTTTGCCGGAGCCCGATTTGGCTTCCGACACCCCAAGTCCCAAGTTCACCATGCATTTCCCATTCCTGTAACTCCTCCACCACAATTTCATGGATGCACAAGACCCTGCAGGGCAACCAGGTACAGCAGCCATTACTGTCGAGAGGTGAAGAACCTGCATAGAAGCCTAGTGACACAGTCAAAGCCACACATAGCAGGTAACGCCACTGCCTGCAGCCCATATGGGCGCTGGTCTGAGTTCTGGCTGCTCCACTTCCGATCCAGCTCCCTTCTAATGTGCCTGGGAAAGCAACAGAGGATGGCCCACTGTTTGGACCATCTCCCCTGTACTCATGTGGGAGACCCGAACAAGCTCCTGGCTCCTGGCTTCAGCCTGGCCCCGTCCCTGCTGCTGTAGCCATTTGGGGAGTGAACCAGCAGGTGGAAGATTTGTCTCTCCTTCTCCCTCTCGCTCTCTCTCTGTGACTCTGCCTTTCAAGTAAAATAAAAATAAATAAAATAAAAATAAATTTTAAAAAATCTACATAGCAAGATGGAGAGCACCAGGTGCAGAGTAGAACTTGCCAGAAGCCCGTCTCTCAGCCATTGGCTGTTTCCACAGTGAAACCAGACCATCCCTCTCCAGCCTTGGGAATGAGCTAAGGCATGCCAACCCCAGCAAGCAGGACAGGTGCCAGAAAGACACAGGTGACAGGCAGAGCCGTGAGGGCTAGGCAGTCACACCTAGGGGTTAATTCCCACTGCTATTTACAGTCAGCATACACTCAGGCTCCCTAACCCATGCCCCAGAGACGCTCTTGGGTTTACCCTCAGCTTAAGGAGGGGTGGAGGAGCAAACCCAGGAAGTCATCAGCACTTCAGGTTTCTAAAAACAGCCCTCGGAGCAGGCCACAAAGGAGGTCACAGGAACTGCTGACTCGCCATCTCCCCAGCCCGGGCACACGAGCCGGGGAGGATCTGCAGCATCGCTGCCCAGCTGCCCTGCCACGTGCCAGCTTGCTCCCTGGCCTCCAGAGCCCAGGCCTGCCAGGGGACACACAAGCAGGGGTGGAGAGTCCACGGCAAAATCACAGCACGAACACAGAGGGCCTGGGCTTTAGGAACAGACACACCTGGGTTCCAATCCCAACCCCGGCACCCACCTGCAGAGCACCTGGGCGTGTCCTACCCCCCTCTTCCCAGCTGAACTTTCTGGATCTGTTAAACAAGAGGACCATGACTGCACTGGCTTGGTGCTGAGGACACGGGGCATGTTCCAGGAAGAAAGGAGTGGACAGAGCAGCGGGCCTGGGGGGGTCAGCCTCCTGCTGACGGGTCTGTGCCCACTGCAGGGCCCTCACCTTCCCCGTGCATGGGACAGTCCCTGTGGCTCAGCAGCACCCACTCCTTGTGCTGCTGCAGGTGTCCTCCCACGGCTCTCTCACTTCCATCAGGTTTTCCCCCACAGGTGTCACCCCTTCCAGAACAGGAAACACCCACCCCTATCCAGTCCCTCTCCTCACTGCACGTATTGCTACATAACATTCTAACAGGTGTCGGCATATCTGGCCTATGGTTTCTCTTCCAAGTGGGCCGGCAGCTCTGAAGGCAGGGGTTTCACTCGCGCCTTGTTCACTCTACAGGACCTGGCTCTGGCAGACTCTCTGTGCTTGCAAATGAATGACAGAGATTCTGAGACGTGTGCCTTCAGGGGCTGCCCTTTAAGTCGCTGGCTCTACTGACTGTGGCAGGAAGCCCTGACAGCTGCTCGCCAGTCAAACCAGGGCTGATGGCCTTTCCCCCTCGGACTTTGGAACCACCAGGATGCCAGAGAAGGAGGCAGGCAGGTGGGAAGGGGTGTGGGTGGAGGCCAAGGGGTGTCCAATGCAGGCCCAAAGCGGCAGGTCTCCCCATGCATGCCGCTGCTTCCCCTGGACACAGCTGCCTGCCACCCAGAGCCCTCTTGCAGGGGCTTCTCTAAGCATAGGGCTCCCCACAGCCAACACCCCAACTCCTGACCTCCAAGGGAAGAAGGCTGCTCCCCATCCCCTGCCACCTTCACCCCTCCAGGTCATACCCTCGAGAAGGGTTGAGGCTGTCCAGCCAGGATGCCCCGGGCACCCCAGCCAATTCCCCCACCCGCTCTTCCAAGGCTGCCCCTCGCCCTTGGCCTGTGGCTGGCAGTGTTGGGTAATAAGTAACTGCCCACCATCATCTCAGGCTGCAGTTCTGATAAGGGATAATCAAACCTGCCTGTTTATTATAATTGGTTTGGGATGATCAAATGGTTAAACTGTAAACCTCTTCACTAATTAACGAAGCAGAGCAGTGGCAGCCAACTGCTCCCACAGGTGGGGCGCTCAGTGTCGCTCCTGGGAGGGAAACCTCCCTACCTGCCAATCATATACCACCCCTCAGGAGCTCATCCGAGGCGGCACTGGCCTTCTCATCCACCCATTCTCCAAGCATCACCTCATCCCCATGCCTCTCAACACAGCTCCCTGCAGGATCCTCCCGAGAGCCAGCCACCTGTCACGAAATCCTTCCTTATTGTCTGGCTCTAACCTAAATCCCTCCGGCTGCAGTCCAAGCCCATTTCCTTTTGTTCAGTCTCCGGCAGGAGACAGACAACAGCTGGCTTGCATCCTCCCTGGAATAAATTGTACAAGAAACTACCAGCAGCCCAGCATAGGCATCTTGGGACCAATGACCCCCTTGGCCAGGTGGGGGAGCTTTCTGCCGTGATGGTCTCCCAAATTCCAGATTCCAACCCACCAGAAGACTGAGTCACAACCAGAGGCCAGGGCCAAGGCCACGATGCCCACACAACTTTGAATCACTGGCCAGGATGCAAAGGGATCTTTGTTTTGGAGTTCAGACTCCCCTGCCCCAGACCCAGTTACATACAGCAGAGGCTCCGGCCACTGACGCTCCCCCTAGAGATCAAAACAGGGATGTGGCACACAGAGGACCCCCCCAGAGAGTGCGGGAGAGGAGGGTGGCCTGATGCACATGGCTGGTGCCCCCTGACCACTCACCAGCCCCGCCACGGCGACACAACCAGGCCCGGCCTTTCCCAGTGGATGGTCCCCCGCCCTCCTCCCACCCTGGCTGACTGGGGAGTCGGGTGTGACCCGGGTTAAGAAACACAGGGCTGTTTTGTGCTGAAGGTATGGAAAAACACAGCCCGCCCTTCCAAGGACAGAGAGGCTGCGCTGAGGTGAGGGGTGAGGGGTGGAGGGGTTGGAAAAACCTCCCACCCACCTGCCCCCACCAACCTGGGGCCCAGGACCAGGCCAGGCAACAGGAAATGGAAACTCCCACCATCACAGCAAGGACCTTAACTCTGAGACACAACACAGCCCCACTGGGAAGCCTCGCTCCCTTCCACAAGCACATTTTCCAAGCCTGTTTAACCCCCAGCACCTGCCTGGGCAGAATGTTTGACCAGCAGGCTGGCGCAGCATGGACTACACCATTGCCTCAGTTTCTTCATCTGTAACATGGGAACAACATCACCTTCCCACTGATTCTCAGGCTTATGGATCAAAAGGCTGGAAGACGAGCCTAGCAAGTGAGAGAAAGCTCCCATTCATAAGCTTCAAGTTTACCAACTGCACCCAGGGTCACTGGGGGTAAGGATGAGGTGTGCGTGTGTGGCTGGGGGAGGCAGAAAGAAGGGAAAATAAACACCACCCACGCCAGCCCGGGTCAGGCAGGGCAGCAGAACCCATCTGGGTGGCTGCAGCCCAAGCCCCTGCAGAACTCAGCTCCTGTACTGGTAACAGGGTGGCTGCTTCAGGAGCTTGGCTGACCCAGACAGGCCCATGTACCCCCAGGCCTGGGGAAGCAAGCCCCTGTGTCGTGGGCCACTGAGGACCCAGCTCCCAGCCTGCACTCCCCTGTATGTCAAAATGAGGCTCCTGGTCACTTCCCAGGAAGGGCGGGGTCGGGGCAGAGGGCGAGGGGAGAACAAGGGCTCTCTTCACCTCCACTGCCCCTCAGGGCTCCTGGGCCATCTCCCTCACTGAAGGGACAAAAGTGTGCCTGTGCAAGCCTGCTGCAAATGTCACATGCAGCCAGACACCAGCCCCCGACCCAGAGTCACAGAGTCTCCGAGCTCAGGGCAGGGCCAACTGGGTTTTTATTTGTTGAGCACCAACAAGTGCCAAGACCCCAGGCAAAACAAAGGCAGTGCAAGATAGAGGCCCTGGCATAGCCTAACCAGGGACAGGCAGGCAGGCAGAAAGGCAAGAATTACATGAAAAGACAGTATGGAACGCAGTGGACAAACTAGCCATGAGGCCAGCAAAGCGTCCTGCCCCTTTCAAGTTCAAGTAGGCTGGGCACGAAGCAGGGCGAGAAGTCCCAACACAGCTGGGGAAACTGGAGCTTAAAAGACAGGAACAAACTAGAACCAGAGCAACCTCCCAGTCAGGTGCTCCCCCTACTAAAAGCTGCACTCACCCCTTCCCCTATGCTCACCCTGGGGCCTTCCGCCTTCCCTGGCCCAGAACCCCACCATGGACCCTAGAAATATACTGGAAAACCCCTGAAAACTTAAGTCTCTTCTTTCATTCCTTCCAGATTCATAGAGGGAAGACATACTCATCCTGGAGGGGAGAGGTGCCCAGGTAGCAGGTATACTCACCCAACCACTTCAGGCAGGTGAGGACACAGGCTTCCCTCCTGGGGGCATGGGGGGCACAGTCGGCTAAGGGAGAAGGCCGGAGCAAGCGAGTAGAAGGAACGTGAACTACAAGGCAGAGCCATGAAAAAGGATTCGACAGTCTATGCCCGTGGCAAAGAGAGTGGGCCAAGGAAGACCCATCTGAGTGTGCTGGGGGACGAGGCGGTCCCACGGCATCTGCATACTCTGCCACCTGGATGGGAGGTGTGCGCACCTGGGCAGTGCCTACAGCCCCAGCCCCAGGATTCTCAGGCCAGCCCCCTTCCGCCTTGTCAGGCTGTCAGCTCTCCAACCGCACAGCAGGAACGAAGGCTGACTGGACACGGAGCAAAGCTCTGGGTAGACAGTAAGAAACCCCAAGAGATAAGACCATTCTGCTCTCCATCTGCATGGCTGCAGGTGACCAGGGAGCCACTGTGAAATGTGCTCAGTGAGGGCTGGCGTGGGGGTGCAGTGTGCAAAGCCAGCATCCCATATATGGGCACAGTTCCACTTACAATCCAGCTCCCTGCTGATGCACCTGGGGAAGCAGCAGAAGTCGGGCCAAGTGTTTGGGCTCCTGCCACCCACATGGGGGACTTGGATAGAGTTCTTCACTTTGGCATGGCCCAACACTGGCCTTTTGGCCATTTGGGGAGTGAAACAGTGGATGGAAGATCTCTCTCTCTCTGTAACTCTTCTTAAAAAAAAAAATGCACTCAGAGGAACTCAATCCTTTTTATTTAAACAGCCATGCAATTAGAAATACATTAAGAAGTAAAATTCCACAGGGGCATGCGAGCGCATAGACTACCATACAGACAATATAGCCCACACATGGGCTGCAGAGTATATATTAGGCACCTCCCACCCAACATGATCCCCTAGCTAGTGTCTGCCTTCCCTGGACCCTGGCATTGCCCCAAGCCTCAGGCCACTCTCCACAGCACAGCCCTGCCTCTGAATGACATGTGTGGCCATCACCTGCCTGTTTTTTTTTTTTTTTTTAAAGATTTATTTATTTATTTGAAAGTCAGAGTTACACAGAGAAAGAAGGAAAGGCAGAGAGAGAGAGAGGTCTTCCTCCACTGGTTCACTCCCCAAATGGCCACAATGGTCAGAACTGTGCCAATCCAAAGCCAGGAGCCAGGAGCCAGGAGCTTCTTCCGGGTCTTCCCATGCAGGCGAAGGGGCCCAAGGACTTGGGCCATCTTCCACTGCTTTCTCAGGTCAGAGAGCTGGATTGGAAGTGGAGAAGCCAGGACTCGAACCAGCACCCATATGGGATGCCAGCACTGCAGGCAGCAACTTTACCAGCTACATCACAGCGCCGGTCCCATTTCCTGGGTTTTGCTAATCCATGGGACAAGGCAGGGCCTTTTGGGCTCACATGGGACTCGGTAGGGCGGGGTACATACCAGGTTGTCCACGGGCCTCGGGGGGACCCTCTGCCTTATGCAGCACATTGGCAAACACTGGGTACAGCTGCTGGGGATCTGGACTGGGGAGCCGTCCTCTCTTCCTGGGGACTATCAGGCCGAGACACAAACTTCTGGGCCTGCAGACCAAAGCTAGTCCCTGAGACCCTTCAGTTGGAAGTGTTTCACAGGACTGCTGCCCCGGAAGCTGCCACTGCGGGAGCTGAACTGAAGGCCCACAGAAAGGCTGCTCAGTGGTTAGCGAAGAGAGGTGAGCTCCCATCAGGCTCTGCTGAAACCGTGACTCTCTGTGCTTGGTGTACCTCATCCATTAAAAACTCTCAGTGCAGATGCAGCTAACGGTGGATGCAAATATTTCTCTCCCTTAAAGAAATTGAATTCTTTGTTATAAAAGCAATACAAGTGCATTCTGTGGGGGAAATGTGGGAGGCAGAGGAAGAGAAAGCCATGAATAATCCTGTCTCCCCGACTCGGCGCTTGCCTGGCTTCTGTTTTTAAATCGAGTTTCTGTGACTCAATGCTAACAGAGCCACACTTCATCGCGTGCCTCCCTGCCTCCCTCACCCTCACCCACCCCACCCCAGCTTGTGTTTGTGTAACTTTCATTCCAGCTCAGAATGCAGACCTATTTCTGAGAAACACCAGCAGGAACATCACCACGCCTGGGGCAGCTCCAGCATCAGGGCCCCCAGGTCCAGTCTAAGAACTCCCGAACCACAGGCCGGGGCCCACCACCTCCATGGATAAGCACACATTAAGTAGTGTGTGCAGCGCCGTGGGGAAAGAGGAATGTGGGAGCGTGGGTGCACACAGGAAGCTGGCTTCAGGAAGCCTGGCGTCCTGGGGAAACTTTAAGGCTTCCACACAATGGTCCCAAGCACAGCAGGTGGAGGAGGGTCTAACCCTGTCGCCTTCAGTCCCGGCTATTCCAAACACAGAGGCTAGGTCTGACCGAGCTCTATGAGCTCTCTCTCCGCAGCGGGCTGGGTGGACATGGGAACCTGGGAAACACCCAAAACAGGACCCCAAGGTGCCCCCAAGGCTTTTGCCCTGCCTTGGCCTCACACAGCCTGTGCTGGGTCTGGACAGGTCCACCTCCCGGGGGGATGCTGACGCACGCTTCCCCCAGGCAAACTATGGACCTGGCCACAGGGCACACAGTGTCCTCAGCCAGGAGGGCACTGTACACCTGAGCAGCAGGGGGGTGAGGCCAGGGCTGGGGCACTTGCCAGGCAGGGCCCCCACCCAGAGAATACAGTCGGTTTCCCAGGGAGGGCTGGGATGGCACCACCTCTGGGTCTGAGGGCTGCTGGGACAGAGGCCAGAGACAGAAAGACAGCTTCAGGACATTCTTTAATTATTGCCCTAACAGGGTGCCAGGTTGGGGTTCCAATGGAGCACTGGTCAGGTGTTGTGACGAGGGGCTGGGGGAGGGCAGACAAGACACAAACCTCCGTGGAAGAGTGAAAAGCACCAAAGCAGGCAACCCCAAGGTCAAGGGAGCTGTCCCTAACAGCCCCAGCCTAGGGGAATTTGACCCACTTGGAGGGAGCTCCTAATGGCCCTACAGTATGCCTCTCACTACACACTGCACGGCGCCAACCTCCCCAGACAGGAAAGGCAGGAAAGATGTCCAGTACCTCTCATTAAACCCCCTCAGTGCTTACACCAGTACTGGGCATACGGTTGGCACTCACTATGTTTCACATGCCTCCGTGAGCAAGTTCTCAGCTGCGAGGCGTGCGGTGGGTGAGCAGACCTGGCTACACAGCCCAGGCCCTGGCTGTCTCTTAGCCCAAGAGACATGGCGAGTACAATCACAGAGCTGCTCGTTCTGGTCAACAGGCTGCAGTCTGGGACATGGGGTGGAGAGAAGGGGGGAGTGTTGAAAAGCTGTTAACCAGGACACCCTCCCCTTTCCTGCTACCCCTGGCGGGGAAGGTGCTGACCAGACACTCCCGTAGCAGTGGGGCCCCACTCCGCCCACTCAGCACTTATCCCCTTGGCGCGAGGCGGCCCTTCCACCCACCCGCTGCTCGGTCGGGGGCAGGGATGCTGAGAAGGGAAGGGCAGCCTTCCAAAGCTAACACTGTCAGGATGCATTCCGCAGCCCGGGAGGTGAGTTTTATTTGAACAGGAGGGATGGGAAAGGTATGGGACTGACGCTCTTTCTCCTCCAAAGGGTCTGTGAACAGGTGCCCACTTCCGTCCTGCACTGGGGGAGGGGCAAGGGAGGAGAAGGAGGCAAACAGCACTCAAGCCAAAATCAACGTCCGTGAACACGGGCCAGCCCCAGGGACCTCGGCATATTACATGATATAACCTGCCATTTGTGCCTAGCCAGGCAGGCAGTATCTGGGCTATCATGAGACCCCTTTAGAAAGGAGACTAAGCAGTCCCCTCCCAAAATGCAGACCAGAGTCCTGCCATGAGCTAACCCTGGGAGCCCAGAGGAGAGCCAGGAGGCAGCAGGGCATGTGGGGACTGAGACGGAAACCCCACAGCTAACGGCCCACTGCACCTCCTCTCCAGCTCCCTGATCCTCTCTTGGGGGCTTCAGTCTCAGGGTCCACTGACCTACAAACCCACCAAGAACAAAGGTCAGGGACCTGTTAGGGTTGGCTGTTAAGGCCGGGGTGGGACAGGAGGAAGGGTGGGGTAAGTGGCAGCACCCACTTATACAACCCAGGTTTTCCTGCTTTAAAATGTTTTATGTTCAAATTAGCAAACAAATCTAAGTAAGATCAATATGATCAGCAAACAGCAGTGCTTTGGTGTCAGAACCCCCAAGGCTGAGCAGAGCGGTACATGGCCAAGGGCAGCAGGCAAGTGCACAGGGTACTTCCTGGGTGCAGACACAGCCTGGGGTATACAGGGGAGAACTGAAGGCTGGTCACAGTTGAGGGCACTACAACATCAAAATGACAGGCAGCTCTTATAGAGCTCTAGCCCTGGGCTCAGAAGGCCTGGGTTCAAGCAACCTAGTGTGTGACCTGGACTGTTATTTAACCTCTGCTTCAGGTGCCCAGACTACAGAATGGCATTCCCCATAGTCCCTTACCATAGTTGGGGAGCTGAGAAGCCAGGCGTGCCCTGTGACAGGTGCACCTGACCTTGCCTCTGCCCCTCAAAGTCATCTCTTTATCAGTCGACCTAGAAGTTCTCGGGGCAAGCTGAAACTTGCTACTCCTGTGGAAGGTCACAGCACAGCTCTCCCCCCTTGCAAGATGGCCTCCAAAGTTTGTATGGGGGTCCACCAGCATCAAGGGCAGGGGTTCAGAAAGAGGGTGAGCTCACATAGGTTGCAGAGGCCAACTCACACTACCAGGGATTTGGCTCTCTGTCTGAGGGAGGAGACACCAGAGGGCTGTGAGTTTTGGGGTCACGACCTGGCTATCAGGATCCTTGAGGGCTGTGGTGACCAGGACACCTGTTAGGAGGTACGGCAATCACCTTTCCACCAATCATCATCCTCTTTGGGGCCACTGCTTCCAAGAAGCCTCCCCTAATTGCCCCCACTTAGCTCTAATTGCTCCTTTATTGTACTTCCGCCACCCCACCCCTGGTGAGCAGAGTAACCTTGGACAACTTACATAAACTCCCAAGGCCTGGGTCTTGACTCCAGGCAGCTGGACGCCAGTTAAATAACCACGAAGCTCCCCGCAGCCTTGCGTTCTGGTTCATTGCCAGGAGAGGTACCTGCCAACCTCCAAGCCCAGCCTGCAGCTCCTGGGGTGCAGGGTCCTAGGGAACTGAGCATAGGGCTAGAAGAACTCCCTGGGGAGCAGGGAGCTCAGATTCTCGGCCCCAGGCTCTGGTTGGCCCAGAAAAACATCCTCCTTCTGAGCCTTTGGCTTACCGCACTTTCGGCTGCTGCCTCTTCTTCCAGGACTCACGGTGGGGTGGGGAAGCAGGCACCCAAGATCACAGGAAGGGGTGTGCTGGGCAGGTGAGGAACCCAGGCAGTCCCAGCAGGTGAGTGAAAGTAGGTTTCTGATGTGAGTGAAGTAGGCTTAGAAGTGGGGCTGAGAAATGGGTCAAAGAAACCTCCATAGCTCGGAGCTGCTAGATTCACCTGACCTTGGCTTTGGAGACAGCTCTGCCCCAGCCTCCTCATTTCTCACCAGGTCTCTGTTTTCCCATCTAGCAAATGGGATGGTAGCCTTTCGGCTGCCAGACCTCCCAGAGTCAGGCCCACAGGATGTCAGGGGGTCGCAGGATGAAGGTCTCCGATGAATGGTGTGCATACGGACAAGGTGTGTGTGAGGGTGGGGGCAGTGAGTGCCAGAGCAGAGTCTGTGTATGTGCAAACTTCTCAGGTAGTGTCACACACTCCCTCTGTGCCCAAGGCAACATCCTGCCAATCCTCTTGCTCCCCCGTGTCCAGGACAGGGTGCTCCACTCATGCCAAGGTGCTATCCACTGGGGAGGGCCCCTTCTCTGCTCTGCAAACAGTGTGGGCTTCCCCCAGGCGCCTGCTCAGAGAGCCCTGCAGGTTAAGCACAGGAAGGAGGATGTGTGCGTGGCTTCCTCCCCCAGCTCCTATACTTGCACCCTTGGTTTCTCAAGACATTCCCTAAAGGCAAGGCCCAGGGCTCATTCCCCCCACAGCAGTCCTCAGACAGGTCTGAGTGCAAGTCTGCATGCACTACACAAATAGTCACACGTGCTCGGTAGACATGGGCCGTGCGCGAGACTGGATGTCAGCTCTGCCGGGACGGCAGCATGGGTAGGGGTTCCTGGAGAAGACAGGTTCACACCAGGAGAGCTGGTCTGAAAGGTTAACCCACGCTGGACGCTACACAGGGTGGAATGGACACGTCTCCCACATGACCTGCACACCCTCACGTTCAGGCGAAATAAGGGGCTCCAGGTCTTACGATCTGTAGAGATGGGGAATGGGTACAAAATCCCAGGGCTGACTTGAAAGACTGTCCTCGCCAAGCACAGACAGACATCACATAACCCACTGCTACCACAAAGCTGATTTCAAAGAAAACAGCAGAACAGCAGTCAGGAGAGGCTGGGAAGAGCAGGAGGAGGGGACAGTGGATGGGCAGTTGGATACCGGGTGCAGAATGCAGTGAGATGGGAGGGACAAGTCCTGGTGTGCCACAAATCACAGCAAAGTGTCTCTCACAGGTTCCCAGCACAAAGAAACGTACTTACCTTGACTTGATCACATATGCATATCAGCACACTGCACCCCATAAATATGCAATTATAAGTCAGTCCAACAAGAGGCAGCAGCCCATCCTTGCCCAGGCCCCATCTCTTGTGGTTTGAAGGGGAAGCAGGAATCAATTTTGATCACGGCAAAACCCACGCCCCTTTCACTGACTCAGGGTCTGGGCTGGCTCTCCCCACGGAACTCCTGCTGCCTTCATCTTGCAGGGGGCTCTGCCCCTCCTGTCTGGGCTTCCAGCTGGAAGTGTCCCCTCAGAGCCTGGCACACTGCTGGGCACACAGGCACAACGGATCACTGAGCAAGACTAAAACCCACAAATCTACAGAGCATGTCAGAGTTAGGCCTGGTAATAAAGCAGGCTCAGGGGTAGAGATACGGCCACTGGCCACACAGGGCTCAAACGGCCAAGTGGGGCCTAGTTGAACAGGCACTCTAAGCCTCCCTAAGTGAATGAATGAGGGAATGAATGAATGAATGACTTCAGAGAGGTGAGATGGGGTGAGGGTCACTTGTCACAAACCAGTATGCAGGCAGAACTGGAATGCAAGTCAGAATCACTGGTCCAACACAGTGGTTCAGATAAGGTTCCTCGTCCCCAGCTCTAAGAACGGATCCACAGACAGATGGAGGGGGTCCACTGTGGGCCCATCAGGTACTCCCCCTGGCCCCTCAATGTGGCTGACAAGGCCCCTGGCAGCCCACGTGGCCAGTCACCAGCTAGGCCAGCGAGCAGGGCTGATCCACCACCAACTGCCCTGTACGGCTTCTCTCCTGAGTGCAAGGGGCCAGTGTCCCCTGGAAGGAGGGGCCCAGCTAAGCAGCTGCTGCCAGATTACAGTGGGGCATGGGAGGTGACAACCACCAGAAGTACACAGTCCTGCCGAAATGTTTCAGCAGGAAGCCCAAATATTTAGATGGAGAAGAAAAAGAATGCACATTTCAGTCAATCAAAGAGTCCCGGCCAGCACAGGACCTCGGAGGGAAGGCGGGGGCCGTCTGTCCCCAGTGAGGGCTCAACTCCGACTCCAGATCCTGGGTGGCCACCATCTGTAAGTATGTGATGGCCTCTGAGGCCATCTGGACCCAGGAATTCTCCATAAGATTGAACCAAGGCCTGGGATTGGCCCTGAGAATCAGGGAGGAAGAGGTAAACCTTCCGTATGTTAGGGGTTGGCCATCAACTCTTTGGGGGAAAAAGATGTGGGTTAATCTGCAGAAAATGGGCAACCAGGTATGACTACACTAGGAAAGACTGTGGATTACCAGCCTCCCTTGTCCCCACCTCCACTTGGAAGATCAATGCATAGTGGGCGTGCAGGGAGCTGTCAGGAACAAGGGGCCCAGAGAAATGAGGTACGGGAGAAACAGCAGGTACTACAGTGTGGGTCACCTGTTCAATGCACCAGGCACTCTCACATGTTTACACTGTGTCCACGGGCAGGAGGGAGACACTGCACTAATATTATCCTATTTCACAGGTGAAGAGAGAACTTCCGGGTCACACAGTTCACTCCTGCAAGCTTAGCACCAGATACCCGAGACTCAGGACGCCATACAGGCCCTGCACTTTCCCATCTCCATTTCCTTGTTCTACTTTTTCCACCTTCAATGGAGCCTATCACAGAGCCATGTGGTTCAGCGCGTGAGCTCTGGATGCAAATCCCCATTCTAGCTGTATGGCTTCAGACAAGTTATTTAACTTCTATGGTCCATTCTATTGCTTCCACCATGAGGCAGTGCTGGTCACAACACCTACAGCACAGGGGGTCTGTGAGGAGTCGAGGGGACGATGCACCTCAGTCTGCGGCCAGGTAACTCAGTTGGTAGTTGCTTGCCCACACCATACCTCCACTCGTGAACACGACTGAAGACTCTGAGTTAGCAAGGGGGAGTTGAGTCTCAGCCTTCTACTGTGCTATGTAGACCTGCCCTCCAGTTCCTTGTGCAAGGGTAATAGGAATACCCATTCCTTGGCACTGGTTCAAGCAGACACAGGCAACGTGGCCGCCCAATGCCCTGCACACAGTAGCCCGCAAGGCTAAGGGCTTTTACAGGCATTGGGAAACAGGAACCAAATCCTCTGAGGCCCTCCCACCCTCATCCACCTCTCCAGCCTCTACCATCTGCAGCCCATCGCTCAGCACTCCGGACTGCATTTCCGGGTTTCCCCACCACGGCCCAATTTCCTCTCCCCAGCTCGATGGAGCTCTCGAGGGCTGAAGACTCTCTGGTCCTCAAAGATGACAGCCAGCAGCGAGGCCCCCTCTGTGCTCCCACGGCCACTCTGCCCAGGGCTCTGAGGTCTGGGGCTGGAGGCAACTTCACACAAAAAACCTGCAGGTCTTAGGCAGCTGTGTAGAGCTGGAACACAATGCCCCGCTTTGAACATAAAGAAGTCACTAAGGGGCAACACAGGGAGGTTATCAAATGAGAGGCCAAGCACCCTGACTCCCACTTCCCACCCAGAGGCTAATGACAGGACGCCAGTGCCCCCACCTGAAAGCTGGGGGTCCGTGAGGGTGGTGGGTTGTGGCGGGGAGGGGGAACTGTAGGCTCCCTGAGCTTTCTGGAAAAACCCGCACTCCTTCACATCAGGAGGAAAAGGGAGGTGTCCTTATCACAACATCCATGGTGGGGGAAGGGGCAGCCCGCAGAAACGTGGTTAGAGAATATTCCACTGCTCTAAGTTCTTAACAGCTGTAAAGGAAGAGGGAACTGCCTCAGATGTTTTCTCCACTCCCCTAACTTGAAAACTGCACAAAGTTTGATGGAGTTCAAATTCCTTGGCTAAACGCAGAAAGGCCATGTCCCCTAACCCTCACCTCTCTGGTTACTAGGGGCTGCAGCCAGCAGGGTGGTCGCACAATGCTACACCTCCCCAGGGGCCACAGGCAAGAAAGGGCCGCTACTCCCTCTCTTTCCTGTTCTTTAAAAGTCAGCTGAGGGACTGGTGTTCAGCTCAGTGGTTAAGATGCCACTTAGGACCCTGTGGCCCACGTCAAAGTGCCTGGGTTCGAGTCTGGCTCTGCTTCCAATCCAGTTTCCTGCTAAAGCTCCTGGGAAGACAGCAGAAGCTGGTCGCACTGATTGGGCCCCTGCCACCCACATGGGAGACTCAGATAGAGTTCCGGGCTCCTGACTTAGGCCTGGCCCACTTCCAGCTACTGTAGGCATCTGGGGAGTGAACCAGCATCCGGAAGATCTCTTTCTTTCTCTTTCAAATAAATCCTTAAAAATAAAAAAAGATTTTCCTCATTCTGTCGTTCTGTCTTTTGAATAAATGAATATTTAATTTTAAGAAACTTGTGATATATGCCCAGAAGTGGGACTGCTGATCATATGGTAGTTGTGTTTTTAATTGTCTAAGGAAACTCCACACTGTAGTTCCACAGTGGTTGAACCATTTCACATATGAAAAGAGAAATACTCTGAAGCTGTCAAATTCATAGAAACAGAGAGTACAACAGAGAGGGTGAAGAGGGAAAAGGAGAGCTGTTTAATGGGTTTAGTTTGTTTTGCAAAAGGGAGCTCATTTTCAAAACAATCTGAATATATACACCTGAGACTCAAAGTACAGTGTTGAAAATTGCTATGATGGCAAATTCTATGTTTACTTTGTTTTATATTAAAAAAAAAAAAAGCCACAGTGGACCTTGCCTCTGCTCTAGGAAGGTCTTGCTGATTCTTTGCAATTCCCTAACTCACGTGCATGGGCCACCCCACTGCAGGGTAGGGGCATCCAGGGCTTCTGCTCATGGCTGCTAACAACGGGCTCCTGCCATGGGGCAGGCACTGCTCTAAGCAAACCTGCACATGCCGTCAGCAACCACCCCACAACCACCAAGCACAAGGCTCGGATGATGAGTCTTTAAGCAGCGGTGGGTTCTGCAGAGGTGTGTGGAGGAGGAAGACCCCTGCCTGTCCCCCAGCCACATGGCCATCCACGGAGGCTGGACAGGGTCTTAGCCCAAGGGTACAGGGGGCACAGAGAAACTTCAGAAAGAGACTCATTTGTCCCTCCCCACTCCCTAAAAGAAACACTAGAAAGAGACAAGCCTAGCTCCCCTGCTCTCCTCTCCTTGGCATCACCCCAGATCCCATCCATCAGGCCTTACAGCACCGCTGAGGCACTGTCATCTGACTTTGTAGGGTTCTGTCGGGGGCATGGATCCTCTGCTCCCCAAAGCCTTGTACTTCCCTGCCTCCAACCCCAACACAACCACAGAGTTCAGAGGCTGAGCCCAATCTGAAAGCAAACAGCCAAGTTCAAGATGAAAGCCTTTGGCCTAAGGTCAGGGCCAGCCAAGCACAGCATCCCAAACCAGAGGATTGTGTTTCTTTTAAACGCCAGACTATAAATAGGGCAAAACCCCAGGAAAATACTTAGAAGCAACAATCATCACCTCCTTTGTACCCAGTCCTGTAAGAAACCCCCCCACACTGAAACCTTTCAACACTTGCAAATCTCTACCCTCAATAATTCTCTTCTCTACTCCTGTGCCACCTGTAATCGTGGTTAAAACTCTCAAAACTGGTTTAATAAACACTCGCTTGAATGATTAAAACTCTAACCGGAACAGTTAGCACAAATAAGAAGCCACTTGGAAGGGGACTGTGGTCCATTTCCTCTCAAAAAACCCAACTTATCCGCGGTGCACTTCTGCCCACTCTAGAACCGAGAATTCACACTCAAACTAAAGATGCAGACGGACAGTGCCCCATAATCAAAAGGTCCATTGTGTTCCCTTCACTTACAAAGGCGGTTAAGTGGACCAGTGCATTTTACAATTTCCAACAAAGTTCGAAACAAAGGGTGTGTGTGTTAGAGTGGGAGGGGGGAGGAAACGTTCTTATTAACCCTTAGTTTCCCAGAGAACCCAGTGTGCCGCATTCTAAGCATTTTGGCTAGATGTAATTTTATCGTGGGCTTGTGGTTTTATTTATCAAACTTGGGAGGAGGACGGGCGTTAATAACAGGATGTCAGAGACTCAAAGCGGAATTCGCCTTACCACTGTAGGCAGACCGCAGTACGGGCAGGGTAGTGTGAAGGGTGCAGGAAATGAAAGGAGACACGCAGAGCAGACAGGGAGCACACACTGCATAGGAGGGGAGCCATGAGGGCCACCACAGGTCAGCTAGGGCAGGGGACCAGAGCAGAGGCAGGCCCTGCAGGGACGCGGGGATCTCAAGAACCACATCACAAAACCCCAGCTAGGAAAATGGACAACTCACTCTCCTGTTGGGACCTACGTCTCCCTCCTCTTCCCAGCCAGGACTTTCTAATCCCAAGACCTCACTTAGGCTCAAAGACCCTCCTGACTCAGCTCATCATTAGACATCCATCATTGCCATAAATTTGCACAATTTTTGTATCTGTTATTTTTTTAATTGAAAAATTTTTAAACCCAGCTATCACTGAGACACCTTTCCAGGAGCTGGCGTTGAGCCTGGCGGCTTAAGACACCCAGCATCCCACTTCAAGAGTGCCTAGACTCAGTCTCAGCCCAGGTGCCTGACTCCAGCTTCCTGCTAACACAGACCTTGGGAGGCAGCAGGTGATGGCTCAAGTAAGTGGGTCCCTGCCACCCACACAGGAGACCTGGGTTGTACATCTGGGCTCCTAGCTTCAAGCTGGGCCTGGGGCTGCTGTGGGCATTTGGAGAGAGAATGAGTGGATGAGAGCACACTGCTCACTCTGTCTCTGAAACAAATACAAATGAGGGGCGTCAAGGAAAAAATCAGAGACACCCCCCTGAGCACCTCAGTTGTAGCCACACCCTCTGGCTTGCTCCAGGTGGGTATATCTCTCCTTTACCCCAGCAGCTCTGAGCTGGGCCATACTCTCTCTATTCCCACTCCCAGAGCCTTGTCCAGTGCTTGCAAATAGTGATTAATAGAGTCTTACTAATTTCTGTGTACTCTGAAAGATGACACACTTAGATCTGAAATCTGGACTCTGCCCTGTATGATTGAGCAGTATCATCTTTTTTCACATTTCCCTTTGCTCAGGGGCGGTCATCATGATTAAGAGTGCATGAGAGTGCCTCTTCCAAGTGGCCCTTGGGGGAGCTCTCAAATCCTTCCTGTTCTGTAAGCACCGCAAACCGACACCGGCAGAAGGTTGACAAGAGCAGTCACCTTCACCTGTTTTGGGGAAAGGGACTTCCACAAGTGCAGATGGGCAGACGGATACATGACACAGTAACAGAGGAGGGGCCCGGGTCAGCCGGGCAACAGCACGCGGAAGCCTGCGTGCCAGTGCCTGCTGTAGAGGAAATAGAAAATAGAATTCCCCAGCAGAGCAGAGTCCAGCTCAACAACTTACTAAGCTCACTGACACAGCAACAATGGGAGAGCTTCAGGTACCTAACAGCAAGGGCAAAGGTGGGTGAGGCCTCCGGATCCCAAAGGCTGGAAGTCCCTTTCTCCCCCGGGCTCTGCCTCCCGCTGTGCCTTTGTTGATGGCTGAATTTCTCTGGAGTCCCGGACAAGAGTCCCGTGCCGGGCAACAATGCAGGTACAGTGCTCTGTCGATGCTGGCCACATACCTGCTCACTGGAACCTCAACAAAGGCCAGTGCACATTAACCAGCTTGAAGGGTAAATGTCCAAGCCAGCCCGTGCTCTGTCACACAGTGAGGACACCACCCACAGTGCCCAGCACAGAGCAGGTGCACTGTTAACCGGAACTTCCTCTAGGGGAGCCTCTGCAGTTTACAAAGAGGTTGGTGGTGTGACCGACCGCTAGAGAGCAAGGGTTCAAGATGGTTCTATGAGCAGGAAAGAGGGCAACCACGCGCTCCCAGGCGCACTGAGCACTTGAAAGACCACCTAAGTTTGCCTCCGTTCAAAACCACAACGAGAGCAGGGCAGAAAGCACCAGAAAACCCCTGGAGTATTTCTAAAGAAAGGTGAGTTAACTCCCTTTCTCATGCATCTGAAAGTAGGAAAACAGTTTCCTGCATAAGAAAAACCCTCCCAAATCCCAGCATCTCCCCTCCCAAATCCCCGGGCCACATCCCAGCTCCCACACCAGGAATTCCTAGCTAGAGACTCTTCCTTGATCAAGAGGCGATTCAGAATCAGTTACAACACAGACCTGCAGGTGGAAAACCCCCAAACAGCCTGATGATGGGAAAGAAGATTTGGGGCATTTCATTTCTTTCCTTCAACCAATTTCCTGAGGCCCAAGGCGGTGCCCACAGTCACAGATCAAAAAGCAAAGCAAGGCAGATTTCTACAGTCTAAAACACGCTGGCAAATGCTTGCACTGGTCCGTTGTCCCTCTCTTGGGTTTTTCCTAGGGGAGAAGGGGACTTGCCCAGTTAGGGCTGGTTTGACAGTTTTTTTTGTTTGTTTGTTTGTTTGTTTTTTTTAGCTGGGGATGGGGACAGGGCTGCCCTTGTTCAAGAACTTATCTATAATCGTCTCCAAATCAGACTGGCCTGATGCCCAAATCCTCTCTCTGAAAGTTACCTGCCCACTTCTGGGGATTAACTGTTGACTGATTTAGCAGGATCTCACATAAGAGACATTCTGTTTGTTCCAACACCTTAAGGAAGCTGTCTGGACTCCAAAGCTACCACCACCAGCTGCACCCGGCTGCCTAGCCCCTGGACACCACCCCCCCCCTTCCCTCCTCCTTGTGTTTTGAAGTTTATTTTCCCACATTTAGCCTTGAATTCTTTCCTTCCTTCCCTTGCAGTGGCAAAGGAGGGGTGAAGAGGGAAGCCCTCCGAGGGCAGCTAAAGGCTCTATCACACCCTTCCCCTCCAAAGCTAGCCCTGGGCAAACTAAACAAAGCTCTGGTTCTTGGAGGAATTGTTTCCTCCGGGGAAATCATAAGGTGGCCCCTCCCCGCCAAGTCAGGCCCGGCAGAGGGAAGTCGCAGCATCCCCTAAGTTCTGCAATTAGGAGCCCAACCAAATCACCACCTTGAAACATCCTCTCCACGCCCCAGCCCAGGACCCGCTGCAGGCAGGAGACTCCCCCCTAAAACCCTACACTGAACCCAGCGCCTACCCCTGCCTCCTTAGAGCACCAGTGCACAGGCCTGGCCGGCAGCTCACCCAGGGACCCTGGGCGGAGAGGCGGCACCACTACTTAAAGGCTTTTCCACCTCCCAACAGCCTGGGGCAAAAGAGGGATTCGGATAAGCTCCTTCTCACTTGGCTGATGGGGTTACCCTGGAAAATGAACCCTACCAGCTACAGAGGCACTAAGTACAGGGGAGTCCCTGTAGATGAAAATTGTCCTCATCAGACCTCCCTTGCGGCCAAGAAGTGGGGGATAACTGATGCTGAGACCTCAAGAAACTGGGCTAGAAGACCTCGGTCCCCAAGCTGGCCCAAGGTCCCAGCTAGTACCGGCAACCCTAGTTGATCTGAGCGAGGTCAAGACCATCCACAGGGCTGGTGCACCGTAAGAGGCTCTCCAGGCCAATGCGGAGTAAGCCCCCACAATCCCCGCGCCAAACACCCACCGTGTCGCATCCCCTTCCCCTCAAAGAGGGACTATCCGGCTTCGTTGGCCCGTGAAACCTCCGGCGCGCACGAAGTTTAACTCAAGCCTTTAGGGATGTCTCCGCGAGATAAGCCTTCCCGGAAACCCGCGCACGACCCCAGCATTCCAGCCGCCAGCCCCTCCGCCGGTGGGCTCGCGCCCCTCCCCTGCCCCTGGCCCAGGCTCGGACCCCCGGACACCTCCCGCACTCTCTGCCGGGCTCCAGTTCCTGAATTAGAGCCGCCCGGGGGGAGGGGGGCGCGGCACCGGCTCCGGAGCGCAGAGGTGGAGGCGCGAGGGGTGGCACCCGGCCCGGCTCCCGGACTCCGGGAGCGTCTCCAAGGAAAGATAAATGGCTTTATCCGCCCGCACACCCACACCAAGCCACCCCGAAACCCGGGTCGCCCGGGCGCTCTGTCCCGCGCGTGGGGGGCCCCGTGTCCGCGGGCGGGCGACACAGCCCCGCGACCTGAACCTCGGTGGGAACTCCGTGGCGTCCCCCACGGGGACTGAGGGTGATGCGAAGCTGCGCCTGGCCAGGGCTGCGGCCGCCTCCAGGTACAGGCTCCCTGCCGGGGTACAGGCGGCGACTCACCTGCAGGATCTTGTCCAGGCCCTCCTGGCCCAGGCACGGGAACTCCTTGAGCAGATGCAGCTTCTGCGTGTAGTAGTTTTTCTTGGCCTCCTTCCAGTGCGGCTCCTCGAGCACTTCGAAGATCGCCGCCCCGATGGCCAGGTAGAAGATGATGGCCGAAGTGAGCAGAGGGCCCCGGTCCACCATGGCTCCCGAGCAGCCTCCCCCTGGCGAAAGCCTCCCCTAGCCCAGCGGCTCGCGGTCCGCCCGCCCTCCGGCCTCTGGGAACAGCTGTTTGAATTTGGAGCTCCGCATGCGCAGTGCCCCGTCCCCCCTCCCCTCAGCGCCGCTCCCCGGACCGAGTTGCTCGGCCAAGTTCGGCCACTGAGCTTGGGGAACTACGTGGGGCCCCACTCACGCAGGCAGGGGTGGGCGAGCACCAAAGGAGCCGAGGGGGCAGCCCGGACCACCAAGCCGTCAGGATCAAGGGGAACTCGGGGCCGGACCCTGAGAGACACGTGTGCGGCTCCTCAGCGCGCCACAGGCAGTGTGCGCGGCGCCCGCCTCCGCGCGCCTCTTTAACCCGGGCCAAGCGCGCTCTGCCCGCCCGCCCGCCCGCCCGCCCCGGACCCTGGAGGGGCGGGGCCCGCGCAGGGCACGCCCCCTGAGGCCCCGCCCCTAGCCGGCCCCGCGGCGGACTCCCGAGTAACCGCGAGGTGCACGCGGCCAGGAGCTGGGTAGGTGCTGCGCTCTCCCGAGCCGGCGCCGCGAAAGTCTGCGTGGGCCGGCTCGACCTCGGCGCCCCCCGGGGCCGGAGGGGTTGCGGTCCCTGGGACTCCAGTTTGTTATTCGTGCAGGTACATTAGCTAAAGTGATTGTGCACCTTGTGGTTGAGGTCAGGAATTTATTGCTATTGTTATTTTTATTGTAACTGAATTTTTTATTTACTGGTGCTACTTCCAGGAAAGCTTGATTCTCAGTCTCTCTCACACACACACACCTTCCTAAGAGCCCAGGAAAAGGGGACTAGAAAGGGGCCCAAGAAACTGTATAGGACCAGCGTACCAGGAACTGCTCCGACGAAAAGCATAATTCCCCTCTGGCCCCATTCTCACCTGCCTCTTTGAGACGGCCGCAGCTGGAGAGGGGCCGTCAGGCTGCCACGTGCAGGCTTTGTGACTGCAGTGGAAACACCACCTCGATCCCGCTCCCAAGCCCACTTACAATTGCCCGCCGCCCCTCCCCCACCAGTACACTAACACGCCAGCGGGGAAGGTGGGGGAGGGCTGGTTTTGCTCCAGGATGGATCCGCTGCTGCGCCTGCCACTTGGTAGAAACTACAAATGGGAACAGTGAAGAAGTGCCAGAATATGGCAAGCCTCTCTCTCCCCACGCTACCGGCTTCTGAGTGTCTGTAAACCCCTCTTCTTCTTTTCTTCTTTTTTAAGATCTATTTACTTATTTGAAAGGCAGAGTTAGAGAAAGAAAAATCTGGGGCCATCACTGTGGCACAGCAGGTTAAAACGCCACCCTGCAGTGCCGGCATCCCATTTGGGCGCCGGTTCCAGTCCCGGCTGCTCCACTTCTGATCCAGCTCCCTGTTAACGCCTGGGAAAGAAACAGAAGATGGTCCCTGCACCCATGCAAGATTCCTGGAAGCAGCTCCTGGCTCCTGGCTTCGGATTGGCTCAGCTTGGGTTGTTGTGGCCTTTTGGGGACCGTCTCTAACTCTCTGTAACTCTGTCTTTCAAATAAATAAGAAAGAGAAATCTTCCATCTGCTGGTCCACTCTCCAAATGACTGCAATGGCCGCTGGAGCTGAGGTGATCCAAACGCAGGAGCCAGGAGAAGCTTCCGGATCTCCCAAGTGGATGCAGAGGCCCAACGACTTGGGCCATCTTCCACTGCTTTCCCAGGCCATAGCAGAGAGCTAGATCAGAAGTGGAGCAGCCGGGACTCGAACCGGCACCCATATGGGAAGCTGGCATCACTAAGCATCCTAAGCAGGGACTGTCAGGAGACCCCTGTGTAGCAAGCAGTTTGGAGTTCAGGCAGGTTAGCTTGCTCCACATCCCAACCAGCAGCAGCCAGAAGTCAGAAGGTACACTGGCTCCAGCGCCCTGTAACCACAGCCCACCCTGACCCTCTGTGAGGGCAGGTGCCAAACAGTGACTGCAGTCCCTTTCATGCTATGGAGCAGGGGTAGTGGGTGTTCTTTGGGGAGAAGGGAGGAGATTATCTGTGGGATCTGCAAGTTCCATGGCGTGGAAGGGCTAAGGGTGTGGTTTGAAGGGCTGATTGGAGTTTGTGGATGTTCTTGTCTCTCTTCTATGGCGCCCCACACAGGCCTGGAGGAGGAGGCAGCCCAGGAGGCTGGGGCAGGGAGCTGGGAAACACCAAGTTTCCTTCATTCTGCCTCTCTGAAGCCTGCCTCTCCCAAACAAGACTCACCCTGGACAAGACCTTTGGGTAGCCCCCTCCAAAAACAACCCACTCCCCAGCCCACGAAGATCCTCCCCGTTAACCTTTGCAAACCTCCTACCCATCCAGCCCCCCCACCCCCGCCGTGGCCCGTGCCCCAAATGCAATCTCACTCTGGGTGAGTCCCTGGGTCTCTGTCCCTGTCCTCCTTCCTCTCTCTCCCCGCCTCTGGGACATCAGGGGCTGCCTGTGTGTGTGTGTGTGTGTGTGTGAGTGAACACTTCAGCCAGCATGGGGTGGGGGCCCTCTGAGAGGCCAGGGGCTCTCCCTTTGTGTGGAAAATTCTCTGCCATTCCTCTCCCACCTCTGATCTGTGTTCTTTCCCTAAGAAAATAAAGGGCCTCTTCCTATTTCACTCTCATTGCCTCACAAAAATACTGCCGAATGCTTAGGGATGAATAGGTTTTTATATGAAGCGTTTAGAATTTCTGACTTCTCTCTCCTTCCACCTTGTCTGTTGCTCCAGTTCTTGCATCCTTTCTGTTTTTTTTTTTTTTTAATTGCCTCTTTTATTTATTTTTATGTGCTTGAAAGTGAGACCAACACAGAGAAACAAAGGGATCCTCCATCGACTGGTTCATTCCACAGATGCTCAGAACAGCCAGGGCCAGGTAGAAGCCAGGAGCCTGGAACTCCATCCAGGTCTCCTATGTGGGTGGTAGGGGCCCAAGCACTTGAGCCATCATCCACTGCCTCCCTGGGTGTGTTAGCTGGGAGCTGGATCAGAAGCAGAGCATCCGGGACTCAAACCCACACTCTGATACGAGGTGTGGACTTAGAAAGCAGCAGCTTAACCTGCTGCAGCACAAGGCCCGCCCCACCTGTTCTCTTTCTTGCTTCTCCCTCCTCTTTCTCTCTGGTTGCCTCATCCCTCACCTTCCAGTACTTTCCGTAACTCTTTTTCTAGCTCTTCCTTCTCCCTCCTCCTTCCCTCCCCCCACCTCCAGGCTCCTCCCCCTGCTGAACGGGTTTCTCTCCCCTCCCCCCACCTCCGCTCACTCCTTCCCCCTAGTCCTCTACACGCCCCCCTGGCCTAGCCCCACATTCGAATCAGCAGTTTCTCAAGGAGCTGCAGAGCAGGCAGAGGACAGCAGCGCTGGGTCCCTTCTCTGTGCTTGGCTGCAGCTGGCGCTTTTGTATAAACTCTACTGAAACCCTTGAGTGTTGATACAATGTGAACCTTGAGGACGTAAAAGGGAAAGTTGGTCTCTAGGGGTGGGGTGGGGATGCAAATCCCTTCTGGTCATTTGCACATATTTCCCATTATTATGCTGAACTTGTCCTGGCTGCTATCCTTCCTTGAGAAGCCCTCAGTTTTGAGAGTGGAGTTGAGCTTTAGCAAGAGGGCAGATGAATGAGTCTAGTTAATTAGACTCCCTCCCCACCTGGAGAAACTGGCAGGGTAGATGCTGGCCGTGCTGTCCTAGGGCGAGCTTGGTCACAAAAGGATCTTCGGCCACCTTTCTTTCTCCCTTCTTTCGGTTAGGTGTAGGGATTATCCCCTCAGTAAGATTAAATACTTGGCGATCTCTCCAAAATCCTAAAACAGCACTGACTCTCCTGGGCTCAGTGGGTGAAACCAGCACACGTAACACTGGATTCCACGTTGGAGCTCTGGGCATTGGAGTCCATCATTCCTGCTAATGAGCACCAGAGAGGCAGCAAGGGCTTGGGTCCCTGCCATCCACGTGGAAAACCCAGACTGGGATCTCTATTCCTGGCTTTGGCCTGCAGCTGTTGCCTCCTCCCAGGCATTTGGGGAGTGAACCAGTGGATGGAAGGTCTCTCTGTGTGTTTCCTTCTTTTTCTTCGTCTCTCTGCCTTTCAAATAAAATGAAAATAAGTAATTACTTTTTTAAAATCACAGAGCAATAGAGTTTTGTAAGAACTAGTGGGAATGGTATATATACAGACCATGGAATATTACCCAGCCTAAAAAAAGAAGGCCCTGGCTCCTGCTACTGTAAGGTTAAACCAGGAGGACTTGATACTGCATGAAATAAACCAGTCACGAAAGGGCCCTTAGGGCATGGTTCCACTCCCTCTGGAGGAGGTAAAGAAATCAAACGCAGAAACAGAAAGTAGGGTGAATGGTGATTTCCAGGATTTGAGGAGGAGTGGGCGGAGCTGTTGAGTGTCAGGTGCACAGAATGAAAGAGTTGAAGACCCCTGAGGCCCAACCACCTGCATTCAGACAACACTACTAGGCTGCACACTTGAAAACAGTTAAGACAGTAGATTTTGTTATGTATTTGCCACCACAAAGCAAGTAATAATAATAATAAAAAAAAAGAACCTGTAAACTCGATGTAAGGCATTCGAAGTTCCGAGAATTAGCTGGACCTTGGGAAGGGAGCTGCAGCTAACTGACAATAATAAAGTTAGGTAAGCGTGGCCTCCTCGGCCTCCAGCTTGGCCAGGTCTCAGATACTCCCACAGGGGTGGGGAACCTTTTTTCTGCCAAGGGCTCCTTGAATATTTATAACATCATTCGTGGGCCATACAAAATGATCAACTTGGAAATGAGCCTGCTCCAGACTTACTGAATTTCCAGTCCCGCCTGCCGTGGCCTGGCTGGGCGAGACCCAGTGATTTTGCAGGCCTTATACTGCCCGGGGGCTGCACAGTTCCCACCACTGCCCGCAAAGCTGTCTGTCTTTAGCCCCAGGGCTGGTTAGGCTACTGAGAATCCAGTCCTAGGGTAGGAGCAGCGCTCAAGCCCTGACTTATTTGTATTCGAAGACTTCATCGTGGGTCTCCTTTGCCGTTTCGATGTCTCTCCTTTAAAAAGAGAGCGTGTCCATATCAAAATTTCGTTGCTGCCTGGCAACAGGCCAGGGAAAACAGCTCAGTAAGGAGAGAGGCCCTCCCTCTGTGCCGAGGTCATCTGAAGCTGGGTCATTTTCAGAACAACATCACAGGCTGTGATTTATGGGACCTACCCTTAAACCTTTCCTTCCCCCAATCGCTGGCTCCTGAAATTCCACCATTCGAGAGCCATTTCTCTGCCTTAAACCTCCTCTTCTTGCCAAGACTTTTTTTTTCAAACCCAGGAAGCAGTATCACACTTTACTTCCGTGACTCCCAGTCTTTTGTTTGTTTGTTTGTTTTCATTATCGCTTTGATCTATGATTATTTCCCTGGGGAAAAAAACGCACGCATGGACATACTCCAATATTTTTTACAAGAATTTAGCATATTTTGTACCAAACACTTGACAATGTACGTTTAGCCCAGTTTCATGGCGAGGTCTCTAACCTTTGCCTCTCCTAGCTTGGCAAAGCGGGCTACAGATTTGGGATCCATGTCATGTTCGCCTCCCCGGTGGCTGCAGTGCCTATCCATGTAACGGGTGCTGATGGCTCCCGCCAGCTCAGCCAGGGCTCCTTTGTCTTCGAAGTTGTTCCGTATGACGTGAGGGGCGACGGTGGTGCGGATCTTCCTCTGGCCTTCCCCTGCTGAGGCAGCAGGAACCCCCCCTGACAACATAGGACAGGCAGGAAGACCAGCCCCGCTGAGCCCTCTGGGTCTCCCCAGGTGGTAGCAGCACTAACCCTGGCCCAGAGGACCAGGTCTCTTCGTGGGACATTCCCTTTGCCAACCGCCTCTGCTTCTTCTCTTGCTCTGTCGCAGGTCTGTATTTGAGAGCTGGCTTAGTCAGCTGAGTAGCTGTGCAGCAGCCCCAGACCTGGGCAAACTGGTTAGTCACCGGACAGGCGGGCAGCTGCTCCGATGCCAGCCCTGGACGGAGTGGGGACTGGATGTCCTGTCCACTGCCCATACTCTCTGGCCTTAAAAAAAAAAAAAAAGATTTATTTATTTATAAGTCAGAATTACTGAGTGGGGGGAGAGAAATGATCCACAGGGACAATTAGCCATACTGACCCTTCAAGTATCTTTGGGAGACTGCATATTTATACATTTATTGAATGGATTCATTCATTCCTTCAATTTTTTTTAGCAACTACTATGTGCCAGGCACTGAACCACACATTGGGGGTAGAGCATAGCATGTCACCGTTTGTGTCCCAGAGTCTTTGAATGAGCTGGAGTAGTCTCTCTAGGGTTGGGGGCCAGGGAGCACAGGAGGGGTGGGGATTTATTGGCGGTTAGAGGAGTGCTCAGTGCTATCCAGGTGAGGTCCAGAACGACTTCAAAGAAGGGCCCTCCTTGGTGTTTGTCTTGGACGCGAGGAGGACTGGGTGGGAACAGAGGTGTGGAGTACTCCCCGGCCACGAAGGCAGGAAGCAAGAGGTGACTTACCACTGCAAGAGACCCAGCACAGCCAGCACTGCCAGGAGAGAACAGCCAGAGACTGGAGTGGGGGCTCTAACCTACAGTCACCCCCTCTCAGCCCGTCCTTGGGCCCCTCGCCCCTTTGGACCAGGGTCCGCTTGTCTCTAGGCTCTTTACGTCTCTGAGGCACAGCCAGGTTGGGGCCAGATGGGGCTGCTCTAGACATTAAACAGTGAGTCTGAGGGACCAGTGCTGTGGCGTAGAGGGTAAAGCTGCCACCTGCAGTGCCAGCATCTCATATGGGCACCGGTTCGAGTCCTGGCTGCTCCACTTCCGATCCAGCTCTCTGCTATGGCCTGAGAAAGCAGTAGAGGATGGCCCCAATGCTTGAGCCCCTGCACCCATGTGGAAGACCCTGAGGAAGCTCCTGGCTCCTGGCTTTGGATTGGCGCCGCTCCGACCACTGTGGCCATTTGGGGAGTGAGCCAGCAGATGGAAGACCTCTCCCCCCCGCCCCCCCCCGCCATGACTTTCAAATAAATAAATAAATCTTTTACAAAAGATTGTGTTTATACATAATCAGTTTGCTGGTATATACGGTGTATTTTACTTAAGTCATTTGAAAACATTGCACTGGAAGACATCTGTAGGCTTCCCCAGACTGCCAGGGGGTGTGTGCACAAAAAACAAGTCCTTTCGAGCATTTCACCCAGGTAGCTGTGTCCTCTAAAGGGGGTGGCCATAGTCCAGGGGCGAGATGGGAGGGGCCAGGAGGGAGGCAGGGGTAGTGAGAGGGAGGGCTGACCCAGGAGATGCCGGGGAGCGACTGCTTTGCCACGTGGGGCCAGTTGGTGCTGCTGCACCGGTGGCAATCTGCCTGAATCCCTCGCTCACACCCACACTCGCTCTCAGCCTGCCTCCCTCACCTCGCTCGCCCCCTGGCTGCACCCCAGCAGGCCTCCTCGGGCATCTGGTTTAATGCCCAGGGCAGCCCCGGCTGGCTCCAGCACACGACTATTTCTGAGGGACATAAAGATCCTAGAGACAATTGGCCATTTGTCCACCACATGGGCGAGGGGCCCGAGGATTGGTGGGAGGGGGGCGGGAAGGGTGGAGGAGGAGGAGGATGCCAAGGGGAAGGAGGAACCGAGATTCCTGGAATTTCTGCCTCCGGAGCCAACATCCAAGAGGGCAATGAAAAGAACTTGGGCAAACACAGGACGTTGGCCCTGGAGTCCTGGGATGCGTGTTCTGGGATGACGGCTCACAAGGCACTGGGGGCCCCCTCGGAGCCCCTTGTTATCACGGAACTCAGAGCACAGGGAACTCGGGGCTACTCACTCAATGTCTCGAGCACCTCCCTCCTCAAATGAGCCCACCCCCATCTCGTCCTTGAGGCATAGATCCATGCTCAGGGACCTTACTGAGATGAACACACCAGGGTGAAGGGTCTAATCCTTTCCCTCTCACTGTGCTCTCTGTTTGCAGGGCGAGGAAGCACCAAGTAGAAGCGGTACTTCTCTGTGCCGGACCCTGACTCAGCACTTTCGTTATTATTATTATTATTATTAAGAGTTACAGAGAGAGGGAGAGAAAAAGAGAAATCTTCCATCCTCTGATTCACTCCACAGATGGCCATAATGGCCAGCACTGAGCCAGGCCAAAGTCAAGAGTCAAGAACTTCATCTGGGTCTCCCATGTGGGTAGCAGGGCTTCAAGCACTTGGGTCATCTTCCACTGCTTTCCCCTAGGCCGTTAGCAGGGAGCTGGATTGAAGTGGAGCAGCTGGGACTTGAACCCTAGCACATATGGGATGCTGGGCTCCCAGGCAGCGGTTTTACACAGGCCCTGACTAGACACTTTATGGCATTCCTGCATTTAACCTCACCAAGGCCCTGTAAGGCAGGTTGTACAATTATCCCCATTTCTCATGTGAGGAAACTGAGGCCCACGGAGTTAAGTGACTTGGCTTTATGTGGTGGGTGGGGATGTCAGGACTGGGACCCAAGTTGGGCCCTGGCCCCGCAGAGCCAGGCTTCTACCTGTTGGGGCATGGCAAGTACAGCCTAAGGGACAAGGACAGCCCAGACAAGGTCAAGTTCTTTGCTAAGAGCAGCTGCTTGCAGAGAAGGCGTTCCCTACCAGGGGCAGAGAAACTTGAGCTGTCTGAGCTGGAAGAAAGAAAAAGGCCCAGGTTCACTGAGGTCCCTTCCTCAAGGCCTGCCTGGGTGAACAGTTTGCACCTGAGCATGCAACCTGCTCTTCCCTCCCTACCCGATGGGCTTATGTCCTTCCGGGGAGCACCAGTGGCCATCGGCATCCCCAGCAGCCTCCATAAGGAAGCACCCAATCCTCCCTGAAGGAGACTTTTGCCAAAAGTAGAACTTGAACCTGATGGAGTTCCGAGAACCAGCAACCCATTCTTCGGAAACACAGGGAACAGAGGAACTTATCAAACGACACTATGGGCACGTCGTAATTGGCAAGATGCAGGTCAAATGACCTAGTTCTTTAACAAATCAATAACGAGAGAAATAAAGAGGAAGGGCGGGGCTTGAAAGAGAGCCCTCACTTACCCGTGTGGACCTTACTTGACTCTTGATTCCAGTGAACAGCAATTTCAAAAACAAAAACAAAGCAGCTCAACAATTGCAACGTTTATGAGACAATTGGAAACAGAACGCCAAATGCATATTTGATGATATTAAGAAAAAAATTTTAGCGGGGGGTGACAGTGATGTGGCCTAGCACATTAAGCTGCTGCCTGTGATGTCGGCATCCCATATAAGGGTCTGTTCAAGTCTCAGCTGCTCCACTTCTGATCCAGTCCCTGCTAACGTGCCTGGGAAAGCAGTGGGAAATGGCCCAAGTATTTGGGCCCCTGCACCCACGTGAGAGACTCAGATGGAGTTTAGGCTTCTGACTTCAGTCTGGACCAACCCCAACTATTGCGGCCATTTGGGAAGTGAACCAGTGTATGGAAGATCTCTCTCTCTCTCTCTCTCTCTGTAACTCTGCCTCTCAAATAAATAAATAAAAATCTTCCCCCCAAAAAGAAATTTTTGCTTATTTTTTCCACTTGGTTAACTGCTGCCTTTATTTTTTCATTTGTGGTAAAACACACATAATATAAAATTTGCCTTTTAACCATTTCTAAGTGTACAATTCAGTGGCTTTAAGTACATGGCCGCTGTTATATAACCATAACCGCTATTCATTCCCAGATGTTAGTAATTTTAAGGTGTAATATGTTATTGTGGTTTTAAAAATAACATTTTAAAGTGATTAAATAAACTGCTTGTTAACTTTTTTTCCGTTGCTTATAGGATGAGGGACTAAATTTATACTATGGCTTGCAAGTGCAGCCCTCTCTCTGTCACGTCTGTCACTGTCTCCATGGCCCCCCTCACTGCTCCAGTTCCACGGGGCTTCGCTAGGGCCACGTTATGACTTTCCTGTGCCCCAGACATGTTTGCCTTTGAGAGTCTCTTGCTCCGTATAGGTTAATATCAAGACAGATATAGGAATATTATATGTTAAAGCATGTTCTTCAACTTAAACGTTATTTTTTCTTCTGATTTTAAAAGAGAACACTTTCTTTTTTTAAAATGTTTTATTTAAACTTTAAACATTCAATGTAGTTCATGGATATGGCTCTAGGAATATAATCGTGTTTCTTCCCTTCCTCCCTCCCCTCTTCTCCCTCCCAGCCTTCCCCTATCCTTCCCCCTGTCTCCTTCACTGTTGAGATAACATATCTTCAATTTACATTACAGTCAAGGGCTTAATGCTCCGGTAAATAAACAGTTCAACAAGTAAAAGGCCAAAAGACCCTAGTTTAGCAGAAATATAGGCAAGGGCTATAAACAATAATTAAGCAGAAACATGACAATTTCACCCGTGTACAGTGAAAGAAATGAAAACGTTCTCATGAGCTCCTTCTGGCACAGCGGGCTGGACATGTGCAGACGGCAGCAAACTGGTGAGTCAGCTCGGCTTCTCAAATTCCATTTCTATCTCCCCAAACACCCGCCCATCTAAAGCGTTCATCTTGGCGAAGGTCCTCATCCCTGGAGAAGAGGTCCCCGGACTGCCCCACATCCCCACAGCTCCATCACCCGCATGCCTGCTTCCTCCGCCGGCGCTGCACGAGGAATGTATCCCAGTGGAGAACCACGGAGCGATTTGTCTGATGATTCGTTTGATGTCTCTCTCTGCTAGATCGTTCATCTCTGGGTGCCCAGCCTTAAGCCCAGGACTTGGCATATGGTGGCACTTAATGATCAAGCACTTGCTGAGTACATGTTTTTTTAAAAGAAGTATTTATTTGAAAGGCAGAGTGACTGGGGGCGGGGGAGAAAGGGCAGTGGGGGGTGGGGAGAGAACTTCTATCCTCTGGTTCACTCCCCAAGTAGCCACAATGGTCAGGGCTGAGCCAGGCTAAAGCCAGGAGCCTGAAACTCCATCTGGGTCTCCTTTGTCAGTAGGAGAGGCCCAAGTACTTGCCCCGTCTTCTGTTGCTTTCGCAGGCACATCAGCAGAGAGCTGGAATGGAAGGTTCTCGAACCACTGCTCTGATGGCTACATCAGTTCATCAGTGAGCTACAATGAACGCCAGCCCCATTATTTGCTGACTGTAGCCAACAACAATGTATTTTGTATGTGGGCACTTCAAAAGGTTTGTGGAAAAAATGGAATTAAGCGAACTTTATTTTAGTGCCAAAAAAAATGAAATCTATGGCATACAAGAGGTCTTTTTAAAAAACTTTATGGAAAATGTGTATTATACAAAAAAGACATGAATTCAAAATTGTTTTGCAGTCAAGTAAACTTACCTTTTAATTCCCCTCTTCATGAACTTTTTAAAGTTCCCTTGCACTTGACAATTACTGAGAGTAGATTTTTGATGTCTCTCCACAAATAAATGGTAAAGGTATGAGATAATGCATATGTTAGGTAGCTTGGTTTGGCGTTTCACACTATACATCATGCACATTTTGAAACATCACACCATATACCATAAATATGTATACTTTTGTCAATTAAAAAATAAAATGCTGGGGCTGGCACTGTGGCGTGGCGGGTTAAGCTGCTGCCTGCAATGCCAGCATCCCATGTGGACACTGGTTCGAGTCCTGGCTGCTCCACTTTCGATCTCACTCTCTGCTATGGCCTGGGAAAGCAGTAGAAGATGGCCCAGGTCCCTGGGCCCCTGCACCCATGTGGGAGACCTGGAGGAAGCTCCTGGCTCCTGGCTTAGGATTGGTGCAGTTCCAGCTGTTGCAGCCTATTGGGGAGTGAATCAGCGGATGGAAGACCTCTCTGTCTGCCTCTCCTTCTCTATGTAATTCTGACTTTCAAATAAATAATCTAAAAAAAATTTAAAAAAAATAAAATGCTAAGAAAAAATGTGTTGAATAAACAGGTAAATTAGGGACACCAGGGATGTTCAAATATTCAAATAGGAGAAAGAAAAATGTCTGGAAAGAAATGTTCCAAAAGGTTAACAACTTTTCTTTTTTGGGAGGAGAGGAAGGTAGGGAGATGCGTGATTTTTATTTCCTTGATCATACTTGCGTGCATTTTCTAGTGTTTTCTCAGTGAGCACCTGTTGCTCCTGTGTTAAAAATATTAGGGACCTGGCCGGCGCCGCGGCTCACTAGGCTAATCCTCCGCCTAGCGGCGCCAGCACAGCGGGTTCTAGTCCCGGTCGGGGTGCCGGATTCTGTCCTGGTTGCCCCTCTTCCAGGCCAGCCCTCTGCTGTGGCCAGGGAGTGCAGTGGAGGATGGCCCAGGTGCTTGGGCCCTGCACCCCATGGGAGACCAGGAAAAGCACCTGGCTCCTGGCTCCTGCCATCGGATCAGCGCGGTGCGCCGGCCGCAGCGCGCCGGCCGCAGCGGCCTTTGGAGGGTGAACCAACGGCAAAGGAAGACCTTTCTCTCTGTCTCTCTCTCTACTGTCCACTCTGCCTGTCAAAATATATATATATTAGGGACCAAGCACAGTGAGAAGCATTGTTTGCAGGCAGGCGCTGTAAGAGCAGACTGAGTCCGCGCAGCATGGCCCCTGTCCGTCCTGCTCTCTGTGGTGACCCTAGCCACAGCCACATATGTCTGTCGACTGGATGGCCATTCAGGGGCCTGGAGTGGAGTTGGGAGCACCCCAGGAAGGAGACTGCTGTCTCGCCCTGAAGGTGACAGGAGAGTGCTTCACCGTCAGCAGAAGATGCCGGAGTTAGGTCCTTTCAGAGGTGAATTGCAAAGTAAGGAAAAGGCAGGGAGAGCATTGCAGAGGGGCAAAGATAACGAACCCGTCTGGGGAGGGTTTAAGGGGAAGGTGCTCTTGGAACACCTCGGAGAGGACCAGAAAGAGTTCAGGAATCTGAAAAGATTGACTTGGGGGGCAGTGATGGGGGGGAGGGGCAAGGAGCAAGCAGACGGCAGCTGGCTTCTCCCAAGTGCATCCACCTGGGAGAAGATGTTAGCAGCTGTGGCTGGCTCCTTGCAGCAGACGCTTCACCGAGACAAGGATGTAAACTACGCCCGGGGGTGAGACAGCAACCAGTGAGAACTGGACTGACGCTCAGCCTGAGGACTGGAGCTGACTCAGCCGTCAGCTACGTGTCCTGAGTCAGAGTCCAAGCTGAAGTTCGAGAAGACAAACAAGATCACAGCGGGAGGCAGATCGAGCTGGAAGCAGACCTTTCTATACCGTGAAAATGGCCAGCTTGGACCAGCCGAGTTGTCCTTCAGCTCAGACCTAGGGGAGAATCGCTTCTCATACTGCGTGCACGCTTGCTCCAAAATGGGTGTCGGAGTCCCTGGGAGAAGCGGATTTGATTAGCAAAGATCCAATCAGACCACAGCTGTGGCAACCCTGCCCCTTGGACAGCCACAGTGACCATGCCGTATTTGTCTCTGCCGTGGCGTCTGTATCCCCAGTGTCACCATTAGGGCAGGTGCCTTTGGGTGCAATTCCCCTTTTGAAAAGTAAATGTCCCTTCCATGGTGGCACATACCAGGGACTTAGAACTTGTTGCAAAGTTGTTTTTCCGTTCTCTTTCCTCCTTGAGGGCTAGTGAGGCTCATGACCCCGAGAGAAAAGGAAGAAGAGAGATAGTTGTGTAATCTGGGGTGACGCAAGGGCTGGGGTGCATTTGAAGTCCATGGCCATGGGCATGGGCTGGGGAGGGGCTGTAGCGTGTCTCTATGGAGTCCTTTTCCAGGTGTGTGGGGAGTGGACTCTCGAGGAGCCCAGTAGGGCTGGTTTTTTAGAAGCTCCCATCGTCCCATGCCCGGTGCACCTCCCTGGATGCTTCTCAGGGTGGCCCACATAGGCTCCAAGGCCACTCCCCAAATGCATGCAAAATTGCTTCCAGGCAGGGTCCTATCTTTGGACTTCTGTGTCCCTCAGATCTCCTGAAAGTATCAAGAACACACACTCTGTGCTTAAATGACATGCTCCTTGTCAGCTCAGGGAGGAAAGGCCAGCTGGAAGCCAAGCCCTCAGCAGGCTTTGCAGGCTGCAGCATCCACAGACAGCCAGGAGCTCAGCAACCCCAAGTGTCTACGAATACCTATAGGCTATGCAGACAGCTGCTAGTTCTGCAAACAACTGCCTATTTCCCAGCAATTACAATTTGAGATTTAAAAGCTCCAAGACAACGACCAACTTGAGGCTTGACAAGCAGGAATGGCTCTGCCCAAAGCTGGAGGATCTGTGAACAGCTGTAGGCTTTGAAAAAAAAAAAAAGTGAGCAGTTCTGTAAACACCTGCAGGACTGCAAGCAACTGCAGCTTTCGCAAATAGCCGTCGGCGCTACAAACAGCTGGACGGTGAAAATCTGCTACTGCAATGACTGGCCTGGGCGGAAAAACACTATTAGAGCGTTTGAAACGCATTGATCATCACCTCTTCTCTCCACGAGAAATAGTATCTTGGGATAAAGTTGAGAAGGGATGGGAGGAAAGACTCGATTTTTGATGAACAAACAAGCTTGGGGGGCTCTCTTGGGTTTGCAAAGGCGTATGTTCAGACAGCACACACTGAGGGTGCTAGGAATGGTGCCGGGCACGTTGGAAGGCATGGAGAAGAACCGTGGGCTCTCACTGCTTGTGGGGATTCAGACACCCCCGGGCCTTTGCTGCTAACCATTGGAAGGAACTGCACAAAGCCCAGATTTATTTTCCTCTCGGTCTGATTGCTGTGTACGTGGCTAATGCCCCTTGTTATCGGCTGGAGCAATAAAATCCATTATACTCCACCTGGGCACTTCGCTTAAAGGTGATTGACACCTTTGTGGTAGGTTGTTGCCATTAGGGCTGGGACAGGCTTACCGGTGGTGACAGAGGCTCTCCAAGGACAAAGAGTGGACCAGGACTAAGGGCAGGACTGTCCCAGCTCGCGCTCCCAGGCACTCCTGGAGGGCCTGAGAAGCATGGGAATGGGAAGCACTTGCTCAATCAAAGCAGGCTTCCTGTAGGAGGAGATGTGCAGTGGATACATACCCTAGCTGAGGACTAGGGAGAAAGATGGTGGTTGCAGT